>NC_142501.1:77638787-78263787 GCF_057876585.1 Rhinolophus sinicus | reverse complement strand
AGAAGCTTTTGAGACAAGAAGATAGCAGAGAGGTCAGGAATAAAGAGGACAAACAACATTAACTTTCTCAATTGCCAAACCACTTTCAGGTTTTAAAAGAGTAGGCTAACTAGTCACACCTATAAAATTGAATTTGCACTTTGGTCAAGCCAAATAAAAAATATAAAGACATACCCCATGCAACCATATAAATTATAGGAATAACTGAAGATAACATCTCTCTGGAGAGCAGGACATATTTTTCTAATTTTTAAATGAAAAATAATTAGAAACATTGCTATTTTTTAATGGGGTTATAGAGAAGGTAAAAACCCTTGACCTAAGGCTCTACTGGACTCATGACATGTTACAACGTGCTGTTGCAATTTATAGTCTCATAAATGTAGAAGTTCAATTTCAATATGTCAAGAAAAGTACTTTAGTCTGGTATGAAAGACAAACTTCCCTCGCTAGGGTATTTAATGAAGGTTTCCTCCACCAAATTACAGAATCACTTTGGTTCAGATTCATTTGGAAATTTGAACCAGAATTCATTAGGTCATGCCCTGGAAGGGTTTTCTCCAGAGGAAAATAAAAGGCACGGAGGTAGGAAATTAGAGTAACTTAATACTACAAAGAAGTAATTTACTTTGAAGAAAAATCAACCAATAGATGTCTAACACACAGAAAGTACAGCTACCATTAATATTCATCTTTATGGACATTCAAATTCATGAGGCAGATAAAGATCAAAAAAGAAACTGAGGAACTCACCAGATGAAATGGCTTTAAAATAATAATCAATAAAACTGAAAATAATTAACACAGCATTTCGCCCTCAAAATACGGTTATTAGTTTTTAAAGTCTCTTTATTGTCTTCAGGGGTTTAATCCCCAAAGGATATAGCTAGTGTGGAAGACTCCGTTCTTAAACTAAAAGCAGAACTGATGATACTCTAATGAAATAGAAAAAAAAAAAGGTAGAATTAATTAGACTTGCCATATAACTATGAAAATTAATTTTCACTCTAGGACTTTGCTTCTAATATTAAATGGTCTTTATTGACTACTAATCAGCAGGCATTTACGATAACACATGGCTAACTGCAGGGAAAAGAGGAAGCCAGTTCTATAAATGTTCATTTATATCCTTGTTTCATTCTCTAGACAAGAGAGAAAACTCAGGAGCAAATGTCCAATGTCCACCTTATGATATATGCTTTATTTCATACTCCCCTCTACAAGAAGTATTCTAGAAGTGCTTAAATCTTAACTGCAAAGATGACTGAATCATTAATCAACATTTTTAAAATGAGGAAATTGAAATAGCAACATTCTGCCAGTTGATTAGAGGATTCTAAGAACCCTTAATTGTCAAGAACCTCAACCACTGGATTGATAGAGAATGATTGCATGACTCAGGTTCCTAAGACTACTAGGATCAAACAATTTAAAGAAGCTGATAGAATATACTTTTCCTGAATACCAATATCCTTTCTTTCTTCATTATTTCTTTTCTGCAACAGAAAGTTTTTAAACCCTCTATCTATGTATCATTTCCATTACAGGTGATTAAAATGAGGCTTAGAGAAATTGACACCTTCCCCAAGGTTATACAGCAGGTGAGTGGTTGAGCTGGGTGGGAGTCAAGGCTTCTAAACTAAATATCTGAACCACAGGATCACGCTGATATCTCTGTACACACCAAGACATACCAGAGATACGTGATATGTTGTGCTGTGGCATACGACCACACGATTCTTACAACAAACACTAAGAAAAGAAAAGTACACACTTTTTGATTGTTATGCTTAAAAGCCATGATTTAAGTGTAAGGGATGAGATTTGAAAGGGGGGGGAGGGATTTGGAGAACATATCCTGTAGGAAGCTGGCTGTAAGCTGACAAGGGCCTTGCAGCCTGCAAGGTCATTCCCCTGGGAAGCCTCGCCTCAGCATCTTCCCAGGAAGAACAAGATAACACTAATGCAGCCACAGACATACAAACTTGCCAATACACAAAACAATGTTCTACTGATACCTGCTTGTTCTGCTAATACTTGTTTATATAGACAATTGTTCTAAGACTGTATATAAACTGTGTGTGAAATAAAGACTGCGCCACTGCTCCGCCATCCGTGGACGGTGGACCTCCCAGCTTTCCTGTCTCCGTGTCTTTTCTCAATCTCCTAACCCTTCCCCCTCAGGCCGAGCCCTCCTGGCTGTGCGGGCCAGGGCAATTTCCAATTCCATGTTTTACTTCCTGCCCAACTCCATCTTTCAAATTGATAGAACTGAAGTTCAACAGACCAAATTGAGAGTATAGTTTTAAGGACAGAGTAAAATGCACTATTGTGCTTTGCCCCATGGACCTTATTCTCTCCCCAAGGGGGAAGGGGGAGAACTCAGGGGAAAGGCGAAGAAAAATGGAAGGAGGACAAGCAAGAACAGTGCTAGATACTCACTTTCTCACCACCATAATCTCCCATTTTCAGGGGGCTGTGGTATCACAATTAGATATGGAGGGGAACCGTAAGTTTCCTTTGTTTCCAAGAAGACTCACAAGGTGGGTAAAGGTAGAAGCAGTTTGTGCTTCCAAGAAATCTGCCAAGCCAGATGTATTTTGGCCATAATACACTTAAAAAGCCAGGGATGAGACTGTGAGTTAAGAAAAACATCGTACCAGGAAGCTACACTGGGCCCAGATGAGTGACTACCCCTATACAACATGCGACCCTAACAGTTCACATTGTTATGTCTCATATCTAGAGAATAAGGATTTAATCATTATGCCAACAACAGGCTTATCAATTGGAGACTCCGATGATGGCTCCTTTCTCATTACCAACTCTTGCCCGTCATACAAGGTGTGATCAAACAATACGGTGAATGATTATATTAAAAAAAAGTATTACAGTAAAAGACACATTGCCATTAATCCCTCAAAATACTCCCCCTGCTAAAAATATATAGTAACAAAAGTCACAAACATCATATCTGATTATTACAGAATTCCATTTTTGCACATGAAACTTACATCTGTTAAAAATATAGAAATATATTTCATAGATCTAATTCCCCTCTGTGTTATTTTATAATAGAAAAGTATATTTTGGAACATAGGTTTATGGCCCAATATTCTTACAAGAAAATATGTATAAAAGAAATTTGGGAATCAATTATATTATAAAATAACTTAATATGCCCTGTGAAATGTTTTAGAAGAATCTGATTAAAAGAATCACTTACAATTACTTACATTTTTATGTATTCTGTGAGAATTACAAAACTAAAGGTTGCTAAATTTAAAATCACTTCCTTAAAAATATAAAAAATAAAAACTCTAGTAGCATTTAGAAGACTCTCTTCAATAATACTTACTAATAGTTGTGAATTGTTCATTTTGAATTTAAAAATATTTAATATGGATAACCACTATATGACTCATACAAAAGATATTAAAGTCTTCTTGATTATTTTTAATGATAACTTGAGTAGTTATTTTTTTTAATTTATTTTTTTTACTAGAGAGCTGCTTGTTCCTGTATCATCAAAGTAGAATGAAACAGTAGCTGAGTTTTCCTGGGTTCCTGCCAATTGTTAAACTGAAACTTAACTTTAAGTTACTCGAAGCAGCACTAAATTTTAATTCTAGTTGATAAGTTGTACGGTAGAACTAGAAGTAGAACTGAAATAAACGGGGACATAAAAATGTATGGAAAATCTTAAAATAGCAAAACCAGAGTCACACATATGTAGGAACAATGGAGCAGAAAAGATCCTTGTAATGAAACTCCTGCAATAAATTGTTTATGACCATCAAGCCTTCTTAAATGAAAATTTCTTCTGTGCCAAAACATCAAAAATGGCTTCATAACCTGTCGGTAGCCATGTCAGTTCTAAACATACAGGCTAAAGAGGGAAAGCGGAAACGTAGCAATAACAGAGGAAAAGACTGCCGCTGGTGTAGTTTTACAAAAGATTCTTCTGAGTTAGAAATTTCTTGATGCCTCATGAGAGTTTGAGGTCTTTCTTCCAAAACTTTCACTGCTGCTAAGAACAGGTTAAGCCTATATCTAGAAAGAGTACATAATGAAATGTACTGGAAAAACTAAAAGGCAGGAAATGGGCATTGGGAATGTCAACTATAATATTCATATACAGTAAATGGCTACTTGTGTTGAAGGTGTCATGGGTGGGGAGAAAGAGTTGGAAGGCGTAACAAGAGGAAAGGCAAGACAGACCTTACTGGCAGGGGTGGTCCAAGAATCCACATCATGAGCATCACTGGGGCCTTGTCAGAAGTGTGAAGCCCCAGGCACCACCCAAACATACGAAATCAGAAGATGCTTTTTAACAAGATCCCAGGTGATTCACATGCACAGTAATGCTACAGAGGCACTGGGTTAGAAGATGCCTACTTCGCCCTCATCTGCCACTCCTCTTTGCTTCAAACACCTTACAACCCTTTACAACCTAGTTGAACTACACCCCTCATGACTAAAAGTTGGCAGTGAAGTACAATTTGTAATTGGAAAACCCAATGACTTTTCAAGTGGTCTTTGGTAATTTTGGAAGTGTTACAGAAGAAAGTATATGTCCTAGATGGCCTTGGAGATACATACATATCTCCACCACCACCACCACCACACACACACACACTCCCAATCTGCTTTGAGAAAAGAATCTGATTTTGTTCCTTGTTCCTGTCTCACTGAAGAATTTCAATTTTATGTCACTTCCAGTTGGAATGTATAAAGAAATTAGTATATGTAAATTCTATATCTTCGATATATTTAATTATGTAAGAGTGTGCTGTTTGAGTACAGCAATTGAAAGATTATTCTTTATTGTATATTCACTATGCTCTCTAGAAAGTGTGGCAGCAGTGGGAGCCAGCTGGTGCCATGCAGTTTTGCTTTCCTTACTACCTTAAGGAAAAGAACAACTTGGGCCCTTAGGCCTGAAAAAAAGGTAAGTGTACACCCATCTCAGCTGTGTGTCCTCTGTCAGACTGTAAACCACAATGGTATTTCTAAAAACTTAATATCCCTTTGAAAGTACAAACTTGGAGTTCTCTCTCCAATTTCTAAAATTTACCATGAAGAGATAATTTAATATTGGGAAGGTCTTACTATTGAGGATTTATACCTTTGATAACCTGTTACTCTCTGTAAATCCTTCCTCCATTAATACATTCAAGTACAGCTTTGAGGTAGTCACTCAGTTATAAAGACATGAGCAAGGCATGTGTGACACAGTGAAGTCAGTATTATACTTGGCCAGAATAGAGTAAGTTTAAATCCCAGCTTTACCAACTGTGGAAAATACTGACTCTCTTTGAGCCTCAGTAACTTCATTTGTAAAATGGGATTATTAGTGTCTGTTTCACATATGTACAATTATAACTAAGAGGGTGACAGATATAAAATGCAAAATACAATGCCAGGCAGACAGTAGATATTTGACTAAGTGATACTTTTGTTCCTCCGTTACCCTGTAAGTGGATTAAAAACAAACAAACAGACAAAAACAAAAACAAAATAACTTTCCACCAGAGCCCATGGATGCTGTGAATCAGGTAAAGTTTGCTTTTAGTGCCTCTAGACTTCCTCTCAGTTATCAAATATCTCTGCGCTCTTTCTAGCTCCCAGTTCTGGGAGAACACTGAATAAATCCATTCACACAAAATGCTTCTAATGGAATAATTGATTCAATACTTTCCTTTCACAACTCTATAGACATAAAACTCTACTGAGTTCTAGCATTTTACATTCCTTTGGTATTTTCCTTTGATGATAACCAGTCTGCTTTTTATAATGCTCTCATCTGGAAGCATCCAGCACTTTTTCCATTTTATTTGAAGTACTAAAAATGTCAACACATACAGTCAACGCTCATTATGTGAGGCCACTCAACATCTGTGATCACCCTCCCTATAAATATATTTGGTAATTAGCCACAATGTGGATCCCACCTTCCCACGCAAGGCAGAAGCCAGAAATTCCCTCATCTTCCTACTTTCTTCCAGTCAAGGTTCCAGCACATGACTCAGCTTCCACCAATCAGATGCCACCTCAAGAGCAAGGAAGTCAGAAGCGAGCATAACGGGGAGGGAGCTACACCCTAGAGAATCATCTTCTAATGAACGTGGTTCTCACTCTGCTTGGTTCCTTGTGAGGATGGTGACAGAACTCTGGACCGTAAAAGCTGCTGAGCCCCCCCGGGAAAGCAAGGTGGTTGGGTATTATTTCTGGCTGTATGGAGTGCTCTCAAGCCAGTGAGAGAAACTGTGGGCTACAGAATACTCTTTAATAAATCCTATTTCTGCTTAAACTGGCAAGAGTGAATTCCTTAGTTTGCAACTAAAACTGTGACCCACATGTGAAGACAAGTTTATGAGCAGATCTATTTTCCCTAATTTTGCTTTCAATATGATGATTGAAGCCCTTCATCCTATCTTGGATATTTTCTCTATTTGTGGATAATTGCTTATCTCTCTCTGCTCTCCTTCAGAAATTTTCTATTTATATTAACATTTATATATACAAAACCAAATAAGACTATATATGTACATGTTATGCATAACTACATATACACATATATGTAGCACGTTATATACACATATTTATATATACAAATAAAACTATGTATCATGCTACATATAAACTGTATATAACTATATATAACTATATATGTGTATATATACTATGTACAATAACGCAAACATATGAGTATGTGTACCGTGTTCTCAATCTATCATCCAAGTTTATCCTTTCAGTCATCATTTTCATGCCTTTGGTATTTTTCATTAAGTTCTGGGAAAATATCTATAACTTCTACTTAAATCATCAGTCTATCAATTGCACATTGCCTCACTGCAGTTATAAATTCAGAGGTTAATCTCTTTGTGATCTTTGAATCTCTTAGTAATCTTTTCTGATGCTATAATGTTCCTCTTTCAAAGTATTTTATTTTCACACATGTATTCGGTATCAGTGAAAATAGATTAGGTTATGGTAGTAATAAACACATCCTAAATCTCAGTGAATAAGACAACAAACTTTATTTCTCACTTATTCAATTTATCCAGTGTGGGTGAGCTGGGAGGTTTGTCTCCATTTCAGGATGTATTGCCACGGTTTCCCAATTCAGGAAAAGGGAAATGCAGCTTTGGCTCAACAGTGACATACGTCGCCTTCACACACATTCAATGAACCAAGGAAGACCCAGGAAGGTCTTCGGCTTGGAAGAAGGCTGGACAGGGCAATCCGATTGTGTTTCTTGAAAGCGGAAGGCAAAACAAACCTGGTGAGCAGCATTACTACTTCCACACCACAACACTTTCTTGTGAGTCACCTGGGTGACAGGAATTACAGATGTTCTAAGTGGGTTTTCTCACTGTAAATCTCACTGTTTTGGTGAGGCTCCTTTACTTGGATACATCTGATGCGTCCTTCTTATCTGAATTGCCAAACTGAAATCACATATTTCAAAATGTTCTATATGCTTATCCTGCAGGGAAAATTTTTTTATCCACTATTGAGAGTTGAAATGGGTCTGCTAGAAATTTCTCAAATTTCAAGCTGCTTAAAGATCCCAATAAGATAAAGACTTACCCCTTGACGGCTGGCCCCAGGCTCTCACCTTTTCTAATCTAGTCTCAACTAAATGGAATGATTTTTTTTTTTTTTTTTTTTTTGCTTTAGGGATGGACTTTTTTCCCCTTCTCTTATAGGTTCTTGGCGTCATTTTATTGGGAACTAGCCAAGAAAAGGGAAGTTAAATGAGTGTGTCCAAACCAGATCTTGTACTGTAACATTTCCTAGATTGGTTGATTTCAGATGTTAGGTCTACCATTAGTCAAGCTAACCAAGGCACAATCAGGGAGACAAATGCCTTTCCCTCTTACCCAACTGGTCACCAAACCTTGCTAATTTTGTCTCCTAAATATCTTGCAAAAGAACAGAGCTCTTGAATTAAGAATTAATATCAAACTCAATTTACAACAATTTGGCAACCACAGAGGAAATGTTATATGTAACATTAAAGAAGTAAAATCCTGACAGCTAATTTTTTTTTTTCAAATTAAACTTTATTGGGGTGACAATTGTTAGTAAACTTACATACATTTCAGGTGTACAATTCTGTAATCTATTGTCTATATATCTCATATTGTGTGTTCACCACCCAGAGTCAGTTTTTGATAAAGCTGCATTCAAGTGAAAACCAATAAGCTTTTTTTTTTTGTTTTCTGAATGTTCATAGCAGCTTTATTTGCAATAACCAAAAACAACCCAGATGTCCTTCAATGAGTGAATGGGTAAACTACGGTACATCCATACCATCGAGTGTTATTCAGCAATAAAAAATAAGCTTCCTTAGTCCTTTCAGCAAACAAAGTCTTAAATGTTCTTGATTAGTAGGGAAAGAGGTTGGTGTTCAGCTTGCACAGGAAGCCCTCAAGAAAAACTTGAATTTGACAGAGCCGAAAAACAGAACTGAGTAAAAACATTCATGGGGACTGCCACCAAGTTGAGTAAGATATGGCCAGGCTGCAGTGGTCATACTTGCAATCAATATATGTAGGAAGATCCTGACTGCAACTTGATGAGGAATACAGACTGCAAAAAGCTAGAGAGAAAGTTCTGAAAAATAAATCATAAATATTTCCATATTGTCGATGCTGAACAGAAACTTTCCACTGGTTTCTAGCACTAGGGTAACTGAGGAAAAGTTACAAGCAATATATTTAACAAGGACATTTTTTGTAATGCTCTCATAATGGGTTTCCATTGGTAGACCTTGAATTTCAGATACTAATTTCATATACAGCCAAAACCTTTTTTTCATAAAAGTATCTATTCTGATTAAGATGAATTAGCCTATAGAAACTTGTACATTCCCATCCTTACAAATGGTTTATTATGACTAAAAGCATAATGTTTTGTTCATGAAGAACAAAAGTCCTCTCCCTCATAAAGCACCTAACCTTGTCATGTAAAGTAAGGTGTCTTAAAAATTATCCTCCTGCTGAAGGTTCTTTCAGATTGGCTACAGTTTATTTTATAAATATACCAATAGTCAATTGAATCCTGATTTTTCTTTGTAGATACCGGTTTTAGGAATGTTAAACATTAATGTGGAGGAGGGACATGAACTAAAACCTCACCGTACACTCTTTCCTCTCAAACAGATTTTGGATTTCTTATTTAAAACATAAAAAGCCAAGTAGGAAGCCACTAAGATATAGTTATAATAACAGTCTCCAATTATAAATGCAGAGTAATCTCATAAAACTTGCTTTAAATATTGGTTATTGGTGGACAGGGTTAGGTAGTAGGAGTATGTGTTTATAAAGGACAACACAAGGAATATCTGCAGTGATGAAAATAGTCTGTATTTTGGCTGTGGTGACGGACACACAAACCTATACCTGTGATAAAAGTGCAGAGAAGTAAACACATACACACACACACACACACACACACACACACACACACGTACAAATAAAACTGAGGAAATCCAGTAAGACCAGTGGATAGTATTAATGTCAATATCCTGGTTTTAATATTGTATAATAGTTCCACAAGGTACTACCCTTGGGGAAATTGGATAAATGACACAGGCGATCTCTCTCTATTATTCTTCATGGCTGCATGCAAATCCACAGTGATCTCAAACTGAAAAGTGGAAAAAAAAGTTCTAAAGTTCCTCTACTTTTCTTCAAAGACCATGTTTTAACACCATCCAAATGTGAACCAATTCTTCTGTTATTTTCTTCCCTTGTAAGAGTCATCTACATAATTACAAACTTATCCCTAGAAGTCATGCGCGGAGCCCATAGTGTACACGTCATCTAATGAAGCATTTAGGTGGAGATTTATAGAGTGAAATTCCGGTAAGAGTATGAGAAAAGGGGTATACGTAGTGCTTACAGAACAAATAATGCTTTCTTAACGACTGTACAAATCATGTGAGTTTCTTACAAAGCTCCTTTAACCTAAACCATTACTTAAGGACTTTCTTTTCGTATTCAAAACAAAAATTTTTTATCTGCCTTTTGTTTTGCTGTTATTCTAAGTAACCTTCCTGATAATACTTCTGAAAATAGAAGTGCTAAAGATCTAAAAAACATATTGTTCCAATACATAGCAATTATAGGGCTGTTCTGAGAATTTGATAGGCCTTAAGTATATTTGCATTTGATAATCCTCTCTACTACCAAACATAATAAAATGTATCCACATGGCACATTCAATATAATAAATATCAAAACACAGATATTGAGATTGCCGATGACTAATTGACATAAAGTTCTGTTTTGGAGACAATTAATTAGACAGTTATTAATTTTAGTTGTGCGATTTTCTTTTTGTATATTATGGCCATTAATTTTTGAAGGGAAGGGAAAGCGGTCTCAATAATTGGCAGCATCCTGAAAGCTCATATGTGGTACATACCGTGCACATAAACTATAATGAAAAAAATAGTCCTGATTTTGCAAGGTTAAGCAGCATAATGCACTTGGAGAATGTGGAATAAGGGGGTACGATAGGGGAATCAGTATTATTAATTGCTTCCCCAAAGCCACAGTGTTGGTCTTCTAAGGTACAGTAGCAAAAACTCACCTGAGCATGTGGGCAGCATTGAAGACCACATCAAACTCCGAGCTGTCCAGTTCAGCTGCTTTTTTGGCCATCTCGGCCGCTTCTATGAGGCGAGCTTCTTCAAGAAGAAATTGACCTGCAAAGTAAAAGAACAATGCCTGAGGAGATATAAAGCTAAGACTTACCTGTGCCATAAATCTACATGCTCATTATGTAGTCACATTGTAAATGCCTTTCCCTTAATTGCAGGACATCGCAATGCCATTTGTCTGGTACATTAACTAAACTTCTTTTTCTTAAAATAAAATCCTCTATGGACTACTGAAGAAAGAAAACGACCGAAAGATATGTTACAATTATGCAAACAGGTAAAAAAGTATTAAATTTTTTAAAGCTAATGGGAAGATTAATGTTTTCTTTTTGTCCAGTTTTATCGAAAAATAACTGATATACACTACTGTATAAGTTTAAATCATACAGCATGATGGTCTGATTTACACACATTGTGAAATGATTACCAATGTTTTCTAGTAGTCGATGTATTTGAGATTTAAGGCATTGGAGTAGTTCTATTGCTAAATCTACAGCTCAGGTGCCATATATTTTAGCAAGCCACCAATCGACTGGTTTAAACATTCCCCTATATAGTCATTTATCATATGCTGCATCACTAGTATAAAATTTAATTATTAACTATAAATATCTGTGCTCCTAAGACGATAGCTGCTTTGGAGAAAGAAAAGAGGTATTACAAATACAGATTGAATTGATTTTAATTATTGGTCCTTTAAAACAGCTTCCTTCTCCAATGCATATACACAAACAGGACTAGTCACATTGAGATATATTTATTTCTTATATTTAAGTAACACAAAAATTATTAAAAGAACATAGAAATGGCAGTTTAGCATTAACTCATTCTTAATTAGATTGACTGATAAACATGGAAAAAATATTAACCAGTTCAGACTTTAGGTATTACTTTCAAGTCAGCTTTGCAAGGTGGGCATTATTGCAGATAGAACCACACAAGGCTCCAAAACTGTACCTCAAGAATTGTTATGTAATGCTATCCCCAAATTACCTTGTAAAAGCAAAGAAAACAACATAAAAGTTGAGCCCAATTTTAAGGCTGTAAACATACTAACAGAGGATAGACTGATATTTTATAGCTAGAGATTTATTAGCAGCAAAAGTAATGATATTAGATGCCTTATCTGATATCGCTATTCAAATGAAAACCAAATCAAGTGATGACAGAGATATGCAGAAACCATTCATGCAACTGACAGGCTTATAGAGTTGTGATCTAATGATTATTTCTTCTTGCTTTGGGGTTTCCTGTTTGCTTAAAATTCAAGCCTTTACCAATACACTAAAAAGAGTTATAAAATTGATTTGCAAGTCCTGAGTTGCACACAGAAACAGGAAAACTTTAAAAATGGTAAATCTTTCTAGGTGGCTGTAGGGAAGAAGCCATTAGTTCATCTAATAAATATTACAAACTGTCTTCTAACCCAAAAAGACCAGTCCTCAATATATAAGGGAAAATGTTCTGTTTTAAGGATTGTAATAAACCACAGCCACTGCCTGTACTTAAGCTTCTAAACTTCAATTGGTAAAGAATGGTGAATAAAAATAAGCCTAGGATTTCAAGCCTATATTTTTAAATGAATTGACAGTTTTAAGACCAGGACTTGGAGACCCATCAGCTATTTTTACAGAAAGTTTTGTTAGTTTGTAACCTAACATTCTGTGGCTTTCTTATGTACCAAAACAAACATAACTGTTGGGTTAGAAAATTATTAAGGAAACGGAGCTGTAAATAATCACATTTAGAAATAGAAAAACACATTACCCATGAAATTTGTGTTATGTGCTAACTCTACAAATACGTTGATATGAGATTCAATATAAAGCACAAATGGTTTAAAAAAAGTAAAACAAGAAATTGACAATGTGTAGCACACTGAGTAATTACTATCTCCTCATATACATCTTAGTAAAGGAGAGCAGGCTAAACCTAGTTTTCGTTATGCCTATTATAGATTGTTTTTTAAAATTAAAACATATTAATTGCTACCTGTCTTCAAAGCATAATATTTACCTAAGTAAACGTATTAATACATGTGTTTGTTAGTTATTTGTGATACTTCAACAAAAGATAATGTAGGATTTATTCATTGTTCTTTGTCGTTTGGCGGCTATTAACTCTGAAATGTATCCTGTTATTAATAGTTAGAAAAATGCAACAATTAATTGAATAATGAAGGTTATTTTTTTAAAATTCATTACTCCAGCCTGTAGAGGGAGAAGGAGATATATTAGCTCTAGTAATAAAAGACAGAGAAAGAAAGGACATGGATCTATACTGTCCACATAGAAAGGAACAGTGACAGAAGTCTGTGTGTAAAGATAATGATTCAATGGCATGAGAGGCCAGTTTATACTCAATGCCCCAGAGCTAAGGTTTTCAAGCTTTGTTAATGTTAAACACATCTTTAACATTCAACAACACAAAAAGAAGTAACATTAACTAATCGTGTAAAATTAAATATTTGACTTTTATCGTAATTTAAAAACATTTCCTATGGTTTAAGTAAGCTTTGCCATACAACATGCACTTTGTGAACAGCTTGCAAGTTTCCAAAATTACATGAAACACATACATTTTTATATTGTAAATGGTGACAGAAATAATTCCCATATGATAATGTTGTAACAGTAAAATTCATTCACCATATTAGCATTCAGAAAAACAGTATCACAACCTACTAGCTAGGTATTTCCATAACTCCCCCCATTCTGTTCTCCATAGGCCATATATCTCAATAATCCGCATTAATGTTGTCTTATAATAAAGGCATAAAATATTATGCGGTATGAATCATTTGGTTTCTTTTTTAAACTGAATTTGAAAATTTGAACTCAAGTTGAAATTAAATTCTTCTTCTTCTATGTTTACAGTGATTGTTCATTTGAAATACAGCACAGGGCTGATGAAATATAGAGCAATCAGCATTTCAATACACAGAACCAACAGAAAGGGGGAAACAAAGACATGCTAGGTTTCTTCTTAACAACTATCCAAAGAAACTAAATTGATATGTTATTGGGGGAATAATAAGAAACAAAATGTCCCCTTACTCCTTCTTAAAGACTTTATTTACCTCAAATCACACCTTTTCCACCAGCTTCATCTAGTTTTGCTCCCACCAGACACAAGCTCCAGTCTCTCTGTCTTACTTAAGCGTCACTTAGTGTAACCTTCTGCTTCATATCCTTATTTACCTTGAACTGTCAGCCTCTAAGTTCCCTCTCCACCCCAGTCTCCTGTCCTGTCTTGCCAACCTATTGTAACTGGACAGCTTTCATTTTTATGCCCCAAACATTTCCTTCTTGGTGAATTCCTCTTCCACCAATTTCCAATAGTGTTAGAATTGCTTATAAATTATATTCACTGCAATAGAATTTACCAGCTAAACCAAAATGTTTAAAAGAATAAAAGAACGCTATCACTAACTATGCTGGAATAAGGGGCTATCAGCCAGGATAGTTCCAATAAGACCACTCCACTTACAGTGCATGTGGCAGGATGTGGATCTGTCTTACTGCTCTTGGGAAGCGAACCATTTTATACACGAAGGCATTGAACCACTGCTAGGAAGAATGGTCAATATTAGCAAGAGAGATATGGGTGCCCTTCACTGAAGAATATAAAGGTCTACAGTTGTACCCACCAAGACTGAGCCAGATCCTGAGGCTCGGTGTGTGGAAGCAGCTTCTGGGGCTCTGATAGTGAGGGTAGACTACAAGATGCAGCCAGGACACTATGGGAGTGCAGAGGGTTAGAAAAGGAAAGCAAAGGCAGGCAGGCACTCAGGGGAGTCCATCCACATGGGTGGACTCTGCAAGGCCAGCAAGGTTCTCAGTGGTTCTTAAGCTTCCGTGCACGTCAGAGTCACTTGGAGGATAAAACAAAGCCGGGCCCCGTCTTCAGAGTTTCAGACTCACTGGGTCTTGGGGAGAGCCTACGATCTGCATTTTTAACAAGTTCCCAGGGGATGCTCATGCTGCTAGTCTAGTTTGAAAACTAGTACCTTATGCGAGCAATAAAATAAATGCTTTGCACCACACTCTGGACTCTATGTCTGGGATTAGCTACCAGTTAGTCTGAGCTCTTCCAGTTAATGAACTGCCATGTGCCTTGCCTTTCCCTACTATGGCCATAATTCCCAGGCTGCACACTGTATCTGTGCAAAAAGAGAGACGCATGTGTATGAATCAGATAGACTCATTCGCTATAAGTTTACTCTTTCAAACTCTTAGAATAAGGAGACCTAAGTGTTTTATTCCTCATATGCAGGGGAGTTCTGAGAAATCACTACTTTTTCACATTTGGTAAAAAAAATACATTCTTTGTGTTTGATAATCGAGTAGAATTTCAAATAAAGGGACCATAAAAATCTCAAGCAAATTATTATATTTTGCTCCCATGCGTGTATCGTGCTACCACACTTTGTCAGAATTTCTTTGGTTTGTAATTTGTCTTACCCACGTTAATTATCATCATCTGAATTTAATTGTCTCAAAGTGAAGGGAGAAAAAAGGAAAAAGCGACTCCCACAGGCTTTGGGAAAGGGAAAAAAACCAGTTAACAGATCTGGATTCAACTGTTTCAGCATTAGACTTACACCATTTCTTCTCTGGACAATTCTCTAATTGAACCACTTAAACTACTCGTAGACTTTTACCAACATTTCAAGATGACAATCCTGTAAAGATCAATTCAGTAATTCTTGGATTTAAAATGCTGTCTGAAAGGTAGAAATCCATAAAAATGTAAGCTGGTCTTAAGCTATAGGCTCAAATACTGCTTTGTTTAAAAAAAAAAAAAAAAAAAAAAAGTGCTACATACAAACTCCCTAGATTAGTTGGGACTGGCATTTCTTACTAAAATATTATGAAAAATTCACCCTTATGTTCAATGTAACTGAATTAAGGAGATAAAACAATCTGTAAATAGGTGTTGCAATGATAGTTATTTTTTTGGAAAAACTATTCATATGTAGCTTTAAAATGTGTACAAAGGCAAATGGCACTCTTATAAAATAGCAACTAGAACATAATGCTTGCGTTAAAATTGTTCCCCTTGGGACAGACATTAGACTATCAAAATGTATTCAGAACCATCTTACTTCTACTGATACCAGCCAGTCTCAAGCCATCATCTCACCCTGGATTACAGCAGTAACGCCTAACTGGTCTCCATACTTCTGCTCTTGGTCTTACAGAGCATTCTCAACGCGGCAGTCGGAGTGATCCTGTTAAAATGGAAGTCAGATCCCGCCATTCAGGGAAAGTGAAAATCATTACACCGGACTATACAATCTGATATGATCAGCATGGGGTTCCTTCCTCCACGTCTACATCTCAGTTCTCTGACCTCATGTCCGTTGTCTCCTCCTACTCTCCTTCTTGGTAACACATTCAATCTATATTAACCTCCTGGGCTTTGTCTAACACACAGGAAGAACAAAGACTCCTGATTCAGAGTCTTTCCCTAGAATGTTCTTTCCCAAAATATCACACTGGCTCACTTTCTTGCTCCCTGGCACATTGTGGTGACTTAAGAAACATGTTCAATGACAGGACTGAATTAACCAATCACATTCTTATGTGGCTACTGCTTCATCTTCAAAAGCAAGCTAGAATCTAGCCAGCACAGGATCCCAGGCTGTATATAAACCCTGTCACCCTACAGTGATTTTAGGCAAGGCTGCCGTGAATGGCCACACATGCTGGGTACTGATAATTTCCAAGGGTGCCATTCACGGTGAAGTCATTATGTATGGTGCCTTCTAGATTTAAGCAACATGGCACCCCTGGTTTTAGATCTCCAAATTTCCCTTGGAATAGAACAAATAATCCAGACATCGAGCATCTTAATTCTAGAACAGTTCGAACTATGCAATTTGGCTAAAATCTATTATATTTCATTGTGCTGTGGAATAAATTCAAAAGTCTGGGAAAGGAAGAACAAAGTACAGCTTAATACATTCAACCCTAGAAATGTACGTTGTGCCGATTATATACAAGACATGGTAATACATGGGGGATACAAAGATCAATGCAACGTTTATCCTTGGAACAGTTCCATTCTAGAAGGGGGAAGAGGAGATTATGGAGATAGTTTAACCACGGAATGGATATACATTTGAAAAAGAAGGTACAAGGTATCACCGGCTAAGTGTATCATATCTAGATGGAGGTGAAATTTTGTTTGGTTTTGTGCAACTTATAATTAAATTTGAATATGCGTAAAGGGCACAAGTGAACTGTGACAAAGCGGCTATGGTCTTGTAATAAGATCAGAACAGCGAACATTACCAGCATCCTGAAGAAACGGTCCATACCGCAGGACTTTTTCGAAGACTCAGCTTATGGGAGCAGGATAAAAGCCCCATGGAAGTATTTGGGCTAACTGGCGTTGGTGACCTCTAACAGAAACAAGATGAGTGGGTAAAGCAGAACCAAGCGATTCAGGGGTGTTCCTATTAGGGGAGGTGAGTAATGCATCCCTGGCAAGACAGAAGGGTGACAACACAATGGTCAGGATTTGGTCTAGCTCTCCAAAGGAGATGCTGTTAGAGAGCTGGTTACTTGTCAATGGATGCTAATTACGCTTGGGAGAATTGAAAACACAGAGGGGGAGCTTCTCCTTTGCTACTCTGAAGGGAGGCTTGCAGAGAGTCTCTCTTGCTTAGCATCTCTTGTATTTTAGGCAAGATTCTACTCGTTAAAACCAATGTCTTCCCCCTTCCATTAGTTGTGTTGCTTTGTGTTTTTTGCTCTTGGCAGCCTGAGTTAAGAAAAGCTTTTGTTTACTGAGGCCCAATGTTGTAAGTATGCTATAGTTAGTGTTGAAGGAAACACGTGTGCCAGTGACTACAGAAAGGACACCCAGGAAATCAATCTAGACCCCTACTTTGGTGTTGGGAGGCCCGGGACCTGTCCCTAAATGCACATGAGACCAAGAAATTGCCCTGAATTGTACAGATAGTGTGAAAGGTGTATAGTGCAAAGGACATAAGAACAGCAGGTCAGGCCTCTGTGCTCAACCAGAAAGGGGATCAGGAAGGCTTGCGTTGCTTTATTTCATTTATTTTTCCCCTGATTCTTTCCAAAAGGGTGTGAGATGCCAGAAAACCACTGAGGGAATTATTAAGACTGTCAGGTAGGGAATGGGAATTAGAGGGGGCTAAGGAGAAGAGGGGGGGACTGGGGAGGAATTGAAGAGATGAGAGAGAGAGAGAAGGAATAGGGTAGGGAACAAGAAGGGGAAGCAACACAATCCCATTAAAGCGTTAAGTAATATACAGAGAGATTCAATAGGGAGCAAGTGTGCTTCATCATGGAAAGTAAGTTCATGCTAGGCTTCACATAAGTTTTACCACCTAAGGGAAACATACAACAGGAAAGACATAACTAGATGAGAGGTACAGCCTAATCAAAGACACAGAAATGAGCAGCTAATTCTATTGTAGGATATTGTGTGTTCTTAGATGAGGGAGTTGTAAGGGAAAAGGTGAGGTGGACAGAAGGACTCCGGTGCTGAGGTCACTTAAAGAAATGGATGTGACTCTGAGATTAAATGACCGTGGGTGTCAATGAGAATGGACGGGGGGCTCAAGGAGCTCACATCCCTTTCCTAAGAAGAGCTCAGTTTTCTTACAGGGCTCCCAGGCCATCTTGATGGGCGTTTCTGAGGTACTCATTTACAGAGGTGTCCACTGAGACACAGAGGAGTTAACAGCAGGACACAGAAACTTTGGGAACAATTGCTTTAATTCAGAGGAAGGCAGAATGCAAACAAGAATCTCCAAGTGTATTTAATCGTTAAATCAAAATAGCTAAGACTGGAAAAACAGTACCTTTCTTTCTTCCTCTCTTTCCCACCTGACTCCTCTCCCTCTGTTTCTATTTACTTGTTCCTTATAATCCTCGTTCTTCTTACAAGCAAATTACTCATTTTCTCTCTGGTCTTTTCTATGTTGATGGGTAAAGAGTGCCCTTTATCTTAATTCCTGGGTTTTATTCTGTCTCCTCTTCCCTGATTTCTGTCCCTTATTTATGTACTTTAGTCAAAAAATTTTTCTACACAATTCATTTATTCTTCAGGATATTAGTATGATTTCTATTATAATTTTAAATAATAAAATGGCCCTTGTCACAATTTACTGAGCATATATTACATGCTAGTTATTTTATAAATTGGTAAATGAATCCTCATGATTTGAGACAGTAGCATCTCCAGATTAAGAAACTGAGCAACAGAAAGGCTAGCAGAAGAAAGAGCATGCTCGGGGAGATAGTCAGCAGTAGGGCTGGGCATGACTCATTCCCAAATCTGTGATCCGCTGTCCAGAATCCACCACACTATTCCCTAATCCAAAGTTTAATTCAGTTTTCATCATCTTGCTTTTATGGTTTCTTGAATCCTACACAAAGACAGATTCAAAAGAATATTTGTAAATTGTTGCTATAGTCTGAATGTTTGTGCCCCCCTCACTCATGTGTTGAAGCCCTAATCACCAAGGCTATGGTATTTGGAGGGAGGGGTGTCTTTGAGAGATGCTAGGTCATGAAGGTGAGTCCCCATGAACGGCCTTAGTGCCCTTATAAAAGAGAATCCCGAGAATGCCCTTGCTCCTTTTACCACTTGAAAACACAGAGCAAAGGTGGCTATAAATGAGGCAGCAGGTCTCACCAGAAACTGACCCTGTGAACGCCATGATTTTGGACTTCCTACCTGCAGAACTATTGAGAAATACATTTCTGTTGTTCCTAAGTCATCCAGTTTCTGGTATTTTGGTATAGCAGCCCGAACGGACTAAGTACTCAACTATACCTTTCCTTAGTAAAACATGATCTAGTGATAAATAATTTAAAACAAAGTGGATTCTATTCCAATGTAAAAATCGGAAGGAGAGATGAGAACAGGAAAGAGTAAAACTCACTGAAAGCCAGTCTATTCTTCTTTAGTCATTCTTTTATTGAAAATATATTGATTGACCACTTCTTTGCATGAGGCACCGTGGTCAGTGCTGGAATCCCTGGAACAAGGCCACGCTGCTTGTTTCCAAAAGTCTGTGGTTTTGAGCCACAGGCTCTTCCCTTTTCATACAAGGATTACCTTGCTGTGTCATCAGAAGAAGTAAATGAGGTAGTATAAGTAAGCTGTGCAGGGGGAGGTCTGGAGCCTTTCCTCCTGTCTTTGCTTTTCACTCTCCTCTACCTGAACTTCCCCCTGTATCTTTCAGGTTCTCTCCCTGTCTTGATGACTGTCCTTCCTTCCCGAATCCTCCAAGTACAGGATTAGGAGAGCTCCATGGGTTTCTCCACCAGCAGTCCTCTCAAACTGTAGCATTCACCACCAGGGACCCACCAGGCTCATATTTAGTAAGGGCAAGTCTTTGAAAGCTCAAGGCAAACCATAAACATATCACAGGTTTAAGAATCAGGCAAGATTCAAATCCTTGCTCCGTCAAATTACTAGAGAAAGGGCCTTCAATATGTCACTTACACTCTTGATACCTTAAATCTTGCATCTTCAAATAGAGATAATGGTATTTCTGCACAGGTTTGGATTAGTGAAGTGACAATATATACGCAAAAGCACCCAGCACTGAGTCAGACATGAACCTGCTGAACACTGCACTTCAAAAACAGTACCAGTATGAATGAGCACAAATGTGCCCAGTATGACACCAAGCGTTTTTCCTCATGAAAATTCTCAGAACTCTGGAGTTAGGTGATACCACATTACTTGAATGGATTTAATCATTCGAATATTGTGAAGCATCTTACAATGCTTATATACATTATAATAATAGTATTCACTTTTTTAGAAGAGCTATAATAAAACTTGATGGGTGCTCTAGTCTGAATGTTTGTGTCCTCCCCAAATCTGTACGTTGAAATCATTACTCCCAGCGTGACAGTCTTAGGAGGTGGACCTCTGGGAGAGCTCTGCCCTCATAAATGGGGTTAGTGTCTTCGTAAAAGAGGCCCCAGACAGATCCCTCACTCTTTCCACCGTTCAAGTATACAGGTAGAAATCTGCTACCCTGAAGAGGACTCTCACCTGGCACCCTGATCTCAGACTTCCAGCCTCCAGATCTGTGAGAAATAAATGTCTGTTGTTTATAAGCCACCTAGTCTGTGGTATTTTGTTAGACAGCCTGAATGGACAAATAAGACAGTGGGTCAGAACTGATGGCATCTTAGAATCTTATCAGCATTTTACACATGAGGAAATGCGAGCTCTGAGAGGTTAAGACACTTGCTTACAGTCGCACAACTAACAAGTGCTCACTCGCGTGACTATGATTCTAGGCTAGGTGACACCTGACTGCTACCACTATAATGAGTCAGTTTGGAAACGTGTTTCATTAAAGATGTTTGCAAGACTCAAAGTAGACACTATGTAGGTATCACACATTGACACATATTTATATAGGTTAAGAGTTTTAGTTTTACTTTGAAAACTAGAATCTTATATAAGGTATATTTATATTTGTAATTAGTATTTTATATTACTTCATGACAAAGATTATTGAAAATAACTTTTAAAAGGGCAATAAGTAGTGGGTGCAAAATAATCTTACATATACACAAAGTTCTTACCAATTCTCCTTTCTGAAAAGAAAATTCAAGCAGAACTAAGAAGAGAATGGGTATCATAAATTCATGAATTCAATACATATTTCTCCCTGTTACTTTCAGGTCCTTTAGGTCTTCAAAATGCAGAGGAAAATTATCAAATAAAGAAAGAGTTCCTCATCAACTGATGAACCTTGGCCCTTAAATGAGTTGTTCATATTTTAGAAGATAAAAAGAAAATAAATAGTCTTCTGCCTCTGAATGTCCCTAATGATAATAAAAGGTAGTTCCCAACTTTCAGTGTATTTGATACATATTGTATCACCTACCAATAAAGTATCTATGAATGTAGATGAAATGTCTCTGTCCATCTTTTATGTTGACATACGAGACAATGACTGCAGGGTTGCAGTCAGGAGTGACTTGGTTCAAACTCCGCCTCTACTACTAACTGGCACTGAAACCTGGGGTAATTTACCTTACAGCTTGATGACTTCACTTTCCCTTTCTGTTGAATGGAAACACTCAGGTAACCTCCCTACTTGGCTTTTGTGGAGATAAAATGAGATGCTACGTGTGACTTTCTCAGGACATAAAAGTACTCAGTAAATGTTTGTACTATTTTTATATTTGATGAATTCATCATGGACATATGGTATATGATAGAGAATTCGGGCAAGATGCTCTCCTCTACTTTTTATTCCTTTTTCACTTAACTTTTATGTCTTAAATTTTACATGATGAATTCTGTTAAATAATTTTTGGAAGATTATTTGGTTACTATAATAATTTTCCTACCATATTTTCTACAAACTAGCTGTACAATAATTTAGGTGCTCATTCTTTTCCATTTTTTAAAAAGTATATATTCCTGTGTCCTGATCGATGTGGTGACGTCGCGCTCTCCCAGGCCAGGCCTAAGCCCCGCCAGAAAAAAAAAAAAAAGTATATATTCCTTCATAAAATAATGTGCTCATGAAAGAAAATGTAAAATAAATAAAAACATTAAGCCTGTCAAAAAAAATAATAATAATTGGATACAAAAGTCCAAAAAGCTAAAACATCCATTCTTACCATTGTTTGTTTTGCTTTGCCTTTTTAATGACTCAGTTATGTTGTAGAATTTAATCATTTTTCTTTTACAGTAACACAGGCAATACATATTTTTTATAAACTTAACTTAGGATTTATAATATTTCATTGAATGGGAATAACCTTAATTTAATCATTTCCCCTTTTCAGGCATTTAGGTGCTTTCCCATTTTTGCCTCCAATAAATAGTAATGCTGTGTTCCAAATACTATCTTTGTTGATAACCTTAAACATAAAAAAATTTATATTTTTAAGATATATTATCAAGAGAAGAAATACTGAGAATAAGTGTTAGAGCAGCTTAAGGGATTTCATTATCATTTGAATTTAAATTTCTTTGATTTCTAATGAAATTGTATGCTTACCTATCTTTTAAAACCTGTTATAGCTTTTCTTTTGGAAATTATTTGTTCATATACTTTGGTCTATTTTCCTTGTAGTTTTACAGAGTTTCTCATGTTGTAAATAGATTACATACATGTTTTTGAAATACATTAGTCCTTTAGTTTTTCCTTTATTCTTTGCTTGATATTTAGAGAATTCCTGTCTTTGTTTTTGCCCTCATTTTACTCATGGGAAAGTTTTAATTTCAAAAGGCTTTGGAAAGTATCTCACATAAAATACACACAGGTATAAAGATCAAATGGAATTAAATTATTAGACATGGTAATAACAGGAAATTAAAAAAAAAATAGGTAAGTAATAAAATAGTTTGGAATAACATTTAGAAAAATCCTATTTTAATTAGTCATCTGTGAACTGCCTGTGCTGTCCTTGGGACACTAAATACTATTTTAACAAAATGTTTTGGTCTTACGCAGTAAACATAATGTTAATCTCAATGTAAATTAGCAAAGACTCACCAAAAATGTATTTTCATTTTTAATCAAGGAAACACCATAATTTACTTCATTAATTTTAAAAATTACTCTTTCAGTTTCTGAAGTGACTAAAAATGCAATGTTACTACACAATCAACCTCAGTTCACCACCATCTTCTAACTAGTTTTAATTATGAATAACAAAAAATAACCACAAGCCTCTCACTAATTCAACCCATATTTCAAGATTCTTCCTTTAGTGTTCACTGATGAAAAATCAAACTTAATATTTTAATAATTTCTTCCAGTACTTATTTTTAAAATAAAATTTAATAATATACAGACCATCCTGGAGGAAAACAGACTAGTACAATACTGACAGTAGAAAGAAAGTTCTAGACTTAAAAGTTGAAAGAGCTGGACTTTTCAAGTTCTTTCCCAACTACATATGTAGAAAATTTCTGATTCAGAGAGTCACTTGAAAATTCTGAACTTCCATTGTCTCAATCAAACGTAGTTGGGATTCCTTCCTACCTCATAGGGGTTGGTTAGATGATGATCAAAAACGATCAGGGTCAAGAAAACACTGGGTGAGATGGTAAAGTGTTTGATAAATGTAATAAGGCATTTTATGATTTTAAAATTGATAGTAGAGCGAAATAATAATGACCCAGATAATTATAATTCTAGAAAATCCAACATTTCTCTGTGGCCCAAGAGGACAAATGACATAATGATCCTCTGTGTTAGAAATGACTGCATGGTGGCCTGGACCAGCCCTCATCTCCCCTTTCAAAATGTTTCAATTCTCTCTAATATCCTTATAAACCCACACTTGAAAAATCTGCAGTGAGCACTCATTTCATAACCTGACAGCTATCATAATTTGGATGTTCCTCCTTCTATGAAGCCAGAATATATTTCTCATAGTTCTTAGCTGCAGTCCTAGTTCTGTCCTTGAATTATTCCCCAGACACATGCTGTGCCTTTGACCTTAAGCATTTTCTGTGCTTTAACGTTCTCCATTGCACCCCCTCATTTCTACACTTTTATCTGGTGAGCTCCTACTCATCATTTCAATATAGTTTACATGTAAGTTCAGCAGGCATAGTTCTCTTATGTCCCAACCATCCAGGTCTAGGCACCTTAATTATGCTGCGTTTCCTTTCAAAACTAATTGTAATTGTAATTAAATCATGTTGTTCACAATTTGTGCCTCCCTCACCAGTTTGCAATCTCCATTGGAGCCTGTCTCATTCCTTGCCATGTCCCTAAGCCTCATATAGTGATTAGTAAATATTGACCTGGAGCAAAAGCTTCAGGCCTCATCATTATATAGCTGAACCCTTGGAAATGAACATCCCCCAGAGAGAACGTCAATAATGAATAAAATGAAGCTAAAAGCTTTACTCTTAGAAATGCACAGGTAAGAGGCAGACTGGAAAAGAAAACAACATCCAAGGTCTACACAAAAGAGCATTTCTTCTTAAGCATGTTTACCACAGTCAGATACCTTTTAACTTTTTATGCTTTTGTCTTTAATATCTAATGAATTCCCATTTGTTTGAATTTATACATAGTGGGTACCTTATCACAAATGTGTACTGATTTAAGTTGTTTCAATCTACATTAAATTTATCGCTACGCACATAAAGAAATCAATTATAATATATTCCTTTCATGTCTTGACTTTCCTTCCTTTGACAGAAGCTTCCTTTTGGAGCGGTAGGGAAAATCCATGGAGAATCCCTTGAATTACAGGCCCACACCAGAAAAACAAGGCATCAAATCCTCACCTTTGACATTTATAAACTAAATTCCATAAAGATTTCACATGATTTGTTTCATATGGACATCGGAATATACTGTAAACTTGATGACATATAAGTACAACATTATACTATTACTGATATACCATAGTTGAAACCTATTTTCTGTACATTCTGATGAAAGATCAATGAGGAATTGAGTATATATTAACAACCACGTAAAATCTGAGTATTGGGACACAGTTTGGAAGTCCACATAAACCCTTTTACTTTCCAGATGAAGAATCTTAATCCCAAAGACTACAGGTATCACAGAGCCCGACATTGAACCAATTTACTGAACCAAATTTATAAACCTGCTTATCTTTCTTTCTTGCAAGCCACCCTGAAGAAAAAAGGGCAGTCTTCAATGCAATCCCTTTCCCCCGACATAAAACTAGTGGATTTATAACACAAATAACTGATAGTGCTTTTAAATACTACCTTCGATTTCCACTGTAGCCAATATCAATTCCTATAATTCCTTCTGTCTAGTCCCAACTGGATGGTGTTTTCCAAGTCACTGGTATCATTAACAAGCCAATCAAAAGGCTATAAAATCACGGAGGAGAGTGAATTTCCAATAGAACAAAACTCATCCACTCTGCATTTTCATGGACATTTGCAAAAGCATTTAAAAAAGGACTCTAAACAACATGCATATTTCATTTAAACATTTATTTTTAAGCTGAAGATGTGTTATTGTTCATTCAATCTATGGGTACAAATATTCTAAGAATACCCATAAACAGTAAGTTGGAGAAGAACTGATATGAGAATCATAGTGTGTATCTTCTTGTACAAGAAGTAATAAAAATTCCAACAGAACAATCTTTCAGTCAATTTGGAACATACATCCAATTATAAAATGCAGAATATTTACTAGACGGGCGTTTTGAACAGCTAAGCAATGGAGTCAACCTTGCGATATACAGATGGTGTATTATAGAACTGTACATTTGAAATCTGTATAATTTTATTAACGTGTTTCTTCAATAAAATTAATACATTTTTAAAAAATAGTCATAAAATGGAGAATATTCCTGAGCTCAACCAACACTTACTGCACACTACTGAGTATGGCAATCTACTACATAACGATGTTGCAAAAAGAAAAATAGGCCCTCCCTATTTTTAATTATCTTAGAATTTTCTAAAGAAGGTAAATGTATAATTTCAATAGAAATATTTACATCCCCACAGCCACGCCTTAGTCCAAGCCACCTTCTAGCTTAAAACACAGCAACAGTTCCCTTTGCTGTACTCTGGCCTTTCTCTAATCCTGTCTGCTTACATGGTGCCTTCCACTGCTATCAGAACAAAATGTAAACTCCTTGGCTTGGTCTACAAAGCCCTGCAGGCGCTACCTCTTCCTCCTCTCCAATTTCTTCTCCTCCCACTTTCCCTTCTGGTTCAATATGCTGCAGTCACAACAGCCTCCTTTCTCTGCTGTGAACATAAGCTTGGTCTTGCCTGTAACCTTTGAATATACTGTTTCTTCAGTCTGAAGTCGTCTTACCTGTCTTTTCCAAAAGCTGGCTTAAACTTACAGATTTCAAATATCATCTCCTCAAAGACGCCTTACCTGACTACTTGGTTTCAACTAGTACCCAACTTCCCACCTCATCCCCTTCTAAAAATGACCTCATCCTATGTATTTCCTACTCACTTTCTGAAAACAGAACAGTGCTTTGCATCTATTGAATCCAATTATACATGTTAAACTTAATAAAAACCCTTCCATAAGAATTTTAAGCTAAGTCATGACTTACATGAATTTGACATTCTAAAACTATACACAGATGGGCCTATTAATGAAAAATATCTACTTACCCACCCACCTACCTTTCTGTTTGTCTATCTAGCTACCAATGTTGCAAAAAGAAATGGAACATGTATTATAGGAGAAAAAACAGTGATTTATTAGAGAACCAGAAATTTAGTTACCTACATCTAACTGGAGCATTTCAACCGCATTTTCCTAGGCTTCAATATACTCATTTGTATAACAAAGGGGTTATATTAGATTTAAAAAGAACTTTCCAGTTCTAAATTTTAGTTATTTGAAGATTCCACTTAAATTAAAATCATTAATATTCCTTTAAGTGTACATTTTTAATAATCTGAGCACAGTGAGAAATATCAATCATTAAGTTATGGGCTTCTTGTCCATTTGTAGATTATTTTGCCTTCACTACTCCCTCTGTGATAACTCATCTTGAGTCCTTTCCAGTACCTACACCAAAGTAGGGGAAAAATATTGAAACTTTCATAAAATTATACTGAATTATGCAGTCATCCCTCCCTTAGAAAATAAATGTACTTCTAATAATGTATGTACACCAACATTTTAAAAATAATGCAGGGGTACTAAGAAGAATCAATTTTTAACAAACATATTTCCAGAACATGTTAGCACTATTTTCCAAATAACATATATGATAAAGAATTTGTTGTACTTTCTGTTAAAACTACATCTAAAAATTTCTCACGGGAGAAATGTTCCCTACTACCACCACTGAAATAAACAATTCAGCAGTATGATGTAATATAAAATAATAATAATAATAATAATAATAATAAATAAAATACAGAAATGGGTAAACACAGGCCAGAATGAAAGGGGACTAAGGGGTCTAAATCTTTAATACAGTTGTGATGTTTTTCAATTTCAATTCAAATGATGCAATGATGAAGTTTAAAGGAACTGATTGTTAAGAAAATGTAAAGCATATAATAAAATTATGGGAAACAAGCTTACAAAATGCAGTAAGCAGAATTAGTTTGAGGTACAGGAACTGCAGGCCGCAAGATAGGAAAAAAATCTTAGTTTATAAAATGCAATGATAGGAGGTCCTTTAGCACTCAGAGAAAATCATCATGGGACTACTTTAATGCACAGTAAGGGTACCAAGATAGTATACATGAGAAAAATCCGAATTTAAAACACTTCATATAAGAAAACCTGTAAAAATAAATTCTGTAGCAAACTTGAATTAGTTGACTGCTATTTTAACATAGCAGTAAAACTGCATTGTGAAACAAAATCAGAAGTGGTTATGCAATAAGTTGTGTGAAATTACATGCAGTGTTATGCTGGAAAGATAAAGCATCACAAGCCTAGGTTTATAAACATATCCACACAATGTAAATACACAAATGGACTTGTGGTTGGTTAAGTGTATCCTCCATTTTACTATTTTCATTTTTCCACACTCAAGCCTGTCACTGATTTATTGTTCCTAGTTGGGCAACGGAAGAAATAACTAAATATTATATAAGCATGTTAGCTTTATTTCCTCACGATTTAATTTCCATCCACCTTTAAGTTTACTACTTGATAATAACTAATACCTTAAAACCAAGAGTGGCCAAAAACATTTTTTCCCCCAAGGGATCAGAAAAAGTAAATGTTTTTTGGCTCATTGAAAGCCATTCCAACTGCAAATCTGGTAGAAATAAGCACATCTTACACAACACCAAACCAGCTATGTTACTTTGCCTCACTTAACACATGACTCACTACTAATGATAGAGTGGAGTGTGACAGAGTTGTTATATAAGTTCACGCTGAACTCATTAAGGCCAAGGCTAAACTGAATGAGAGAGTATACGCTTTACACTCTTTATAGTTTATCCTGGACCTCAATCTCAGGCATGTAGAAGCTCGTACATATCCATTATCTTCCAGGAAGCAGGACTTTGAGGCCAAAATATAAACATCTAAAATGTCAAAAGGATACATTCAATGAGCAATACATTACCTTTTAGAATGAAAAGAGAACTAAGATTTGGATTACATACTATGCATCAGGCAAGGAGGAAGATGTCCTTCTGATGAGACCTCATTTAAACTCCACACTGACCTTGAATGAAACATGTCTTCTCCAATGAAGTCCTATGAAACTTACTAAAGGAAAACATAAGGCATAGCCCTCTTGACTATGACTGGTTTGAACCAGATGGCAAGACTATAGAATGAGGCTAAATCTGCAACAACAACGTCAACGTCCTCTCAAAATGTTCTTTGCCAGCAAAATCGAAATCTCATATCAACATTAGCAGGAAATGTGGGGGACATGGAAAAAACTGTCAACCACTCACCATAATGCATGTAACAGTTTCCTTTGGTAGGATCCAGCTCAATAGCCTTCAAGAAGAATTTTTCAGCCTCACTCTTACGACCCTTGAAAAACAGAGAAAATGGATGATTCAGCAACAGATCAGGAGGGATTCTTCATCTTCTGGGCCCACGGGAAGCCGACTAGTGTCTATATGGTAATCACCATCAAACACATGTTTTCTTTTTGTCTAAACAAAGGTGATCCAGGAGAATATGTGGAGAGAGAAGACTGAAGTTGGAATTGTGGGAAATAACAAGATTAGAAGAACAGGCATGAGAGGGAATTTGTCAAACAGAGTCAAAAGAAGAGACCAGAGAAGCAAGAGAAAAAAGTGGGAAAAATAAAAATAAAAATGGTTTCACAGAAACCAAAAGGATAAGATAGTTTGAAGGAATAGCAAGAAACATGATCATTTTCTATTTTATGTTCTCCCTTCAATTGGTTTCCTTTTCATTTGTTCTTCTGCCTTGTAAAGAATATGACCATTTTAGCTTTTGAGGTGATTTTTTACTAATTGCTCACTAATTGCTCATATATGAAGAAACTAGTCAAATTTGTTGAATCTCAAACCACTGCTTATCCTTACTTACACTGTCATTCAAGACTAAAATATTGCTAATCCAGGATTTAATCTAAAACTAGATCATCTTCCTAGCTATAGTTTTAAATAAGCATTACTATCATCGTCAGAAGATAATGAGTAAGAAGTGGGGGAAAAAGGTTATATTCACTAAATTGATTTTTCATGAAACAAAATCATTATCCAGACAGGTTCTAAAATTATACATTCTTCATGTGGTTATTACTTCAGAATCACAATTGCCTACAGAAAAATCAAAAGGGGGCGTCTGAGGTAGGAGAATAGCCCAAGAAGAACTTTCCTAGAGTAGTTGTGTCTTGTCCTGCAATGGAATGAAGATCTCTATGCTGACTACAAGTGGCAGCAGGACCCTGCCTGGGGTCCAGAAGCCATGGTCCAAAATAAAGCAAAATGATCTTAATTGTTTGTTCCTTCTAATTTATACATTATTTACCATATGAACTTCAAATGATGCTTTCTCTTTCTTCAATCTATTTTTAAAACCACTGTTAAGGAGTTCAATCTTCCAAAGCTAGAGGGATATAATTAACCTAATATTCTACATTCATGCAACTTTGACTTGTTTCTCCATATACCCTGTCCTTTTTGTTCATTCTTTCATTTAAAAAAACCCACTCTTGCTAAGTTCTTTACTCACCCATTTCGTAGCAGGTAGGACCTAGCCTACAGCCTCTGTTACCTATAGCTAGTGTTAACCCAATAATGACATAATTGACTTTTGCCATTTCTTCTTTCATTTTAATAATGTTACTTTCCAGTCAATAACTCCTCTTTAACTCACACACTTCATCAAATATCTAATAATTAAAAATTTAATTCCCTGCAGTATTTCTCACAGCATTTTAATTTCAAAGGAATAAAAAGGAAAGCACAGGCAAAATGCTTCATACACATATCATACTTTCATGAAGTTAGTAAAAATTAGCAAGAATCTTATGAAGTTAGGATTCCCTAAATGATTAAATGACTGTAATGGATCAGACAGTTTAACATATGATAGCTAAGAGTATACATTCTAGGCGGGCAGAACAGCTTTCATGCTTGTGTAGCTATGCGAGCCTTAGAAAATCATTTCATCTCTAGCTGGAATTTTCTCTATTACAAAAAAATAAGATAGGTGGGGAAAAGGGGATTTTTAGGACAGTGAAACTATTCTGTATGGCAATACATATTTGTCAAAACTCACAGGCTATATAACAAAAAGCGTGAACCCTAATATAATCTATGGACTGTAATTAATAATAATGTATAAGTATTGGCTCATCAACTGTAACAAGTATACAACACTAATGCAAGTGTATGATAATAGGAAAACTATGTGAAGGGTGGTAGGAAGGTGAGTGAGAATTATGTGAACTCTGCTTTGGGCTCAATTTTTTTTGTAAACCTAAAATTGCTCTAAAGATAAAATGAAAAGAAAAAAAAGATAAAATGAGGATTTCATAAGATTGAATTATCTGAAGCGATACACATAAAGTAGTTACAATATTTAGGTATATGCTAAGTTTATAATAAACATTAACTATTAATTTATACACACACATATAGTAAGCAATAGAATGCAGAATTCTGAATGTCAAAGAACATGTTTTGTTATATACACTACCTCAAAAACACATGGTTAGCCTTTAAATCATTGGAAAATGACATACTAAGAACTTGTAGATGATAATAAAAGAAAGATGCAAAAGGAAAACTATCACTGGTAGACAGTCTGTACAAATGTTATATGCAAAGATAAAAGGGTCTGTAAACTTTCTTCCACTTAAGTTTTTCAGGAAAGAAAAGAAGAAACTGGTTCATTTATCAATGTCACAGTAAACGGGGTAGTAAAATCTTTGTGTGGAATCCACTGGGAAAACAGTACAATGTAGTGTTCAAAGCATCGATCAGAACTCAAAGGACAGTGGTCTCTGGTTGTTCCATGGCCTAAGTTATTAAAAACAATGAGTCCCACCAGCTCTTAGATTTAAAATAAACACACCAAAGGCCAGAACATTCTTTCTGGGGGGAAGTATCAAACCATTATACAAAAATCTATCTTTCTGCTTTGACCGCTCTTTATTTAGTCAAGTGCCAAATAATAAGGAGGAAAATAAAATCCTCACAAAAGCATGTAAAAATCAAGAGTCAACCAAATGCATAAGCCACCCAGATACACACATTACTAGGTTTTAGGAAGGGGTTATGGTGGATGAGAGGTAACACCATGTTTAACCAAATTTACTCTCCCAACTGTTATTGCTTTAAAGGAATGACAGCTAAGAAAGTGGAGAAGAAGAACAAGTTATTTCTTAGCAGATTTTCCTTGGTGTCTTTTAGATTATGTCAGCATTGCCTACATGCAAATATTATATTATGGAGCAAGCCACTGGTTGTGCAAACTCCTCACATCGAGCACCATTACTCATTTTGTATATTGGTTGGGATTTGGGGACACGTGTTGGTTCGGAGACGGACTGTGGTGAGCTGTGACAAATAAGGAAAATGTGAGTTGAGAGGCACGGTTTCTACTGCCAGTGCTGGAACTTGTGCATTTGCTTTTTCCTTTATTTATGTAGGTTAAAAAATATTTATTGAATGCCTACTATTTGTTTTGCACAGTTCTAAGTCCTGGGGATGTGATCGTGAACACAGAGTGCTTGCCTTCAAGTCCTACATGCAGGAGGCACGTAAGGAACATATTATTCAGGAGGCAAGGGAACTAGTCACTGAGCACAGTGGGCAAACAATTAACTTCTCCAATTCTCATTGAGAGAACTAGCCTAGAGACAGACAAGCCTGTGTTTGAATCTTGCTGCCTCTACTTATTTAATTGTGTCATTCTGAATATCCTTTATAATATCCTCATCTTTGTTTCCTCATTTGGAAAAATGAACATAATTAGTACCAATTTTGAAGGGTTGCTGAAAAAAATCACAAATCAAATGGAAATAACTAGCTTCAGATCTGACATATAAAAGCTCTGAAATTCTTTGATTTTCCTTCCTTCTATTTCCTCAAAAGAATTCTTCCTTCCAAGTTCAATGTCACTATCTCGTTCCTAATTAGCAAAATGTAAAAAATCCTTTTCTTACTGCCATGTCACGGTAGAAACTAAATTTCATAATTTTCCTAAAAAATGACTCCCATTCCTAACAAATTTTCCTCTCTCAAATAAAAGGCCTTTCAGCTCACATCTAGAATGCAACAATAGATTTTAGATTTCCTGACTCACTGAACTACTTCATTTTCACCAGATTAATGCTACTTAAGCAGAACTACTTTTGTTATGCCATTGTTCAAAAATATTTTACTATCTCCTTGTTCCCAATCATTCTATTGAATAATCAATCTAATTTTCAAAATCTTCCAAATCGAGCTCAAATCTACCTAATAATAAGGTGTAGGAATTTCCTCATTTGCCTTAACCATAGCTCCAATGTCTTCCCTTAATTATTTCTTCTGGTGTGTAATGTTATCCAAATTTCAAGCTTCAGTTGAAGATTCAGTCTTTTATAAAGCCCTTTGTGATGGTTCCTAGTCCCAGTAGGTTCCGTTTTCTTTTCATTGTAATGATACAATTATTTTTAGAGTCATTACTACCACACTAGAGATATTATATAATGTGAACTCTAAGATACTAGACCAAATTCTCCATGTATAAAATACGGTTATACATGGTGGTTATCATATGGTGGTTGGCAAGTGGAATTTTAGCTTTTGCAAAATTGTCATTCCAGGTAAGTACTTACAGTATATACACAGTCATTTAGTGCAGCCACACGCAAATCAGTTAAAACAGCAATAACTCAGTACGCTGAAGCAAAGAGCAACCGACAGTGCAAAAGATTGGGAAGTCAGGGACGTAAAACAGAGCGAAAGAAACACTTGGTAATTACTCTTTTAACATCAAACTTTGAACAATTCTAAATTAGACATTCACTGCAGTTAGTATATTAATGCTGATGCAAAGAATTAACCAGCTGGACTTCAAGAAGCACACACGACTATGGTGCCAAGGGAGAGAGTGAGAAAGATGAGAAAGGAGAACTGACCTGAACCAGAGCAGAGACAGTTTCCTGGCCATGGGCTGCCCAGTAGCTAGGAATTAGGGATTTGAGATTATCAATATACTTATATTAGTATACTATTTCTAGCACTATACTATCAACAACATTCACAGAAGATAATATTATTTAAACTCAAAAAAAAAAAAAATCCCCAATCAGGACTAAGCTTTGTCAGGTCTTCTGACTGGCACCAACAACACATATACATGTAAGATAAATACCCAGTAAAGTTTACATAGCCTATTCCACAGTGTTTAGCGTTCCACAGGGATTAGCGTTCAGCTGATTTATTTTGTTTTCTAATTCAACTGGATGCTACTAACACCGGTCAGAATCCTAAGTGGGTCTGCAAGGCAATGGCTGAGCCACACCTCTTCCAACTACAAAATATATGAATATAAAAATAGATACATGTACATTTTTAAACACACACACATACACCACATTCACACTGCCCCCCGCCAACATTCCTAGAATTCCAACTTAAGAAAGCACTCAGGAACAATAAATATAAGAGAATCATACTACTATGGCTTAGGCTTGAATTGTTTGATTTGTAAAATATAAATCATAAATCAAATTTTGTAATTATCTTTAGTAAAAAGAAATTATTGACAGAATCAACCATTATATTAACTTATTGTATCATCAAGTGTGTCTTGATGCCACAGCTGAGAACTGCTATTTTTCTAAATAACACCTGAAAACATCAAGACTTTGCACTGTTGCACTGCCTTTTGAATACACTTATATATGTATAAATGTAGTTAGTGTATTAATCTTGTCCTATAAACTCGATTACTCCCCCAAAGACTCTACCTTTCCTTCTATAGCCATCCAAATTTTCTGTAAATATAATAACCCATCAACAAATACAAAGGCTACCAGCACTTGCTTTATATAGCTTAATAACTTATATAGTTATTCCAGTTATTTAGTTCACATGTTCACAGGTTTTCACTAAGTACAGAGCTGTGAACAAAATAGTAATTTCTCTACTTCACATCTGCAAACTGTCACAGGAACTAAGGTCTACAAAGAGTTACTCAGAAATAGCCCAATTTCCAACCAAATATTTATATCCTACCAGGAACTACCTGTGTCTTCAGTACTGGTAGAAATAACAATTAGAACAAACCCAGAATTTCCTTTTGGTGGGCCTATTTAGAGGCTGTTGTACATTTGCTGTAGGAAGAGTCTCCTGCAGTTGTGTATCTAGCAGCCACTTGCATTCCTTTAGTGTTCACTCTTTGGGAATGTTTGACAGTTGTAAATGTTGGTTATTTTTCACAACCAATGAAAATCACACCTTCATTTCTCATTCAAATGTAAATGTATAAGGACAATAAATAAGAAAGGGAAGCAGCCAATAAAATAGGTCCAAAGCTTAAAGTGTAGTTTGGTAACTGTGTAATGAGTACAAAGGGAAAAGCAATTGAAGAAATAGTCTTGAAAAACTAATTTGTGAGGACCACCGTTTACAAACAGAAGGAGCATTATTTGATCATCTATTTTAACACCGCAGTGTTTATATGTGAAGTGTCTTCAGATGTAAGTCTTTCCTCCTCAAAAGAAAAATATCATTAAAATATCTACCAGCTCAACTAGTTCTTACAAACCCAATGATTTACATGAAACCATTTAATTATCCTGTCCCTCCAAGTCATTACATATTATTAACCAGAATTAATCTTAACTGGAGTCAGAGTGAAGGAATGGGCAGGGTAACTGTCATCATGAAATCTTTTATCACTATACTACTAAAATATTTCCATCAAATTATCAGATACTTAAAGTTGGACCGTGACATTCCTTGTTTTAGGGAGATAATAACATTTCTTCTGGGATGCTTTAAAATATAGTAGAATAAGAATACTGCATACAAAAATAAATGTGGCTAATAGATTGTTTTTCTTCCCTGCATTGTATTCCAAGTCCCACTTTCTATAAACATCACACCTTCTGTGACCTTTTTTCTTAAACATGTCAAAGCAGAAGCTGTCTGAAAGATACATGGCATATATTGTTCAAAGGCCTAAGCTCATCGAAATATTTCTATCAAATGACGTGGAGGGTGGTTAGTGGTGATAGGGAGTGAGTGCCTCACACTCTTCGGGGACAGCCAGAGTAGGTGTCCAACCTCAGCAGGGAGGGATGGCTCTGTGGCATTCCTAGGGCAAGGCTGGACCCTGGAACCAGGCCTCCCCCTGAGCAAGGCTTCCCTGAAACCCATCCCAAGTCTCCCGCCGAGCCATCAGACTTCAAGGTGAAAGTTATCAGCTCAGACCAAGCTGACCAGGGCAACCCCTGCCCAGCTTTCTGGGCACCATTAAGCCTCCCAGATTTAGGTGAACTCCTGGGAGGGGAGGAGGCCACAAAATAGCTGAAATTAAATAGTTGATCAAGCGGGATGAAAGACAGCAGTACTCTTAATTTCACTCAAAGAAGATAAAATCATCGATCATCCACATGCAGCTGAGAGTCTGGCCTGAAAGTCAGACATGTTACGTGAGCAGTGGGCACAAATAAGCAGTTTGCAAACCCCAAAACTAATGGCCAATATCCCTATAAAAATGTGTTCAACTTACTTAACATTTAGTTTACTTAAAATGCAATTAAATGCATTGAAATGTTATTTCTCTGTCAATGAAGTTCCCCCCTAAATAGCAGAATATTACTGAGGGTTCATAAAAATAGGTGCTTCTATAACAATTTGATATATACCAAAAGTCTTTAAATCACTTTGGCCAAAGAATTCGATTTTTAGGCATTTGTCTGAAGGAAATACCTGTAAATACAAAAAGGTGGCTATTTATTTTCATTGAAGTATTGTTTACATAAATTCAATGTCCACCAGCATAGATTTGGTTAACCAAATGCTATTTCAATGAAATACTATGAATCTATGAAAACGATTTTGTAGAACATTGTTTAAACCACACGAAATCTTCATAATCCATTGCTCAATGCAACCCTCAGGTTTTTAAATTGTGGTACATGTCCATTAAAAAAAAACAAACTCAAAGAATATTTTTAAGAGGAGACTAACACTACCTGAACAGTCAGATCATTGAGAGGGTTGGTCCCTTGGTATTTCAAGAAGGGGGGTGGAGGGGGGTGGGAGATGAGGGTAAGGGGGATCAAATATGTGGTGATGGAAGGAGAACTGACTCTGGCTGGTGAACAGACAATGGGATTACAGATGATGTAAGACAGAATTGTACACCTGAAATCTATGTAATTTTACTAATAATTATCACCCCAATAAATTAAAAAAAAAAAAAAATATTCTCTTCTACCAGAAGGGGTCTTTCCAAAAGTAAAATAAATAAATAAATAAATAAATAAATAAATAAATAAATAAACAAACGGTGGGGAGAGAAGTACCCATCTTGAGTAGATTGCTAAAAAATAGCACTGTGTTAGTGTCAAACTAAGTATCTTGAGAACACAGTAAACTTAGTCTACTGAGAAGGGGAAGGCAAGGCTTAAGAGCTGTGATGTTCACTCCATAGAAATGGAAGAAGATCCTCCTATGTGATAGGCTATGTTCCAGGTCAAGGAACATAGCCTATGTTAATCAAAGACAAAGTTCCTGCCCCCCTGCAATTCACATTCTAGTGGTAGTTTACACAGAAGCAGGTGACACTGTCAATTAAATACTCCTCTGGTAAAAAATAACACTGGCTAAGGGAAGAGAGTAATACACAGCTGAGGGCGGGGTGGGATAAAGCGGTCAAGAAATGCTCTTAGTGACAATTGAGAAGTGACCTAAGTAAAGGGGTGACCAAGCCATGCAAAGGTCTGACAAGTATGGAATGGAAGGGCCTAACAAGAAAACCATTATGGTGGCAGTAGAGTGTCTCCCACAAAAAAATCAAAGGAAGTAAGTGTGAGATACAGGAGGGACCAGATCCTTTAGGGCCTAGTGTGCACTCTAAGAAATTTGGAATTAATTTTTCTTTTTCAGTAGTACAAACTACAGTTTTAACACTGGTTGCCACATGTTGCTTTGACTCACACACGTTCCTTAGTGTTAATAAGCAAAGGGTCGAAAGGCCTGCAGGAACTGTACAAAATATGGAAACTTCATGAATTTGTGTGTCATCCTTGGGCAGAAACTATGCTAATCCTCTCTATGTCATTTTAATTTTAGTGTATGTGCTACTGAAGCAAGCACTGAAATTTATTTTGACTAGGAAGGAACACCATGGAGGATTTTAAATAGAGGTACACCCTAGATTTTGGATGAAAAAAACTGACTGTAGGGGACATGTAACACAGGGTGACCACTCAGGAAACTGTTAATACTCCATGGCTAAGATAATGGTGGAAGAGGTGGAAGTGGTGAGATGTGGTTAGATTTGGAATCTCCTGAATATAGGTAGCTTATGGACTGGATATGGGTGTAACATAAAAACAAGAATCAAAGATGACTCAGCAGCTTTTAGCACTTAGGAGAATGCAGGTATCATTTATTCACATGGGAAAGACTGCATGGGAGCACGTGTTGGTGGAAGCTACATGGCAGTGGAGTAATCAAGTTCTATTTAATTGAGATGCTAGGGCAATTTGGAGAACTAATTCAAAAAACTGCCAGATAGGAGACCACAGCCTAGTCACTGGCAAGGAAGAAGAACACCAGGTATCTGGTACCTTACATGAAAATAAAATAAAAAGAGAAGACTTGTAAGAATGCGAAGGGGGAAGCAAAAAGGGAAAAAAACAAAACAACAAAGAAATCCTTACATTTTAATCATGTTTTCAATAAAAGAGAAAAAATATGAAAATGTATTATAAAATATAAACATACAGAAGCATTTAAAATAACTATTTTAAATAAATAACTTGCCTTTTATAAATATTTAAGTTATTTGATAAAAAAAATTAAATTGTATGTTGCTTTCTCCATAGCTCTGACTTGATGAGTAAAAATGTTAGATTTTAAGGTATAACTACAAAATAGTTTAACTTCCAAAATATTACATAACCGAAGGTACTGAGCTTAGATTTCCTATTATATTATTCGGTTGCTGCAAAAGTAATTGAGATTTTTGCAATTATTTTTAACCTTTTAAACCGCAATTACTTTTGCACCAACATAATACAAGTTGTCATTTCCTTTATACATTTGTTCAATTGTATATTTTCCCTTTTAGCTAAAAGAGGTCATCCATACAAACTGTAAGAACATTTCAGTGGGAGATAATTAGTTTGATAGGATACAGCCACCTGGGCAAATGACTTAGGCTGTTACATTGCACTGCTATGCTAAGCTCAAAATCAGTTTAAAGCCAGTATCTCACTGTAACTCTTCCCCATCCATAATGTCAGTTATTAAGAATGTCTGAGTAAGTTCTGGTGAAGTAAGTTGAAATTACGTTTGAATAAAATTGGTAATAAAATTATAGGTCAAGTATCCTGGAATTTTACTTTGAAATTATGCATGTAAGTTTTAAATGTTAAAAATGTGGCTATTTTTAAACTTTAGAATAATGCATATAATCTCTTTGAATCATAACCCAGAAAGAAAAATACCTATTTTTAATTAAAACAAAGAACGTTCAGCAATTAATTGTATTTATTCATTGCTTTTCTTAATTCAACAAATATTTATTGGGTACCTTTCACGTGCCTACCACTATGTTACGCAGACCAGGATGAAAATTGGGAAGAAGGGCAGACACAACGCCTTCCCCGAGATGCTTCCAAAACTGTAGCTGTTGTGTGTAGGACACAAACAATGGTTGTGAGTTTCACTGAGAAGAGTTGGTCTGACCTAGTTGGAGCACTCAGGGAAGGTTTCCAAAGGGACTGCTGCTTGCTCTAAAAATCTGAAAGATGTGTATGATTAACCAGTTGAAGGGGAAACAAAGTAGTCTAAGTAGAATAACGGCAAAGGGAAAGAAAGCCTGGGTGGCAGGAACAGAAACACTTCATGCTGCCCTGAGTGAGTGGGGCCAGAGGAGAAAAAGAGGCAGGCCAGGTAAAAACATAGGGAAGAAGAAAGCATGCTGAGCTTAACGGTCAGGTCAGGGAATGTGTTCTTACTGGCTTGGCTTTGTAAATACCACTAGGATGGCAGCCGTGGATAACACTGGAATGGGAACAGAAGGCATGTTGGCAGATTAGTTCAGGTTTTTAAAAAAAGAGTGAGGGAGTTGATAATGGAGAGGAGGATTAGTGGACTGACATGAGGAATACTTAGGGGGTGCAGACAGAAGGAACTACAGCATGAACAGAAGAGGGAGGGGGTGCAATGAGGGAGATGGAGGTAACAAAGAGAACCTCTACGTTCCTGACTGTGAAACTGAAGGAGACCTGGTAAATAATGGGGGGGCGGGGGGGAGAACAGGCTAAGGAAGTAAGGCGATGAGTACAGTTTTGAGAATTGTAGAGGCTGAGGTACCTGCAACACCTGAGATGTCAAGGATGCGGTTTGTCAATCAGGCGGAAGCAAGAGGCCAAAGCCGCGGACATGAAAAATATCTGGACTTAGTGACACAGCGATGACTGGTAACCTTAGTCAGATTTGTTGCTATGGAATATGTCTTGAAGCCTGAGCAGTGGGAGAGGGAGTCTGGAGGGCGGGATAAGCAAATGGAAACTTAATTGCAGAGAACTCTGTCATATGTCTGGCTGTGAAGCCTGGGAAAGTGATAATGTCAGCAGAAGGGGATGAGACACACATTGTTTTGAAAACGAACACAGAAAATCAAAACATAAATCACAACTAGGCATAAAAATGAATGCCTAGGGGTTTTTTCTTAGTTTAATTGAAAGTTAGAAGGGAAGATAACTCGAAAAATATTTTTTGAGAAGTCTTCGATGAGTTTCCAGTTGTGGCCATGGCCAAATTAAATCTATCCAGTATCCTTTAGGCTGCGTCTTTTCCTCCTGGGTGCTCTAACAACACTGGATTCCTACTTTGGTTGTGACACTTACCATATGCACTCTAATTAGTATTTGTTATCTTCTAATTGTAAACCACTCTAGGACAATTGTTTCATCTACACTCAGTCAAGGGCCAGATGCATAGTAGGTGGTCATAAGTGCATGAAAATGTTAAATATCTTGAAAAAGCAAATACTCAAAACATACTTCTTAAATGCATACTCTTGTTGGGAAGTGTTGTTGCCTGAGTGAGGGAGGGCATAGGTTCCAGTGGGCAAATGTGATTAAATTGTAAGGCCTAAGTGATACCCAGAAGATCACACCTACTGTCGTTGTTATCAACACCTCTGCTATACAAGGAAAAAAGAAAAAAAGAAAAAAAAAGAAAACAAAACAGCGATTTTTTTTTTTTTTTAAATCATCATTCTGTGGTCCAAAAGGTGGCACTAAAAGTTCACAGAAAATTATTTCCAATAGGAAGCTTTGCTTTAGTCAATGTGATCTCGGTTTAAGCGATTAGTGCAGTTAGAAAGCCTCGATCCTTAGCTGTTAGTAACACCACCCACCATTCAGCGAGGCTGTTTGTGCAATGGGTGCCTCTTGGTTGTCATGACGAGCTCCATGAGCATTTGCTGGACGGCTCCTTCCAAACTGTGTAGCAATAGCATGAGGAGTGGCTACGCTGATTGGCCCCCATAGAGACAGCCTTGGCTCACAGAGTTTAGCGTTGACACTTGTGCTGCAGAGGTTTGAATCCTGTGGGGATGGTCAGGAAAGCTGCGTTGTGAGAGCGGAAAAGCAGGAGCCTCAACAACAGCTGCTCTGCAGCTGGGTCACAAAGGAGAGCAAGAGATCCCTTGACACCATAAAAGGTAGCGGATGATGGGAAGGCAATCTCAGTGTATCCATTTGTCACTGGCAGGGCGCCACTTGCTCTCAAATCCAAACGCACTCACAAGAGGATAAAGCCAGATGTAAATAATTCCCTAATTTTATACTTTTTTTCTTTTTCTGTAGACAGCTTCGGCAGTAAAGGTTATAGAAGGTTATTTAATTTACTTAGACACAAAATTCTTTGATGATTTAACCATGGTACTGAAGAGAACACCGGATTCAGTAACAGAAACCTGAGTTCTACTCTGGTTTTGACACCAAGAAGGTGAACAACCAAAGAAAGCCACTGATTTGAATAGGTTTCATTTTCCTCAGTTGTCAGTCAAGGGACTTGGGTTATTAGGACACTACTGGTTATGATTCTCTGTGTAAAATATGGAATTAATCCAGAAGAAGTAAGCACTGGTTAAAAATTCAGATTAAAAAAGTTAAATTCTTAATTCACATCATCCTCTTTTGTCTCCATTACCATCCAACTCACGATAGGGGAGAGGAATTGGCCCCTTCCCCCAATCCAGTGAGCTGACACTGAGATTGGGGATTGTAGCTGAGTCCTAAAGTCAACTGTAGTTTATTTTATGTACTAATGAAATGAAACCAAATGGAGGTGAATAAATTATGTATTTGTTTTCTTCTGAAAGTACTTTAAAAGTAAAGATGCTCATCAAAGGCAGAGTATCCTAGAAATGTTTTCATAACAACCAGGCCACATACCGTGTTTCCCCGAAAATAAGACCTAGTCGGATCATCAGCTCTAATGCGTCTTTTGAAGCAAAAATGAATATAAGACCCGATCTTATTTTACTATAAGACCTGGTCTCATCTAACATAAGACCGGACATAATATAATATAATAATATAATATAATATAATATAATACTGGGTCTTATATTAAAACAAGTCCGGGTCTTATATGAATTTTTGCTCCAAAAGACGCCTTAGAGCTGATGGTCCGGCTAGGTCTTATTCTCGGAGAAACACCGTAGATACCAAAAGTGTACGAGTATACTGTGTTTCTAAGTAATTCTGGTTTGCCTGAAACTACTCTATGCCCACTGTTCCAGAGTAGACAGAACTGCATCCCCTCCCTGGTTTGGACAAATATTCTATAGTTACTCTAATTCTTCTTTACCTCTCACAAACATTCACCTAAATTAGATGAGTTAAACAATGGCTTTTGTGACACCGCAATGTCCCACCCTATGAAACCACTGGGTTATCAGCAGCATCAGTGAGGTCTCCCTATGACCTCAGTGTTCCATTCCCCAACACACCCCTAACAAAGACATCCTTTCACAGCACAAGGCCATGGGATCCTTGTCAAGCGTAATTAAGATCCCATTTATCTTCTCTACTGCCCAAAACACATTTTTCAAGTCAGCGGTCCTAGCACATTGCACTTTTACTTTCTCTTTATAAGTTATAATAAGAATAGAAACCTTTTGGAGAGAGTACTATATGCCAGGCACCATTCAAACATGTTATGTGTATTGCCACATTCATCCTCGTAGCACACCTGAGATACTATTATTATCCATTTTGCAAAATAAAGAAAAAACAGGCACAGTGAGGTTAAGTGCCTTGCCCAAGGCACAAAAGCTTGATTTCGCAGAGCTGGGATTCAAACAAAAATAAGCTGGCTTCATGGTTCATGCAATTTATTATTACATTATAGTCTTGGTCCAGAAGTTTACTACCAGGAATCATCATGCTACTTAAAGATAAGCTTTATAGAATAGCGGTCCACTGCTACACTCATGCACCCACCCATCCATCCATTCCTCATTGCATATTCAGAGAGTACCTACCATATGCCTAGCATCGTGTTAGGCCCTGGATACCCTGCTTCCCCGAAAATAAGACCTAGCCGGACAATCAGCTCTAATGTGTCTTTCAGAGCAAAAATTAATATAAGACCCAGTCTTATTTTACTATAATACTGGGTATAATATAAATATAATACATAATACCGGGTCTTATATTAATTTTTGCTCCAGAAGACACATTAGAGCTGATTGTCCGGCTAGGTCTTATTTTCGGGGAAACTTGGTAGTTGAAGATAAGATGAGATGACTTCCGCTTTTATAGACTGAGTAATACTGTGGTGCTGCTGTAGGTAGGCCCTTACCAATTGCAAGGTAATATTTCAGGGGCTCTTGTTAGACATACACATAGTACATAAAGAGAAATCCAAAACCAAGGCATCTACTTCCCTGAGTGAGTCAGGCAGGTCTCCACGAGGGGGTGGCATGCTTCGGCTGGCACACACCGGGAGGACAAGTTGGCCAGGCATCAAGCCAGCTGACGTTTAGTCAGTCCAAGTGCTAGTGGCTAAAAGTTATCGTTACAACATCCAAATTAAGAAAACTATTTAGAAAGTCAGTCTAATAAAGAAATTTGTTTTTCCTTGTTTCAACACCATTAAAAGGACCTACAGCTTACAAAGGTTAATTTGATACCAACAACTCAAAATACATCTGTTTGACAAAATAAGGTTGTTAACAACTAAAGTTTCCAAATTCCTACTTTGGCCAGGCAGCACTTCTTGAGCCACCTTCTGTGAATAATTTTATGTGACATACAAAAAAGGAAAATCTATTGAAAACAGCACTGTTTAGTAAGCAACGCTCATTTAGTTTCACTTCTAGAGTGTGAGGAGACCAGAAGTACTCCATAGTATAAAATTACAGGAACTTTAAAGCAACTGGAAAGGGGAAAGTGTACACACACACACACACACACACACACACACACACGCACAGAGCAAATGGTCAGAGGTTGGCACATTCCCAGCAGAACGAGTTTGTATATATAAATGCTATGACAAGCATATCGCCAAACTGGATCATTCCCAATTCCTAGCAGTATCGTGTGCTAGCTGAAGCATACACGCATGAGTTTTGGCATGATTACAAAATACAATTCTCTTTCTTGCAGTAAGAGAAAATGTGTAATATCACAAGAAATTGTAGACCACCAATAGGAAAAATATGAGTAGAGAGGTGACATGGAGATGGAGAATAGAAAGTCGGCACTTGTTCGCCTCTAGATAGACAGTTTAATCGTAGTTCAGCTCAGGGTGAAACATCTCACACCCTATTGACCTTGGTGGGGAAAATTGCTATAAAGACTACAGAGAACTCACTAAACATCAACCTCCCCAACTGTCTTCATCATAGTCTGCCGTTTAATGGACACCTGAGTTGGCAGGTGTACCTGCGAGATCCAAGAGGGACTGAACTGACACTCCCAATCATAACAGCATTTTTATGAAAGTAATGCGGAGGTACACAGGAGAGCAGTGTAGCCATCTCGACAGTATTCCTTGTGCAACGGCTACAAATACAGAGCAGTCTTTGGAAGAATGTACTGACTTATTTAACTTCTCCAAATGGAATGCACGTGCACTTTGGGGTGTATGGTATCGTGCCATGAAAAACATTAACATGGCACTGTGAAGACTTCGGGGAAAATACAAGCTATTAAATTATTAACTCAGAACAGTTTTTATTTTTAAACTCGCATAGATGTGTTATAAAAAAAAAAGAAACGTTGGCATAGAGGAAAGAACTCAGCCATGGAAATCAGACAGACCTGAGTTTACCATCTCCTCAAGAACTATCCCTCAAATAGCTAGGCTACTTGGGCAAGCTGTTTAATGTCTCCAGAATACATTAGGAGGATAAGAATGCTACCACCAGATAAGGTTACACCTGAGACCGTACAAGTAAAACTCTCACAACAACGAGTAGTACACAGCAAGTGCTCAACAAATGTTAGCTATTCTGTTTGTGTAACAGGGATGGCAGTAGCTACCAAGCAATATCTTAAAAGAATTAAATGAGGTAAATTATATTTAAGAAGCATAACACAGCAATACATTGAGAGCACGCACCAAAAACTGTCAGGTCTCTTCTTAACTAGACCTTTTATACTTACATCCATTGACCCATAGGTAAGTCATGGAAATATATGATTATTTTTCATTTATTTAAAATAGCATTCTTGTAGCACACCCACATAAAGAACTTTGTGCTCCAAAATACTTAATTAGATCAACCACACTGTCTATTGTTTTGGAAAGTCTTAGGCTATTGTGGGCAAAGTTTGCCATTGGGATAGAGAATTTGAAGAAAAGCAGAATCAGGGAGAATACCAAAGCTTGAAACTGAAGTTTCAGTAAAAAGAACTTAGGACCGCTTTTGATTAAACTGGAAAACCCACGTAAATACTGATGCCAGTCAAAGAATACAATCCCCCCACCCAGAAATATGTATCTTCCCGAAGGTTCATTTACTCTGAAATGCTGACATGATTTAGCAAGTTCAGGTTGAACTAGTTAGCATGTTTTAAGCTGCTACCAATTTTAGAATAATAAGAAAGCAAAAGAATTATAGTTGAGTCTCAATATTGAAATATTCAGATACCTGGTATTTCATAGAAGCAAAATTTTATTTAATCAAAGTACAATTTCATTCATATCTGTCATACTTCACTTTTTTTTCAAAATAAATGGCTATAGATGACCGTGTTAATATTTCTTTATTTTATTTTTAAAAGTAGTAAGAAATATGGGATAGGCAACAGAGGGAGAAATAAAAAGAAATACAGAGAACACCCAAAGAAGACATTATTTCCAGCAGATAGCTTCTGCACTAAAGGATAAGCAAGAAACACAGAAAAGGGTAGCGCCAGACTAACCAGATTAATGATCAAAGAAGTTAGAAAAGTGTAAGACTAAGCTATGTGCCTAAATAAGAGTCACTTAAAATAAATCATACTATTTTTAAAAAAGATTTTAGAACATATTTATTCTTTCAGGGATAGTGACAGTTGTGAATTTGGGTGACTTACAACAATAATATTAATCAATTCATTTCACAAATATTTGGATAGCTACAATGTCATTATGGAAAAAAAAAATATTCCTAAGAATTCCAAGTTAAAATTTCTTAAAAATATCTTTTAGCACAGTAGTTATTTAAATATTTGTTTCAAATTGAGTAAGCACTAGAAAGTTAATGCTTTCTAAGCTCACAAATGAGCTTTGGCAAAACTATAGCAAAACTGTAAAAAAAAAACTTGCTTCTTCTATAATCATCATCAGTATAAATTCAACCTGATCAATTCCTGTAGAAAATATATTGCTCTCTATCCCATCAAATTTATATATCAAGGTGATTCAAGTAAAAAAAAAAAGTGTGTGTGTGTGTGTGTGTATATGTGTGTGTGTATATAGATATGTACATATATATACATATATATAATAATTTCTATGAAACATAATAGAATAATAAAATGAAAAACAGAGTATTATCTGTATTCTATTGTACCTGTCAGAAGAACACATATTCATTATCATCACTACCACTGTTTATGAAATACTACAAATTCCTTCTGAAACGAATGATTTATATTGTGTGCTCTTCTGAGATTACATTCCAAAGCTATCAGAGCAAAACAGATAGCCAGAAGATCATACTTCACTATATCAAGTGGAAACAAATAAAGGAATATATTCAATTCTGCATCTTTTATTCCTATCTTTCAATAATTATCAGTATTTCTATAGTTATAGGATTACCATATCATTTTTCCTGAGACAAAAATAAATTATTCTGTATACTAAAATGTTGTTAGCCAACTATCTGACCCTTTAAATTCACTCTTCATCCATTTTTCATGCTGAGAAATTTTGACATTTTTAACCAACAGAATGCAACAAGAAAAAAATGTAAATTCTCATATTTTTTTACATATTTTTTAAAGAATATCACCCCATTTTATTACAAAAAGTATACAAACACAGGGAAAATTCTATATGTTAATAATGCTTATCATTGGGAGGTAGGATTATGGGTGATTTTTTTTAGTTTCTTCTGTATTTTCCATGTTTCATACAATGAACATACATCACTTTTATTATCTGGAGCAATGTTATCCCGATTCCAGTTCTAGTTGGGGAGTTGAATGATGAAAGGCAGTCAGCTTAGGATTTTGTTTGTTCGTTCTTTTAATGCCAAGTCACTGTGCTTTGTCCATCAATCGAAATCTTATCCATTTACAAGGTGAAAAGCTCCAGGTGTCATCTCAGTCTGTTTCTATTTTTTACTTATTTTAACCTACTTAAAACATCAACTTTTTTCCCTTTCTGTCTAATTACTTATATAAACCTTCACCTTTGCTATACATCCTCTCAAACTTTCATTTTTCCTTCTCTTATCCTTTCCTTCAACTGTACAGCATTAAAAAGAATTATTAGTTTAACAAAGTTATTTCTCTACAAGTTCCTTCTTAAGCATCTAAAATAATGAATGAGTCGGAGCTGATACCCTCAACTTGCTCTCAGTCCAATGGGGAAGACAGACATGAAAACAGCTAACCATAACAGAAGGTGATGAACCTACTTTCATGAGAGCACAGAGAACATAAAAATTAAGTTAGCGAGGAAAGTTAATGATGTGTCAGTGTTACGTCCCGAAAACAAAACAAAAAAAAAACTATACGTGAAATAAGCCAATCTTCAGATCCATTTCACTTAAATTCAGTCAGTAAGTATTTAACTATGTGCTAAGCACCAAGCTAGTAATAGTAATGAAGAAGCAGGGTCCCTGCTCTCAGTGTCTACAAATAACAAACAATAGTAATATAAAGTGTTCAGCTATCATCGGGTATTCATGTGCAGTAAGAACCCTAGAAGAGAAGCACGAGGGCCACCTGAAAGAATCAGTTAGCTATTTTATGAAAGGGAGTGTTAAAGATGGAGACTGAATAGATATGTCAGATGTTTCCAAGTGGAGTGATAGGAAAATGATATTCCAGGCTAAGACAGTATGTTTGGAAACAGGGGAACAAGGTGCTGGTCTACCGGTTTGGAAACGAGGGAGTGTGTATGACAGAAGGCAAAAGCAACTACACATATGAACAGATCTCTGTTTGATAACATGTTGTTGTTGTTTTCCTCCAGGGGGGACAAGTTAACAATTTTAAATTAACTTCATATGAATACTGGAAAATGAACAACTAAGAAAATGTATGGCGACAGTGAAAGCCAGGTTTCTCACTCTTGAAACGGGAAGTTAAGAAAAACAAGGGGAGGAGGCTAGAAAGATCTGTATGGTAATGGATTAGAAGTAATGGATTATAAGACATCAGTATGCACTTATGTTTAGTTTAAAATATAATACAGGTAGTTGCATATACAATACTTATGTATTATAGATATATGTATGAGGTCGGACAATCAAGTTCGTGAACTCATCCTAGAAAAAGTGCTACATACCTCACTGCTGAATATCATTATGGTCACCTTTGAGGTACTCCCCTTGGGAAGCTGTGCACTGATGCCAGTGCCTAGTCCACCCTTCAAAGCAATTTTAGAACTCTTTCTGGAATGGCCATCAGAGCTGTTGTCATCTTACTCTGATGTCCTGAATGTCATCAAAATGTCTTCCTTTCAATGTCTCCTTTATCTTCAGGTAAAGAAAGAAGTAATTGGGGGCCAGATCAGGTGAGTAGAGAGGGTGTTCCAATACAGTTATTTGTTTACTGGCTAAAAATTCCCTTGCAGACAGTGCTGTGTGAGCTGGTGCATTGTCGTGATGCAAGAGCCATGAATTGTTCGCAAAAAGTTCAAGTCCTTTTCGTCTTTTTCATGCAGGCTTTTCAGCACTTCCAAATAGTAAACTTGGTTAACTATTTGCCCAGTTGGTACAAATTCATAATGAATAATCCCTCTGACATCAAAACAGGTTAGCAACATCTTTGCAACAAATTTGTGAACTTAATTGTCCGACCTCGTATATGCATTGGTTAGTATACAAACATATATCTCCTTGTTCTGTCATGTGAAACAGTGTAGAAATGACACCCCAGTTGCACTAAGGACACCTAAAACCCAGATGTGGATTTCTAAACTATTTTCCAATGAAAGGACTCAGGGCTCCTTGGAAAAAATGTCTGACGGTAGGACTTGGGAAGAAAATATATAAAATGATTCTGAAGCATGTTGTTATGACAGAAAGTAAGAAAGCACCCAAAAGAAGACAGACAGACAGACACACACACACACACACACACACACACGATGGAAGTATGCTAAAGGGACATAGAAGCCTATGAAAGAACTCTCACTAGTCAAAGCTAGGCAACAAGACCAATCTGAGCAACACAACAAGTAGTAGTAATGTATTATAGCCCAATGGATAAAATAAATTGAGTCCATGCTAATAAAATTTTCAATAAATAATTGGGGAGAAGAGACAAATCTCCATGCAGAAGAATCCCAAATAATTTATATAGGTACCCTCTCTTCAGGAGAAAGAACATAATTCCTGTTACTTAAGTGTGGATTGCATATAGTGACTTCTTCCCAAAGAGGATGGAAAGGCAGGGGAGAAAAAGAGTTTCTTTACACTGGAGAAATGTGAACACAAGTACCTCAAGCCAAGTCATCAAAATTAACAAAAATAGTGATACGTCATATTGATAGCAAGTAACCTGGATTTGATGTGATGAGAATGACACTTTCTCTCTGTGGTCTTCCTCCTCAAAACATAACCTCAGTCTAATCTGACAAAACATCAGCCAAATAACCATTGAAGAACGTTCTACAAAACACATGATCCATATTCCTCCAAACTGTTAAGACCATCAAAAAGAAGTGAAGCCTGAGAAAGTGCCATAGCCAAGAGGAGGAGCCTAAGATGACAAGCCAACTAAATGCCATGTGGTATCCTGGATGGGATCCTGGAACAACAAAAGGACAACAGGGAAAAACTGAAAATACCTGAATCAAATATGGACTTTATTTAATAATATCAGTATTGGCTCATTAATTGTAACAAATGTACCACACTAACGTATGATGTTAATAATAGATGAAACCGGGTTAGGGCATACTGGAACTCTCTGTATTAACTTCACAATAATTCTGTAATCTAAAACAAAGAGTTTATTTAAAAATAATTTCTTAAAAATCTAATGTAAATGCCACAAAATTTTAGCTTTTGTTTTATTTAAAAATGCATGGATATCTGTTGCAATATTCTTTTTCCAAATGCTTGAAACAGTTTGTAACAGTAGCAAATTGTTAAGATAAAAACTTTTTAAGTAACTATTCTGACTTGAACTGCTATTAATAAATGGGAGGGTGAGAGTACTCTAGCAAAGAAAACTACTTAAACAAAATCATAACTATTTCCTCTGATGTACTACTATTCTTTGCAGGATATAAATATTGGCATTTAGTACAGGGAAGTCAGGAGAAGATTTTAAATATTGCAATGATCAAATTCTATTTCTACTTCATGAGTTAAAAACAAAAAATAATTTTCATCGGGTCACAAATTAATAAAATGAATCTCCTCTTTCAAAATTATGACTTACATTTAATGAGCATAAAAGCAAAGTTGTTTTGTTCTACCTGTACTTGGAAGATTGTAAACATATCCTCATCACATTATAACATTATCAACTGTAGTTCAACTCACTTTGGTTTTGGACAAGTTTAGCAAACTTGGCCATTTTTAGGGTAACTCTAGCCCCGATGTGAATAACAATGATTTTTATTTCTTCCAAAATGTTGACCTTGGTAACACCTCCATCCTGGAACTTTTCTACTATCTCTGTCCTCCAATCATAGAGGAAAGCAAAGAACAAAAAACTACACTAAATTTTTACTAAATTCTTAGATGTTTAAAACTGAATGACTACTTAAGAAAGAAGAAAATAACTAGGCTAGCAATATCACAGATGTTCTGGCTCCAACACACTGGTCTACCAAGTAAAAATCAGTGTCTTTTTAATGGATGTATAGAGAAAGTGACAAAAAAATGTATATACATTTTAAGAAAGGAAAAAACTGTATTAAAATTACACTGATAGTAACCACTATTGAGCACCTCTTGTAACTGCAGAAGCCAAACACAATTTGTACTCATCTTTTGTTACCGGTATATACTGAGTATTACAATTTTTATACAGTTTTTTCCTTTCTTAAAATGTGTACACATTTTTTTGGCACCCTCTGTATTTCTGGAACTTCTGCTGCCCCTTTCAGTTTATTATAAAGTTCCCCAGAGTTCATCTGACAGAACATTCTTTTCTCTGGATGATAAGAGATTCAACTTCAAAAAAGGGTTCCATGATAAATATTCTAAGTAGGACTTTAAATACAAAAAGACTTTCATGTCTTTTAATGGGTAATACATATATTAACATACTTTATTCAAGAAAGAAATACAGTATTCAGCTTTTCCCACACTAATTTGACTTTTTCTTTTCTTTCTTTTTTAAAAAAAACATCTAGACATACTAATGTCTATATAATACATGTTGGGAATATATTTTGTATATTTTGGGACTATTGCCTTCAATAGAAACTATCAAAGCAATAATGGCAGTGGTAAATCTTCTTGGCACCCTAAATTTCACCATCTTTGAAATCCCCCCTTTAATTCTCAAGTAAAGCAATCCTTGTCATGTAATATTACTTATTGAGTCAGCTTCAGTATGTAAAGTCAAAGCAAAGGTATCAAATTCAACAAGTGCCTAATATATATGGGCAGTTATTCACATTTATAGGTTGAGTACTGTGGAAGTGGTGAGGAGAAGAGGGTGGAAGACCCTTCCCTCTTCCACGTAAGTGGAAATGGAGTGGATTATTAGCACTTGTGGAAAATGTGCATCCTCGGTGAAAACAATGAAAACAGCAACCTTAGGAAACTATCCTAAGCCAAAGCAATAGATTTCAACTTTAATCTTATACTTCTGCTGAGGTAATAATCTTTCAGCTATGCAAAGACGTCTTAAAACATTAGACCATAGGCTCCTGATCAGTAATTTTCTGCTTAACACGTTGCGTACGGATCACGAGAATCTTCGTTTTTTTCTGAGTCATGCATTAAAGACGGATAACGAGAATTCTCGTTTTTACTGTTGACTCTTTTTACTTTGCACATTTTATTGAATTATTTGTGTTTCGTTAATAACAAAGAAAGCTGCTTTCTGCAGTATCACACCAGGAGGGATTACTAACAGCATAGGTGAGTAAATCCTAAAAAATTCCATAGAAAAATAATAAATGACATAGAAGCATTTACGCTTTAAAGAGAAGAGTGCATTTTAAAGTAGTTTCTTTTAAAAACCTGCCGGAACAGAGGGGTATGAGGGATTGAAACCCCGCCGTACAGAACGTGTTAAAATGAGCAAATTTCGGATTTAAGCAGACAGAAATTCCGTTCTTCCAGTTACTGCGGTTTTATCCCAAGAAATAAAAAATAAAAATAAAAAAGAAGTAAACTTAAAAAAAAAATAGAGCAAACTATATAGGAGATAATGTCTTCATGCTCCATTTCTCAAGGACAAAAATTTACCAGAGTGACCATTACATGTAACAACTATGTTATCTATTTCTCCATTATGAGACATTATAATGCATGAGTTTCTACAATGGTCAGCACCCATCTTAAACCCAGTGCCACAAGCTAATGTCAAGCTCACCAAAGAGCCATACTTACGTGTGAATTCTCACATTGCTGTCTTCCACCTATTGTTATTACAAAGCACACTGAATTACAGTGTAGGCTGAAAAATGTACCTCATCCTATCGCTTTTGACAAAGAACCTCAATTACACCTCAGAAATGAGCCTCAATTATACCTGCAATTTTAAGCCATTTTAAAGAATTATGCTTTCCACTGGGAGAAGAAATATTTTTCAGCAGGTAAGTGCTCAGGTGCTCTGGCTTCAAATCAATGTTCTATCAATTAAATGTTTACCAGGTAAAAAGTCAGTGGTCACTTCATTCAGGCCTCCCACCCTGTCTTCCCTTTCAGTTTGGAATGTCATATTTCCTTCAAACTTAAAATATAAGAGAAACTACATACCATATATGGTATACTATACACAACATGTTTAAATTAAAAATTCAACTTTAAACTTCACTATTACTATTTCCTGTGATTTCACATATATAGGTACCTAAATCCTTTTTTTTCCATTACCTATGTTAAAATTCCTTTTTTTAAATTAATGATATACAGAGAAATTGACTTTTCACTTCAGAACTGCTTTACAAGAAAATCTAAAAACTGAATGAAAATTGTTTAAAAAAAAATCTGCATGCCTTTTGAAATTAGGCTTTTTACGTACATGAGACACAGTATATGCATGTTTTGTCATAATAAAGAAAAGGCTAGAGAGGAATTTCAATAGTACAGCTTTCAGAAAAACCAAGGGGTAGTGCAGGCTTTCCACACAGATCTGGACTTAACCTCTGTGAAGCTCAGCATTTATCTATACAGTGAATATACAGACCATGGGAATAGAATAGCATAAATAAAATGCCTAGCTCATTGCGTGATAGAGTCCGAGCTCATCCATGAAGTACTGTGGCTGGCATGACCACTGAAGAAGCAAAGTAAGGGGCCAACCTATATGTAATATTTAAGTCTTTGTTAGGTAAGATGTATATCAAGGGAGATGGGAAATTAATTAGAAGTTCAGATGGTCTTAGACACTCAGGACTTGGAGAAATACAAAGCTGAACTCAGAATTAACTATTGTTTGGAAGAAGTATGATTTCATTAGGTTGGTGCAAAAGTAACTGCGATTTATGCAATTATTTTTAACCTTTTAAACCGCAAATTACTTTTGTACCAGCCTAATAATATAAAACTAAGGATATAATCTACAGCTCTGCAGGCTTCATGCTTCAGGTTGCTAAGGCTCATGGGCCTCAAATGTAATGTGGTTAAACATAAGGGAAAATGACAAAAACATTATGGATTTGTGAATATGTTGATGGCTGAGCTGGTTTTGAACCTATTTATGAGACTGCAAAAATGAACACCTTCACATCTTCGAACAGATCTGGCTTCCATTATGTATATGCACACACGTGTGTGTATGTGTGTATAAAAATATATATATCCAGATCCAGATTCTACAAGAAAAAAAGGCAACTTCCTTTTGTAAAAGTTAAAGATATTTGCTTTTGAAAACGTATGTTGTCTATACCACCTTTCCTAAAGGTAAGCATACTAAGACTAGGGTGCTGTTTTAACAAGGAAAGATACTCAAATTTTCTCTTATTAGAAAAAAAAAACCTATCAAGCTAGGAAAGTATAAAACAAATTAAAAGTAGAGTTTAATTTAACTCACATTAAAATCTTTCCATGCTTTATTCCAAGATAGGAAAGTCGACGTGATGAAGTAGAAAGACTATCAAGCTGGAAATCATGACCTTTAGTCCTTCGTGTAGTGCATCAGTGGGGCTTATCACAAATTAAAGCACTGGACAGTGAGGGAAAAGTGCCTGCTAACTGGCATGGGATCCTATATTTATAATAAAAAGGAAAGAGTAAGGGAATAAAATTAAGGCACTGACATAATGGCCCTCTCTGAAAACAGAAGCCATTTCCACCAGTCACAAAGCATGGCAGCCCACAACTGAAATAGCTGTCAGTGGTTCTTGCTATGAATTTATCCTAAACAGAATGCACTGTGGCCTCCTTGAGGCCAAGGAAATGCCATGTTGGTCTTTGTATCACCACTGTTTATTATAGAGCATGAGACAAAGTTCAGGCTCAGCAAATGTGTGTCAAATGTAGGTTTTTATAAAGGATTGTTTTTTCTAGGATCCTGCAATAAAGCCCGGCTACATTTATGGGGCACACCACTTCTCCATCTGCACCCTTCCAATAACATAGGGTATCAGAGTACTGGGGGTATTATGAGGGCCTGAGCCTGCGGGGCTATTTAAATTGCACTATATGGTAACTACAGACCAAATACAGAAACCAAACAGACAAAACAGTAACAATGAAAGGTAAGTTAGTTTCAAAGCAGTATAATCCTATTCACCCCTAAATAAAAAGCTACCATTTCTGTTCAAACATAGCTGCATGCATATGCAGATATAAAGCAGCTACAGTTATTTCACATCACCTTTAATACCAGAGAATTTGAGTATTTTAATTATTATTCCTGAGAATATCTGGCAAAAGGAAGCATCTTTTATGATGACTTCTACTACTGACATACAAAAGCAAGAATAAAAGCCTGGGATACTTCAGAGATATTTGGATCCTATGTTACTTAGTTGCAATAAGAAGAGTAATTATAAGATTTATTCTAAATAACAAAATCCATTAATTTGGAGTAAGGGGGTAGTTTCTAAAAAATAAACTATCACAATCGATTATGCTTCAGAGTAGGAATAACACAATAATAACTATATTATCTTCATAATGCTAATCATAAAATTTAGATGAGGCAATTTCATATAAAACGCTTAGCTTAATACAGTACTGAATTAAAACTTTTTTCTAAATTTCACCCAATATTTCAGTAGCATAATGTGTGTTATTTCTCCTTCTCTTTTCACAGAATAAATTTTGCAACTTGAATTGGACATATCCATAATAATCATTCAGTCAGAGTCACAGGAAAAATGAATTTTTTATTCCTCTACCCCTCTAATCTAGACATGGTTGCAGTATTTATAATGAAACAAAACAACCTGTTATTCAATGTGCAAAGAAGTCTGCTCTAAAGTGGACCAAATGAAAAACAATGTCAGCTCTCAATAGTAATTAATTATTACAAAAGACCCAAGGAAACAAAAGCACAATACTTCAGACAGATACATAGACACCATTCCAGCCTTGGGTATGAACTTTTCTATTGAACCTCAAGTACTTTCCCAACTGAAATTTTGTGTAGCCCAATTCACTTTGGCTAGACACAGAAATCTGGCTCAGCGCTTCCCTGCAGTAGCCAGAATAAAGGCTTTCTGTATCAAGAATTACTGTCAGAGTCTCCCATACCCTTCCTCCTTGCTTTACTAACCTAAACGTGGTAGTAAAATCAGCTAACAGCCAAGTAGCTTTTACCACAATTTAAGTCAATATCAATTTTACTGGCTCACAAAAACTTCAAAATATGTGGCTTACATAAATGGAACAGGACAAAATGAAGACCAAAAAAAAAAAAAAAAAAAAAAAAAATCAAAGGACATACACATAATTATACAACATGCACAGCTTTAAAAACAAGTATAAAATCATCTGAAATACCATAATAATGGAAATGTTATTCCTGCCTTTCTCTTAATGCATGCCCAAATTTAAATTCATGGCATTAGCCCAAGGTAACAAAGTTCAAACGAGAAATAAATCACAATTTTAAACAGTGCTTGTGTGTAGTATTTTAATTGGACATGACATTGGTATGAAAGTTCCATATATTTTAAAGAGATGTCACCCAGGCCCAACTATATTTTAACATAAAGGTTACTAGTGACCCTAAGGCAGAACTATTCCCTAGGGTACCCTGAAAAATTTGTATTCTTGTTATAACGTAGGGTCTGAAAGTGCCAGTAGCCAAAAACAGAAATCCTAAGTTCATGACCTATGATGCTAATAATAAAAATGTGTTGAACCACTCAAACTACATTAGTATTCAGAGATAATATCTAAAAATATGTTATAAAAAGGAGGAAGTACTGGCTTACTTTTAGAATCTCCTAACAGGTATAACGAGGCGGGGGGGGGGGGGGAATTCCACACTTAAAATTATTTAATTAGAGTGAAAACTAATGATGCTCAATTCAGAAAACCTTGAGGTTGTATCCAATTCTACTATTTAGTACCTAAGTTATTCTTGGGTGTGTGCGTTAAATCTTTAAAGCCCATTTTCCTCATTTATAAAAAGAGAGTAATACTCATTGTAAAGATTCATGACATAACACATAGCAAGCACAGGCACTCAAGAGATGTGTCCTTCTTGTGCCCACCTCCCCTTCTAGGATCTTGGAAGATTTCACTGTGTCCACTCTAATCATGGCACTCTTATTCATTTCTTCAGTCCATATCATTGGGAATTAGAGTGATGCCTAGCATAGAGTAAAAAGTCTCAATACATGTGTTGACCACACAAAAGGAATAATAAGGAAATGAGAATCAGACTAAGGAAACACAAATATTTAAAAAATCATGAACCCACCCCTTATATAACTTAAAAGGGGAACTGCACAAGGAGGGTAATAAGGATAGTTACCAAGATAGTGAAATGCCATATACAGAAGAGAGAAAAAGATAAGACCCCGTGTCTAGAGTCAAAGGCCAGAAATGGATTTATTTCTCCCATTCAGTCAGGAAAGGGCTATTACAGAGAGATTGAGACCATGCCATGGAAATAGAGAGAAAGGAAAAAAATAACTGCTTGAAAGACTCAGGCAAGACTTCACAGAAGAAATAAATTTGAGTAGGCACAAAGGAGAAAGGACACTTTTGGTAGAAGAATGAAATAAATTTGGCTTATGAAATTTGTCAAAGCATTCTAAGAAATGGTAATTTTTGAACTTTTCTAAATATGGTAAACACTACACAAATTCTTAAAAAAAAAAAAAAAAAGAACCAAAAAATGTACTAAGTGAATCATACCACTGGCTGTAATAAAAGGACGAATAATTTGCTTTCTTTTTATTGGTCTTATAAAAATACAATTTTTATATGAAATCATACTCTGTGGTCTAAGTCTAATATAGTTGGATGTCACTTTTACATATTTGTCTTTGGTCAGTTTTGACAAAGCAATAAAAACACCCCACTCCGTTTCTGTTCTGCTTCTCTTGAGAGTAATAGCCAATTCCATTTTACAATATATTATATTTAAAGCATTCAGAAGTCAAAATGTGTGACATTTTCACCTTGCCAATTCCATGTTAAGTCAATGTCATATTACCAGGCCAAGAACCCCAAAATTAGACAAAGGCAATCCACTGGCATCGAAAATTTGCCAAATCTCCTAATTCAAAAAGAAACTGTTAAAGATGGTTTTGAAGTTTTTGGCACTCTGAGTTGAAGCCATTCCATAATAGGGTTTGTATTTCATCTAATCAGCAAATAGGAAACTATAAAAGTTTTGTTGGTGTGGGGAAATTAAAATTTGGATTGTAATACACGAGTCGTCCCTTCTACATGTTTCAGTGAATTAAAACTTCTAAATCTTGTTTTTAAAAAATAAAGCAGTCTGTAAAATATTCCTGATATAGGAAACTTAAAATATTCAGGATTGATAAAAAGAAGAGGGATAAGAAAGGACGTATAGATTCTATATCCAAAGTAGTATCATGCTGTAGGTTATTCAGAATTAAGTGCATTTAAGCTTTCATATTTTTTTCTAAGTGATCTTTCCTTTTTTTGAAAATCAGGCGTCTGAAACTTTTATAGATATTTTTTGAAGGTCTCATTTATCAATCTAATTAAAAATGTTTCCATTTGAAATCCTTAAGAACGTCTCAAAGATACTAGTATGGGCAACAGGTATATATGAATTCTATTCTTACGGGGAGCGATGTGAATTATCATACAATCAGAATGAGAAATGGAAAGGGTTTTCATAAGGTAAAACATTTTTTTCCAACTGATTAATCTTGACATATTATGGTCTTGTAAATGGCAGAAATAGCAACTTATCCCTTTCAACTCTGAGTAATGTTCTCTTTTCCCTTTTTCTATTCTTTCTGTCTGTTGGGCCCCATATTGATTTATTTCATAATTCCTTCTTTCTTATTTCCTCATCTTTTTGTGTTTAAGTGGAAAAACGTTCTCACCTTTATTCTCCTATCCTTCAAATGAAAATTGTTTTGCCATCATATTTTTAATTTCTAAAAGCTCCTTCTCATTTTTCATTATTTATGTTTTAATGACATCCTGCTTCATGAAATGCTGTTTTTGTTTTTGTTTAATTTTCTTCTGTTTGCTCCAGTGTCGTACTCTTAATAATTTGTTTCAGTTCCAATCTTTTTCACATTTGAGGCTTTCCTAATATGACTGATTACCGACCCTTAGTTGCCCACTGATATTAAAGGTAAGTTAATAAATGATGAATGACATTCCTTTGGCACAGGTGTGCTTTCTAGACTGAACTGATTCACTTTTGTGTGTCTGGTTTGGGAGCTAGTCATTTATCGGGCACCTCCAAATATAGCTGTGTGGAAATTTTTTTCTTACACTGATCAGTTTCTCGAGCAAAGAACTCAACAATTTCTTGGCACATGGGGTGTGTGTGAGGTTGGCGGGTGGGGTTGCTGGGGGAGTATAAACTCTGTGTTGCTGGTGTTCTATAGGTGGTAGGAGAGGGGTATTGAGAACCTGAGCACCCCAGTGGGAGAATTCACTCAGTGCTCTTTTCAGTCCCTCTGCATTCCACCTTCAAGTGTGCGAGCCATTCCTCGGGCCTGGACCTCTCCCATTCAACTGTTCCACCACTGTGACCTAGATGGGACTGAGTGTCTGGTTGCTCACACTGTGGACATGGGGGAGAGATCTGACCATTCCTTACATACATTATAACGGATGGATTACCCCATTTATGCTCCCTAACTCATTCTCTTCTATGCCAGCCCCTTCCAAGTCTTGAGTCTCTCCAAGTTTCTTTTTGAGTACTTCAGATGTCTTTTCACCGTTAACCCATCCCAAAGCTAGCAGCTCAGAAAAATCAAGTGTAATACCTCCTCACACTTTCTCATTTCCAAAAATCAGTTTCAGTATCATCTCTTCTTCCATTCTGATTGTTCCTGTGACGTTACTCCTTCCCAATATTTCATTCAGTCGGTTTATTCTGATGTACCCACGTGATCACCATTTGTTTGTCCACCATTCTTTCTGTACCTCACTCAGTAACGACTTCTAGATTTAATTCTGGGTTTTTTTGAAGAACATCTACTGTAATTTCTTCAGCTAAAGCATTTAGTGGACTGATTTTTATTTAATTTCTTGTCCTAGGAATTCCCTGACCACGCAAATAAAGTAAATTCAAAACCCAGAGGCTGGTAGAGGGAGGACGATAGTGACAAATTCCCAGCAGAGACTTCATTCACTTTTGTTCAGAACCCATGCTAAGACCGGAAATCCTTCCGGCTGCTTTCTTGTACCACTATGCAAACTAGTCTATATTATCCTTTCACAAAGGGTAGGAATTTCCCTGCTTTATTTGGCATCTAATTCCTGGCCTTCCAATGGTCTAAAGCTTTGTCTCGTATTCCATCCAGAACAAACAGAAACAAACAAACAAAAAGTCCCTTCCCACTGGTTGTCACAATTGGTAAACTATTTGAAATCAGCTACAGGATCGGCCTACTGTTTACTGCTCTGGTGTTTAGTTACTGCTTCATTTTTAGCTCCCGGGAAATTCTCTTACTACTTTTTGAGCTCAGTTATGCATTAAGAGCATATGTGTCATATTTTTTTGAGCATATCGAGTTTTTTATTGAGATGTTTTCTGATTACCTGTAGGATTTCTTTAATAGCATTTTAGTAGTATCTTAGAACAGATACAATAATTTTAAGTGTTTAATCTATCTGCCTCTATGGGAAATTAAATATTATTACTTTTCAATAATTATAAGGTACCTTTTGATGAAATCACTTAGGAATCACTTTCCTGACGATTTCCTCTATGTTTTTCTAGTATCATTTATTTTTATTAATATTTCCAAAAGGTTAAGTAGTGTAACTAAAATAATATAGGTAAGAGTCAGATTAGGATTGAAGGCTAGTTCTACTATTTATTAGCTGGGTGAACTCAGAAAATTTACACATTTTGGACAGTCCTCTATTGTGTAATATAAAAACATTTAATGATACTGTGAAATCCATGGAATTACAATTTTGTAAGTCATAATGGTAGAGTAGCAGCAATTTCTTACGCTTTGTGAGAACCCCTTTCATGGAACTGTGGCCTCCAAGAGTGCTCATCACGTAATGAGTGGCCACATAATGGTTCCACTTCTCTCTTGTAATGATTATAATCAGAAGGAATTCCAGGTGACACCAATCGACACATATGCAAAGTTTTGGCTATTTGGAAAGAATCAGACTGAGTCCTACATTATCGTCAATTTGGGGCTAATACTGGTTTGTAGAACATAGTCTTTATACAAATATTGTTATTAGGACAAATCCATTATGTAATCACATAATTGGGGTTCTTCATTTACATGGTTTCATTTAGTTATATCAAGGATCATGACATAGCACATTTTATCTACAAATCCCACAGCCAAAGGAATACATCTCTCCTTTATTTTCTGTAGAGGGTTCTAACTTAGTATTGCCACCATTACATCCTAACTACCCGAGTTAAGTGGCTAAGAGCCAGAACCTCAAACCACCTCTACCTCAGCATGCATGGAGAAAACCAATCGCTAAAGGGTGAGGAAGGTAGTTACTCACTGTTAGAGCTAGCAGCTTCCCATAGGTGAGATGAGCGGGAATATGGTCAGTCTTGGATCTCAACGATTCCATGTACCAGTACTCTGCTTCAGGGAATTTGCTTAATCGCATGTATGCTTCACCTGGAAAATGAATTGTGTAAATCAATCTGAGGACGTAGCTTTCCAATAGCCTTTGCAACAGCACCACATCATCATGCTTATATTCCATGAAATTGCAGATGCTTTGGCAAGTACATTCATCCATTATCTCACTTGAGTCCCCAAAAGTCATCACAATTCCATTTTACACATGACAACACTTGTGTTTGGAGAAATTCAGTGAAACGGCTAAAATAAAGAATTTTATAAGTGGTCAAGCTTTGATTTTTAACCTAAGAACATCTGACTCCCACGCATATGTCCTTTGTCACCATTTCTTTTTCTTTTTTGTTTAAAGATAAGTTTGTTCTTTCCTGTGTACAATTATTTGTTCTTTTTTATTTACATTCATTCATTCCTTTAGAAATTCAAGTATTTAGTGAATAACTACTAAGTGAAGAACTTTATGTAGGACCTGGGCGAGAGAAGTTTAAGTAAGGTCCTACCCTCCCAGGTTTATAATCTCATTGAGAAAGATTAAACAAAAGAGTTAAAAATATTTTAGTTAAGCTTTGGTGCTAGATTTTAGTTTTTTCAGAATTATTTGCATTGTATATTTTAATAAGTAAATAAAATTTACCAGTTTCATTTTAAATATCAAATGAATACATGACAATTATTTAGCATGCCAAGCACCATGCACAAAGTTTTGCTGAGGCCTTTCAGCCATCAGTTACTACTTTCAAGTTATACAAATTTAACCCACCAAATAGCATTTTACTAACAGCCAAGTTAAGAGGAAAAAAATGGAAATGAAGCCAAACGGGTATCAGTTGCTCACTTATGATAATGCCCCTCCCCCTTATATTACTGTAGTATGAAAGAATCTTCACCCAACGGGAAAATTGTGTTTTGAGATAATTTGTATATTTAAGCTATATATTGTAATTTTAATAAGCATTGCAAATGAAGAAACTTCTCACTTTCTGAGTCCAAGCAATAGACTGGTAACCTGCATTATTTTTCAAGCAGACTTTTATAGCTTAACTAATCATAATTATGATAGCTCTTTCCATTTAGTGGCATAATCAGAGGCTTTTTCTACATCTATTACCCACACTGGTTGTACATCCTTGCTTTAAAGGAAGAGCTAGCTAGCTTCCTTTTATTTTAATCATATTCTCTTTGTATTAGTACAGCACTGTCAATACAAATATGTTTAATGAATTGAATTAATTTGGGTCTCCTGACCTTTGGCGTGCCCTTTGCTCAGCTGGTTAGTAAAAAAAAAAAAAAAAAGTGGTGACAAATAATACGTAACATGCACAAAAATATATGTATCTACTCACATACATCTATGTGTATCTAGGTGTGAAAACAGTCCTTAAACTATACTATTATAAAAATAATAGCGAGAAAATGTTTGATTTTGTTTTACTAAAGCGTAAAATGTGATTGCATGTTAAAAAAATTTGGTTAGATTAAACCACATGCTCAGGGTGAGATGCAAGAAATACTGAAGCCAAACACCAAAGACTGAAATGAAATACAGAAAATACTCCTAGTTGTTAGAATGGTAGGATTAGGAATAAATTTCATGAAATTTTTCTTAAGTTTCTGTAATAATTGTATTGCTTTTATTACAATATCTCTATAAAAAGTGAAAGATGTTAGACTAATTTGTTTTATTTTGTTTTTTTGCCACATCAAACTAACATATGTTTCCAAATAAAGCAAATAATAATTTTTCTTAGGGAAAGTGAACTACTCTTCATACTGAAACAATTCTAAAGATAATTTATAAAACAGAAAGGATGCACAATCCCTAAAGTAATGAAAAATTTAAAGCTATTAATGATAAATTGTATCCAAATATTTATATCTCAAATGGGTTCTAAACCAATGGAAAACACGTATTAACTTCAGAGTCACAGTTAAAGACCGGCCTGCATGCAGGTTGTTCGAAATCAACCTGAAATTCTACTTCGGGTCTTCAAGTGCTCACAGATTACTTTTTAGAAGTTGTACAATCATAAAATGTAATATAGCTTCTATTTTTTATTTATAAAAAATTTAATTAATTTGTAGAAAATACCAGTAGGTTGTCTGTACAGAAAAAGAAGTGCAAGAGAACCACAATTTCAGAGCGCTTGGGATTCAAATCTTTATTACATTTAAGTTGTTGATGTTTGAAAATCACTTCAGAAAGTGTACTTTTTTTCCTAAGTCAGAAATCTATCATTATTAAAACCTATTTTGAAATGAAATATTATTAATATACTAAAAAACCCACGGCTGGCCTCTCGTCTTCAGTAAGAACTCATAAGCAATTATCAATTCTCAAAGCTTGTGAAATGGAGAAATACCAAAGGATTATAAATAAGAAACATAATGTAATAATGTATCTTAGCAAGTATATGAAAAATGTAAATAACCAGCCTATTTAGTTACTATTCATTACAACTTAGAAAAACTTCAGGTAACAATTCATTGTATCTTAGTAATGACAAAGATTACAAGGACAATAATTCATTAAATGCTTATTAATGAATCAGGGTAGCAAGCTACAAGGGTAGGGGGATGTCTGATTTATGTGTACTCATTCCTCACATTCCATGTCTTTATGCATGTAGAATGTTTTCTCCTTTCTCACAAGGGGCCTTCACATATTACTCCCATTCAGTCACTACCAATTAACTCTTCAGAGTAGGTTTGCAAGAGAAAACATATTTTCAATCTCTGTATTAGTTGCTTTATATATGTATCTCATTTTTTATTAAGGAATATCACCTAGATTTTACAAATGAGGAAATCAAGAAGCAGAGTAGCTAAATAAAACACAAAATATAAATGTGGAAAATGGTAAAGCAACTCAACCCAGGACAACCTGACCAACACTGCTTTAACCAACTGATACAGAATAATCACAGACTTGCCAACAATCCAGCACAGGTGAAAATTATACTCTCTGTCTTGCTCCTAGAATTGTTTTCTAGTTTGTGATATACTGACCATCCAGTTCATTTCACTTTGCCTTAGGCTCATATTTTAAATTAAAGGAATAAGGGAGGGCAATAATAATCCACGGCTGACCTTTAAAACTGCTTTTGCTGCATATGTGACTCAGTTCTTAAGGTGGGAATATGTAGCACATAAGATGCACTTTAGTTCTAAGGTTAACTTTAATACAAAAACAGTCTATAAAATTGGTAATAAAATCAAGATGCAAAACCTAAAATGCAAGAAAATGACCATGGATGAATTTAAATGTGTTTAAAAGGGAACTCAATGAAGATTTTGGCAACAAACAATACTAGTACTTGCTATATCCCTGGCACTGACAAGGTAGGGGCTTCATAGTTCTCATTTCTAATTCATAGTAGGAGTTAGAACACTCATTTATGGATGAGGAGGAAGGCTCTGGAATGATAAGTGACTTGCAAAAGGATAGTTAATAATCCTATCCTGAGAGATTTCAATGGCTCTAAAGCCCATGCTTTTTGCCATTGCATCAAAGTGCCTACCATATAAAGTTTATTATTTACTGAATACCTACTAAAGTCTTTAATATATTATCTTATATTTGTACATTATCTCTACGCTGTAATTAAAATCAGTCTCATTTTACAAATGAAGTGACTGTGGCTCAATGATCTTAACCTACTTGTTCATTGTTAAAATATAAGTAAATGCCAGATTCAGGATTCCGTTTAGTATTCTCTCTGACTTCTTTGTACTATACCATTCTGTCCAAATACTGTAAAGAATAATTACAGAGAGTATACAATAACTACAAAAAGTGCTATCAACAGATTGTTTTAGGAGAGAATGATACATATGTAATCCTTTAAGCTTGATTAAAATATTAAAATCATTAAAATTCCATGAAGGAAATGTCACAGGGGAAAAAGAAAAGTTCAGTAAATTCCGCAAGTAAGGAAGTGAAGATACTAGATTGGGAATGGGTGGAGAGAGGCGGTTAAGTCATCTTCTCTGGTACTGTAATTCTTCTTGTAATAATAGAAAAAAATGTTTATAGTACCCAGGAGGAAAGAAGCAATGATGACTATTTTTCCTTCTCATTCTGCAAAAAAAAAAAGACATAATAGGGGCACTTTTGTAAGAATGAGAAGATTTGCTGTGCAATGATGTAGTGATCAAGTTTATCACCCAGATTTATTTCCGATTCACTCGCAGACCAGAGGGATTTGGAAGTCTCCAGATTGGTTTCAGGCAGATATAAGCCAGTTTCAGATGGAGAACAAACAATGTCACTCTTCCTCTCTAAAAGGTCTAAATAACACATGCAAAAGCTAACTCCTTAAAGGAAAAAATGCTGGATTATTGATGATGTAATAGTCCAAATCTTCCTGTTTCTCATGTTTCAAGTTACTGTACAGCTCAGGCTTACAGATAAAGAATAGAGCATACAGCACCCATATTTGCCAGGGTTACCTTTTGTTTCTCCTGCCCTTGGCTCAAGATAGTATATTTCTATGTTAAGATGCAGTTCAGATTCCCTCTTGTTTCTTTCAGTTTTATTGAAATATTATAGCACGGTATAACTTTAAGGCAAACAAATAAATGACTTATATCTATTGTGAAATGATTACCATAATAAATTTAGTAAACATCCATCATCTAATACACACACACCCACACACACAGAAAAACTGTTTTTTTCATTGTGATGAGAACTTGTACGATCTCCTCTCTTAGCAACTTTGAAATATACCATACAGCAGTATTAACTAGAGTCACCGTGTTTTATATTATACCCCCAGTACTTACTTATCTTATAACTGGAAGTTTGTACCTTTTGATCACCTGCATCCAATTCCTCCATGCCCCAGATTCCCTATTTAAAAAAAAAAAAAAAAAACCCTTTGTGACCACCCTTACCAAGAGTGATCACCCCTTACTCAACTCTTACATTATTGTTGAAAAATTCTTAATTTTTAAAAAATTTTTGAATGCATATCTTGCATGACAATTTAGGTTAACCAACATGGATAAGGAATATGATGGAAAACATAAAAGTTAATGAGATATCACTCATTCCTGCCTTCATGGTACTTACAACCTAGGGACAAATAAATATCTTTGTCAGTATTTTCCATGTTTTATTTTTAGGTGCACATGAAACAAACTACACCAAAACTTTTTTTTCATGTAATACTAATAGATTTAATCTGTGTTTTAAAATGTGATTTCATAGATATCATGGTTTAAAAGGAAGAAAATATCAAGTAAATAATAAAGATGGTAAGTGGCTGTGAGTCAATTGCAACAGTGGAACAGCACACTGGGGAAAAAAAATCTATTTTTGTGAAAGGCCTCACAGAGGTTACAGTTAGGGCATTTTTCTGGCCTTCTACAGAATAATGGGAATACTCATAAAATGGCCCCATATGACATCTAGCTGGCTTCCTGTTGCCAAATACAGTGAAAGCACCTCATTGCCTATACTCCAAATTTTAGGATACTTTACCTGAAAGGCAGGCATTCTATCATAGTCTATCCAATGTCTAAGTTCCAAGTTTGAGGACTTCGCTGGTCCACAAGGTAATCATTCATTTTTCGGAAATGCTTATTTTCTGAAAAATGGTATCAGGTTTATTTCAGTGGGTTTTATACTTTGTGATTTATTGTGCTGGTCATGTTGTTTTAATGAGCACTTTACCAATCTTCAAGTCTGTTATGATTATTTCCTTTTTATATGCTACTTTTAATTTTATTTTTAGGAATTAATTTTGATACATAATTTTAAAATGAAATAAATACATTTTAATTGATTAATTTATGTCATCTTCCTGCTGAAATTATTTGCAATTGTGATGCAACACTGAATTTTGAATTAATATAACAAAATCGTAGCTGGCTGGCTTTCAAATTCTTACTTTGACATTAAATAGCTGTGAGGTTATGAGCACGTAAGTTATTTTTAGGGCCTCAGTTTTATCATTTATAAAATGAGGAGCTAAGAATAAATAACTCCTTAGTTCCGAAAATGATACAATCATTTATAGATTCACCACATAAATCATTTGTAGATTTATGCATAGTCATTTCATAAATCAGTGACAATATCCCAGTCAATATAAAAAGGAACTGCCATATTCATTGATTTTCTAGATGATCTATTCAAGATGGACTATATCTCGATCGTGTCCTGGTTATCTCTTTTTAAATTTTTAAATATATATCTTTTATCTAATTATAAACTATATGCTCATTATAGACAGTCTGAAAGATAATAATTTTATTAAATCAAATGAATTCCATCACTCATAGATAGTGAGTGATAAGACTGGTGTTTTTCCAGATTTTATTTTACACACTGAAAAAAACACACAATTATATAATAAGTAAAATATTTTCGTAGTTTTAAAGTTTAGGTTCCTTCTAGTGTTTTATTATATTAAATAAAAACATGAAGATTTTTCCAAAATTCACTTTTGTTATTCAAGATCAATAGGTAATTTTCTGTTTATTCAAATTCCCCTCCAAATTTTTTTTTATGCAGATACTACATCTACTTCAGCAATTATTATCCTGTTTTGTAATTATCTTATATATATATATATATATATATATAATTATTATTATTATTACCTTAGGATACATATGCAGCAGTGGAATTCTTGAACTAAAAAGCACTATAAATTTAATAGTCAAGATACAGATTACCAGATTGGCCCACCAAAATACCAACTTTACTTCCACAAGTAGTGTGTGAGAATTTCAAACTTTGATTCTAATACCTTTTTTGGGGGGGAGGTATTCAGGGTCATGTTTATTTAATTTTTATTAGGTCTTGTGGTTGATATGTTATGGACATTTTCAATTACTGAATTTTTTTTTTAAATTTTATTGGGGAATATTGGGGAACAGTGTGTTTCTCCAGGGCCCATCAGCTCCAAGTCGTTGTCCTTCAATCTAGTCATGGAGGGAGCAGCTCACTGGCCCATGTGGGAATCAAACCAGCAACCCTATTGTTCAGAGCTCGCGCTCTAACCAATTGAGCTATCCAGCCACCCTCGATTCTAATACTTTTTTAAATGACCATTTGAAAAGAAAAAAGTTTTCATTTCAATTTTTGTTAATTATTAATGAAAATGAATATATTTTCACAAATTTTTATCTATGAATATTTTTTATTTGTAGGTTGTTTAATGGTTCAAAGCTGTTTTTCAGTTACTATACTTATCTTTCCATTTATGATAATGCAAAACATGGTTAAAATAGTTTTTCATTTCAGGCTATTTTAAGTTTTTTCATATGCAAATCAAATTGACTTTTCTTTATCACTATCTTTTATGCACAAAAAATTACTCTTCATCATAGGGACATACATTATCTTCTAATTATATAGTTTATTTATTAAAATTAGCTACTTGTTCCACAGGAAATACATTTTGCCATATAGTGTGAGGCAAGTATCAAATTTTGTTCTTTCCAAACATTTAATCAATTGTTCCAGACCAACTTTTATAAGAACTCCTTTCCCTCACCAATACTTAATTCCACATTTATTACCTACCAAAGATTTTTGTTAATTTTGATCTGTTTCTAGGGTCTCTGTTCTGTCCTACTGGTCTGGCTTTCTATTCTTAAAGCAGTATAACGCAACTCTAATTACTGTGGCATCTCCGAAGTACTGAAGCTACTTAGTATCCGATGACAGACTTCTAATTATTTTAATACTGAGTAGAACAAATCTCATTATTCTTCTCTAAACATTCTTGCCTCTATTTTCCTGTTAAGTACACCAGATGAACTTTGGAATAATTTTGTCTAATTTTGATAAAATTATTTTTGAAATGTTTATTGGTATGGAATTATAAACTGTGAATCAATTTAAGAAAGAAATTTTTACAAAACTGAGTTTCAAGATTAGTACTCAATGCTTCATTTACTCACACTTCCCCCTTCTACTTTGTTTATGTTCCTATAGGACCATCCTCACCAAATTATAAGCTTCCTGATCTCAAACTAGACTACAAGATGTGTAGAGCAGGACACAGAACAAACTTTCATCTCTTTAGTTGTTCTCCAACCTCAGTTCAGAAGCCTCTGGCTCCAAAGAGTTTGATAAATTTCTGGTAAATAATTGATCACATTATGTATCAATTAGGATTTAGATGTTACATTTTTACCAAGTATGTCATTGAAAAGAAATTTGAGTAACTGCTTTTTCCAGATAATCTGTAGTCCATCAGAACAATATAACATCAGTAGTCTATCTTATATCAAGAATTTAATTTGCTGTGATTTTAATTCTCACTTTTTTTTTACTTCATAGTGTTAGCATTAACACAGAAACATTAGGGAGTCTGGCTTTCTTTTATTTATGCCATAAACTTACTACAACTATTGGCTGTCAAATTTTGTGAATGTCTTGTAGTGACATCCTTAGTTTACCCTTATTTAAAAAACAAAGAAACAAACAAAAACAACAACACACAATTCAGTTGCCTTAGATATATTAGTTCAGATTGGAAGTCCTCAATAGCTAATGTACAGAGTGGGAAAGGACAAAGAATTTTAAATGAATACAGATATTAGAGAGACTACTTAGTATCTGACAACAAAGCATGAAAGGGTAGGTTTAAAAGAGAGGAAATGCAGGGTTGGGGGGGGAGAACAGATGTTTCATTAAGTAAACACACATCAAGAAATGTGTTCAACTTCAGTGAAAGTTAAAAAGGTTCCTAATCTGTAGTGTGAGGTTATATACAGGAAACATCAGATGTGCCATCAAATTTAACTAGGAAAAAAAGCCAGGAGCCTAGGTCAATATTTCTCTAATTGCAACTGGGGGTCCTATTCTCCAGGCTAATCAATTCCCTGTGTGTTTTCAAGGAAATAAATCACTAAAAATAATCAATCAACAAATGTTGGAACCAATCCTATAAAATGCTCAGAATTTTCCAAAAAGGAAAAAGTGAGATTGGTGTGTCTGTGTGTGTGTGTGTGTGTGTGTGTGTGTGTGTGTGTGTGTGTGTGTTGGAGGAGGTGATGATCCTCTCTTCAAAAATACAATAGTGCCTTCAAGCGAATTAGAATAGAGTAAACAGAATGGCTTAATATAACTTAAATAATTAGGGAACACTAGAAATAGGAAAGGAAGTGCTAAGTTGTGTTTACAAAAACAAGTTTTACATAAGAGAAAAGAATGAGTAAATGTATAGTTTGGAAAGAATTAATGAAAATAATAGTATTCAGAAATATAGGACTTCAATATTTGCAGGAAAATGTCAGAAAAGTATTAAAAAAGTATTTTCAGTTTTATATACATCTTCTAAGTAATACATTTCATATGTATTCCTGGATCAAGCAATATGTCTGTATAATATGCAATGAATAATTTATTTTATACTATAAAATTTTATATTAATGTTAATTACTAATTCTTACTATTTTTAATGAATAAAAATAAGATGGATTTTAAATTTCTGATGTATCTTAACTTGAAAAGAAGATCCTACAGCTGCTCACAAAAACCCATTCCTGTAATTCACATGTGGATAAAAAAGACTTGCATTCTGGACGAAAATTTTGCATGTTCGATTTTAATTCTTTATTCAACTTGAGTATGACAATAGCTTCTATCAGTGTAGATAAAATTAAAACTAAGTGACCATGCATTTGGGGAGTTAAATGAGGTATTTATACAGAAAACAACTCTTCCCTACCTATTAGGAAAAATAGATATAAATATACACATAGCAAAGTACATGTGGTAATATATTTAATTGTGTCAACTTCATTTTTATTACTTGTCTATTCTAAATATGTGCAACAAAAATCATCATTTTTTTGACATTGATTTTCGTGAGTGTGTCCTTCATACAAGCTTTTCTTATTCTTCATGATTTACTTATTCTACATTATGATCTTCTTATTCTACATTTCTTCTAAATGTCATCAAAATTAGCATATTTAAAGAATGCAAGATTTTGAATTCTAGTTAATAAATTCCCCACATATAACATATCATCTCAATTTTCTGAGAACAACCCAACCTGTATTTACTAATTGGTAAAAAGATTCACTCCATGCATATTACCCAATAAAAGAATAAAATATATACATTTTTGGAGGGGTTGTTTGGTGGCCAAGACATGGAAACAACCAAAGTGTCCTTCGATAAATGATTGGGTAAAGAAGATGTGGTACATATACACAATGGAATACTACTCTGCCATCAGAAAAGATGAAATAGTGCCATTTGTGATAGCATGGATGGATCTTGAGATTATTATGCTAAGAGAAATAAGTCAGACAGAAAAAGTCGAGAAGCATATGATTTCACTGATATGTGGGATATAAAACTAAAAACAACAAAGGAACAAGACAAACAAATGAAGAAACAAAAACTCATAGACACAGACAATAGTTTAGTGGTTACCAGAGGGTAAGAGTGGAGGGGGGAGGTAGATGAGGGTAAAAGAGATCAAATAAAATATATCGTGATGGAAGGAGAACTGACTCTGGGTGGTGAACACACAATGTGAGATATAGATGATGTACTACAGAATTGTACACCTGAAACCTATGTAACATTACTAACAATAGTCACCCCAATAAACTTTAATTTAAATATATATGTATATAATTTAACTTAAATACACACACACACATTTTCCTCATTTATTTCTATTGAATCTCAGAAAACAGATTTTTTCAAGCAGAACATACTGAAACTATCTGGTAATCAGAGAATAAGAAAGATATAATTAGGTATTAATTTGAATGCATTTATCTCCTCATAACTCAATTTAAAAATAAAGTTTTTAAGATGCAATCTTTTTAACCTTTACTACTAAACTGGTAATAGTAAGCATTAATGTAACAGGTGGGCTCCTGTGGTTTTAATAATAATGAAATACAATCAACTGTCTCATATCATATTTCCAGGAAAGTAAGTGACATCCAGACCTAAGCATGATCCTTAGGCAACTCTACTATTGGCACGAAAGGGTTCAAACTCCCCAGAGGGAGCATATAGCTTCAGGCCCTGGGTTTAATTGAAACTTTAACAAAATATATCACCTATTTAATGCAGCTGAACTGGATGCTGGCCTTTGTACTGTATAGACTACTGCACAGCAAATTAGCGTCGGTAACCATGGTACATAAAGTAGAATTTTTATCAAGCATGAATGGTAAAAAGAAAAACATTAAACCACTGCCGTTTTATAATGAGACATGAACTTTTAAAAGAAAATTGTATAGATTTTACACATAAATTTTATGTTTATTCTTTTTGATACACAGCCAAAAGTTCATGATTTCCTTATCTTGTTGGCTCTACATCTTATAAAATGAACTTTTAAAGTCTCGCAAAATTACATTTTGTTTTTCTAGACTGTTAAAGTACACACCTAGCACTGGTCTCCTGGTCATGTCCTTTCTGACGATGGATATATATAAAAGTGATATTAATAGATTATCTTAAAACATTATAAGTTAATATTCTTTTTGGAGGTATACGGATCAATGGTTAATCAAGTTATATGGTCGTATGTTTATAAGATTGACTCACTGATTTTCAAGAGTGCCAATGGAGCAATCATAGGAAAATCACCAGAACTCAAAATAGGAGAAGCAGGTGGTCTAAAAAGCTTAACACTACTGGAGTGTTAATGGTTCCACACTTGAAAGATGTGAAGTTCAAATCTCAGTTAAAAACCATCTCTTTCACAGTTGGTATGTTAAATGCCTCAAGCAATTCACTTAAGAATAACCAGTCAAAGAAGAAACACTAAGCATGTAAACTAAACCCTCATGTCAAAAATTCACTCTGAATATAGCTACTCTAAATATGTTCTGGAACAAGGTGAGATGAACGAATACACACACACAAACACACACACACACACACACACACACTTCTTCAACCAAAATAAATGATTCAGCTAAAAAACCAGCCATACTGAAGGCTTAGAAAGAAACAGAGTTGTTTTACAGCCATTATACCAAGAAAACTCAGTATATAGTATATATACTTCAAGTAGAGTTAGGATAAATTTACAAGTGAGAATTTTTGTATTTTTGTTTTCAGGAGGTACATTTGACATTTCATGTGTCAGTTCTTCTTACTTGAATAGTAGTAAGGAATCTAAATATCACTGGTAACCGTTTATAATACTTAACTCTTTCACTCCACAATTTTCTTTCTCAAAAATATATTATAATTCTAAAATTTGTACAAGCTTTCTACTCCCAAAAATTTGCTCTAATAAATTCACTGTTTCCTATCAATGGTTCTTTCCCCATTCTCTGGGAGTAGCTCAACAAAATTGGGGAAATCTCTCATAACTAAAGAGCTGCTTTCATGAAACTGAAAATTAAATACAGATTTCCCCCTTTTGATTAGAGAATATGAGGAGAAAACATCTTTTCAATTTCAAACCTATGCCACGTAAAAGATTTGTTATTTGAAGGTTGATGTAGGAAAATATCTTTTCCAATACTGAGCTAGAATTTTGTAACAGGGAAGTGTTAAAACAAACTGGGAATTATCAGGAATAAGAGATTCAAAACAGTATGATAAAAACAAGGGCAAACAAGACAACACACAGTAATACACCCTTATCATGCTATTCCTCTGGAAGAGCTATGTAATCTATCCCTAAGGTAAAAGCATATCACCCATAATAAACACACTTTAAAAAATTAGGAAAATTAAAATACATATGTAAATTATAACTAATGTAACATTAGAAGTTTAAAAAGCTTGAGATTTGTCTTTTTGTTTGGTTTGGTTTGTTTGGTGCAGTCCACACAGGACAACCTACATAGTTATGGAGAAAATGTTCGTACGGTTAGAGTAATACAGTTTTCCAAATTTTATTTATAGGTATTTGCTTAGTAAGGAAGGACACTAAAGATCTCCAGACCAAGTGTGAAATTTCCTGGAAAGTTCTCTGAGAGCAGGAACCTTATGGACTATTTTCCATTTCATATTGCCATCACTTCTGTACTGAGTGGAGGGTACGTGACTTAATTTTCCCCCCCCACAGAGGTTATTCTGAACAGTGATTACAGACTACAGTGACAAAGCAGTAACTAGGTTCTTCACTTACTGCATGAAACACATTACGCCCCCTTTGTTCTCAGAATATATTACCAAGATGAAATGGCCTAAATTGCTTATGTAATTAAACCCAACAATTACTTTGCACTAAGGAAGCAGAGTAATTTTATTTTAAATAGTAAATAGGCTTAAAATGACCTTTGGGATTAGAAGGGCTCTAACTGATAAAAGTAATTGGAAGTTAGAACCTAATTTAGTTTCCCGTAATCTTTTAGTATTATTCAAAAGCAATAGTCAAGTAGACATTTAAAGGGAAATAATTATAGAGAAAGAAGAGAAAAATTGAGGATGGTTAGAAATCATCCTATGTAAGTTTTTTTAATGCCATGCATATTTAATGCATCTGCAATGAAACCACAATTGTGTAGGTGTTATATTCTTTTTCGTTAAGATGCAGAGTTTTTTGTTATACATCTATGTAATAGATAAATAATACACACACACACACACACACACACACACACATTCTGCTGATTTTTAAATGAGTAAAGAAAAGTTATATTGACACAGTAAAAAACATGCCAGTTTCGGTAACACAAAAGGCCTAAAATAGAAAAAGCACTTGAATTAAAGTCAGGAAGCTACACTTCTGGGTCTAACACAAACTGTGTCATCCTAAACGTATCAACTTAACTCACTAGGTGCTCAGTTTTATCTTTTAAAAGAAAAGAGATTGTGTAAGGAGAAGTTTTAAGATAGGAATCTTCCATTGCTAACATTGTATGATTCTAAAATACACCTATAATGTGAGAATCAAAGAAATTGAGATTCAATAATGGCATGTAATAGGTTTCAGAATAAAAAATTTTGACTAAGTCTAGGGGGGAAAATATGTCATGGCAGAAAAAATAGAAGAAACTCTAACCTAAATATGACAATTTTAATTGAGTACTCAAATAATGGAATTAAGTTAATTGGGCATTAATTGAGTATGCAGTTTCACTTTCAGTTAACATAGTTATAAAAGTATGATTTGAGAGACAAGGGGAAATGGATTTCCAGAGAAAATACAATTCTAGAAAGCACAGCACTAAGTAAAATCCCTGTTGAAAGTCAGTGACTGCAAGACCATCACACATCACAAAATCTTACTTACAGAGAAATCATACTTAAACATCAGTAAATACAAAAAGAACTGACAGAATACAATAATTGACCTTTGGAGTTAAAAGACTCACAGAAATGATAATGATTACATCTTATGAAAACATTTACTAGGTTGAGCATTTGGTCCAAAAACTTTATCTTCATTCTCTCAGGCAATTGTCAAACTGACAATACTATTAGAGCCATCTAAAAGATGGGGAAACTGAGGCCTCAGTTAAATAATTTGTTCAACATCACTCAGCTAGTAAGTGTCAAAACCATGACTAGAACCTGGGTAATGACTTCACACTATCCTGAATGTCCACGTAATACAACCTGTTCTCCCAAGAGGAATCCGAAGCCCATAGAAATAAAGTAACATACCTGGGTAGGAGCAATTTTAACAGCTATTTTGTGATTTGGTCTATAAATTTCATGCATTCTCAGACTTTGCTAATTACAACCACCACCTAGGTGAAAGTTTTTTTTTTAAGTTTTTTTTTATAAAATAATATTTAGCATCTGCTTTACTATCATTTATATATGTCTGTAATTCACATGAGTTTAGATGGGATGATATTCCTCAGTAATTGTTATTCAATCATCTTGGTCTTATGAATTCAAAGAGAATATATATGAATTCAATGAGACTATATTTTTAAACAGTATTTTTCAATTTTACTTAAGATACGCCAGAGTAAAAACAAACAGTCTTAGAGTAAGATATAGAAAAATTTAATTTGGGAAGTAAATTAATCAAACTTGTGTTTTTTTTCCTATTAATACACAAATGGGAAAATAGGCTCATTTGGTGTTCAGGATAAGTCAACTACCTGCATGTAGCACAGAGTAATACAAGTTTTTCATAAAATGTTCAAGAGAAGGGAAAATGCAAAGAACCAGAGTGTCTTTTTCTAAAGCAACTGCAACGAATTGAGCTATTAACTAGCAATAATACACAATATAACTATTTTTCACACACTTACTTTATTTCTCCTAACCTCCAAATAAAAAGAAAAAATAGGATGGAAAAAAATAATAATGTTTTTTTTAATAATAATAATATACACACACACACAAATGCTTGTAAAGGGGAAAATGAATGAGGCATGAGAAAAATGAGTACTTACAAGTTAAATCTAGCCAGACATTATAATCCATCACTGATCCCCAAAGGGCACTAACAATATGTAAATGTGCGAATTAGGAAACACATTCAAGGCTGTTGATAAACTTGATAGGATAATCAGCACATGCTGACAGACTAATGAAACCGATGAACTGATAAGGCAGCTTATCTCCTGGGCCATTTTTTTTTTTTTTTTTTTTTTTACATCAAATGGAGGCTAATGTATTAGGAGTTAAAGCAAACACTCAGAGGATTTCAACCATTTGATTAGGAGGTGAACTGTCTGAGAAAATTATAGTTTCATGAACAACTGAAAGGACAGAACCTGGTCAGACAACAGACCTTCACATAAAATTAAACAGAAGGCAGCCACAATAATTATGGGAGAAATCTGCAATTTTAAATTATATTGGGATTCTCCCCTTGCAAATTGTTAGAGTGCTTTTCAGAGTCTGGGCTTACTATATACTGCTTTCTATAATAGAAAATAAGACAAAGGACTAAACAATAACCCCAGGGACACACTTGTCTTTCACTTTCACTGCCTGTTTGTGCTCAGCATCTGTGTAACCATGAGAGACAGATCCCAAGGTACCGGCTGAATTTTCAGTCAAATTTATTTACATAAAATAACTGAATGAATTTTCTGAAGTCACCAACTATAGTGAATGTCACACTACCTATTAACAATAAAAATGCCAAAGGCAGTCTCTTGCCAAGGACGCCACAGTCTTTTCCTAATTAAAATAAAGACATCTTATTTGATAATTGAGGGAAATTGGGATAAGACCTTCCTTCCCAAGCATTAGCATTCAGAATAAAACTCTAAACTAAAATCATTAAGTCTCTTTAGATAGAGAAAATGAACCTTTTAGTATTCATTTTGACAGGAATAACCATCCAGTTATTAACACAGAAAATTTAATTCAGATGATAAATCTACACACTCTCGGCACATACTCTCTGGACATGTACATTTCACCTGGAAAGAAACACTGAAGTAAAATGCTGGATCATGAAAAGCACTGCTTTAATTTATGAGTTTAAGGGCAAAAGTACATTTCATGAAGGTAGAGCTTACCTTTGAGTAATCATAGCAAAGAGAAAAAAGAAACAGCAACTAGAAATACGCCAACTTTTGTTTTAATATGAGCATGAAATATTATGGGGCACAGGCTAACTGGGGGCAGGAGTCCCAGAGACATAAAATGAATATATTCACCTATTCTAAATCCTAATTATTTCCTGTTTATTGACCCATGTCTCATTCTGTCTCTAAACAATTTCTAAAATTTCTGTCATTTAGAAAAAAGAAAAAGTGAGTGTCCTTGCCAAGCACAGGTTCTCTAGTTTGGGAAGATTTTAGATATTTTTTATGTATGTGTGCTCAAGCCATATAGCTAGTATCCAATTACTCACATCATAGAATATAGAAGCATAAAATCATCCTAGAGACCATGTAGTCTAATTTATTTTACATGCATGAAGGAGGCCTAGAAATATTTTTAAAATTAACCAAGTTTAATGAGAAAAGGAAATGTGAGTTTGCAATTTGTGCTTTGAAAAAAAGAAGTATCTGATTTGAAAACAAAAACAACCAGTTCCCTTCTCTCCCTTAGCTCGTAACAGCCAAGTTAACCAATCAGCAGAGCATCTTAAATTTTAGGGACTCTTTCCAAGAGTCACATACTTAATAGGCAGCTTTCAGGTGTGTCCACCATCAAATAGTTGTAGTAACAATAAAGTCACAAATCAATTGCAGGTGACAGGTAGATATTTTATTAGAAATTCTAGTTCTTGACCTCTTGTCTAGAAAAACCCATGCCCTAGGTTATGTACTTTCTGACTAATAAGGGGATTGAGCTGATTATCCCCATGTAGCAAAAAGAATAAGTGTAGTATCACACTTCCGTTCTTCATATTATTGTTTTTACTCTAAAATACTAACTCTGAAAAAAATCCATTGAGATCCAAGACCTGATCATGAAAACCACCCAAGTCGACTCCATTATTCTTATCTTTTATAAGCATCAAAAATCATTCATCTCTACACCAGATCATGTTTAATTTTGAGGATCTTCTGATTAAGAAAAATAACATGATCAAAAGGTGCCATGAATTTGAAACATTTCTTAAAATCTACATGTATTTTATTCATCTTTTTCAATCTCCAGTCTAGCTAATTCTTAACACCCTGATGGGTTTATGAACCCCTTGCAGCAACACTGGGATCTGGCCAATTTGTTGAGAATCACTATGTTAAACACTTATCTGCTCCTGTCAGAACAAGTGTGCTTTGTGAAAATTTGAATGTGACACCACATTGTGAATAAGGTTTTTGGGGTGAGGATTAATGATATAACCTATGAGAATTCCATTAACAGAAGCACAGGTTTTAATTTCTCCACAGGTCTCTGAAATAGCAATTGATATATTAATGTTTTACTTACCCATCATGTTGTACAAGCTCTGTGGGGCAAATTGCCTTGGCATTTTCTGAATTGCTTCCTTATACACACTAAGGGCATCCTAATTTAAGAAACAAACAAATAAACATTAAGTACAAGGATAGTCACCAAAACTGAAATAAGAACATCCTTCTAAAATTGAAACCTTCCATTGCTATTGCTAAAAAGTTCACTGGAGGAAAAAAATTGAGCTGTCTCTTGGTATCATACTACCTCAATTTCATGAATGAAAATATTCAACCCCAGTGAATATTCAACCCCATATAAAAATTCACTTTAACAAGGAGTTGAATATTACCAATTCTCTTTTATGTTAATATTAAAATTTTAGTTCACATAGTTTATTCAATTAAAAATACTAGAAAAATTCATGTCTGGAAGTCACCTGTAGTCATCTAGAATCTATAGCTACTTAAAGGATGGCAATCAAGTAGACAGAAATAAAATATCAAATAACAAATCTAGCTACTGAGACCCACTGAGATTATTAAATGTAACGATTTCAAAAGTTCTATCTCTATCATTATATTGCATTCATACATCCTGTAAGAGTATGTAAGGTGTGGTTTGAAAGAGCGAGAACCTTGTACAAGGTCCGGTCTGCATCACTTTTCCTCTCTCCCAATTTAAAAAAACATAAAATTAGTATTATTTTATTATTGTTTCAAAAATAATTTAAAGAAATGGGTATGATTTACATCCAATTTTAATACTCAGAATACAATGTATTTTTTTAACATCCAATACTGGATAAAAGATAACAGTAATAATGTGTCTTCAATTATAAAATCAGAGATGGTAAGCAAATAAGCTTGAGAAGCAATACATGCTTCTCATGCATTTCCCTTTCTTGAAGACTTGTTCTGAGAAATTCACAGTAAAGAAATTTGTTTTCTTTAGCAGAGGCTTCTGTTTTTTTAAATTTTATTAAATTTATTGGGGTGACACTGGTTAGTAAGATCATATAAGTTTAAAGTGTACAATTCTGTAATACAGCATCTGTTTATTTCTTCGTGTGTTCACCACCCAAAGTCAAGTCTCCTTCCGTCGCCATATATTTGACCCCTTTTCCTCTTTCCTAACTCCTCCAATCCCCTTTCCCTCTGATAACCACCATACTATTATCTGTGTCTAGGAGTTTGTTTGTTTTGTTTGTTCCTTTGTTTCTCTCTGTTTTAGTTCTTTTTTCCAAACAATTTTCCCCGTTAAACGCTTTTACTAAAAATACATATGAGCCTCTTAAATGATCATAGTGACCCTGCAATGAGATGGTAGGGTAGGGAACACTGAGACTGGATCAGAACAAGGGGAAGGAAAAGGGCAGTGTGGTTTTGGCCCCACCTCATAGCGGCCCTGCTCGTGGTAGAGTTTGCCCAGGTTGTACAGACAGCTGGTAACCGAGCTCTTGTGCGCGTGAGGGTCCTTTAGGTTTTCATCAGGGATCTCAGAACACTTCAGAAAAGTGCGGCGCGCTTCTTCTGTCTTTCCTTGGTTCATCAGAATAATACCGGTGTTTAAATATGCAGCTGAGGGGGAAAAGGTGGAAATATAAATATGAGAAGATGATTTCCACTGTGGATACAATGAAGGTATATTTACTTCAATTTAGTTTCTATGGATTATTTCTTACATTAAAAGAAAACCAAGAAATACATACTTAGGGAACAAATATATATGGGAACAATGAATGTAATAAGAAGTGCAGGTGTCACTGAAAATATATATCGGGGAGTGTTTGCCCTCAAGGATTTCAAAATATTTTGAGCTTAAAATCTAGATGAATAAAAAAAATGTATTTCTCTTAATATACTGAAAATGACAAACAGATATCAAAACATGATTAAGTTTAGAAAGATATAACTGTGAGAGGCTCATAATTCAAATATTCAAAAATTGGAGTACCGCTTTGTTTTGTTTTTTTCTGTGAGGCTGTAAGTTACCAAGATGATTTTCATGGATAAAGAAGAAAAGAAAGAGGTATTTTTAAAAAATTTGAATATTACTTACAAGCCAGTGTAGGCCTGCTCCCGATCGCCAATTTATAATAATGCAGTGCTTCTGAAAACCTGCTGTTCTCCTGGAGAAGCAACCCTCTGCAAGACAAAAACAGAAATTTGGAGATAGGCCTGTGTTACTATACGTAAAGCCACAAATTTTTATTTTGTATTTCAAAACTAAAAGCAGCTAAGGGGCCATAAAAATGCTGACCTGGTACTATAAAAATAAATTCTAAATAAAAGGATATATTCCTCGGGAGAGAAAATATTGGAGAGGTATCAGCTGCATTTGAAATAGAAAGTATTAAGAAGTATTTTCAAAAAGCCCTTTACCCCCACTGAACTTTCCCCTTTCCAGCAGCTTTTCTCTCCCACTGGAATTACAAACCACCTGGATTTCTTCCTGGAGCATGCACATTTTTTCCCACCACATCAGAAAGGAAACTTGTTTAAGATAGTGTGATATATATATATATATATATATATATATATATATATATATATATATATATATATAGTGCTCACTTCCTAGCCATATTGCTTGGGAAATACTGACCTCTGACTGCGGGAAAGACAAAGGTAATCTAGGTCAATAGGATGAAGAGAGTCAGAATTTAATCAGATGTCATAAAGGAACGAAGAAAAAGAGTGAAGACTATCCACATTGTTATTTCTAGCAAATAAGGTGGGATTTCAGAAAACTGGGCCCATTTCAGGTCACTGCTGTGAGACACACTTTTTTCCACAGACCCTGAGACTCCATGCTCCCTACCCTCCTCCTCCTCCTCCTCCTCCTCCCCAGGAGGCTCCTTAGTCAGTGGTCACATGGACTAGCCAAGCCATTCCAGACCCCACCCTCATCACCTAAATGAGAATGAATTCTACTCACATCTATGAAAATAAGGCGTCAGGGAATTGGACTAAGTTCAAAAAGCTCTCAGAGAGGGCTTTTTGGCCTGACCCCATTCTCTTGTAATCAGCAAGTATTTTACAAATGCTTGGCACCTCCTTTGGGCCAGCTACTGCTGTTATCAACCCTAAATTGCAGATTCTACTTGCCAGCTGCTGAGGCCCTTGAAAGACCTTAAAGGGAGCTTTGCAAAATGAGAAGGCTACTGATAAAAACTTATCATTTCCGTAGAGCATTTTAAAATACTCAGCTTATTATTTAATGGGCATCATTGAAAAAGTATCTAAAGCAAATCATTCTGAAATTAAACTCCTATCATTAGTGTACATTAACCTCATTATTTCTAACATTATTTGTTAAAAAGTCATTTGAATAGACCAAATGCTCCAAAACACATTAACGTCACTTACATATATACAAAAATGTGTATATTTTTATTAAAAATTTTGAAAAACAATTAATATGATCATAACATTGATACGCTTTGCTGTTAAGTGTACTTTTCAGTTGCTGGAAACAAAGAACAAAGCTTCCTGTAGTACCCAAGAGTTTGTGAAAGTGTTCAGTTGTCTTTAAAAGCAAGTAAAACAGATAAAGAGAAAGAACACTAACATACTTTTCAAAAAAGGAATAATATTCTTTATAACAGTAATTTTATTCACAAAATGCTTTCCAGTTAACTAAGCTCATTTACATATCTTATTTTAGAAACTTATCTACAAGCTTAATTGTCTTCATCACTTTCACTGGAGATTCAGATGAGGTGGTTTTTTCCTTTGCTACAAAGCTAATGACACCAGAGGAAAAATACCATCCAGATATTGAATCCTGTTCTACCTTTTTTAAGAATTAAAATCTTTCCATTAGCTCCTCTTTACCTATTATTTTCAAAGTCTTTCCCTATTACAGTTTCCTTTCTCTTAAGCTACAAAAATGTTCATGGGCTTGTTAGCATAAAGGGGGGAAAAAAATCCCTACAACCTTTATTCATTCCTGCATCCAGTTCTGACTACCACTTATTATGGTTCTTCCTTTTAAGAATGGTCTATGGTGCATCTCTCCAATGACTCAAATTCCATTTACTCCTTAATCCAGTTTAGGCTCTTCACCAGAATGCCACAGAAATGTCATAATAAAATTTCTACTAACTATCAAACCTTGAACATATTATGTTTATGCAAATCACCCACTCAACTGTAGCACCTACTCGTATGACGGTTGAATTCATCTTCTTTCCTGAAACTCTGTATTTCCTTGGCTTCTGGAAAACCAGTTTCCTCTAATTATCTTCTATCCCTGGCCATATCTTACAGAGAATGAAGAAAGTGTCTCTCCATTCATTTATTCCTTTAAAAGAAGCTGGTGTTTCACAGGACTTTGTCTTTTTCTCTTTCTTGATAAATACTGTCTCTACATAAGATCATGCATAGGAGTACATGTAGCTCATATGCTGACTGTACTCTCTCCTGACATCCAAATCTATTTTAGCAGTTCACTGAGCCACGTCAATCTGGGTGCTCACTGGAATTTCAAAATCAATACATCCCCTGAAAATAGTATCTCCCACTCAAAACTTAATAAAGAGATAATGAAATAAATAAAAGAAAAAAAATCTCTCAACCATCATGCACTCCAGTTGCTAAATCAGAAACCTGATTATCACTGTTGACTTTTCACTTATCCTCACAATTCCATGTTTTATAAAGTCTCCAAAACCTATCAATTCTTATTTTCTAAGACACTTTATTCTGCCCCTCAAGGTTCATCTTTATGGCTCTACCAGAGCCCCTTTTGTCTTTCCTGTCACCTAAATAACTGCAATAGCCCACTAATTAGTCTCCATATAATTACATTTCGAAAGGGCAAATATGCTGTTAGGCTAGACAGAAAGAACACGAGGAGATGAGCACAGATCTTTGAAAATGTGCCCAAAGCCCATAAACACTAGAAACTGATATATTGGGTCCTTAAGGCTCCCCAATACTGATGTATAATATGCTTGTAATTTTCCAATTCATAAAACACACAAAAAAGAGAAAATGATAAATAGCATAATAACTACGCCCAGATGATCCTGTCCAGTGTGCCCTACTCTTTTAAGGAATCTAGTCACACAGAGAGATGTAGCAGGCAAATCTCCAGAATTAGATATAGCATCGCTTTGTAAATTAGAGTATCATCCTCTGCATCATCTGAATAAAGTTAGCAGTGGAGAGAGTTCCACCAGCTAAGATGGCTATTGCGATTGATTTCTCATGGCTAAGTATGTCATTGAGCATCAGCGGTGCCCTAGTATGCATGCTACAAATGTGAACAGGACAGAAATGCACTTGCTCGTGATATGCAATCGACTGGGGGAGACAAGAAAGCAAATAAATGGTGTGGAAAATTACAATGATAGAGGACAGTAGACCAATACCATTCCAGCTCAGGAAGGGACAAGGAAAGTTTCGCAGAGTCAAATTGACATTGGCAGAGGCTTGAAAGTAAGCAGCAGTCAGCCAGCAATAAAAAGTGTTATCATGAGCCCCATGGTACACAGGAAAAAAAAAAAAAAAAAAAAGAGGTCCACAGAAAATTTACCAACTAACTCTCAGTTTTACGGTTAATAAGAGGCAAAGCCAGGATGGGAACAGTTTCTCTGATACTAAATCCCAGGCTCTTGATAGAAGAAAAAGAGAAGAGGAAAGAGGTAATTCTATTCCAGATACAGGTGTACTAGGTTATGTTTCCTTTTGCTTTAAAACTCTCCAGATTTTGTATAACACTAACTTACACTGATCCTCTGAAAAAGAATGCAATGCTGTTTTGGCAGGTCAGTATGAGTTTGGGTCAATTCTAATCCTGTAATAACCAAGCTTCTGTTACTGCTGTTCTCCACATTTACAGAATCTATTCTTTATTTTACTGAAGATATAACAGAGGGATAGAAACCCTTCACATCGTAATAGTTACGGTAATAATAATAATAGCTAAATTTACTCAGCACTTACAATATATTATTACTCCACAATCATCTTAGGAGGTAGGTTATTATTACTAGCCCCATTTTATAAATGATGAATCTTGGGCAAGAAAAAGCTCAGCAATATGCCAAAGGTCACACAACTAGTAAAAAGTATGCTCCACTTCAAGCTCAGCAGTCTTATTACGATAAGTAGGATTTGTATTTTAATAAACAACTCATACCAAAGGCTTTTCCATGACTATTTAAACTTGACGACATAGTTTGTTTGCATGCTAACCATGTCAACATAATCTTCTGGTTTCTATGGATATTAAAAACAGGAACACATTTTAATATCATCAAGCCAGAATCTAATGGGAAATAATTTTATTCACGTTACGTGAAGTTGCCTTTCAATTAAGGAAACTGGCCTATGCTATACATTAATGTAAAGTTAACATGTCTTTTGGGGGAGAAACTGGAAAAATATCACCAATCTCTAAATGACATGTAGTAAACTCACTTTTATATATCTATGTGTATAGGTGGATGTATTACAGTACTTTTAATAGAAGAAAATATTTTACTTCTCATACTTCTCCTCCAATGATTTATCTTTCAGAACAAGTCACTGAAATTAAGCAGCAAGTGAATATAAATTTAGATAGATAAATAAAACAGGACTAATAAACATTTGTTTTTGTCAAAGGAAGAATACATATATACTATTAATAAATAGTATTACATATAGTATACAACAAATTATATATAATATATATAAAATATTATTCACTGGATATATAAAATACTAACCACTTTTACACTTAAACACTTAACACTTAAATTATAGAAGGCCACTTTATTTCAAGAAAAAATAAAAGTATCTCCTTAAATCCTTTCTGCTTTTTTATCTGATTTTTGTCATATGTTCTAGTAATTACCATTAAGTGTATAGAATTTCTTTCCCTGTGAAAATTTTGCTCATCTTTACCCAGTCTCCTCTAACAACCCTGTTTTTGTCAAAAATATCATAGCTTAAAAATCACAATAATCTAGATACTTGAGAAATGAAAATCAGTCAAATCCATGACAACAGTAGATTTGCACAGAGTTTAATCCCAGCATTAAATGTAAATAGGTATAAAAATACCTAGCTGATTTAAATATTGACAGAGACAGAAGGGGAACAATTATTTAGCACAGTGCTTCTCAATCAGGGGTAACTGGGCAATGTGAGGAGACATGGTTGTCACAACTGGCTGGATGCTACTGGCCTCTAGTGGGTAGAGGCCAGGGATGCCATAAAATATGTAAACATGTCAGAAGACACAAGACAGTCCCCTAAAGCAAAGAATTATCCAATTCGAAATGTCAATAGTGCTGAGGTTAAGAAACCACATTTAGCATTTCATATGTACTAACTGCAACACATTTTTTCAGAAAATAAGGTTCTCATGTCCCTGCCAATCACATACATGAACTATGTAAACAATAAAGAATATAAGAAAGCAAAATACAGGGATTAAATTATTTTCAATAAAAATCTAAGTTATTATTTTTGTCTTCATAAAAAATGCCGTATTCTAAAAATTAAAAAGAAGAAGCATGCCCTTCCCCTCCACTGTCAGTACATCTGAAGAAACTGTCAGCGTCTCTCTGTAATAACATTGCCCTCTATGTAGAATTGTCGAAACACACTAATTTTCAAGTAAAGCTACCTTTTGCCCTCGGGTTCTAACAGAGGTCTTTAAAAATGGCAGAAATGGGAGATAATCAAAAGTTGGTATTAACAAACCACAGATGTAAAGTGTACTTTTCAAGAATATGTATTGCAGTAATTAAACTACACAAACTACCCCACAGCCCAGCTCTAGAGAAATCAGAAGAGGGAGGGAGAGAGAGGAGGGTGGAAAGGAGAGGGAGGGGGAGGGAGGGAGGGAGGGAGGGAGGGAGGGAGGGAGGGAGGGAGGGAGAGAGAGAGAGAGAGAGAGAGAGAGAGAGAGAGAGAGAGAGATCAGCACCTATAACACACTGCATGCCACTCCTTTTTTGCAGCTATTCCTAGCCAACACTTGGGAAATACTTTATTTTTCTGCTTTCCCACTTTTCCTTGATCCTCAACTTCCTTTACGGATAGTCTCTTGCTCACCCAGGAACTGCTGAGGCCGAACAGCATGCAGGGTCTCATCCAGTTCCAGGAGTACCGGGATGCCACAGGCAAAGTAATACTGATCATGCCTTCATCTGAGATACCTTCCAAATGTTTCAGGAGTGCCCCACTGCTATTTCCATGAGCAGATATCAGAATGGCATTGCCACGGAATACTTCAGGAGCAATCCTTCCATTCCAAAAGGTAAGGATTATCCAGAGCATCCTTTAAGCTTTCAGACGATGGCAGCTGATCCACAGGAACATCACACACGTTACACCTCCCATCATTGTAGCTTTCACGGTAGAAGAAGGAGAATCCTCAGGGGGTGATGGGGTCACATCATAGCTGCTTCTCCGGAGCTTGACTTGCTGTGACTCAAAGCCATTTTCTCCCTATCGAGACCTTTCAAGGCTCCACAGTGATGCTCATTCGGACGCCAGGAGCTTTCCACGGGAACCCACTCCAGTCCCTGCTCTTCCAGGATCAGCCAGGCTGTGTGGTTGGACCGATTAAGGAAGGATGTGAATACAAGATCAAGCTCGAAGTTTAGGCCTTTGACTTGCATCCTACAGTTTTGAGATTCCTCCATCCCTTCAGTATTAAGTTTCTCTTCCACGCAGCTACAAAAACGATTCTCTTTATTCCAAGCACCTTCTCCATATTTTAACATAATTAGTTTGTATTTAGACATACTGATGGCTGAGCTTCCCTCAGCCTTCAAATAGGCCAATGTTCAATGACAGAAATACACCTGCAAAGAGGCCCACCAGCTGCAGCCATTCGTCGGAGCTACGGAGCAGCAGCCAGTGCCGCCTCGGACTCATCACGGCCGCAGGCATGCGCACTATTTTCTAGTGCAGGCTCCTGACTTACATTTTTTTTAATGAACTGTTTCTCGGTGAAGACGGAGATGCAAAGAATGACAATACAGCCTAAAATGTGCATAAAGCGTAACGTGTTTTGGGAACCCACAAAAGGTACACCTTCCCAAAGTGACAGGCCAGGTAAGGTTCCTAGAGAAGAAAAGAATGCAGGGAAAGGGGTTCTAGACAGATCAAGCTATGCAGAAAACAGCATTTTAATCTAGTAAAAGCCGTAACAGACTTCATGGGAATTAAATGATAATCTATGCAGGAAGCACTTTGGATATTGAAAAGCTAAGGCAACCTAAAACTGAGATTATATTATTGAGACTATTTCAGTAGTAAATAATTTGGCTATTCCCTGGGCAAAAATTCTTAGTAATAAAAATAAATCAGATAACTCAGGGTGTGTGTGGGGGGGGAATCAGGTAACTCAATGTTTAAATAGGCAATGGTTCACCAAGTGATCTATAATCCCTAAAGCCCAATTACCAACAAAAACATGTTTATCTTAAACTGAGACATTTTTCTGAATTTTGTATTGTTTATCCTTTAACACATGTAGGAACTATAAAAGTAAGATTGTTTTTTTCACTCAGAGATAAAATATAATGAATTTTAAATGTTCAATTTTTTTCCTAAGGTATTTATGCACTTGAAATTTTACAACTTAAATTAATTAGCATTGGTTTGGAGTCATAGTTGAACTTTGTATTAATCCATATTTCCTGATTGAATTGGCTAATTTAGCTAATGACTCTAATAATGACATTTTATATAATTTAACTGTGAAATTGCATTTCTTCTTTTTTTTTTTTTTCAAGATTTATGCTTTAGTCTTAGGCTATGTTTATAATCGGACAATTGGGAAAATATTTTAAATCTATTTTGGAACAGACGTGATAATTAATAACATGTCATACTCGTAACACACAAATGCCCCCAAGTCTTGTTTGCTAAACGAGGTAACAGGCAAAAATCTCAAGTGACTATACCATTGGTAAATGGAATCAAACTCAGTCCTTTTTAAAAACAAACACTGTGAATAAAATAAGTTACTACTACTTAAATCAACTGCAGTAATTCCAAGGGTTAGAGTGACACAAGAGCTTAGAAATTAAATGCCTAATATGCACTGATGCCTGGACACATAAAGAGAACCATGACCAATCACACAGCAAAGCTTGGTCATGTGACTAAACTCTGCCCAATAAGATGAAAGCACAGTGCCTGTGCACCTCTAGATGTCCTCAAAGAGGAGGACGCATGTTTTCTCTTACCCTTCCTTTTTTCTGCTAACTATGAGGTAGAAGTCCTGTTCTGAGGATGGTGGAGAGCAAAATAAAGGAGCCAAGAAACCTGAGTACTTCGTGAAACTCATACAACCCTAGGACTGACTGCACACCTTTTGTAACACAGAAAATGTTAACTGTTAACCAGTTTAAGCTAATGTTATTTTGGGTTTCCTATCATTTGCAAAGTCAACCTCTTCCCAACTGGTAAAATGTCCCAAGCATTTTTTAAAAAACTATATAAGGCCATAAAATAAGTAACATCAAGTATGGCTCTCAGAGAATTTTAAGGAAAACTTATTTTAATGACACTTGAATGAATACAAAGTATGAGTTGTCTGGTTTTGAGTGATAACCAGACTAGGCAATTGCCATCTCTAACAACTGCAATGAAATATTTAAACATATAATTTAAGAGCATGATGGGTACATGAAATTGGAACTCTTAAATTAAGCTCCTAGGCATCAGAGTAGTCAGTTATCACTTTGCCCAAAAGAGTAATGATATTAGTAGTATTTTTTTTATAAAAACATTTAATTAATCCTCTCAATCCCCAAATAACTAGAAAGAAGGAAACTCACAGGATTCACCAAGTGAAATAGAAATAGGTAGGATTTTCATCTCCTAAAAAAGATTCAGGAAGATATAAGCAATTGAATTTGAGCTCCAAGAAAGATACCAGAGACATAGTTATATGTATTTTCTGGTCTCACCCGACACTTCTGTGACTTTCAGGTCACCCTTGGATAATAGACTTTGTCTTTGAGGACCAAGCAAAAGAATTCTCTCCACTCATATTTTCTTCCCCTCAAATCATATACTCAACTTTATTTTTCTCCCTTTCTTTTTTTAATTAAACTATTTTAGTAGGTAAAAATGACACTTTTACCAAGATGGCTATGGGTAGGAAAGCACTAAGAGAGAAAGTGAATGAAAAATGGTTAATTTTTTGCTGAAAACACATAATCAAAACTATTAGAATTATACGCGTGCTACAAAAAGCATAATTTAATTGGGTACTTACTGCCAAGCTGTTAGACATGATTATTATATATCATATGTACTGTGAGCAAACTAAAAAGATGTCCCTTATTGAGAAGGTTAAATTCCACTGGGAAGGGTAATGAGCACGTTGTTTTTTCACTCTGTGCTTTTACTGCATGAAGAAGAAAGGAAACGGAGATGGAGAAGACAACGACCATGTGATGTGAACGAGACAGATGCACACACAGGATTCTGTCATGTAGTTCCCCAAAAGCTGAGACCTGTTTCATAGGGTATCACTTCCCAGTGTCACATAACTGCCAAGTAGGTTTCAGAAAATACACTTACGTCTCTTTGGTATCTTTCTTTTGACACAGACCTGTTTAATTGCTCTAAATTGGATTTTGTTTAAAATTTGACAAATAAATAAAAGTAGAATAATGATATCCTATTTCATAAAGAAGACTTTTTTTTTATTAACCTGTCAAACATGGAGCCTATGGTAGGCCTCCAATCAAAATGATTTTTAAAATATTTCAAATGCATTAAACCAAAAACTTTATCAATAAAAATATTAATATTTATTAATATGAACAATGTATAGCTTTTACTGTTATTATTATTATTTTTCTATTTTAAAATCAGTTTTTGCTTTGGGTCTGAAGAAAAATATATTCTCACTATACCACCAGGTCTTTAAAATATGTGAAGGAAGTCTCAATTAAATAGAGTATTCATTAGAAAGGTATTTCTCCTGAGTTAGAACTTGGACTTTGAAATCTAAATAAGCCTTTATATCCTATATAAGTCCATAAGTCCATTTGTTTTCTGTGACAGGTCCAGAACAAGATGCTTCACAATTTTCTTATGTAATTCTCACAATGAATTTATAAAGGTATAATCCCCATTTTACAAATAAGAAGCCCCAAAATCAAAATGTTATTCAACTTAAATCCATGTAAGTAATTATTGTTGGATCTGGGATTCCTAGATCCACATTGTATATTAACACTTTGTAAGCGGGCATTTTCCCGCCAAATCGCGTCATAACGCGGGGCTTTTTTGACATTTTCTCACCAAAATTAGACTTTCCGTAAAATATTCATATCTTTCGATCTATTTGATATTTTTCTATGAAACTTTCAGTGTTTTAGTTTAAAAAGAGGTCTCTATTTATTTACTTTGCAAAATTTTTGCCGGTTCCAACTAGAGGCGATATGACGAGTTTACTCGTTTCCCGCAAAATTAATATACGCATGATTCACTTTATACTTGTCTTCTGAATATATAATTAAGGCTATATTTTCCTGTATATGTCATAAAATAATTGGTATGACTACGCTTTCCTAGTTAAAAAACAGTACTTAGTAGGAAAAAAGAGTTAATACTGAATGCCTTCATGATAATGTTTTATATATTATTTATTTCCACCCTGACAACTAGCAATATAAAATATTAGCACTCTTCTTACTTTAAATATATAAAGACATCAGGGAGAGAAGCTAAACAACTTACAAATGATAACACAGTTATCATGAGGAGATTCAAATTCAGATGAGATTCAAATTCAGAGCTGCCAGGCTTCAAATCACATTTCTTTCCCATTACCCAACAATGGGATTACGTACCTGTTCTCAGTTTAAGAATTAATAATTGCCCTCTCTCTCTGGTTCATATACCCAGTGCTTCTTCAGTGTATATATCAACAAATTTATCTTCTCTATTTCCTTATTTATACTCATACATGCTTGTCCCGATATATAAATATATTGCATTTGCTTTAAATATAGATAAACCACAGGCTCCAATGCCAATCAACTTTACCAAGAAATACATCATAACCAATGTGCTTCTGAGACAACTAATTTTATGTGTCAACTTCACTGGATCATAGGATGCCCAGATAGCTGGTGAAACATTCATTCTGAGTGTGTCTGTGAGCATGTTTCCCGGAGATTAACATTGTATTCAGTAGGCTAAGTAAAGCAGATTGCCTAGTCCAATGTGGGTAGGCATCATCCAATCTTTGGAGGGCCTGAGCAGATCAAAAAGGAGGAAGGAAGGATTGGCTTTCTCTCTGCATTAGTGCGGACACTGATCAACTCTGAGACTTCTTGGTTCTCAGGCCTTCAGACACACTGGAATCTACACCACTGGCTCTCTGGCTCTCAGGCCTTCAAACTACACCACCAGCCCTCCTGGGTCTCCAGCTTGCAGAGGGCAGACTGCGGGACTTCTTAACCTTCAAAATCGGATAAGTCATACCTTTTAGTAAAATATATCATTCCCATATACACATATGCAAGCGCGCGCGCGCACACACACACACACACACACACACACATTTTTTTAATTGGTTCATTTCTCTGGAGATCGCGGACTAATACAACTTGTGAAAGGGTTTCCTTGAGAAACCCCATTATACTTAAGACCCATTCCTCTTCATAAAAATGCTTACAAGTATAAGTATATCCCCACAGAAGCATAGTCAGTGAACAATTAGAATAAACAGAATAAAATTAACAACTAACATACTCTTCAGCTTTTCTTATTATATAATTATATCAAGTTTCTAGGAACTTTATTTAATCCTTGCTACAACACTAGGGATATCATAACCCAATTTTGCAGAAGAATAAGGATTAAGCAATTTGACAAAGGTCTGTCACAGGACCAATACACGGGAGATTCGAATGCAAGTCTGTTTAATACGCAAGCTTCAAAGCTGCTTCCACGGTGCAAAGGTGCCACAGAGTTAAGTTTTTTTAAAAGGAAGATTTCCCTCTTCGTCCTGTCCCATGAAAACAAATTACTATTCCAGTAGGACTATATTTATTTTCTAGGATTGTAATCAAATCTCTTTCAAATATTTCCTTCATCTTATAAGATGATTTAAAACAAACATAATTAAGAAATGAAAAGCACCTAACACAAAAATTAAAGGCGTTAACCACCGATAACTTTAAAACTATATAGAGTTCTGCTATTTATTCTCTGCTATTTACAGGGACTATCCAATGTGGATAAGTATAAGTATTGTGTAATTTCTTGAAGGAGAAACACCAGTTGGGTGGTGTGCAACCACTGAGGAGGGATCCCTCAGCTGAGATACAGGCACAGGCCAAAGCCTGACCTACTCAGTGAAAGTCAATGCAATTAGACTATTCATTTGTTCATTCATTCACTCAAAATATATTTTGAAAGTGCCATTACAGAGATTTAATGACCAGCAGAAGAGTGGAATAATTTAAAAGCAGTAACAAATCTGTGTGCAGGGTACTATAACACAATATGATGCACTGTGGAAGTCCATAGTGAGAAAACCTATAACTTAGACTCGTTTGTTCAGTCAGCCGGGAGGAAAAAAAAAAAAAAAAGAACACTTGTGAATTCCACAGGAATCAACACACTCAAAATACATTACCAAAAGAAAAAGGAGAAAAAAAAAAGAAGCCTCAGAGCCTGATTCCATCATAGATATGGTTATAATTTGGGTTAGAGATGTTCCCATGGGCACACAGTGATTTAGTGCAATGTACTCACTTTAAACATAAATGTTCAACAAAGTGGGTGTTTTCTTTGTCCCTTAGCAGCAGTGCTCTAACAAAAGTCTGCTGTTGAAGCAATAAATTATGAAAGGGGAAAAGGTATCATGTATCTCACAGACCAGCAGGAATAGGTGTTAGGTCATACAAGCAGTTTCTAACTTAAACAAGATGAGTTCCAAAAATGAATGCCTGACTCTATCTCTTTTTTGCTTGGAATAGTTTTGGCAATCCAGAAACGAGTCACTCAGGCTAATCCTGAAGTACTTGTAGACTAGAAGGAAAACACCACTTATAACAATGTACCTAAAACCGCCTTCGCAGGTTTAATTTTGGTGCTCAGAAGGGATGAGTCTTCACCCAGTACAGGGGTCAGAGAGAGCAAGGATCTATTCATGACCGTAGTCATCTCTTACCAGTTCTAGAAGTGGTGTTTTGCATTCACTCTACCCTTATGTTTTATAAAGGTATTGGTGTTGCCCCAGAGAAAATTCTCAGCCCTGAATGTTTTTCCGTACTTTTTTTTAGACCAAAACCTAGAAATTGGTCAACTTGCTTGTGTTCCCTCCCTATCAATTGTTACTTTTGATTAAAGTTACACTCTCTTCTCCAATGCTCAGTTTCAGGAGAATGAGTACACATTTGGCATCCCAGGTTAGCACCCATCCCTAAATATGGTCTTTGAGATTTTTATAATTTTTTTTTCTACTTTCAAAAGGCAAATACTATACAGAGGATACACATATACACACAGTCATTAAAACAAAATAAAACAAAAAGGCTATTCATAGAATGTAAATGGTGTTAGAACATGGTCTAGCTTTAGACTTCAAGACAGCTCTGATTATTCCCCTAACCTGGAATTTCTACTCTCTAAGATCGTGAGTGCCAGTCATTTTATGAGTCTGCTGATGAGATGGGTCATATTAACCAAGCTGGGTCAAGTTCTCTTTTTCCAGAAGGTTGGTAAGAAATTTCCTCACTGTTCTCATTATTGGGACAGCAAGATGGGATCACTCGTCCCTCTTGACTTCATCCAACCCCCATCTAAGTCACCTCCAATCACAAGGGCCCTTAGGGAGGGACAAGAAAATGTGGCAGCCCTATAATTAGAAGCAATGGAGGTGTAAAGCAAAAAGGGCGGTGCTCATGAATTCTGCAGAGGTAAACAGGAACAGAGGAAGAAAGCAAAGGTAGGAAGTGAAGTTAAATAACCCATGATGCACCCTGCATACATGAGGAGTTTAAGAATGTACTCGTATGTACCTAAATCACGGACAGCACATATAAATATACATTCACCAACTACCTGTCGAGTTTGTATTGTGAGCTAAACACTATGCTAGGCACTTAGGATATATCAAAACCCTGCACTCGTAGAGCTTACGTGTTAGCCATATACAAAATAAACTATACATTTGTATTTAGTTAATCTGACTACATATAGTTTAAAAAGTTGATAAAAAACTGAAAGTTGATAAATGCAATGCAAAAAAAAAAAAAAGGGAATCAAGTAAAGGAGGAAGAGCAGGAGTATGCGAGTGAGGCAAGGGCTGTAGTTTAAATACAGTCAGCTGGGAGGCCTCATGCAATTCTTTGAAGCAAAGTACTGGAAGAAGTGATACCTGATACAATTTTGCCACAGAAAGAATTTAATATATTATTTATATAAATACCATATAAAAGAAAAATAAGCAGATGAAAGATATTAATTTTTAAAGTTCATCTTCATCTAAATATCCAGATGTCCTCAAACTTCAACTATACTTTAAGCAGCTTCATCTTATAAGCAAATTATCGATAGGTTTTGTATAAGAGAAAAACTAAATTAAATGGAAGCCAATATTAGTGTATGTCCTGGTGTGTCTAGAAAATATTTCTTAAGTCATAGTAATTGAAACTCTGCAGAGGGATGGTTGGAACTACACAAATACCAAAATTACATCTGCTCATTTTTCTTCAGGAGCAAAAGAAAACGTATTACTTTTTTTTTTTTTTCCATAATGCAAAACTTCCTTCTGAGATAAATGAATTAATTTAGTTGAAATTCTACTGCATTATCAGCCTATACTTTCCATGTGAGCATAATTTTAGGAACAACAGCAAAAAAATGCTTTCAGCTATTTAAGCAACTTTCAATCAGTTTTAAAGTTAAACCAAACAACAGAATATAATTATGAATTTCTTTAAAAACCTCTTTTATGGGCTTTCTAAATCGTGTTCTCAAATTTACCTACACTGCTCTGGATGAAAATGACTATAAAATTAAAGACCATTTTAATGAGATTTCAGAAAAATGCCTTTCATCATTTTCCCAACATGGAAAACAGTTTAACATTCTCTACACAGTTAATCTTAAATGAATATTTCTACATGGAAAAGCATGTTCCACACAGGGCCATTTTAAAACTATATCTGTAATAGAAAACCTATAATACAAATTAATGTAGGAATGATTTAATCTTCTTTCTCTTGCCAAGGCTCCAATTTCTAGAAGGATTCTGATTTCCCCCAACTTTACTTTGGATTAGGGTGGGGAGGGCACTGCTTAACAGTTAGTCCCAGCAGGCAATCCTAGACACCAATACTAGAGTATGTAGTTTCCATAGCTGTAAATGAAATGAGTGTGAAATAATAAGTGGTTTAATTCAATTCTATTCAAAAGCATTTGTTGAGTACCAAGGAGGTGTCAAGGATTTCACTATGTACTACAAACAAACATAAATAATTTACCCAGCCCCCAAGGATCTCTAGTGTGAATTTCAGTTCTTTGGTCATTGTGTCCATGCGTTTCATAGGATAAAATTATTCTCTGGAATATCCTGTAGCTTTGTCATGGCAAAATACAATTCTCTACTGCATTCAGGAGAAGTGAATATTTCCAAGTTTCCAGACCCATGATTGATTCTACTACTTTTTTTTTTCCTGTGGGGACATAAAAGCACCATAGAAATACTTAACTTCTCGATAGTACATGATCTTTTGACCATTTTTTCCCTTCTTACTGTCCTCCTTATCCATCAGCTTCAATGACATCTAACACCCCAGTCTTATTTTCTTCTCTTTGAGCATATGTGATGGCTCACTTTCTCTACCAAGCTCCTCAAATATAGGCATTCCCCAGGATGCCATCCATGGTCTTTCTTTCATTTATCCTTACACGTATTACACACACGCACATAGACATAGACACACATAGACACACACACACACACACACACACACACACACACAGTTTTCACAGTCAGTTTCAATGACCTACTTAGACAATTACAACTCTAAAATCTACACCCTCTACCTCAGAATGCTCTCATTAACTGTAGAAACACATTGCAGTTTCCTAGTGGAAGTCCAATAGTTATCTGAAACTTACCTAGCTAAAACTCAACAATTTTTCCCCAAACCACATTATTCATTTGTCTTCCTAGTGTGCCTCCTATTTTCTTTTCTTTATCTTTATTGTCTTTTTTTCTCCAGGCTGAATCAGTCTCTTTGTCTGTCTTCTCATGATAATATATGCATATCTCTTAGAAAAGATGTTACTTTATCACGTACATATTTTAAACCCAAACTTCATACTTGAGGGTAGAAACTATACTCTTTGTCAGCTTATTCCCACCATCTAATACAATGCCTGTCATTCTGAAGGCAAGCAATATTTGTTGAATAAATTAATGAATCCTTATTTCTAACACATGAATTTGCAAATATGCTCATATCTGTAAATCTAACTCAGAAGATATAATCAGTATTAATGGGACTTGATAATTGGTCATTCTTTCTCAGAAATGTGTGAAAACTAGGAATTATAACTGGGTGTTATAGAAATTGAGGCTTATAGAGTTGCCATAAAAGAGATTTCACTTTGCAAGCTAAATCGTAAAATAAACTCACAATGAATCAGAGGAACAGGTGTACAAAATGAACTGTGAAAAGAAGGTGGCTCTGAAACTAGCAGCCATGCAGTGTATCTTGTATAATGTTATTAACATAACAACGGAGTACAAAATGTAAAAGTGTGCATGCAACAGCAGGTAGTGTGACTCGGAAGACAGCTCTGTAAATGGGAATGTACAGAGGCAAATGCCAATAGCATTTATTCCAGTACTTTACAGGGAAGGAGGAACTTCAGTCAAAGTATTTCATAGCATCAGGCTGTCTTAGACTAATTTCATTATAAATTAAATCATCCACTATTCCTTAGCATGAGGCTCTTATAAATTGAATGTTTCCAATGCAGAGATAGGTATGCTTACCAAACAACTTGTGATTCCCATATAGACTTGACTGGACTTGGAGTCTTTCTAGTACCTATGACAATATAGTGAGGAAAACCCTGAAAACACTAGCACACAGGATTTTTCTCATCCTTCTCTGTGTGTGCGCGCGCGCGTGCGCGCGCGCGTGTGTGTGTGTGTGTGTGTGTGTTATATAAGTAGGTCTCAGTGGGACTAAATACCCCAAGCAACTACGCACAAGGCACCTGAACAGATCCAGTTTCTTCCCTCAGACCACCTGCAGAAACTACTACTACTCAATGCTATAAACTGAGCTTTCATATTACATAGAATATGTCATTTTAACTAAAAATCAACATATGATCCTTAACACCATAAAACCCACAGTAGAAAATGTTTCATCTTGTAGTTTTTTTGTTTTTGTTTTTGTTTTTTATATTGACCTGGATGTATTCTCAGTTTAGCTTCTCCATGAAATAATTTCTGACTACCTCTTTACAATCCTGCAGATGTCCAGGTCATTATAGAATAATTATTTTACCTTAACCCATTCTGGTAGCTGTCAAGATAGATAATTTCTTGAATATAGCATATCATGGCCAGATTTCTGGAATATAGCATATCATGGCCAAAACTCAAGGACAGATCATTTAACGATAAAATATAGTTAAGAATTTAGATGCACAAATGCACATATGGTTGATGAAATCATTAAGCATCGTTAATTTGCCCTAGTTTCAAATAATCACTATTTTTTACTTTCAGAAATATTTTCAGTAAAGGCTGAACTTATATTCTTAGCCTGTAAAGACGATAATATTACAGTGAGTCTACAAATTAAAATAGAAAATAATTGAAAGGAAAATTTAAATAATATGTTTCTATGAACAGAAGTCAATTAAATACCCATTTATACCTCAAGTAGGACTTTAGAGGGCCTATTAATCATTTTAAAACCCTGAAACATCATTGCATATTTAATAAATCAGAATAGAATTATATGCTTCATTATTTACTATTCAACTTTTCCTGATTAACAAATGGATATATGAGAATTTGTTTTGTGGAAACATTCCCTGACTGGTTATCCCGTTAACTAACATATCCATTATATTCTCTTACTGATTCTGAAAAGTCTGTCCTCAGTGTTTGTAATAAAAATATTTCCAGGGCTTGGTGGAAGAAATAGAAAGATTTCAGCTTTGACACTAGATGATGTATTCCAGAATCTTTTTCCCAAATCAGTATGTATATAATAACCATGGTCTTTATGAGGAAATTTTACTACTCTTATGTTTTTTGGACAGTGGCTATTTTCAAAGACATATATGATGGAAAAAAGCTGTAGACTACATCACTATGAAGAGTCAGATAGGTAAACATGGCCAGTAACACAGGCTGGGGAAAAAAAGATCAGCGAGGCATAATGGGCAGGACATGGGACTGTTGTCCAATAAACTTAAACTTTGTTGATTTATTGTCATTATTAGCTTATTCATTGGTTTTTAATCAAGTTATTTACTGGTTTAATAATTCATTCAATAGTTTATTAATCAACATATCTATAGTGTAACACATCCATTAGCTCATTAATCAACATATACATAATTTCAAAACCATATGCCTGCCATTGTGCTTGGCACTGATGATAGAATGCGACCTAAGCTTCCCCTGGCTTTAAAGAGATATGCTCTAATTAAGGGGAACATGGTATCACAGATATTACTAGGATTCAGACTAAAAAGATCCCAGTATTAGTTGCTCTAATGGGTGAGATTTGGGAGGGGCAGCTTCCAACTCTGACAATAGGAGAGGTATCACCACATCTTCCCAAGGGAAGATATGAGCTTAGATACAGGTATTAGCCAGGCAGAAAGGATAAGGAGTAGGGTGGAAAAGGTCAGACGGGTAGAAAATGGTGGAGAACGCTGCAGGCAAAACAGCGAGTATATGCAGAGGCCTCCCAGCAAATAAGAATATGACATATTTGGGAAAACTCCAAGAAAAAGCTACACCTAAAAACCAGATATATGATAGGGCAACAACAATAACCAAAACTTGGAATCAGACATATTTTGAAAATATAAAACTTAAACAATCAGGAACATTACCAGCTTGAAATGCTCTTGCCATGTGAGCAGGTAGGTACCACAAGCTGTCCTCCACCTCATGCCAGTAAAGTGCCAGGTGAGTTGTACATCCAGAGCCTAGTGACCCCAAGCCAATGGAATTTCACCAAAATCTCTCACTTCCGTTCACTTTCTATCAGACATGCCAAGCACTTCCAGGCATCCCTGCTTGACAGCCTGTCTTGAATTCTCTATTTTGGGATACCAGTCTGCTTACCTAATACCCCCTAGACACCTCCCTCCATCCCTAACACACTCATAATACACATAACACACAGCCAGGGAACTAGGAACTTGGTGGAAAAACCTGTCCTGAGCTCTCGCCATTTGGCAAAGGGTTACTTTCTCCTTCATTTTCACCACGCCTCACTTCTCATGGGCTTTTCTTGCTGGTTTTCTAAAGAATTCAAAGAATGTCTCAGCTCCATGTCAGGTAGCACCACTTCCATTCTGTAATCTTTAATCCTTTTAACCTCTCAAGGGTATTCAAAACCTTGCCCCTGAATGAACAAATAAATCTCTCATTAAACTGGATTTATGGTAACAACTCTGCATCCAACATTGCCTCACTACTGTATCCTCCTAAGTTACTTCCTCCTAGGACAGAGTTCTTGGATCATGAGCTATATAAACTGGTTGAGATTCTGTGCAAAAATGTAGCTTCATGAAGGAGTTTTCCCAACCCTCTCCCCCATTACAAACCATGGTCTCTCTCTCTTAAACTGAAGCTCCCAATAGACAGCTGTTATTGGTTAAGCTGTGTTTCTCTAAAAAAAGATGTTCAAGTCCTAACCCCCAATACTTCAGAATATGTCCTTTTTTAAGAAACAGGGTTACTGCAAATGTCAAATGTCAAATTAACATGGGTGGTCCCCTCATCCAATATGACTGGCAGCCTCATAAGAAGATGTGAAGACAAAGACACACAGGGAAAAAGCCATGTGATGACAATGGAGAGAACAGACCTATGCAGGTGTAAGACAAGGAACTCCACACGATTCCACAAACCACAGAAGGGGCAAGGAAGAAGTCCCCTGTAGGTTTCAGAGGGAGCATGACCAGGTGGACACCTTGACTTCAGACCAGTAGACTTCAGAACTGTGACACAATTAATTTTTTACTGTTTTAAGCCACCTAGTTTGTGGTACTTTATTACGGCAGCTCTAGGAAACTACTACACGAATATGAATGTGTTTGCTTCTGAAATTCCAAGAAAATGAAACTCTAATTCAAGAAGGCTCTTTATAGCCTGAACTGGTTTATTGATATTGATTATATTTACACAATTCAAAGAACATGGTTATCTATTAACAATATCCATTACTACTGTTATCACCTACATTGACAATGGGGTCTTCTCTGCTCTGATACCGATTTCATAACTCATTTATAAAATCAATAAACGCAGTTAGAACTCCTCTAAATCTGGGACGCATTCTTTTCCTCTTCTGACTTTTTAAATTAAAAGAATATAGTAATTGAAGGTAACAATGAATACTCTACCATAAATCTAAAAATAAATGCTATCTGGCAGTGGTGTTTTAATCTTTAATATGCTGCTACATCCACTGTGTTAATTTTAAGACATTTCAACATTTATATGAATAAGTCTAATTGGCCTGTCTCTGTTTGTAATTTTGTTCTTGCTTGTTTGCATTTTGTTTTGTGTTTTTTGGAATTTTGTTGTTGTTATTATTCTCTTTTGGTTTTTGGTGTTAAACAGTTAGGCTTTTTGCTATCAGTTTCATCTAGCGTCACAAAAATAAATGAAAAGTGTAACTAGCACAACTTCATCAAGATTTGATAGAACTCATGAACACCTTAACTTGGTTCCTCGTGGAGAAACTTCTTTAATGGTTTCAATTTTTTCCAAGGATTTTTATCCACATTGCCTGCCTCCCTCTTCTTGTGCCAATGTTGGCCATTTATATTTTCCCAGAAGAGCATTCACAGATTTCACATGTACAACTAAGATTTTCAAATATGTAACTACTGTCTTGCTATTTTAATTTCCCATATATCTAATTGTAGCCCCTTTCTAATTCTGTGTTGTATATTTGAGATGTTCAACTTTGTCCTATACTACCATTGCCAGAAATTGTTGATCTTTTAAATAACAAGCTCTTATATTTGTTCATTACTTCACATTTTCTCTATAGTCTACTTTATTAACATTTTCTTTCTTTTTATTTCCATTAAATTTATTAGTTTATTTTATTGCTCCTTTCCTGGCTCCTTCGATTGAATGATTGCTTAGATTCTTACAACACAGAACAAAAATGACAACTAACTTAAGTTTGCAAAATCTCTATTATCCACAGAAATGATCCCCTCTGTTATGTGAAATAATCAAGAATTGATTAAACCACATTATATGTATTACCTGTATTCTGAAATCTAATGCCTAATGAAATATTCAATGTTCTATTGAATTACGTGTTTATATATCATTTGGAACAAACAGGGACAAATCTATAACAGCAATGGAAGAATACTGACTATTTTTCAGCCTAGAAATCAATTATTTTTCAGATGGCAATGGGTGGTACAGTTAAAAGGTTGAAAGTTGATCACGTATTTGTAAAATCTGACAATGTAAATCACTGAGCAATGGCCCATCTGCTTTGCCTGTGAAAATATACTATACTTGAAAAGAAAAACCACCATCATAATGCAGATCGATTAAACCTGGTCTTAAGAATATTACTCGTGTGAAGCACTGGATTTTAATAAATTTGGCAAACAAATAAAAGTGAGTTTAAGGCTATGCAGTAAGTTCACTATATCTATTGCTAGTAAGAGTAGAATTAAGTACTGTTTTAACTTTCACATTATATAACTATTATCTATAAGCGTGGATTGAAGTGATATCAAAACCATATTATGATTAATGGACTGAGACAACTAAAAAGGCTTTCTGAAGCAATTTCTTCTTGAAAGCAACTCTTAGCTCAGTAGTGCAAACCCAATGATAATCTTTCTGACAAAATTCTATAGCATGAGCTCAGTAACCTCAGTAACTGGCATAACAAAATGAACTTACACTCTCTATTAGATCTAATTCCAAGTATTTTATTTCTATATGTAAAGGTAATTTTAATTGTTTTTCTGGATTTGAAGATACACATTGAGGTGGTTTTTTTATTCCACACATTGGTTTATTTCTGCAGAAATACTGTTGTACAGATATAGAGTCAAGCGTCTTAAGTTCAAATACAGCTCCTCTACTATTTGTGTGACTTTAAAACTGTCTGCATTTCATTTTCCTCATTTTGTAGACTTCACTTAAAAGACAAATTGCAACAACATTTGTAAAGAACTAAGAATAGTGCGTGGCACATATAAGAAATTCAAGCAATTGCTATCAAGAAAGAAAAAAAAGCAATAGCATTCCATCGTTTTATAAACAGGAATATAACCATTTTTATGTAATTCTCATATATCATTTTATATTAATCTGGCAAAAAAACTGTCCTCAAAGTTTCACAATCTTATAAGCAATGTTCTCTAGCCTAAAATATAACCATATATCATTTATACTATTGTTTACTGAATATGTTTCCAAATCATTTTTTTCTCTATTCTCACCTAGAACAATATTTGGATGTGCTATTTAAATGTGCCATTCATAGTTTTTAAAATTTAAACATAAAAATGAATAGACAGGGATTGATTTAATAATTATCTCCAACCTCCTAGAATCATCCTGTGGCTGTCCAGAGTACATCACTTTTATAATTATGGTTTTGAAGTTACTTAATGATGTATATCTCCAGATTATTTCCCTAATAAAAATTCCTAACAGTATGAAAATTTTTAATGATTTACAAAGCAGTAGTTTTATGAATATTGAATGTATTGAAAAAAAATTTAGGTTACTGATTTTAAAGTTAAGTAGAAGACCTAACAGAAGCTTATGATTTCCAAAAGCTTCTAAAATTTATTAATGAATATGGATATTTCATGCAACTAATATAAATACACTCGTTAGTTTCAGGCTTTGGTCATAAAACATCTTTAAGAGACATAAGTATAACCGATGATATGAAAAGTGATTAAAACATACTTCCACAAAGAAGCGTCATTAGGTTAAGTTTACTTATTGGTGAGATTGAGCAAAGCAAATTCCCTTACTTTCAGGATTTGAAATGGAACAAGGAGCAATTTCTGTACATCAGAGAGAACTTTGTAATGAAAATAGCATACACATCTCAAAAGGAAATTTTTTTATTTCTCAAATATTCTCTAAACTACCTATAAGAATTGGTATATTACCTACCCATGTAAATAAATAGAAAATAAAAAGGTTGTTCCTAAAAACATATGATGCCAGATATATTTATATAATATTTCAGGTGGTAAAAGATCTATCTTGGTGCATTGTATTAATATTTGATTAAAAAATCATTGAAATATTCCCTATTTTGAAATATAATTATTGAGTATCAGAATTCTGTCAACCACATGGTTTACTTAATCTAATACACTGAAATCACTGCAAACATTTCTTGTGGAATTTAAGCCTCTCCATTTGAGCTAACAGTTAAATGTAGTTTAAAATCCTGTCATAATATTTTGGAGCCATATATGGTATTTATGACATATCTGAATTTCCTACAATTAGGGACAAAAAACTAATCCTGTTAATAATCAATCATTTTTCCAGCAAGGATTTTTCATTAGTGTTTGGGAAGGTCTATATATATGCTTTCACAGTTTATATATGTATCCAGATGGAAGTTTTATAAGATAAAGCTTTCATATTACATGTAAATTGAATTTGTCTAATTGAATAAATTTATCTTCTCAGCAAAGAATAAACCTGGATAGGCACATTTCCTTTTTCTTTCCACCCCCATCCAACAGGTATCAACAAGAGATAGATAACTGTGGATAAGAGAGAAAAAAACAGGTTCAACAAAGAGCTGTTGCTTGTTCAGTGTTCTTTCTCCCCGAAAATGAATGAAGAATGGGCACCAGAAGAAAATTTTCATCCCACATTGCAAGGTAAGAGGCCCCTTTGACAACATGACTGTCAGACGCAAAAAAAAGACCGTTTGTGTAAATTTACCAAACTGATAAGGTTTTACTCATGAAATAAAAATTCTATTAATCAATAATATAGTAACATTACATTACTTCGATGAAGAGGACATGTGGAAAAAGCTTTTGTAGGAGTATCTAGATATATGCATTCAAGTAAAAAAAAGTGATGCAAACGCATAATATATTTGGTAAAGCATGATACACAGCAGAGGGTAAGTATCAGGAGTTCTGCAAACTCAGGAGGATGTGCTCCATTGGAAGGCATTCCAGGTAAAAAAAGAGAGAATTAAATCTGTGTAGATCAATACAAAACACATGCTGATCTAATGTACATGACAAGCCACGAGACTAAGCCCAGTGTTAAAGTCTAGGAGGTTATAAAAAAGGTAAACATATGAACAGGAAATTAAACTGAGCTCACCCTGTCTGCTTTCCCTTAAATATCTATTTTTTTTTTTGGTGGGGGGGGGTGTTATTTTTATTTTATTTTTTATATCTGTGCTTTCAGATTTAGCCACTACAAAAGATTTAGATGTAACCAGAGAATAAATACATACTAAAAATTAAAGCTGACAGATTAATTTGACACTATCAATATCACACAGCATTCATTAAACAGAAGCAGTAGACATCTTATTTTGCCTGGTCTCTTCCTATCGGGAAGTGGTTCTCCATTCCATTCCAACTTTTGTGGCATTGTCAGTAGAGGTGTCTTACAACCCCTGCCACTCGGCCCAGGGTCTTATCCAAGAGACGACACACGACCCCAGGAGGGTTAGTCAAAACAACCTTTTCAAGGATTAATAGAGACACCAATGTAATTCCTTCTGAGATTGAAGACTTAGAATATTATACACATAACGGTGTAGGAATCATCTTTCCCACTGATATAGACAGAGTTGCACAGAGAATAAAGGGAACCCTGAGGAAGTGGAACCCTGAGGAAACCAGAGCCACAAAATGGAGACAAATTCTTACAGCATAATAAAGCACCTGGGTTTAATTGTGCCACAACTAATTAATCCCAGGAATTGTCAGTTATGAGTTAGTAAAATCTCCTTTGTATTTTTAGACAAGTTTAGATTAGGTTTCTATTACTTACAAACAAAAGAGTGTCATAAATACTAGATAAAAAGAGGATTTCAGTTAATTTGCATTTATCCACTCATGTCTCACTGTACCACCTAGGGTTTTTCATTCAAAGAACAGAACCAATTTTTCCCCTTGGGATTTTTTTAATCCAACATACACAAATATTTTAAATTATGCCATTATCCCAACCTAATCATTAGTACCTTTGGAAAGAGGGGAAAAAAGGAAGAGCCATTATCTTACTCACTAATTCCCCAGGTTTAATACATGTTCTATATCTACTTGAACACAAGCAATTTTTAATAGAGGACAAAATCTATTAATAATCAAGATATCAATTATATAAAGTATCACACATAGCAGGCCTATTTTATAAACCCATCTAAGTATTAATGGAGCAAACTTTTAAAAAGTAGCACTTAAACCAATTTTTATATTAGTACTTCAAAAAATCCGGCCAAGCCACATCAATACATGTGATGATCTATTATGTGGCCCAAAACAAAGCAATGACAAATACCATCCACTTAACTAATCTCTGAGGCATGATTAATGAAAAGACTTTCTTAAAAACAACTATCATCATCTCCATTTGCAGCAATTAATTCAACCTCTCACGGGAGGTTTCAAAGACGAACCAAACCCAAGAAAGCAATGCATACTCACAAATTATAAAGCATGTCAGCCATGTTGCTACGGTAGTACAAAGCATTTCTATAGGCGCTTTCAGCTTCAGAAATTTTGCTCTGACTCTTCAGAACATTTCCAAGGTTACCCCATGCTGCCAAGAAGAAAAAGAAGTATTCAGGCTGAGCGTCAATCCAATTATATGTGACACAGTATCAGGCCATCAGGAAGTACCACAGGGAGAGAAAACCTTCATAAAACATTTTTAAGAAGGAAAATGTATGTCCTTTATACTCTAACATTTCATCAAACCGGGAGATTGAATACAAGCAAAGCCTTAAAAAATTTAAAGTAATTATTATGCCTTGAAGCTGATATACATATACTGTTCATCGTAAGGCCAAGAACAATGTTATCTTAAGATCACCTACAAAGACTTCGTGCCCTTTCATATTTCAGTAGGGGTCTTCATGGCCTGAAATTATTGTATACTTACTGAACCAGAAACTGTAAGAAGTCATCTTAAAATAAACAAAGATTTCATTCAAATATTTAAAACACTGATAAATGACATAGAAGAAGGAGGGATGAAAAGCAAGATAACTAAACAAGATCAAAGCTATATACGGGTTTGATAGTCACTGGAACGTATCAGTAAAACATTATGCTTCTTAAAACAGTTGAGTATATATGTGGTTTATTGAGATGTTCTTTTATACCCTTCCTGCTAGTACATGTGTTTGTGTGAAAATCAGTATCTCAGTATTTCCACATGTAATCATGTTTTTAAAAAATCTATTATTTTCTGTATGCTGCTTGTTTTTAAAACCATCCCAAATAATCATGATTTCTCAACATTAAAAAGAATAAAGTCATGGCATTAAGAGCTGCCCATACAGCGTGGCTCTCAAGCAGAACTCTCTCTCAAACTGAGATGCTTCTCTTGTCTTCTTTCCTTCCCACAAAGAGATGAGGTGTCAAGTCCTGAAACCAGACTTGTCCCAGCTTGAACACAGGGATTGGAAGAAGGTCTATGTGTATCAAGATATATTTATTCGGGTAGTACTGTCTACCTAAAGAATGAAAGGGGTTTTGAAGTATCAATTTTTCAGTGCATAATAAAGTGTAGAATGTTTCACTTCCTTATGTGCCTGTCTGTCCTATAATTTAATACTCTGTGCCTCAGTTTACTCATCTGTAAAATGGGAAATATAATCAGTATCTCATGGGCTTTGTGATGAGGATTAAATTAGTTAATATATGTAGGATGTTTAAGACAGTGGCTAACACATGGCAAATACTCAATAAATATTTGCTATTATCATTAATATCATTGTGGTTGATATTCTCTGTAATTTACAATGTCAAGCATGATTACAGAAATATGAAATACTACATACTTTATGCCCTAATACTATCAACAGAGAATAATAATCTTTTGTATGGAAAGTTAAATACCTCCTTTTGCTGCTGCTGGAAAACAGAGGAAAAGCACTGAACTTACAATTATCCACCACCAAATAACATCACATAACATGCTACACACGTGAAATAAATCAGGTGAGTTCTCAACAGTCCTGTACATAAATATCATGCCTACTCTGTGGATGAGGAAACAGACTCAGAGACACTAAAGAGCGTGCCGATTTAATATGGAAGTATTAATTAGAACAGGCATTGCAACCCAAGGCTGGCTGCTTCCAAACCTTTTCCGCCCTCCACCTAACATCTTCAAACCACATTTTGTCTTTCACTGCAAAGCAACATTCACACACTATGAATTAGGCCTTGGTATTATGAGTCAATAGAAAATTGACTGCTTAAATTGAAAGATAAAACAGTTACTTTAAAATATTGTCAAATTCAACTACTAAATGCAACATGAAATACAAAGTAGGAAAAACAAATAGTAAAATAAATCATCTTCAAACTTAATAGGCATAACAACACATGTATTTTATATAAAGCCCCCCCACCCCCAATTAATAAAGTATGACTGTATGGGGACTTCTAATAACCAGGTTATTTTTCAGCCCACCTTACCTCTCCCAAAGTTCTACTTTGCTTGTGGCATTAGTTAATGAAAATCTATCTCCATTGGGGTCACTCTAAAGAAATGCATCCAAATATTATTTGAAACACCAGGAAAACATTATTATAAGGCTATCCCATCTAAACCATGGGATAGATGCTTAAAAATATATAATAGCAAGGAATTATCTTGATTATTTGAAGGAGTATTTCCAGAGAAACAGATTGACATTTTTTTTCAGTACTTACATCTTAATTAAATAATCAACATGTGTTTCTCTTGTTAATAGTCAAGAGACATAAAGTTATAGTTATGTCTACAATATATGTTCACTCATTTATTTGCATTTTGGTTTATTTACTCATTCATAAACGTATTCATTTGCTAAACAGATAGGTATTTGTTAAGCACCTATTTTCTGCTAGGTACTTCACTTGGGGCTGGGCACTTAGAAAGGTACAGATATACAAGTTCCCACCACCTGGAGCTTATGTGTATGAGTGAAGAGGGGAGAGAAGTGGGATGGGCTCATGCAGTAGAATAAATATATTAATTTCAGATAGTGATAAGTGCTACAACTAACAGAAAACAAAGTTAAGATGGAATGGATGAAGCTAGTTTAGATAGCGATAATTTATAAACAGGGAAAGTATGTGATCTCTATGGAATTCAGGATAAGGAACCAGCCTTGCAAAGATTGATGATTCCAGGTAAGGGGAATAGTTAGAGCAAGGGATATAAAACAAGAATGAATTTGATATTGCCAAGAACAAAAAGACCAGCCAGACGTGGCTGCAAAATGAAAGGGAAAGCCATGATGAAGTCACAGACATAACAGGAGTCTGGTGGCCATAATAAGTCTGGGGGTTATTTTATTTGCAGTGGGTGGGGGAAGGCTTTCAGAGAGGAGTTTTGCGCTGTGACTTAACATTTTTGCAAAGATCACTCTGCCTCCTCTGTGGAGGAGGTACTCACTGCAAGGAAATAAAAGAATGAACTGAGTCCAGGCAAAAAGTAACTGCAGTGAATATAGAGACAAGATTAGGGTGGTTTCCACTGGGGCAGGCAACAGAGGACATGGTTATTTCAAAGTGGGATTACAATTAAGAAATTTAAAATCATCAGCAACGTTATCTGTGACAAAGCCACAGTGTGAAACTAAGTTTCTTGTTTTTCTTCCAAGTGTAAATTTCTCACATCTTTAAGTCACTGACTGGGTGACTGGGAACATAGAAAGAAAATTCCCAAATTAAGCATATACTTTACAAACAACTTTAAATGCTTATGGATGAGAGAGGAAGTGAGGAAGGGACAGAGGGAGAAAGGGGGGAAGGAGGAGGCGGGTTAGATGGCAGTGAGGGAGAGAGAGGGAAGTCTTTGATGTCCAGAGCTGATCTGACATTCACCAACTGGAATTTTTGTCCTACTGTACATACACAATCTTATAGAATACCAGCTTGAGACAAGATTTCTGAGACCATGATAAATGAGACAAAATTAAGACTACTTGATAATTTTATTAAACACAAAAAAGAAAAAGGTCACTGTACAACCCAAAAAATACCAAACATGCCCCCTCTTGCTAAGTAAATGACTTTTTTATCCAGTCACAGAATTGCCCAGCATCCAATCTAGAAAACACCTGTCCTTCCTTAGACCCTCTCCCAAATCACCCAACTGAAGTCCAAATCCTGTGATAGGACATATAGTGAGATGCCCCAGGGTCCCCATGGTGTAGTGGAACCTCAGCGCATGGAGTAATTAAGCCACCTTCTTCACTACAGGTATGTTCCTGGTGGTCTTTGAAGGATGTCAACATAAGAGGATTTAGTCATACTCAAATATGAAAACAATTGCTTTTCTTTTATTTTTCCCCCTTCTTCCGCCTCCCCCTTCTCCCACACTATGGTTCAAGCCGTTGTTTCTCAGTCTAGTTGTGTAGGACACAGCTCCCTGGCCCATGCTGGTATTATCAGCCTTGCAGAGCATTCCCCTTGGCTAAAACAGTCGGTCATTGATCGCTCACAGTGGCTCACGGCAGCTCTTGCCGGCTGCTGGCCACTCACAGTGGCCACCAGCTGCTCATGGTAACTCATGACAACGCATGGTAGCCCATGGCAGCATACAGCAGCACTCAGCAGCCCATGGCTGCTCACCGCAGCCCAGCTCCAGGGAGAGCTGTTGTTCACAATCTTAGCTGTAGAGGGCGCAGCTCACTGGCTCATGTGGTAATTGAACAAGCAACTTCGGCTTAGGAGCATGGAGCTCCAACCACCTGAGCCACCGGGCCCGCCCAACAATTCCTTTTCAAAATCCTGTCTTCCTTAGATAATTGATCTTCAAAACCGTGTTTACCAAAATAGATTTTAGGTTTTAAATGTAAGAGCTGCCAAAACAAAGAAATTGTCACACACTGTCTTTGGGTATGAAAATGGCTATCACTATTTCCACATTTTCAAATTGAAATATGATTGATTTCTGTATCATCACTACCAAAACTCAATACTAACATAATGATCACTTCCAAAAATATAAAGACACCCTAAAAAATATGACCTACAGTAAAAAATCCTATTAGTAGTCAAATAAATAGTAATTATTTTCATAAAAGCTGTTAATTTACCATATTTCAATAAAACAAAAAGTGAAAAAGAAATAATTGTTGTATTGAGAAGCCATTTAAAATCTAGCTAATGCAGATACAGTTTAAAGGAAAACACGTTAAAGTGCACTACAATAAATATGTCTTAAAAGGGCTAATGTGTTGATTTCACATCTATATAATTAACCTATAGAATTAATCAGTGTAATGGATTTTTTCCTCAGAACAAATTTGATCCCATCAACCAAGTCAACATTTTTTTATATCAAGTCAATTTTTAAATCTTGCTGGTTGACTAGCTGAAAGAATACAAACCAAAATTAGAAAGATATGGAAGAATATTCCAAGACTCATGAATGGGACAATTTAACATTATAAAGATGTGAATTTTCCCAAAACTAATCTATAAATTCTCCATAATTCCAATCAACATTTTAGCATCATTTATTAAGGAACTCAAAAAATGTATCCTAAACATAATACGTAAAAGTGAAACTGGATTTGTATACCATATTCACCATACGGAAATGTAATCTCCAGGTAGTTTTGTAACTTAAATATGAAAAGGTAAAGCTAACAGAAAAATATGTTGGAGAATATCTCTGTGGAAGGGAAAGGGATTTCTTAAAACGACCTCCAAATGTAACTCAAAAGGTAAAATATTGATGAATCTGAGTACTCAAACTGAAGAACTTCTATTTATTGAAGAATATCATGGACAAAGATAAAAACGCATAGTACACTAGGCAAAGATATTTCAAACATCTAAGCAACAGACTGTACTTAGAAAACAATAGGACTCCTAACAAAGCAACAAGAAAAACATAAATCCAATAGAGGGAAAAAATGGGCAAAAGATAATGACAAAGAATCTATTAAAAGGGGTAAAAATACCCAGCATTATAACTAATCCTCAAATTTCTTAGTAACCCAGAAAAATGCAAATTACAATGAAATAGATTTTATACTCAGATCGGCAAAAATTAGAAAACTGGATAAAGCCAAGTACTAGTGAAGATGTGGGGGAAGGACCCTGTTGGTGGCAGTACAGCAAATCAAATGTCATCAATGAAATCAAGGATAAGTCCTGACCAGCAATCTCACTCCCAAAGAAATTCTCACCTAGGAGAACATGTAAGAAGGTGTTTAATGCAAGACTCTCATTGTTGAATAATGATGAAGTAATTGACCTGGGAGAACCCAAGGGATACAAAAACTTGATGGATTACTGTGTGCCAACAAATTTTACCCCTTTTAATTATAACATGAATGAACCTCAAAATGCTGACAAAGAGTCAAAATATTGAATGCATTCTCTGTCACAGCACCAGTTATAAATATTAAGAATTCATTCCCAACCAAAATATCACTACATATTTTACAAGAGTATATTATAAATTTAAGGATGCAAATTGAGTACATTAAAGAAGTTTCCTAGGGTGCAAAGGGAAAATGAAGTTAGGAATAGAGATAAAAGGGAATAAATACATGAATAAAAGAAAGGAAACTTGCAGGGATCATTCTGAAAACAGGCCATGAATTGAAGAATAAATCTAACCTTCTGCCACTGGGTTCGAGGGGAGGGGAGAAAAGATGGGGAAAAAAGAAAAATTAAGGTCACACCCCACATTCTTTTAAAATAAACATGGGGTTATCCTATATCCTACTTAAGGAATATAAAGAGTTTTAACATTCACTAAATTTTTTCTTAAACGAAACAGATGTTTGGGATTATCTTCAAATTTTCACTTGGTAATTATACCTTGGACCAATAGAACTTAAAGATCTTGTATTTTCATTAAAATGTAATGTGATTTACATTTTAACATTTCTAAGCCCATAGATTTTATTGATGTGCTTATTTCATGTGGTGATTTTTAAAAGTATAGTTTTATTGTAATGAAATACTCAAAATTCGTCCAAGAAATGTTGATGAAACCTAAAAAAAAACCACTGTCCATGTTTTTAAAGTCTGAATTTTAATAGACAAGTGTGAAGAGATGAATCTAATTCACACTTTAAACTCCACAAATAATATAATAAAGCACTTATTTGAAGTTCCAAAAAACATAATTAGTTTATTCTAAAATCTCAGTGTAACTTTTCTGTTTTTTTTCCAATATGGTAGTCTTTCAAAATATTCAGAGTACTCAGTTTATTTCTGTTGTTTTACAAAATGAATATTGTAAGAAGTTGCTCTCATTTGAGGGGAACTACTGTCCCAGCTCATGGCTTTTCCTTATAGTACTATGAAGCCAACTGGCAGAAAAGAAAAGAAAGAGAAGGTACAAGAGGTGGTGAAGAAGGAATAAATATATACATGATGATAATAAACAATAATAATAGTACTTTCATTTATTTAAAACTTACTATTTGCTTGACAGTGTCCAGAATTTATTTACCCTAATAAAAACCTTTGAGATATGTTACTATACCCATTTCATTGATGAGAAAACTGAGATCAACTCCCTAAGTAGCGAAGTTAATGATAAGGGAGATCCAGATCTGTTTCCAGGCATCAGAATATTATAATATTCAGTATTTTTTACATATTTGAGGGACTGGAGTATAATATGAAAACAAAATAAATTATCCGAATAGGTAATCCCCTGATATACTCTGGGAGCAAAAAGCTCGAAGAACAAAATAAAGCTATCTGGTACCCACCCATATTTCATAATGTATTTTTTATCCCAGAAAAAAATTAATGCCAAACAATATATTAAGTACTTTACACTTCTTTGGGAATTTAACTTTAAAGGTCCCATTTTCCAGTTAACTCATTGGAAACAGAACCTACTGTACCTGTGTAAACAAATGGTTGTTGCTCAAAGATGCTGCGGGTTTGAGTACATTTATCAAGAGCTTCTAAGTGCCCTACAGATGCCTTACATGTGACAGAGATTTAACAGGCATTGTTTAACAAGTACATCACTTGTTTTACATGATGTCCTAAGATTAAGCATATATGATGATTACGTTAAGGAAAGGCAAACAGATGCTACTAGATATCTCTGGAAAAGCTTTAGAAAGTCTGATCTGTGAAGTTATTTTAAAAAAGAAAATGAAATTTTTCCATTAAGATATCAGGAAGCGATGAAGCAGGAATAACTCTTGTATCTCAAGGGCCCTTCACACTGATATTCAATTGCATCTAAAAGGTATCCACTTACTAAGAAACTTGACCTTAATTCACAAGGAAAGCTTCTCTTCCACTTAGTTCACAATCTGCCACAGTTTATTTTATGTTCTTTGAAAGACAGAAAAACAATTAAATATTCCCATCTTGCTAATGTTGTTCTAAAGAGAAAATCAAATCTGAGCTCCCTCTAGAAAGGCAAAGTGATCTACAGCAATAAATATTCCAAAGTTTTTTCAAAGCCCTCATTTCAAATACATAGTAGTTCTAAGTTTATAGAGTAAAATCAGACTTACTCTAAAGTAACAATTGTAATTTCATAACTCTGATGTAGTTCACAAAATCAATGCAGGATGATTTGAGCAATTTTTTCAAGAATGTTTTTACTTTACATCAAAATTTTGCAGAAGTTATGTATATTAATTAGAAAAGTTAAAATAATTTTCTTATGATTCTGGAATACATTGCTCTTAAAAATTCACTAAAAAGATGAATGATTTTTATCAATATTAATGTTTAAAATGTAGCTATTTAATATTCAGTTATACATAAACAATTATGTCTCTTTGGGTTATCATTATCAGCAGTTTCACTTTCCTAGTGCACTGAACACACCTCTAAAATTGTAAGGACTCTCATTTTTCACTTTTGCCTTCGGTTGCAATTTATTTTTACTTTAGAACTTCAACATATGTCTGTAGTTCCTATATCAAAATCTTGAGTTCTCTGTAAAATCTGACAAAATTGTAGCATTTAACTGCATTAAATAAGGTGATAAATCCTAAATTTTGTTTCCTCTAACTTTGAGTTACTTGTTTAAAATCAGAATGCTACCACCAAAAAGGGTTAAAAATGGAAACTTTGCCAGTTGTCTGGGCCAGACCAGCTGCTAAAGAAAAAAATACATGAGTACCTAATGTATCTGATAAAAAAATTTTCTACTTAGATTAAAGAACTATTTTAAGCTGAATTTATCTATTTTACTCCTCACAACAAATGAGATTATCACTCAGTTGATATTAGGTGAGGAAAGTGTGACTCAGAGAAGTAAAGTGACACTCAAGAGATAACAGCTAAAAGTTGTGTCTGTCTGTCTGGTTCCAAAGCCCTTGTTTTTAATGTCTATGGAACACTTGGACTTGCAGTCCAAAAATGGTTTTACCAAAGCTATAATTTAAATAAATATTTTAAAATATAAAGGTTAATTATGTTAAACTTTGTAATCTCAAAGGAGAACGGGGAAAAAAGAAGAAAGAAAGCAAAGGAAGGGGAAAAAAGAGCCACTTAACTATATGGAACTTAAGATAAATGTGAATGTTATTTTTTTTTAACCACAATGTTTTCACACTCCATCCATTAGTAAAGATTGTGAGGAGGTCAGCATTTGTAGTCTGGGCGCTGCACTAATTGTATGATAGTCACGTTATATGACTCCAGGGAAATAAGAGCCCTTATAAAAGCCTATGAGAATTTATTTTTCTTAAAGTGATTATACCTTGGATTATTACAAAAATAAAAAATGTTAAATGGGTTAAAAACACATTTGGTTAAAATCTTAAGTGGAAAAGTGGACATAATTTAAAGATTATGATTACTACGATACCAGAATACCAGAACACATACTTAATACATTCTAATTATAGCAATTTTATAATATGCACTTATTTCTCTTGTTTTCCTATCATGGGTTAAATTCAGATAGACCTGAAACTAAACTTATTCCTAATAACGGGGAAAAAGTATTTAAAAATGAAACAATAATATTTTGTGCTCCGATAACATGTGCACAATACTAGTCTTGTCAACACTGTTAGTCACTCCAATATCGATGTACATATTGTAATATCTACGTGTGTAACTCAGTGACTGGTTTTGTTATTTGTTTTAACATATCTAGGTTTGTTCTTAGCATTTACCATCTGCAATCTCTCCCATATTTCTGACTTTGATTGTGAGCCATCCCCACATCCACAGCCCAGTCTCTAATGCTACATCTGACCTGCACCTGCCTGCACTCATTCATTTCCCATCTGTGCTCAGAATTTCTCCCATGGCCCCTCCACCAAAACAAACCAATAAACAAAGAATCTGTTCTATGTCCTTTTCTAATAGCAATGTGCTCTCTGCAAAGCTTCTGATTAACTGTCTTACAGTATTAAACATTAGGAGAGTAAATAAAATTTGCATTTACAAACACAATGCTTGGACAAAGGGGAAGAATTTGGAAACACCTGAACCTTGAGGCTCTCCTCAAATCCTACCAGCAGATTCTTTTTTGCTTATCACACTGTTGAAAGTAATCGATAAAACACTTGGTGAATATATAATTGGCATGCCACAAATACTGACTCTATTTATGTAACAGATATACCAACTCAGTAAAGGCTTTTTAGCAATTCCTCATATCTGGCTGATCTCTCAGTCCATGAAGTTATTAGATGGATTGGAAATCCTAAAGAGTAGCTGAGTTACTTCTGGTTTCATATCAGAAATAGAGCTGTCCAGTGGCATATACTTATTTCTATGTATATATTTCATGTAAGTTATAAAATATATACTGATACAGTAACCCCCTTATAACACGGCACTTCTATAACACAGTTTCACTCTAACATGGTTTGAGAATTAGAGAAATCCCTGAACAACACGGAACGTAATAAGAGCTTTTAAGACGAAAGATATCTCATTTGAAATTTTTCATTCAAGCATGGACGTTGTATCAGATTTGACTGCAGAATTTTAAAATTTATTAGAATTTTAAATCCATTTTGTTCATGGAGTATTAAGTTCAGAGGATGAAGATGTCTTGTCAAAAAGAAAACATCCTCGGTTAATGGTGCTTAGTAGTGATGACGAAGAAAACATTAATACATATTAACATGTTATACTTTTAGTGAAAACTCCTTTAATAAAGATATTTCTCTTAATTAGAAAAATACATAGTATTTTTTTTTTCTTTTTTGGAACCTAACCCCCTTTTTTGTACTAGTACTTTGTTTTGTATAAAGCAGATTCGCATAACACGGCATTTTTTAAGGAACCTAACGACTGTGTCATACGGGGGTTACCTGTATCTTAAAGAATAACATTAAATAGATGCATGACATTTTAAAAGATATTTTATAAGAAAGATAATTTTTTAAAAAATATATTAAATTGCCTTAAAAAAATAGAACTGTTCCTAATAATTCCTTATCGCTTGCTTCTACCATAACTGGTATCATTTGAGTCCGGCTCAGCTCTGAAAGATGAAGAACCCTTAGAAAGACAAAGAGTTCTTGAACAACTAGATCAGAAGTTCTAAGCAACTCCAGGAAAAAAAAAAAGAATCTTTTTTTTTTTAATCCCGTCCTTTTTCTCTTTTATAATCCACCCTCATAATCTACTTTATCTCACAGTGAATCCTGTCATCATTTGGATGATGGGTCCCTGCCATCTAATAGCCCATGGTTCCTTTCCTACTACGTTTCACTAAAAGGAACTTTCATGTGGAAATGTAAAAGAAAATATCCAAAATCTAAGTTTTAGTGCTAGTCCTGTTACTAACTAGATCTGGGCACACTGAAGTGAATTACTTGACTCTTCAATTTCTTATGAGCAACAGTAAAAGCAAGAATTTACTACACCTGAAACGTGAGCCAAATGTTGGACTAGGTGTGCTGCACCTACTCTTGTCTCACACGGTGGGGCTGCTGCATTCACTATACAGAGGAGCCCTGAGGCTCAGAGAGGTTATGATAACACTACAAGGATAATAACAACAACTACCAACGGCCTGGGTTAGGATTAGTACCCAGATCCACCTCACTGCAAAATCTGCACTCTTTACCATGCTGTTTCTCCATAAGCATACTGCCTCTCTTAGCTTCTCACCTGTAAAATAGGTGCAACAACACTTGCCCAAGTTAAACTCTAGCATCACTGAGATGATTAAATAACAGATGTGTAACTCTCTGAAAGGTACATTATTATGAAAAAGGAAGGATATTTCATTAAGTTATCATGGATGAAAAGCATAACCAAGCAGATATATACTTTTACAGTACATCTCCTGTATTCTTTATATAGGCACATGCTATTAAGAATTCCAATGCCAAGCAAATCCAGGCTAATAAAAAAACTCAAGGCAACATTAAATAGTCTGGAAGCCAATTTTAAGTAAGAAAAATAATGAAAATTCTCAAGATTATGTTTCATTTTATAAAAAAAAAATTCTACTTCTAAGATACAAATACAGTACATCTCAAATATAGTACATCAGTACATTATAATCTGTATTAACTTCTATATATTAATTTTTGACAGTCACTTTTATCAATAAAACAGTGCTGAATAGAGAAAAAGTATAGGTAATACTAGGGAAAAGGGGGTTAAAAATGCTCAGCAAAAATACACATTTCAAGAATAAAAATACTTATGGGTATAGAAAAATACTGATGCATGTTAATGAGAAAAAAGAACAATGATTTATTAAATAGCTATACATAATTTCTAAAAATAAATATCAATTACTTTGCTGTATGCACAAATCTTGAGCAACTATCATTTTAAGTTTTTTTTTTTTTCTGTACTTCGAGCTGACTAGTAAAGGGGACATGAATTGTCTTTGTCCCTTTTTCTGCTGTAGGACAACCAGATAAGGGTTCTGAAAGACTATACAGCAAATACTTGAGTATGAGGCATTTTTGCATCACTTGGAAAACTTGTCACTGAAACAGAGAATGTTTTTCACTTAACAGTCGTAAATATACAACTCAGAAAAAACTAGTACACAAAGAGGTAAGATAAATGGGAAGTATCACGACAAGTGTCAAAATCAAAACGCTCAATGCACTGCATGAAAATGACATTATCACATCAGTTGATCAGTATAAAAAGAGAAGGGATGGCTTACTCTCCTGCAGCTCTAATCTTAACCAGCATGGATCCCAAGAGGGAATACTCACAAGCCATTAAAGGATCTTTTGCACCAAACACATCCACTGGAAACATATAGTGGTTAATGAAGATTACCAACCAGTAATTATCAGTAGGTATCTGTTCTGAGAGGCAAAAATCCATACATTCTATCAATAGTCCTAAATAATATTGACATTCAGACGATTTACATGTCAGGTTAATTAAAATCCATAAGGAAGCTGTATTTTCCTATCAAATAGTCAAGAATGGATTTAGGATATACTTTTTGAAGGCTAAATTTTTAACTTAAAAACCTCAAAAATAAACCTTGACTCCAAGCTCAACTGGAGAATGAGCTGAGAACCAACAGCACAACCACAGCATGGCAGGCCTCTGACCCAAGCACCACATAGCCTCCTGCTTCTAGAACTGCATCACGGAGCACAGTATGGTGCCAGAAGGACTTCCGTGACTGTATAACCTTCCCTCAAGAAGAATCTCAAAATCGTTGTCCTTAAAGTGTAACAGCAAAAGAGATTTTGAAAATCTTGTACAATAGCTTCCAAATAACAGTTTCAAGAGCAAAGTAATTTCAAACATATCATTGTAATTGGAGATAAGAAACATGCAGCGAATACATGGATTTATACGGTCACATTAATATGCTTGTTTTGTTTACACAAGCCCAGAAACTTATTACTGTTAAAACTGTTTAACATTCACATGAATGTGGAAAACACCATTCCATCTTAATCACTCGAGTGAACATGACTTGCAGCCATTCTTGAAATATACTTAGAGTACTCAAAAATAGAGTGGATAGATATGAGGTGCTCTACAGTAAACCACCAAAGCTTATTGGTAAAACTCAAAGAAAGTAAGCCAACTGATAAAGCCAGATAATATCTCAAAATAGTTCAAACTTTCTCATCTTTGCTGGTAGTCTCATGATAAATAGTTTGAGAAATTTACTCCAGTTTCCCGAGGAACAACAATAGAAGAAGAAAAATGTTTATCACATTTCTTTAATATACAAACTCCATGCTGCAACACGCAGAGCACCAAACATTATAAAACAGTAAGTTTCCTCTGGCACCCAGGCAAAGAACTGCACTTAAGAAAAAAAGTGCATTGACAATTAAGTAATCTGTTCTTGTCAAAATCTGACTCCCAGCTGTTCTATTGCATATCTAATCCACCTCCTTCTTTCTACACTTACAATTCCTACAAAGTTTTCCTAATTAAAATATATGCCTACAATACTTATGAAAACGATATTAATGTTGATATTTGACTATAATATCCCATGGGATTTTGCATTAAGAAATTGAATTAAGCTGTGTAAATTGAATGAATGTTCAAAGGAGCAACAAGTATTATTGGGAATTAAAATCCTGAATACAAGACATAATAAAGCCTATAATATAGTTCTGCCCTCAAGAAGATTTGCTTTTGTCTTTTTTAAATTTGTTTTTCTCTACTATTTAATTAAATCACATTATGATTTTTTTACTTGGAAAACAATATTATCATTTTTTAATCAAAACTTTCAATATATTTGATTCTAATTTAATTTCCAGCGAGCACATAATATGTATGTTCCTACTAGATCCCCCAGGTGGTAATATTCGTATTTTTTAATTACAAATAAAGTTAACACTAATATTCAAAGTGAAAAAGATGAGATTTTTAAGTTAATACCCATATGCATAAAAATAGGGCTCACACTTTGTTTCAGTTATCTTCCTATAGAGTTATATATAAATAGTCCTCTACAGACAATAATTTTTCAATAATTATAGCACTTGGAACATCTCAGATTTTCCCACAATCCCTTGAGGTTAAATGAAATTTTCTTTTAAATCCACAGTCACCTGTAATAGGTATGTGTGTAACAGGGTAAAACTAAAAAGTATATTGTCTGCTCAAAAATCTGCTATCTGTAACGTTATCTAAATCTTTATATTACAACAGGATATGAATATATTTTACCCTTTTATGTTTTGTCAGGGTCAAACATCTATAATTTGATTTTACATGAGACAGTACTCTAATATATTTTTTTAGCTTACTTTAGCAGTTTTGGCTCTCCTTTGTTGAAGAATTAAAAATTTTTTAAATATCTGCTATGATCTTAAATGAACAACTCCATATAACTTCTAACATAGCTAACTATTCAGTATTACATGCCAGATTTGAAGGTATTTCTTAGGTTTCTCTTTCTGATAGTATGGTGAAACTCAATGTTCTGAAATTCCCTCCTTGTACAGAACACATAAAAATGCTACAGGTCCTCCGCTATGGTCATGGCCAGTCCTCATAGTCAATCAACCTGAGAGTCAATCCCTCCCATGAGTGTGCCAGCAAAAATCAGGGCTCAATTACAGCAGGAGGATACACACAACTCACACAAGGGACACACCTGGAGCACCCGGCTCAGATGACCAGGGATCCTGCACCCCTGGGACCCACAGAACACTACATAAGACCACTCTACTAAGACAGGGAGACATAGCAGCCCTACCTAATACATAGAAACAAACACAGGGAGGCAGCCAAAATAGGGAGACAAAGAAACATGCCCCAAATGAAAGAGAAGAACAAAGCTCCAGAGAAAGAACTAAACAAAATGGAGACATGCAATCTACCAGATGCAGAGTTCAAAACACTGGTGATGAGGATACTCAGTGATCTTAGGGAGAATTTCAACAAACAGAAAGGAAACATAAAACTGGAGACAGAAAACATAAAAAAGAACCAGTCATAAATGAAGAATACAGTAACTGAAATGGAGGATATGTTAGAGGGAATCAACAGCAGATGAGATGAAGCAGAGGTTCGTATCAGCAATTTGGAAGACAAGGTAGCAGAAAACACCCAATGAGAACAACAGAAAGAAACAAAAAAGAATGAAGGTAGTTTAAGGGACCTATGGGACAACATCAAGTGTACCAACACTCTCATCATAGGGGTACCAGAAAGAGAAGAGAGAGAGAACAAGGAATTGAAAACCTATTAAAAAATAATGACTGAAAACTTTCTTAAGCTGGCAAAGGAAATAGACATATAGCCCAGGAAGTGCAGAGTCCCAAACAAGATGGACCCAAAGAGGCCCACACTGAGACACATCACAATTAAAATGTCAAAGATTAAAAACAAAAAGAGAATGTTAAAAACAGCAAGAGAAAAGCAGTTAGTTACCTACAAGGGAGCTCCCATAAGACTGTCAGCTGATTTCTCTTAACACGTTGCGTACGGATCACGAGAATCTTCACGAGGGATTTAAACCCCGCCATACGCAACGTGTTAACAGAAGCTTTGCAATCCAGAAGGGACTGGCAAGATATATTGAAAGTAATGAAGTGTAAGGACCTATAACCAGCAAAACTATCATTTAAAACCAAAGGAAGTTAAATGAGCTTCCAAGACAAGAACAAGTTAAAGGAATTGATCACCACCAAACCAGTATTACAAGATATGTTAAAGGGACTTCTTTAAGAAGAACAAAAAGATAAAAAATATAAATAACAAAATGGCAATAGCTACATACCTATCAATAAGCACTTTAAATGTAAATGAATTAAAAGTTCCAGTCAAAAGACATAGGGAAGCTGAATGGACAATAAAAACAAGACTCATACATACACTGCCTATAAGAGACCCACTTCAGATCAAAAAGACACACACAGACTGAAAATAACAGCATGGAAAAAGATATTATTTCATGCAAATGGCAACAAACAAAAAGCTGGGGTAGCAATACTTAAATTAGACAAAACAGACTTTAAAACAAAAGCTGTAACATGAGACAAAGAAGGACCCAGTAATTACACTTCTGGGTATTTATTCAAAGAAATCCAAAATATTAATTCAAAAAAACATAGCATCCCTATGTTCATTGCAGCATTATTTACAACAGCCAATATCTGGAAGCAATCTAAGTTTTTACAGATAGACAAATGGATAAAGAAGAGATGCTATGTACACATACAACGGAATATTACTCAGCCATAAAAAGAATGAAATCTTACCATCTGCAACAACATATAGGGTATTAGGCTAAGTGAAATAAGTTAAAGAAAGACAAGTACCATGTGATTTCACTTATATGTGGAATCTAAAAGAAAAAAAACACGAAGTAAACAAATGAATAAGCTAAATAGAAACAAACTCATAGATACAGAGAATATTTTGATGGCTGCCAGATGGGAAGGGCCTTGGAGGGATGGGTGAAAATGGGGAAGGGATTAAGAAGTACAAATTGTTAGTCATAAAAATAGTCAAGGGCATGTAAGGTACATGGAAAATACAGTCAATAATATTGTAATAACAATGTATGGTGTCAGATGGGTACTAGACTTATCAGGGTGATCACTTCATAAGTTATATAAATGTCTAATCACTATGTTGTACAACTGAAACTAATATAATACTGTATGTCAACTGTAAATGAAAAATTTTTTTAAATAAAGAAACTGAAATAAGGAGAGGTATGAGGGCCGGACTTCAGAGACACTGGTAATATTTTCTTTCTTAAGCTGCAAAACGGGTATTTGTTTTGGAGTATTCTTTAAATAGTACAACTATAAACTGTATGTGTGTATATTTATACATATATATTTCTCAATGAATAATATATTTCATATATGTTTAATAAAATAAATGTTAGAGCATTTTAAGAATCAAACACAAAAGCTAATATGGATATCAGAATGATTTAAATTCATACTTCCTTTAATCACACACTAGTTTCAATTCCTTTGAAATATCACCACGGTAAATATATTCAATCTAAGGCAATGCTCATTTTAGATTTGAGGGTTTTCAAAAGCCTATAAAGGTTCTACAAGTTTTGTTACGAGTAACCTCAAAGACTGAATCAGCAGTATGTCACCTGCTTCATCAATAATACAGCCACATAGGATTATTTTCCATTTTCACTGAGTCTGCTGTGGTCTGGTATTATTGGTTTTATTTGTTAGTTTGTTTGTTTTTTACCACATGGCCTACTCACAGTCATTAGAGCAGGAAAAAAAAGATGTGCCACTCCATTCTTAGAGGAAAGGAAACCATACGCTTTTGAACTTCTGTGAATACTCTATCCCAACTGGAAAACAACCAGGCTTGATTTCATCAAGAATCCAATGTTTAAATGGGGCCTTAACAATTTAGCAAATTTACTTTTTAAACTATTTTAGTCTAGTTGCGTCAACGAGACACTTTCATTTTATTCTTGTCAGCCCCATTATTTTCCATTTCTTTTTTCTATTCAAAAGACAAGAGATGAACCGTCTGAAAAGAAGCAACACAGAATTTCTGTACCCAGCTGAAGCCTCATTCAACTTCTTACTGTTTTTCTCTCAATCAGCTTTTACTGGGGCTTTTAGCTAACTGCCTTCTACTACACGTCTCTATAAAAATGAAAATCTGTATTTTACAACTCTTTAACTCAGGCCAGTCAGTCTTCACAAAATCTGAATCTCCTTTGAAAAATGTTCATTTTACTATAGAAGTAACATGACATATTTTCAAGACATATGATACTAAAATTTACTACTTAACTTCAAAATAGCTGGTTAATTGCAATTCACCACAGATTAAAAAAAAAAAAAAAAAAAAAAAGACACTCAATTAGAGGTAAACAAAAACTTAGACCACAAAATCCACAATGAATTAGTCAAGTTTCACATGATGTAGAGGTTCAGATTTCACTTAAACTATGAGTAGTTTCCTAAATAAAATGATATTCCTTCAATAGACTTGTTTCTTAAAATCTGAAACCATGAGAAGTTGAAGTAGGAGCACCGATTTTACAGAAATCCAGGAAGAAATAAAACTATCAAATAGTGCATAGCCAAAACAACTATTTTGCTGGTTTTTCTTTATTTAAATGGACAATATTTGTTATTTGCACTAGGAGGGATGGATATAGAATGCTTGGATAATCACCTGTAGAGTTCCAAATATGTGTATCAATATATATACATTGTTTATATTGATCCTTTCATACATTTACATTAGAAGGAGGCATTAAAAATAAACTTTACCTTCTTAACAAATTTTCCTTGGATTAACCGTGCTTAACTTTTCCTAATTATTTTTTTAAGGAATTGTGTTCAAACAATTAAAAATTATAGTTAATGTTCTTTAAGAAAATTGGTAGTTAATAAACCCACCATTCTAAAAACTGATTTGATTTTTAATCTTTAAAAAAAAAATTTAAGTGACTTTTAGCATACCAGGTATGCCACCTATAAGCTATCATTCTTTTTATGTTTATATGCTAACTGACATGTTTATCTATAATAACTTTGTTAGTCTGTGCTTTTGACCTTAATAAGGATGTTAGCAAATAGTTTGCTTTCAGGGAAGACAAGTGATGAGTTTGAGATGCTAGCAAATCACCCAGGCGCAGAAGTTCCACATAGATATGAGGTCATGGGGAAAATAACTTAAATATTCAGTAACACATTTATTAACCCCCTGTTATATACCAGGTCGTATTCTAGATTCTATACAGAAAGGGAAATATAGACGGTCTTTGGACAGAACGTTGATGAATGAATCAATTTAGGGAGGAGGCAAAACCGCAGAAGAGAGAGCTGTGGAAAATGCAAGAAAGATGGTCAAAATTGTATAGTGTCTTGAAAGCCATAAAAACAGAGACTAACAGTGTCAAACTCTACTGAGAGCTGAAGACATGTAGGGGTTCAGATGAGGCCAGAGGCCAAGAAAAAGGTGATCACACATTTAACTACTGTGTAATGAGTTAAGAAATGCTTTTTTTCAAGCAAATACTAATCAGTATGGTTTATAATATATGTTGTTTTAAACAGAAAAAAAGAAACCCTTTTAAATATTACATGGCTTGCTCATTAAAGCAGTCATCAGAGAAAATTTCCTCTTTCCTAAGCATAAAAATGCAAAGAGTCATTGTGAAATCAGCAAACTACAGTAATCAACCACGTCTAGTATTTTCCTGACGTTATCAACCACATAATGAGACAGGACTTGTGGTTTACATAGTCCAAATCAGCTATTATTTTTCCACTCTCCCGATTTAAACTATAAATTAGCCGCAGTCACTATGACAAGCTTTACCCATCATCATTTGCATCCAATCAGTTAATGACTGGCAGCTGTCTACAAGACCTATTACTGAAGGCAGCAGCTTCAAAGTACAAAGCTTCATGAGGCTTAAAATCATATTGTTAAAGCACATGGGAGACTGAAGAACTCCAAAATTTGCAAAGGCTTTCAAAGGAAGGAAAAAACCCAACTCAATGAAATAACTGTAATCTCAGACAACCTTATGAAAGACTGGCTTTAAGGGGTTTCTAATCTTTTCCTAGGCTCAAATAACATAATAAAGGAAGAACAATCTGCCTTAAGGAAGATTACTGCCAGTCTCATAATTGCTAAGGAAGTAAGTATATACAGAATTATTACTAGCATGTTAGAAATAGAAAAAATAAGGATCCTGGATTTAAAGAGTTTTGCTATGGATCAAAATGGAAGCATATGTCACAGAAAGCAGTCAGGGAATCCAAAACTAATTCCACTTCCTGTTCCATCTCTTGTATTCTGAAGCATATCATACAGCATAATATTTTATACCTTTCACGTCGTTATGCACATACACCTTATCTCTAAACAGATTATAAATCCTCTTTAAGGAGAAGGATTATGCTTTAACATTTCTTAGTCAACATATTCCTTACTGAATGCCTTTTCTCGAACAGGCACTGCCCTAGTTGCTACATACATGACATTTTAAAAATGCAAAAATCCCTGCCTTTTTGTGTCTTACGTTCTAGTATAAGCTGAAAATATATTCAGACAATAAACACATAAACATGGAAATGTAGTATATCAAATACTAATAAGTGTTATGAGAAAAATGACGCATGGGAAGAGGATAGGGAATGCTGGATAAGGCAGAGGCAGATGGGTAGTTGCAATTGTTAAAAGGATAGCCAATCGTATATAAAGCAACTCACTTATAGTGCAACCTCTGACCAAAGTCCTAAAGGAAGTGAGGGAGATAGAGGTAAGAATATTCTAGGAATCACATTCCAGGAAGAAGAATTGACAAGTGCAAAAAGCTCTGAGGCAGGAGCTTATGTGGTACACAGAAGGCACATCAAAGGGACCAGTAGGATTGGAGAAGAAGAAGTACAGGGTTAAGTTTGCACTTCTACTTTGGGACAAACGGAGTCAGTGGGGCCAGACTCCCAATCGCAATGCCAGGCTCTGGCTTGTGTTTCAAAAGGATCATTAGGGCTGCTGGTCAAACGTAGACTCTAAGGATGTAAAAACGGAAGCAGAGGTTCAGCTCAGACATATAAAGACATTGGAAGTCGTCATTCTCATCCTTACAAGAAGAAAATGCTAAACAAATAAAACACAGTGACTTTTCTTGAACCCCCAGTGAGCTGAGGTCACAGGGCAAACCATCACTCTAACATCTGGAGAGACAGGCAAATCCCAAGTCGTGGCCGAGATGTGATTACCTGGAGCAGAAGCTGCTGGAGACAGAATTTGACAGGAACGTTTACTTGGTAATTTTGAGAAGTTGCTGGAGGCTGAATGTGGACTAGCTTGACAGTGAGAAACTCTTCAGGGGCCACAGTGAGCTTGGGGGCTCTACAATTTTGGGCATTTTGCCTCCATGGCTACTACCAGGTTTTCACTGTGAAGAGCCAAGAAAGATGTCCTTCTGGCTCTGGGAGCAAGAGGGAAAGAATAACCGTTTTGAAAGTAACACAGTGGTCTCCCGCCTCATCTGGGGGATACCGTCCAAGGCCCCAGTGCATGCCTGAAACCACAGATAGTACCAAACCCTATACAGGCATGTGTCACTTAGGAAAGGATACATTCTGAGAAATGCTTTGCTCCGCAATTTCCTCCTGTGTGAACATCAGCGACTGCACTTACACGAACATATATAGTACTTTTATACGGCTGGCAATGCAGGAGGTTTGATTACACCAGCATCACCTCAAACATGTGAGTAATGCATTGCATTAGGCCTTAATGACAGCTCCTATCTCACTAGGCAACAGGAATTTTTCCGCTCCATTACTATCTTTTAAGATCACTATCATGCATGCAGTCTGTCATTGACAGAAATGTCATTATATGGTGCATGACTACATATATGTTTTTCTCCTATACATACATACCCATGATAAAGTTTAATTTATAAATTAGGCACAGTAAGAGATTAACAACAATAAATAAAAAAATAGAACACTTATAATCATATATTGTAATAAAAGTTACGTGCTGTTGGTCTCTCTCTCTCTCCCTGATAACAGATCCCGTAACTGACGCAGCTACTAAGTAACTAAGGGGTGGGTAGGGTATACCGTAAGTCCTCACTTAGCGTCATCCATACTTTCTTCGAACCTGAGACTTCAGGCAAAACGACCTATAAAGAAACCAATTTACCATAGGCTAATGATATAAACAAGAGTTAAGCACCTACAGAATATTTTTGGTTACAAAAATCTCACCAGACTTCTAAATAAAGACCCAAAACACTTCTAATATTAGACACTTAAATAAATGTGAACTACATATACATTTAAGATTAATAAAAATAATAAACAAATACAATAAAGATGCCAGCTATAAAATCAATGTACAAAAATCCACTACATTCCAATATACTAACAATGAAATCTCAGAAAAAGATTTAAACAATAATTCCTTTTGCAATTGCAACAAAAAGAATAAAATACCTAGGAATAAACTTAACCAAGGATGTGAAGGACCTGTACACTGAAAACTATACATTTTCAAAAGAAATTAAAGAAGACACAAAGGAAATAATGGAAAGACATTCCAGGTTCATGAACTGGAAGAATCAACATAGTTAAAATGGCCATATTACCCAAAGCAATATGCAGATTTAATGCAATCCCCATCAAAATCCCAATGGCATTTTTTAAAGAACTAGAACAAAAAATCATCAGATTTGTTTAGCCAAAGCAATCTTAAGAAAAAAGAACAATGCTGGAGGTATCATACTCCCTGACTTCAGCTTGTATTACAGAGCAACAATAATCAAAACTGCATGGTATTGGCAGAAAAGCAAATGCACAGACCAATGGAATAGAATTGAACCCAGAAATAAACCTACATAAATATGCACAGATAATTTTCAACAAAGGAGCCAAAAACATACAATGGAGAAAAGAAAGCCTCTTCAATAAATGATGCTGGGAGAATTGGAAAGCCACATGCAAAAGAATGAAACTAGACTGCTGTCACTGTGTACCAAAATTAAACTCAAAATGGATCAAAGACCTGAACGTAACACCTGAAACAATAAACTGCACAGAAGAAAACATAGGTACTAAACTTACGGACCTTGGATTCAGAAAGGATTATATGAATTTGACCTCAAAGGCAATGGAAGTAAAAGCTGAAATAAATGAATGGAACTATATCAAACTGAAAAGCTTCTGCACAGCAAAAGAAACTGACAAAATAAAGAGGCAACAAACCGAATGGGAGAAGATTTTTGCAAACGTCTCCGATAAGGGTCTAATATCCAAAATATACAAGGAACTCATATAACTCAACAACAAAAAGTCAAACAATCCAATTAAAAAATGGGCAGAGGATCTGAAGAGACATTTCTCCAACGAGGACATATAGATGACCAATAGACTTATGAAAAGATGCTCAACATCACTGATCAGCAGAGAAATGCAAATAAAAACTACGATGAGGTATCACTTCATCCCAGTTAGAATAGCTAGCATCAAGAAGACAAAAAGTGTTGGAGAGGCTGTGGAGAAAAAGGAACCCTCATACACTGTTGGTGGGAATGCAGACTGGTGCAGCCGCTATGGAAGGCAGTGTAGAGGTTCTTCAAAAAATTAAGAATAGAATTACCATATGACCAACAATCCCTCTCCTGGGTATCTACCCATAAAATCTGAACACAGTTATTCATAAAGATTCATTCATTAAGATATATGTGCTTCAACGTTCATTGCAGTTTTATTTACAGTGGCCAAGACATGGAAACAACCAAAGTGTCTTTCAATAGATGATTGGGTAAAGAAGATGTGGTATATATACACAATGGAATACTACTCTGCCATAGAAAAGACAAAATAGTGCCATTTGTGACAATATGGATGGATCTTGAGATTATGATGCTTAAGCAAAATAAGTCAGACAGAAAAAGCTGAGAACCATATGACTTTACTGATATATGGGATATAACCTGAAAGCAAGAAAGGAACAAGACAGACAAAGAAACAAAATCTCATAGACACAGACAATAGTTTAGTGGTTACCAGAGGGTAAGTGGGGAGGAGGGTGGTAGATGAGGGTAAACGGGGTCAAATATATGGTGATGGAAGGAAAACTGACTCTGGGTGGTGAACACACAAAGTGATACATAGATGATGTATTATAGAATTGTACACTTGAAACCTATGTAATTTTTCTTACTATTGTCACCCCAATAAATTTTAAGTAAAAAAAAGTACAAATTGCCAGTTTTAAAAAAATAGTCACGGGGATGTAAAGTACAGTATAGGGAATATAGTGAATAACGTTGTAGTAACTATGTGGTGTCAGATAGATACTAGACTTATTGGGGTGATCACTTCATACATTATACACGTATAAAGGTCTAATCACCATGCTGTATATCTGAAACTAATATAGTACTGTATGTCAACTGTAATTAAAAAATAAAAAAAATTTAATTACAATTTAAAAAAAAAAGGTAAGAGAATGAGTTTCCAACCCGCTTATTCCAGTTCACCATGGTGGGTGGCCAGAGCCTCTCCCTGAAGCTCAGGGAGAAAGATGGGACCCCAACCAGGACATGACGCCCTTCCACCCATCGCAGGGGATGCGCGCGCGCGCGCGCACACACACACACACACACACACACACACACACACACTCTGGGACAATGCAAACATGCCAATGAATCTAACATGCACATCTTTGGGATGTGGGAGGAAGCTGGAGTATCCAGAGAAAACCCACACAGACATGGGGAGAACATATAAATTCCACACAGACAGTGGCGCTGACTAAGAATTGATTTTTTTTTCTCATCAATGTTATTACCAAATGCCATCATTCAAGGACTTGCTGTACAGCACGTATACACTGTACAAAGGTGCGATTCACGTCTCAGGCAGGATGGAGCAGACGGCCCAAGATTCCATCACACTGCTCAGAATAGCACGCAATGTAACACTTATGAAATGTTTATTTCTGGAGTTTTCCATATGATATTTTCAGACCAAGATTCACCACAGGTGACTGCAAGTAGGGAAAGGAAACCCTTGGATAAAGGAGAAATAGTGTATGCCCTTCTCGTTCTCCATAACAAAGGTCTCCTCTCCAAGGGAAAGACCTTACCAAAGCCTTGAGCTGTGGAGGAAAGTCTCACTCCAGACCCATCTAGCCTTACCGTTTCAACAGGAAAGGGAGATAGGGAAAATTAACAAACACTCAGGAAGTTCGCAGCCCAGAAACACTAGGATTTAATCATAAAGTAACAGAATACTAGACTCCGCACTCATTTTACCATATACCAATATGGCTCCAGTGTAAGTACAGGGGGTTACAGTGGAAAGAGATGCAAAACACAGACTCTCAGTTCTTGGAGAAGCCCAAAGACAACAGGAGGGACAAGAATGAAGACATCAGACAACTCTGAAGCCTCTGGCACCTGTAACTACAGCAAACATTAAACACAGCCCAACGCCTAGCCAGACTAACATTAAACCTCACACTAAGCCTATTTACCTCAGTTCCTATTTCCTGATACATCACGCCACTTTCAACAAAACATTACAAGGCACGCTAAAAGATAAGAAAATAGAAGCACGGAGATCAGGCCACAGGCTTTCACTAATAACCCAATAAAAGATGAAGTTGGCTTGGGCCATGGTAGTAACAGTGGAGGTAGCAAAAAGTGGTCAAGTTCTGGATGTATTTTTGAAGAGACAGCAGAGAGGATATGCTAATGAAATGGACGTGGGGTGTGAAAGAAAAAGAGGAGGTATGGCTGACTGCAAAGCGTTTATCAGAGCTGCTGGAAAAGTGCAGTTGCCATCCACTGAGATGGTCAAGTCTTCAGGATTACAGTGGATCAGGAATTCGATGTCTCAAGACATAACACCCGTCAGCTGTCTATTCATTTAACTAATAAAGATTACACAGAAATATATTACAAACCAAGGAAATGCTTAATGATTAATTTACCAAGTGAATGAATAAACCAAAAAATGATCAAACATTTTAACCACGTCACCAAAATAACTTAATCAAAATCATAATCATCACTGTCAACAGTCATAGTAGGTAACATTGAAAAATATCTAGGAGTTTACAAAATGCTTTCGCCTACTCTGGGACAGAGACTGTCACTTACAGTCTAGCAGCTGAGTACCTGCCCTTCCCTTCTTCCAGAGCAATAAAATCTGGTTGGGTACTTGGCTTCCCAGAACAGAGATACCATTTCCCAGTCTTCTTTGAAGCTAGGTGTGGCCAATGGTCTGTGAGCAAATGTGGGGTGTGCAATTTCTGTGATATGCACTTAAAGAGAATGGTTATACCCACCACTTGCCCTCTCTCTCCCTCTTCCTGTTAGCTGAAGTGCTGATGTGATAATGAGCCATTTTGGACCATATGGACAGGGTGACACTACTGAGATGGCAAGGGAACAAAAGAGAAGGAGGCTGGATCCTGAAAACCCATGGCGCCATCTTATCAGCTCCGGGCTACACATACTTAGACTGTGACATGAAAGAATAGAGCTATCGTTTAAGCTACTGTTATCACGGCTCTTTGTTACAGTAAGTAGCTTAAAACTCAACCAATAAATGTAATAAATCCTCAGAATAACCACGTGATGCAAATAATATGCAAAGGTTTTCTTCTTTTAATTCCTTACTATGTATCTGTTTCAAACAGCGGGAAAATATGCTGGCAACATAGACGTGTTTTATATACTTATATCTACCAGTGAAGAAAAACTAACTGAAACTCATTCTGTGAGAACTGTGTGCAACAATTTTACAGCAAGATTTAGGTTCTGGCATTTAATACATTGTGTAGCACTCACTACCTAGAGAAGCCCCACGGTGAAGATTTTTTTCATGAGAATCTCCATTTTAATGCTTCTGCTGCTATTAAAATCCCTGCAATCTATCAAGCATGGTAAGTACCAACAATTAGTTCCGTGGCTTAAAGAAATATGTAGTTGCTCACTGAATTCTTGATTTAATTGGTAATCAGATAAGAATGCCACGGTCGCTTCTGGAGTGTCTAGATCTTTGGATATATACCCTGGCATTCATCCGCAGCCCATTTCATACAATTGCAACAGTTTAATACTTTCGGTATTTGAATACCAGTACAGAACTGTATTGGCAAAAGTAGAAAAAGACCAGTTTAAATGCTATGCAATCAAACATCATTTAAAGGATAACTGAAAAAATGGCTTATGAAGAACAAGACTATTTGGCACTATTTACTATTATTATAAATATAATATTATGCATAAAATATAAAAATAATGTATATACATATTATGTATAAAATAATTGACTGTAGAATCCTACTTCGTATGCAACTTTTGATAACATTCGATGAGTATCTTTTCTTCTCGTTCCTTTTCTAAAGTACCAATAACCAAAGCTTCAAGTTCTTGACCTCGACAAAATGGGCTGAATATATTAAATGTAAACTTACTTTCATTCAATTGCTCTCTAGCTTCCACCACCATTTAATTGCTTACACCAGATACATCCATTGTAACAGCTTTTGACCATTCATTTATGCTCTAAAGGAGACTACTTTCTACCCTGGATATCGATTCTGAGATTTGCTGAAATAACTTTCTAAATCCAAAACAATAGTAAAAAATATGATCCATCTTCTCATTGTACAGTGGAAATTTTATTTCCCCAAGTGACTTAAGAGCTCTTAAATAAGAATGTGCTAACTACTTGGCAACACCTGATGATTTTAGCCTCTGCCAAGCTAAGGGTGACTCACGCTTGCATGCGTATACACTGACACCTAGAGACACAATTCCAACATTCAGAGGTAGCCTTACCTCCAACTCTGTTAAAGATGTCAGTGTTAGTCTTGTGGAATTTCCTCAGGTGAGGCTTAGAAAACAGAAGAGCTGAAGTATATATAAGTGGGATAACCTGACTTTTATTACATGATGGAAGAGACGATGTCCATAGCAGTATTTGAAAATGTGAAAAACAAGCATTTTTCTAAACTTGTGATAGTCAATATTTTTACAGAACAGTTCCAATTCCTCTGGACAAGTGTAGCCAAGAACAGAGGAAAATAATACTTCCCTATTCCAAACACGCTGATATGTCTCTGAACTGTACTGCTCATCTCTTAAAAAGTGAAAAAAGAAGGCAAGATAATAGGTATTGCACAAAAGGACCTCATCTTCCTTAATACTGTATTTTAAGGCAAAAAGCAAAGATACACAAAGGCAGAAAGAGTAAACCGTCTAGGCAAAAGAATAAAATAAATTATTACCTTTAGCGGGGTTTACTTTTATCCCTGACCTATACAGCATTTCCTCATTCTGCCAGTCTCCATTCCTGATTGCAGTCTTGAGTCCATAGAAAACAATTAAAGTAGCTGTAGCATAAAAAATCAAGCTCTTGAGAAACCGCTTTTGGACTTTAACATAAAGGGCTCTGGCACCCACTGTAATGAGGAGGCAGAAGCCCATACTAGGAATATACAATACTCGCTCTGCAATTACAAAACCGACATAGAAAAACAGGTTCGTGGCAGGAACAAAGGGTATGATTAACAAAGATAAAGACAGAACAACGATGTTCTCCGTAGAAGGAAGTTGTGTTCTCTGGGACACATTATTTTTAATGCCATTCTCGACTTTGGATGCAAAGCTGGGCTTAATCTCTGAGTTCCGGCACTCCACATCTGAATGGCAGCTATGGCCATTGGCATTCTGCTTGCCATTGGTTACAAATTTCTCATTGCATTCTCTTTCCATGCTTGGGCTCTTCAAACCATAGTAGGCAAGGAGGAGGAGCCCAATATAGAGGGCCACGGTGTGTAGGTTTCTCCAGTCACAAATCGTTTTGAGCAGAGGCACGGCATCCATTGACCAATCAAAACTGAGAGTATCTGGGCAGAGCAACAGCCAGAGGTTCTTGGTGGGCAGGTAGAAGAAGGTGAGCGTGCGAGCCAGGAGGCTGTCCGAATCAGCAGCTGGGTTGTCAGAGTTGGAAAAGCTCGGTGGTTTGTTTCCCATCCAGTATAAACGGGCACCCAAAAGGGAAGTACCCCAGAAAGTTAACAAACTAATGCTGAGGAAAAGAGACAAGTTCTTCCCCTGAAAACAAAAACAAACAAAAAGAGGGGAAAAAATTAAGATCATCGATACAGCATGAAAACACTTAACTTTTTGAGATGAAATACTTTCTTAAATGGACAGTTAAAAATGCAGCACTATGTCTCAAACATATGACTGCATTTCCATCTGCTTCTAAACCTGTGGAGGGGAATTCTAATCTGAAAAAAAATTGACTGTAGAATCCTACTTCGTATGCAACTTTTGATAACATTCGATGAGTATCTTTTCTTCTCGTTCCTTTTCTAAAGTACCAATAACCAAAGCTTCAAGTTCTTGACCTCGACAAAATGGGCTGAATATATTTCCCTCTTGGAATTGGTATCAGGTCAAAACACGACAACAATACAGTACTTGGCATTCTGCATGGGCTATAGTAGGCACCTAATGACACAAAGTAAACCGTCTTCTTTCATTGTATAGTTTAGATTCTGGGGAAAAACAAAGTGCAGTCATGACAGAAAACATGGGGTATGACAATACTTTGCTCGGCTCTCAGGCAGGAACAGTATTTAGCTATGTCTATGCCAGTCCTCATTTCACTGTCTTGGATCTCCTTGCAGAATTTACAGCTTAAGCGTTCATCTGCCACCCCCATGCCGCCACTGACATCAGTGACATCAAACATTCATTAACACTCTTCATGAATACCCAATTTTTCACGTTGATGACAACTTTTTAAAAATAAAATGACTTTAAGAACTGATTTACTATTTTAAGAGAAAGAAAGTTGTCAGAGGAAGGCAAAAAGGCATCACTGTTAATGAGAATGTTCTGGCGGACTCTTTCAGCCTGAAGAAGAACTTACTGATCTCAAACGACCTGAGTCCTAAAGAGGCAGTTGGGGGAGAGGGAGGGATGGATACCATATCCCATCCCCAATGATTCACTGGTAATGCAATCTCGTACTGCACACAATCTGGCCTTGCACAGAATTTTCATACTCAATGACATTCAGAATGGTGCTTGGCACCTTACAATGGATCTATCAAATATTTAGTTTGAAAAACAATTTGCAGTGGTTACCAGCGGGTGGTAGAAGAGGGTAAAGGGGGTCAAATATATGGTGATGTAAGGAGAACTGGTGAGCACACAATGTTACATAGAGATGATGTATTACAGAATTGTACACTTGAAATCTATGTAATTCTAGTAACCATTGTCACCCCGATAAATTTGATTTTAAGAAAAATCTGCAAAAGACAACAAAAGCAAAAACAAGTGGGATTATATTAAACTAAAAAGCTTCATCAAAGCAAAGGAAACCATAAACAAAATGAAAAGTAATCTGTGGAATGGAGAAAATATTTTGAAATCAAGTATCTGATAAGGGGTTAATAGCCAAAATGGTAGGTTGGTGCAAAATTAATTGCGTTTTTTGCAACTATTTTTAACCCTTTAAAACACAGTTAGTTTTGTACCAACCTAAATATATAAAGAACTCATACAACTTAATAGAAGAAACATATTCAACTGCAAAATGGGCATAGGATCTGAATAGACATTTTTCCAAAAAAAGACATAAAGAGGACCAACAGGTGCATGAAAAGATGCTCAACATCATTAATCATCAGGGAAATACAAATCAAAACCACAACCAGATATCACCTCACACCTGTTAGAATGGCTATTATCAAAAAGCAAGAGGTGACAAGTGGTTGCAAGGATATGGAGAAAAGGGAACCCTTCTGCACAGTTGGTGGGAATGAAAATCGGTACATCCACTATAGAAAACAGTATAAAGCGTCCTCAAAAAAATATAAATAGAGCTACCCTATGATTCAGCAATTCCACTTCTGGGTACTTATTTGAAGGAAATGAAATCACTATCTCCAAAAGTTATCTGCACCCCCATGTTCACTGCAACATTATTTACAATAGCCAAGATAATGGAAGCATCCCAAGAATATATCAATGGATAAATGGATAAAGGAAATGTGATATAGACATCTATAGATAAAGAAGTAAAGGGAGAAGAGGTTATAAGTTAAAAATCTGAATAATGAAAATGAGAAACACAAACATGGAAATTATGGACAATTTTAGGACATTGAATTATTCACTAATATCAAATCATAATAATGTTAAATTCACAAAACTGTCTCAGTGTTTTAAAAACACGTGTAGCAGACCTCTGCTCAAAATCAATTCTCGTAACACTATCTAGAATTTTTAATGGTAGGGAGAGTAATATGTTCAGTCATCATCAACGTTTAACTTTCAGGTCTCTCTGAGAAAAATGAAATGATTCAAAGCCTCTTTATCATCTAAAAGTAACTTTTGCAAACCATTACCTTGGCTCCTCTGAAATCCTACACAGCAAAAGTCTTAAAGTTTCTTGAGTATAGAAAAAAAAAAAAAATGACGCCATACAAAACCAAATGTTAAAAGTGTAATAACTTGGTGGATCCATCACATAATTGAGTATTCGTGAATTACACAAAGGAGAAACATAACATTTGGCATAAATGAGAAAAGATATCATGGATAAGAAGATCGAACTTGAAAAACAATTCAATTTTTAATATGTACTGAAAGTCCATTTCCAAATTGTAACTAAAGGCCTCTCCATAACAATATCTTCTGGTTGGACTGAGTGGAGAGAAAGAGAGAAAGGAAGAAGCCATTACAAAAACAGCTGCAATCAGGCAAGAACAAAAGCAAAGCAGGAAGAGAACTTTACAGGGAGGTAAATATAATCAGGTTTCTTTGCTAGTCATGAAACCCCAAAATAAGTTGGATTTAATAATTATGTAATTCTATTTTACTCCTAAAGATAGAAGTGCCAAAAGGCAAAACTACTTTATTCATTAATTTTTAATATAAGCCTCTTTAGTAATTTATTATATTTTAATAAATTGTTATCAAAATAAGACATTGAGATCAAAGATGTGATAAAAATGATTCTAGCGTTTATGATGCTGGAAGAATATTAAATACAATAAACTACAAAATAGAGATGTGAGTGATACAAACTATTCAATGGTAAATATTATGTAAGACGTCTAAATACTGAGAAAATGACAAAAATAAAAAAGCCTAAGTAAAAATAAAACATTAGCATTAATTTATGTAGTACTTTGCATTTAAAATATTTTCATATAGTCTCCAATTTAAGCAACTGACATAACTAAGTCCCAAAATGACATGCTCTCATACACTCATTCTCACTTAACGGTGAAGTCTGTAAGGGCTAAATAAATGACAAAGTTAAAGGAAAATTAAACTCATACATAAAAGAAAATTGATTTGAAAATGTTTAAAATGGAAGAGTTCTCAGGCTTCATGACTAGCAACCACTTTTTAAATAGCGTAAATTTGAAGTTACAGCTTTAAGTCGCTTTAATGCTTTCCAATATAATTTTGGTAAAATATATCATGTATAAAAAGAGGATTCTGATAAAACCCAAACTCTCTTCTAACTTTATATACTGATCCTGTGGAAATAACCTTAAAAATAAGGTGAAAGGAAAAATGCATAGAAGAGGTGTTTTTTTTTTATTAATTTTAGTTCCTATGCTCTGATATATGGATGAAATCAAATTAGCAAATTGTTACTGAGCCATAGCTGGGAGCCAAGTGACCGTACAATTAGCCTCAGCATTTCTTTGTTCTTGGCTTGGTGTGTCAGATTGATTCAGCACAGGTATTTCTGAGATAAGGCATGAGAGTTCTGAGAGTTGCCACCGTAAGCTTGTTAAGTTAAAACTAGTGAAAATCCATACATAGACGATGAGACTTCAAAGTCAGGAAAATTAAACATTATCTGCGTATAGCCTTTGATTGAGAACATCAGAAAATGATTGCAATTTAATAACAAAAACATAATCAGTTCATTCAACATTTCATTACGGCCACTGTTATGTAGCAGGCACTCTACTGTGCACTGGATACGCACCTGAAAGAACAGAGACAAGAGATCCTGTGCTCTTGGAGCTTCATGTATTGTATTGTGTCCAGAAAAAAACACTTTGCGAGGAGTAGAATCATAGTCCCTTAAAGGACAGTTTTCAGATCTAAGGAACCATCAATATCAATTGCAAGCTTTTAAAAATACCAGTATCCTAATGGAGCGGAAGTTGAGAATCATTGCTTGTTTGTACAAGTCTAATGCTTAGTACCGACATTAAAAACACTGTTGGTCTATGGTTTTCATTTCATGAAGTTTTAAAGCATATTTTCTTCCTTCAAAATGAATAAACTACAATGAAATATAAATAAAGCTTTTTCCCATGCTCGGGGACAAAGTGAATTCTAAGTATAATAAATTAAGTGTCACGAAGGTCAGGCTACAAAGGAACTGAGATCTTTGTAATAAGTAGAATTTAGGATTGAGATATTCAGGTCTTGTTGCACTATACAGAAGACAGGATTTCTTTCCATAAAAAAAAAAAAAAATAGTCTCCTAAATATAAATCACACAAGGCACATAATTCAATAAAAATAGATTAAAAATATAGACAGGAAATTCAGGGGGAAAGACAACAAAGATGTTTGAACAAATGCTCAATTTCATTCATTAATAAAAACGAAAATCAAACTGTAAAAAGGTATTTCAGATGAATCTAAGTAAAAAAAAGAAAATTTGAAAAATCTGTCACTAAAATTGCATTGAAACAAGATAGTCACATATAGGAAAAATACAAATTATATAGTTTTGGTGGAAAATTTTAAAGTACTGAGGAAAAATTAATAATGTATATCTTCTATTATTTGATAATCTGAATTTAGTTACATACTCTAACAAAACCTCTTAGATTTAAACACAAGAACATCTAATTCACCATTGTTTATGAAAGCAAAAATAAGAAAAAAGCTAAAAATTTCAATACAGCAATATGGAAATAAACCATGGCATACCCACATCATTTGTATCTATAACGCTAAAAATACACACATGCACTCACACACACTATATATATATATATATATGCAAATATATGTACATTTACACACACACACACACACACACACACACACACACACACACACACATCTGTATCAACATGAAAAATACTTTAAGACAAATGAACCAAATCATTGATTCTATGGTAACATGACCAGTGAAAAATCATGTTGTAAAATGTGCATATTATAAAGTCATACAGGTATTCAGGAAAAAATAACACAGATTTTTCACAAATGCATACATATGTATGTAAAGCATTTTTTTTTCAAGTCTAGATATAATTACACCAAACATGAGATAATGAAATTTCCAGGGCAGGGAGGGGAGGGAAATGGATAGATGGATAAGAGATAAAGATGGCTTTAAATTGATGAGTAGTTGCTGTTTATTCACAGCCCTCCAAATTTTATTGGAAGAAAACTAAAACGTTTGACAATCTGGTATGCTTAAACTTACATTTCTAGGTTAAAAAATTTTTGAAACAAATATAGAAATAATGTCAGCATATCTAAATTCTGATTAAAGGCACATAAGTAGCTGTTGTGTTAATTCCTACAGTTTTCTATTTAGTATTTACTGTAGTTATTATAATTGTTACATTTCTCAACATCAGAAAATACTTTTCCACGTCCCAATTAATCTATCTACAATTATTTTGTAATCCTTATCTTAATTTTTCTTGAAAATCTCTTAATTTCACAAGAAAATTAGATAAAAACACAATGTACCTCAGTTGAGATACAAAATTATGATATGACCCAAAACCACAGTTTTAGATCTGGGATATAATAATTGACACATCTTTGAATCATCAGAGGTTAATACAGAGCCTGATACTTGTAGGTACAGTCACGTGCCACATAACCATTTTTCACTCAATAACAGCCCACATATATGAGGGTAGTCCCTTAAGATTTTAATGGATCTGAAATACTGTGGCGATGCTGGTGTAAACAAACCTACTGCACTGCCAGTCATACAAAATTACTGCACAATTATTACAGCACATAATACTTGATAATGATAATAAATGACTATGTTACAATATTCAATACAGTGCTGAATTTAGTATTCAATACAGTATAAATCTGCTGTACAGGCTCGTAGCCTAGGAACAATAGGCTGTACCATACAGCCTAGGTGTGTAGTGGGCTATACATCTAGGTTTGTGTCAGTACACTCTTTGATGTTCATGCAATAATAAAGTTACCTAATGACAGATTTCTCAGAATGTATCAAGATGGTTAAGAAGCACATGACTGTATTCAAATAAATGATTCTTTAACGCTGATGCTCACCAAAAGTCAGTTTCTACCTATCATTATCTCACACCTTTTAAATCCTGTTATGATAAATACTTACTCCCAATGCCCCACAAAGGCTCATTCATAAATTAAACACTATTGTACAACTCCAAGGCCATTTAAAAATAATTTGGTTGTCATCATATGCAGATATTGGCCTTGTCACCTTTACATCACATTTTCTGCCTGTTTCCATCCCTCTCATGAAAAGTATACATAAAAGCAATGTCATATGTTCTGAAGGAACATTTTCCTAACTACAACTTCGTTACAAAAGTAGAATTAGAAATGGGAAAATTGCAACTCTTAAAAAAAAATCTTATCAGATACATTTCATGTCAATTATTGAATAGACAGGGTTCCTTCATGTTTTAATTCACTATTTACAAAATGATATAAATATGGGGGCGGCCAGATGACTCAGTTGGTTAGAGCGCGAGCTCTAAACAACAGGGTTGCAGTTCGATTCCCACATGGGCCAGTGAGCTGCGCCCTCCACAACTAGACTGAAGGACAACTTGGAGCTGATGGGCCCTGGAGAAGCACACTGTTCCCAATATTCAATAATTTTTTTTTTATATATAGGACATATATCTTTATGAAAGTCTAATTTTTCTATAAGTGCAAATTATGTTTTTAATCTTTTTAAAAGTTCTTCTTTAACATAAAAAGGGAAATCAGCTCTAATATCCATTTTATTGAAAAAAAACAAAAACTATGTATTTCTAATTACAAAATTTTAGAGGAGTTTTTCTGGAACTCTCAGACATAGGAAATCATAGGATGGAAATCAGCTAAGAATATAATGTTCATAGTTGACAATTTTATCTCCAGTCTTTGAGTACACACATGGAATAAATGAATGTAGCTATTAATCAGCAAATAATGTGAAATGTATGATAAAACGTCAGAATCATTCCCACCCCTCACCTAAATATGAAATCAAAGCTGATAAGAAGACCCTGCCATATTAATTAGTGATGATGCTTTTAAGAAGCGCTGTAGTGAATTATTTTCTCCTATGTGAGTCTTTGACTAAAGAAATAACACAAGACAAAAAAGCAAAAATCAACTATAACATCTCTACTCTCCATTATTCAAGAAAAATTGATATTCATGATGGCAGCTTTAATGTTGTGCTCTGATCTCATATTTTGTGGGGCACAAAGGAAACTGAAAAGGAATATTTTAGACTCAATGAAAGAAAAATGTAAACATTCTGGCTTACAGTATTAAAACCATCATGAGACTCACTTTTTGGCAACCTAATGAAAATAAATTACTTAAGCATAAGGCTCATTTAATTCCAAATTAATCCCTTGGCAATGATAGTAGAATTGTAATAACAAAGTAGATAAAAATAAGTATCTGTAAGTTACAAGAATAACTGAGAGAAAAGGCTATCTAGACATAACAAAAATCTAGCATCTTCTATTTTGTATCCACCATTCATCACTGAATTCATAAGCTTCCCTTATAGCAATAATATAGGATTTCTCCTAACTGCCTGCCTTTCCAAAATAGTTCTCATTGGAGACTCATCCCAAAACGTGAATATAAAAGCATATTTTTCTGAATTCCTGACAAGAAGGAGTATATGGCTAAAGGATAATTAGTAATTGTTTCTAGAACATAGTCATGTAATTAATCAAAGTTTTGCCATAATCAAGTTGTCAGGGTACTTCCTTTGTTTTCCTTCAAAGGACAAAATAGGTTTCCTTAATAATTACCCTCTATATAAGATTATAAATTTTTTTCCACATTAACAAACAATACAAAATAATTTTAATATTTAGTGTTTCAAAAGATATAAAGAGGTTCAGTGGATGGACATACCCAGTCTCTGTGAGGAAAGAATTTAAAGATTAGGGACATAAAAAAATATGGTTCTGAAATATTCAGCACTTTTGAATATAAGGAATTCTTTAATTTATTCAAGCTGAGTCTATAATATACTATAATACTTTATGCTATGTTCAAACATCCATCAGAAAGCATCTATACATACCCAGATAAACGCATAACAGCTTAATAAATCAATTAAAGATTGAATTTCACTGATGAAAATTTACATTTTCTTTAGACCAGAGTATCATTTACCAGCAAGGTTTTCATCAAGGGAGTGTATGGTTATATAAAAATCCCAAGAGTGTCAAAAGCATACTTCATGTATTTGACATAATGAATGACACATGATATTTATCCAAAGTTTATAATCTAACACATTTGGGTTGATTTGATAGCAAAAAGTCACCAAAAACAACAGTTGTTGTTTTTTTCTCTTTTCTTATTTCAGTTACAATCACCACTATTAGCCTATTAGAAATTCCTCACAATCTTTATTCATACATATGATACTAGCTAACACTGGTAAAAATTAACATTTTATTTAAAACATTTAAAAAACCGTAAATTACAGAGAAGGAACTGAAGATGACCATCTATCCTTCTTTCATTTAATCATACTTGAAAGAGATTCTCCCTAATTTTACTTTTTATTCTTTAAATGGTATTACAGAATGCTCACATCTTGGTTTCTAATACAAGTTTCCAAGACAAAGAACCAGGGTTCCTTGGAGAAATGCACTGACTTTAGTACTGGGGCAGGAAATATACAAGATGAGCCTGGAGCATTTATAAGTGCTAGAAAGTGAGGAAGTACCACACACACACACACACACACACACACACACACACACACACACACAAGTTGATGTCAAAGTGTCAAAGGGACACACTATCTGCTTAAAGAGCTCCCAACAGCCAAAACTGGGACAATTCAAGGAACAAAACAAGTAAAGTGGTATTGAATTATAACCCAACATATAAAATAAATATTCTTAAGTACATATGGATAAATAAATGATACAATAAATAAATAAATGAGGGAGAAGAGACAATCCTCCACTACAGAATTCTAAATAATTTACGTACATACTCCACCCACAAAGCGGGAAAGCCCAACATCCCACTCCATATGTGGGCCACGCAGTGACTTCCTTCCACAGAACACAGTACAGAAAGGAGAGAAGCTGGAGGGATTACTCTAGTGGAGAAACATGAGAAATGCTAACTCAGCCAAGTGATCAAGGTCAACATCAACAGCAGAAGTCATGTTGATATTGTGCACCCTTGATAAAACATGATAAAAAAATTGCACCTGTGTTCTTCCTCTCAAAACCCACAAAAAGCTAACCATGAGGAAAACATCTGGCAAATTCCAATGAAGAACATTTCTCAAAATATCTAACTAGAAATCCTTAAGACTGTGAAGGTTATCAAAAGCTAAGTTTGAAGAACTATCACAACCAGGAGGAGACAAGACAAATAAATGCAATGCGCCACCCTAGATGGCATCTCAGAACAAAAAAAGAACAGTAGGTAAAAATGAAGGAAATCTGAGTAAATGATGAACTTAGGTAATAATGTATCAGCATTGGTTAATTAATTATAAAATACATACTATCCTAAAGTAAGGTGACAAGGAAACTGGGTGTGAAGTATATGGGAACTCTGTTCTATCTTCTCAATTTTTCTGTAAACCTAGAACTGTTCTAAAAAATAAAATTAATATTTAAAGAATGGTTGTTACAAAAAGCTTTAGAAATCAAATGAAATTAAGTAGATGGGCTTTGACAGGTTACTATCTGGAAGCTTCAAGTGAAGAAATACAGTTGGCTCTCTGTACCTGGGGGTTACATATCCTTGGATTCAACCAACCACACATCAAAATTTTTCAGGAAACAAACAAAAGTTCCAAAGAGCAAAACTTGAATTTGCCATACACCAAGTACTATGCTGAATCCATGCAAATGCAAATCTATATGCAAATGCAGGTTACATGCAAATACTAAGCCATTTTATATAAGGGACTTGAGCATCCGTAGATTTTGGTATCCGTGGCGTTCCTGGAACCAATTACCCACGGATACTGAGGGTTGACTATATTAACAACTGACATTAGCAATTGAAAATTAATACCAACATAACTGCACATTAACATTTTAACTGCCGTCTAAATTAATCCAAAAAGATGGAACAACAGAACGAAGCAAAATTCAGGTTCAATGATCACAGTTGTTTATACACAGCATGATATGAGAGATGACATATTGATTTCAAGTCCTGATTGGTTTTTGTCTGCCACTCTATATAGCATTTGTAGTACACACACTATAAACCCCGAAATGAGTAAAATATCAAGGAAAGGATGCTTCTAAACCCGTGTCCAAAAATTGAGACGTTTTGTTGGCATGGTGACCCATTCTTCCCCATTAAGCTAACATGGGGAAATCAAGCAGTTAGAAATTTCTTGAGTACCCATGGCAAGCTTCTTCTAGAGCTAAGGAATAGAAACTGAAGTACCCAAAGAATTCAAAGACCGGAACAGCAAGGGGTGTGTCACCCCCCCTAACCCAATACACTAAAAGCAAGCCCCTGAATGCCAGTCTTCAGAGTAATCTTGTTTAGCTTAAAATAAGAGGTTAACACTTGCCACCAGGCAGTGCACTATGGTCAAATCAGGTTGGCCACGAAACAAAACAGCCTTTATGAAGAAAATATGTGAAGAAAATATCCTTTGTGACCTAAGAATCAAAAAATACTTTAAACAAAAGAAGATACCTCTCTTTGACTACCAAAACATTTTTGGTTTTTTATTAAACTCCTTTCCCTATACTTTAAAAACACACCTAAAAGTTAGAGAAATCAAAATGAAAGAGCTTCAAGTGAACTGAATTTGGGAAAGGAACTCATCTACTGATCTCTCCTCAAGTGGGCAACTGCATTGCAAATGTAGTTCCTCTGCCAATGGATTAAACTGCAACATTCTTTTAACTCTGTGTGGCTTTAGTGCGACAAACCAGCCATTATGAGATGCGTTCCAGTCTCATTAATGAGTTAAGCATCTGAGTCCAGCATTTTGGAAACATAAAGAGACAAACTATAATGAGACTTCCCTCAGTGGGGAGGCCAAGATACAGCCATCTTCTCTCCAAGATACCATAATAGGCAGCTATTTAATGAGTATGGGAGTTTTTCTATGAAGAAAAAGAGACAAATAAGAAAAAAAAATTTATATATAGAAATAAAACTTAATATACATACCTTATAGGTAGGTGTCCCTTAATACACATAAATTCAATGCTTATTGTTTTTAAATGGAAATATGCTCCCACTCAATAATTACACTTGTCTTCTGCTAAATACAGAGTCAAATGCCAACATGGACAAATGATTATTTACTTTTTCTCAAAAATAAAAATGCAGGCCTCTACCTATATATTTCTCACATGGAGTTTGTCTTTATTCTCAAAATGCCACACTGATTTATAACACTTGTTTCTGTGATTGGGAAACTGAGGCAGAGTAATTAGAGTTTTTGAGAGAAAATTTTCACTTGGGAAAACATCCATCAATTTTATAATTCTTCTTTCAATATCTGGTGATTACAACGATTTAGAAATTCCCAGACATCACTGTGGCATAGACTGAGGCATTATAATTAGCAGTCATTCAGAGCAGAATCAAACAGAACTGGAATCTTTACAAGATCAGCTGAGTAGAACATTCTAGGTTTACTGAGCAAGCAGAAGGGGTCATCACCTACCTTCCCTGCCTAACAGAAAACAGAATAAATGAACAACGATGCCAAATTTTCAAGTGCATCAGAGCAGTAAAGGAAGTTATGGTTAGTAGAATCTATTAGAGAAAAAAACAACTCTACTTCCAAATCTTTGTTAGGTGGACAATTTGGTTACTCCCTTTCATAAAGAAGAGACGTAAGGAGCAGCAAAGTAGTGACATCAGCCGTAACCGATGGCTGGTTACTTGGAAATATCTTAAAAACAAAAATTGAGTTTTCCTGAAAAGAACAGTAATCTTTCACACCTATGCATCTCATTACTCCGAAAGCCAATTTCTTTTTGAAAAGTAAAACAGTAAACCTAGACGGCAGTATCCATTATAAACAAATGGAGTAACTTTCCTAAGAGCACAAATTAACATTTGTACCATCAAATAAGCGTTTCGTAAATGCATGTCTTTATTAGCTGGAATTAATCATCAAAAGGTTGACCCTCAAATTATGCTTGCTTTATAAATAATAAACTAGTTGCACATTTCATGTTATACAGACATAGAAATGATTGATACAGCTGCCAAGTGGCCATGAGCCAGATGTTTGGGAACAAACTAAAATACTAAAAAGTTTTCAGTTCAGGTTCTGTTCTGATAGGCTCCCCAAAAGGGTCTTCTTGCCAGAAGCAACTTGGCAAAATGTGATTTTTGGAGCCTATTCGTGGTGGCTACCAATCTAAACAGATGAAATCTTTGTGTAAATGTAACCCACCTCATTTCTTTCCTTCTCTTTTAATGTGAGTTTGAAATTGAATTTTAATCATATGCTAACTTTTAAAGATCATATATGAGAATTGAGGTGTTCAGAAAGCTCATAGGTAAACTTCACAAGAAGATTTTGAAACAGAAAGCAACTTGAAAACTCTGAAACCCATATAATCATTGCAGTGTTGGTCTTCTACTTAAGACTTCAGTACAACCCAAAAGTTTCACCTTACTTCAAATTAGTTAAAAAAAAGATTTCTGCATGTATTAAATACCTATTTTGAGGGCCATTAAAACTCTTCCCATTAATTTTCCTTTTTAGCACGTCTAGCCTTTGTAGCTATCAATAAATATTTCAAATTGTTTCAGACAGGGTTAAAATCTCTTTTTTTGTTGTTGTTGTTTTTTTGCCTTAAGATGTGTATCTTTGATTTTTAGCAGTGTCTATTTAAAACACCCTAGAATTAAATAAGATTCACTGCAAAAATCTCTCACGAGTCTTCAAAACACATTTGGATTATTCTTTCAGCTCAATACAGCTCCAATTAGTACTAATCATTACCATGGCCTAATTATTTAAAATTAAATACACTGAACTTACACGTGCAAACATTTTGCAATTCCACCCCACATCCACTTTTCTTTTTAAGTTAATTTATAAGATTAGACAACTTGTTTTAGTAGATTATTATCATTGAATAAAGTCCAAAATGCATTTATCTAATGGGAATTCTGTCTGCTTTAACAGTTGTGTTTAGTGGACACTCTCTGACTCAAGTGTCAATCATTTTTTGAGTGGCTCCTGGCCCTTACTTAGAACCCTGCTGGGAGACGAGCAAGAAGTGTTTTCCAGGTGCATGACTGACACTCAGTAAGTCTGAACTAAACAAAGGGGAAGTGGAAGGTGTTCGGTAAAATACTTTTCTGGAAGGCCATCTTCTTGCTCCCTACTCAACACACTCTTGTTCAAAGGCACTGGTCACTGTCCCCTCATGCGATGCCATCAGGCAGCTTCAATATAGCAATGAACACCAGCGACACTTACAACTGCAGAAAACTCATGCAACCCATGTGATGGGCAAGTCAAACAATAACAAAACCAAAAGATGAAAAATCTTAACACCATGCTATACATTTTGAGTACCAGAAAATAATAAAAATTGTAGGATGCGTTAGAATCTTTATTTGACTCCTATAACGCAAACATTTCTTTTTAAGTAATATCAGGAAATTCCATTGTTGAATAGGTTTCCATAATAACTCCTAAACAAAACACACTAGAACTTTTAGAGTGAGGATCGTATTTCTTAATAAACCCGTTTTTATTCTATCCTGCACCATATCTCAAATCAACCCACATATCTTGTTCCTTCAACAATCTAAACAAAGGCAGGTCATCTAAATGATATGCTAAAGCAAGTACAAATTAAGCTCCATTGTCTACATATGAGACTAGATATTATGAGGAAAGAGAGAATTGTGTATAATTGCCTAATGAATTCAAACACCTGTTAAGTGCTTTCATACCTCCCAAATGAGATCCTGGCATCTAGTGAAGAGAGCAGTGCTTTAGAAAGCAACGTTCTATTCTGTCATTGTATTTCACTATGGAATGTGAAGGAAATCGTTTATTAGTAGTAGTAACACTAATTACAAATGTTTATTCAATATTTTACAGCATGTTCTTAACGCATATTATTCTCCAATAATTCTTTCTGAAACCTTATGATGTTTGTAAACTTTGTGAATTAGTATTTTACAAAAAGGCAGGCAGAAATCGGAGGTGACGTATGTGGCTCACAGTTAACAGGTAGAAAGACTAGGATTCAAAGCCATGTCCTTCGTAAGTCCAAGTGTTCCACCCCCACCCCACCCTAAACCACACAGTACCCAGCTTGCAACCACTATCTCCAAATCTTCACCAGCCAGGTTCTCAATCTGCTCTCCCGCTTTCCAACCTCAAGGTGATAACTGACATAAAAGCTCACTAACTTCTACAGGAAAAGCTCAGAAAGCCACAGGTGGGTAAACGCTAGAGAGATCGAGATAATAAATTTATATTTGTAAAATCCCAGAACTTTAGAGAGCATCTCTTTAATATTTATTTTGTAGGGAGGAAAATGGTGTCCATAGAGCTTAAATGTGTTCCCCAGGACACTAAGCTGTTCCTTCACGGTCAGGACTGGAAATTTCACTTTCCTTTATGTCCGTGGCATGGTCCTTTATCCTTTTATTTATATTTTTAATTACTACTCTTCATCAAGAATCTACAATAATTATCTAAAACAAGAATAAATTCCAAGGTCTTCGGCCTGGTATTCAAAGCTGGTCTAAAATTTGGCTCATCTTTTGTATTTAAGTTCAAAATCCCCTCATACTTGTCTCTTTATTATTCTATGTATAAAACAAATGTGTATCCCTCTGCCTAATGTTGCCACCATCTTAAGTGTTCTCCCTCACTTCCGGCTTACATTCCACTTCTTCCACAAGACTTCCCCAATTTCTCCAGGCTACATTAATCCCTGCCTTCTCGAAACTCTCTCTTATAACTTGTTCCAGATATGAAAGATATCAGATCTTGCAAAGGTAAAGTGTGACGTTAAGGCCCAAAGTGACACTAAGCATATATCATCTTAATGACTATCACACTCTTACGGAAACTGAGTTTCGCTTCTCCCACATGAATACAAGCTCCTTGACGATAGGGATTTGTCTGTTTTGTTCGCTAAAGTACATGATCCACAGCAACTAGACAGCTCCTGGCACAGCGCAGGCACTCAATATTGGAAGGATGAAGGAGTACATAAATGACCGAGCAAATGACTGAATGAACAAAAGAACAAAAAACACGAAACAGGAGTCTAGAAGGGCACTTTAAAGCCAGTATATGAAGGCAGTTTTAGATCCTCCAGAATCTTGATACAATGATCACAGTCCAGTATGACTTTGGTCTGCATACCTGTACAGCACCGTAGATAGAGGGGATTCTTTACCCTGGGATTTTTTGAAGTCTATATAGATAAGTGATACTGCAGCTCCTTCTTTCTTTAACTTATATGTTTTACCTCAGTGTCCATAGTTTCTTTAACAATTTGATTTTTTTTTTCCTGGTGGGCACTGTATTATTGGGAGTTAAAACAATGGTAAACCATTTAAAGCTCCTCTCGCCAATAAGTCCTGTCCCTTATAGAAAAAACTTCAAGTGTGTTTTAAATATATTTGAACTATGAAGCCAGGTCAAGTTCCTAATCCTTAGGACTATTTTTAATCAGTGAAGAATAGGAGAAGAACGCAGTCTCTAAGGAAGGAAAGAAAAAAAAAGGAGAGAAAGAGACAAAGAGAGAGAGAACAAGGGAGGGAGAAAAGGAGTCAGGAAGACAAGGCAATCTTTAGACTTGCCAAGTTCACCTGAACAAGAGGGCAATAATCAAAGTACATAATACCTCTGGGCAGCTTCAGCTCTAAATGAAGAGCCTTAAAATACCCACTTCATTTCCTGAGGTCGTTAGGAGGTGAGCTGAAGTGTCAGGAAGACTTGTAAACAATATAACTAAACAAATGAAAGGCATTACTACGAATTTGAGGGATAGGATATTCTTGAAACAGCAAAGTCAGTTCCTTCTAAAGGATGCTAGTGTAGGATCTGAGAAACTTCTCTGTAATTGAATACTTCCCAGTGACTGAACACTGTGGTCCCAGGGAGCAAGCTATTTTTAATCTTGTTTCCAAATATCCCTGTTAAAAATACACCCACTTCCCAGTCTAGCATTATAGTGAATAACAAAATTTAACGATTAATGAATATAAAAAATGGACCAATAATAGCCTTGCAATGTTACATAATAGGAGTATTCACATGTAATGCAGCCCTTTAATGAACTCTGACTTCTAAAAAAAATACATTAATAATAGAAACAACCAAACATATGATCTTTATGGCACGTATTTTAAAGTTTGACGATTTGTAGAAAAAGTGACCATTTTAAAATAGATAAAAATCAAAATGGCTCACATTAGTTGAGAACTTACTATGTGCTAGGCACTCAGAGATTCCTATGTATTAGCTTATTTAATCTTCAAAAAACCCTACATATGAGATGCACTGAGGTACAAAGAGGTAAATATCAGAATTCCCAGGTCATACTGATATTAAAGCAGCAAGCATTATATTTCCTCATTCAACCAGCTGCCTGTTTAAGAAAGAGGAAAAAATATTATAAATTTTAAAAAATCTGAAATAACTTTGTAAAGGGCCAAATACAAAGCTGCATTCAAAAAGAACAATTAAGCAATCGATTTTAGTGTATTGACAGAAAAGTCAGGATTTGAGATATTGGCTTGATGTGTTTCTTGTTTTTTTTTTAAAAAGGAAAATATATGCTAAATTCACATTTATCTTTGCAGATTTAGTTATCTTCGATTTTAAAAATTCCGAATCAATAATTCTAATGGTGTTCAATTTTCCTGTGTTCCTCATTTCGACAGAATGAAATGGCCCATTTTCAAAGAGAAGGATGAGCACTCTAACACAGTAAATATAAATAACCTATATTACAAATAACCTATGTCACAACCACCAATGCATTTATCACCAAGATATTTAAAAAAAAAAAAAAAATCACTGCCAAAGCTAATCACTTTTTATCTACTCAGGAGGTAAACACTGTTAAGAAACCCACCATCACCCAACCACCACCAACTATGGCCAAGAAAAAAAAAACTATTAAACTGGTACAAGATTTATTTCTCGATTTTTTTTTTCTCCTTCATGACAAAATTATTTGGCTTTTGTATTAAGAGCAATAAATAAATATGCTTACTTTTTTTTTCTAAGTAATTTGCCAAAAAAAAAAAAAAAAAATCAAGAAAGATGAAAAAGAAAAATTCAAGTATCCCTACATTACAAGCTGAATTTCAACTGAAGATATATTTTTACAGCTGCTATGAACTTCTAGAGCTGGTTATTCTTGGAAACCACCTTCTGCTTACTTGGGCTTCCTTTAGGGGAGAATTGTTACCAAAGTTTACTTTGTATGATTATTTTGAATGAATTGGATGTCCAGAGAATAGTCCTAGTGCTACGTTTGGACTTGAATTTACTTTCAAAATTCTAGTAAAGGAGATCCTACTAACACAGAGCAAGACTGGTGATATCTGCTCAGTGAGCTCACTAGTTCTCTGATAAAATGTACAGCAGGAAAAGAGAGTAAAGATCATATACTCTCAGTACACTAGTCTAGGTTTCCTCAACTGTAAAAAAGGAAGATTAAAATCCTCAACAGAAGCGTTAAAAATCCAGATAAAAACAAATGTGAAAGCCATTTGTAAAAGGTACGTAAAAGGTATGAAGTCGAATGATTCGTACTATTATAAATATATTGTCCTAAACGATCGTTTGGGAGTGACTTAATACACACGGGTGTATTAACTAAGTCACCAGGTAGAACCAGCCAACTACAGCCTGTAGGCCGAATCGGGTACTAGAACACAGCTACACCAACTTGCTCTCAGGAGGCCAGCAGAGTCGAGTAGCTGTCATGGTGTCCACATGACCTGCAAAGCACAAAAGATTTACTATCTGGCCCTCTGAGTAGAAAACAAAGTATGGTAAATTCTCAGTCCAGTTTACTGTTTGACACTTGATAACACTTCTTCAAGGATTTTTTTCTTTTTTAATTTTCTTACAGAGAATTGCCAATTTACTTGGTATTTAAGGAAAACATGCTATTTTTTCTTGCATAGGAAAAGGGATCAGAGTCAATTTCTAATTATGTGTCTAAAATGACAGTCCAGCTAATGTAAAAATGACATAACTCCCTATTCTAGTTTACATAACTAATTCATTAAGAATTAAAAAGTATGAATCACTTCTGAGAATTCATTTCAGATAATCAAGTGTTAATGGTATTTAAGTTTAAAAAAAGATAATGAAATAGACAACATCAGGATACAAGGTATCATAGGGAGATATTTTAATTCAAATAGACTCTCTAAAAGGTACAACCCAGAACATACAGCCTATTTCAGTTTGCAGCAAATACTTACTTGGTCCTCAAAGAAACATTATTATAGTACTTTGGGATCTAAAGCTTTTGTTCTTTAGAATAAATGAAAACAATATCTATACAATAAACCCATCTTTCCAATCACATTATTCCAAAGACAAGGAAAGTTATGAATTTTACGGAAAAAAAAAAGATTAGCAATAAAATTATTTTTTAAACTAGAATGAGGTAATTTGGTTCCTGAAGCATCCACAGAAACTCCCACATTAGGAAAATAACCCCTGCAGAGGTTAAATGACTTGTCCACAATTACATAACTAGGTAGTGGCAGAAACTGTGCAAGAACCCAAGCCTCCTGATTAGAACAGCAGAATTTATGTCATTATGCCATATGGCCATACTTTTCACAGCATGTTCCCTTTATCTCTGAAATCACAACTTCTCTCAAAGGTCTAACATTTTTCAGAGGCTTTTATGTAACTAACCTAGAAAAGGCTACGAGCTGGACGCAAAGGTTTAGGTTCAAACAACCTTTATATAAATTTGATGTAAATCAGCAAATATCTTAATGGTATATTAAATTTTTATAGAATAATTCTCCAATAATTAACTTTATGTTATTACTCTTTTTAAAATGGCTTAGAAATTAATTTGCCTCTAGGAGGCAAACTGGGGCATATTTTAGGATAGCTGTTTCTTTAAATTCACATTCAGTCCCTTCTTAAAGTGTATACTATGTCTAAAAAATGTTTCCTTTCTTCAAAAGGTAATAGAATGGAAATTGGGTTTTTCCTAGATTTTACAAACACCTTTACACTTTGATAAAACTCCTGGTCAAACCTAAAAACACATCAATTATACGTATTTAAATACAACCTAATTATTTCTGCATGTGTAAGACAAAACTGAGAGGTAACTACACGAGAAAGAAAAAGTACCCAGATTCCTAATTACACTGTAAACCACTGATATTCATTCCAAAATCAAGGGCTGCCTGTACCACACACACAGCCAAGAAAGCAATCAAATAGTGACGTCAGATTCTTACTCAAGAAAATAGCATTTATGTAAGGGCCTCCAATTTATCATAGTTTTCAAAAACCAAAAATAAGAATCCAAGCATTCTGAACTAAACATAACCCCCAAAATCCATTCTGATCACCCAAACTCCATTACCAAGTTGTTAAATAGTAAATAAGACAGGCAAGCATATTAAATACACCAGTGCAAACATTCAGAGTTCTCAGTAAAGCTATAACCAGGTTTACTGACTTGCAGGATTTGAGGTCAACTTTTCTCGACAAATTTTGTTAAACTTGAAAAGTATTTAAAACAAAAATTAAAAAAAAAAAAAAAACCTACATCTTTGACAATCAATAACTACAGGTCCACACTCCCTTATCCTTTAAAAATATGAAATTAAGATTACAGTGATAGTTGCAAAAATTCGGTGAAGACACTCAAAACCAATAAATTATACACTTTAAATGGGTCAATTTTATGATCTGTGAATTATATCTCAATAAAACTGTGAAAAATAACAAACACAAAAGCCTGACTTGCACTGATATGAGGTTGTTTATAGCCTTAATTTATTCCGTTTACTGTAAATATTCATATATCCCCCTTCAAAAAAAAAAATAAAAGTTTCTTACTACGAAATGCTGCTGTGTTAGAGGCGTTACATTAATACAGAGCTTATGCACTCTTTTACCTTTGGATAATTTTTCAAAAGTCAGAGTTTTGGGTAATGAATCAGTGAATTTGTAGTCCCTTTTGATATAAATGGAGGAAAGCTCAGATTACAAAAGCAGTCTTTATAATCCACATCAAACAAGATCTGACATCCTGTGCAGTTTAGGACTAAGGCACACTGGCACTCGCTGGCTTCACATTGCTAGGTATTCTAAGTCATAGCTTTGCTGAACTTTGCAGGAAAAAGTTTTTATCCAAATTATAAAGCAACCTCTATAGCGCAGACTCATCCTTTTCCTTATAAAGCCATGAGGAATGCACTGCCTGTCAAGGACACATAAATACGTTAACATGTTTGATTAGCAAAGACGCAGTAATATGAGATTCTGAGGCGAACCAAATGCTTCCATGTGAAATGACTCCAGAGAATCCTTTTTGATAATGCTTTTGAGAAACACCATGCATTTCAGAGGACACAGAGAAGTAAGTAGGAGTTTAGGAAGATCTAGTCCAGTCCATCCTCAAAAGATGTATCTACAATGCCTCTCTTTTAAGTCTGTTCAGTACAGGGCAAGGTCATGTGGGCATGGTATATACCCTTGCAGGCCAAAGTGAAGTTGATGGTCAAACTTGGAATACCAAGATCTCAATGCCTGTTCCCTTTCTGTGACAGGGGGATGCAAAAAAAGTTTCCAGTCCTTGGGCTCAAGGAGGCTTCTAAACCAGCTACACACACGTAACATCAGAACTACTCATCCAGTACTTGACATAATCAGGTGACATTTTACTTGAAGGAACCCAACTGGAAGACAATGATCGGCACTAGAAATAATCACTGGATCTAGAACTAGCATTGTCTTTGAAATCCAGTCTCAGTGCATGCTGATTGGTTCAGGGGAGTTCACTCAACCTCCTGTAAAATGGGGTGCAAATAATGACCTCACATGGCTACTGTGATTGTTAACTATAAAACAAATGCAGAGGCAGCCGGATGGTTCAGTTGGTTGGAGCGTGAGCTCTTAACAAGGTTGTCGGTTCATTTCCCACAAGGGATGGTGGGCTGCGCCCCCTGCAACTAGATTGAAAACGGCTACTGGACTTGGAGCTGAGCTGCGCCCTCCACAACTACATTGAAGGACAATGACTTGGCTTGGAGCTGATGGGTCCTGGAAGGGCACGCTGTTCCCCAATATTCCCCAATAAAAATTTCAAAAAGGAAAAATGTAAATTCCAGGAGAGCATAAGTTTTTGTCTGGTTTCTGAACTTTACCCTCAACATCTAGAATAATGTCTCATACCTAGAAAATACTCAGTACCTATTGATCAAAAATGAAAAAATAAGAAAGCATCTAGCAAATTTCTTGTCACATGACAGTCATTAAAGGGGATTGATTTAGCTTGGTTATAGAAGAGTCTGAAAGTGGACTCTGGAAGTGGACTCTGAACCCAAATGAAATACACAAGCACAAACTGGTTTGAAATAAACAAACAAACCAAAAAAAAAAAAAAAAAAATCCTGGGTGAGCTGAGCTATTTAGATGAACTACTTTTATGTCATTCTCTCAGACTCTTCTATAACCAAGCTAAATCAATTTGTCGGACACTGGTGCTTCTCCAGAATTTTGTATGAAATTCTATTTGTACTTAGTGCAAAGAGATATAATTATTGTATACATGTCTTGTACTTCCTAAGGGCTGGGAAAATACATTATCCATATTTGTATTTTTAGCACCAATAAAACTAGCGTTGCATGTGGGAATGCAGATTATTTGTATTTAAAGCTACTGCAGGCAAATACTATTGGTCCCAAGGACAAGTAATGTAAGAAAATGGTTGTTTTCTTCTTAACACTATTTGGATCTTCCATTTTCACTAAACTCGTATAAAAAAGGTATAATGGGAAGACCATGACTTTTAGTTTGTGATATACACCGCCATTATAATGAAGACTCACTTTGGAGTGAGACATTTGGAATGAGATCCCTTCTCCACTATGCACTAACTGCAAATTCTTGGGCAAATTATTTCACTTCCATAAGCCTCAGTTTCTGTATCTGTAAATGAGGTTAATAAGATCTATTCTCACAGAATGGAACACACTAATGCTAGCATACAGTAAGCATGATCAATGATAATTATCATTATTACCACCGGCTCTGTGTATATGCAAATGAAGGCTAATGAATTCAAATGGGTTATTTCTTTTCCTCTTTGAACAATAAGGAAGTCAGCATGGCCATGGGAGAAAATTATACTGCAGAGTACATGAGAACCAATGAGTATAAATTATCTTGTCCAAAAGACCAGAAACTTTAGGCTGCTGCTTTGACAACTTAAATTCAGTCCTTTTATCACTCAGCAGGCCCATTTCTCAACGACACCTCTAGAGTTTCTCTTTTCTTGCTATTTTATCTCTGAAAAGCATTCATTTTTGGAGTCATCCTCACTTTTGACATCAGGATTCGAATATTCACCCAACAGTGAGAAACTAGTCATGTCGTGGTCAGAAGAAACTTGAAACATCTTTAAAACACTAGCGGAGCATTTTTTTTTTTAAATCCCACCACATTCCTGGAGTTAGGAGTAATAGGGTAAATGACTAAACACACCCAACTAATGTGTCTACTGCTAAGGCCTAAAATTTTCCTTGCTCCCGAGTTTGTGCAGTGGTGCCTCAGGCAGATGGAAGAGGGTGAGAAGAGGAGCTGCCCCACTATATATTAACTCTCCACTTTTAGACCAATCTCAGGCTCGGCATCATTAAAGAGAAGACCCCTCTGTTGAGGGTAACCTATTTCAAACAATAACAGACTCAGCAAATTAACAAATACAAATGGAAATCAGTCATTTTAGGAAGAAAAGTACACTGTGATTTTAATCTCTTTGCGTTACTGTCTGGTAGCCACAAAAGTGAATATTTCATTTCAATATGAACTTAAACCAAGCTGGAGGCCTAGGACCACAAAATGCAAATACTTAAGCCCCTAATTGAAGCTAGTTGCAGGGAGGGAAGGGAAAATGAGAAAAAGAAGGGACTGAAAGAAGGGAAACAAATCCAACAACTCAGTTTCGAAAAGTACCTCAGAATTATTAACGTAGCAATAGAGAACCTAGAAAAAAGAAGGGCAGAATCTTAATTACTGATGAACTTGAGGGATGGGTGCCTAGAGGTCCACTACCAGGCACCAGTCTTAAGTGGCAGATAACAATTATTTCCGTAGTAACACTTTTTTATAAATTAAAGGAAGGGAAGCAGTGTGTACAGTGATAAAAGCATTAGACCTGGAGGAGGAAACCTGTCATACAATGTTGGCTCTCTACTCGCAACTAATCCGATGCCAAATTTCTGTGGGCCTCCAGTTCTGTTAAAAGAAACGGTGTGTCCCGTAGATAGTTTCTGATATGTATTTCCAGATACAAAATTTTGTGTTTTTATGAAAATGTTATAATCTTTGATAATATCACATGAGGGTATCAGATTCTCAATGTTCATCAGTGGGTCCCCAACCTAGTTATTTATCAAAATCACAGGACAGTGCTCCTGCTACCTCACCACCAACTTCCTCTCAATGCCTCAAAAACAAACTAAAAGTAAGCAGACCAAAAGATTCTTATTCAGTAGCTTCCGGTTTTGTGCTACAATATCTGGTAAAAACTACTTTCTCGATGAGAGGCTGAAAATTATCCATGTTTGGACTATGCCAAGGAAACTCATAAGGAATCGTAAAATCTTTAAATAGTCACCCTCCCTCATCCACCCCATGGCTCATCTGTCAATTAAGTCAGATTTTTAAAATCTAGATTTTCTGAAATCAAAACCAATTTTATCTATCGTCATCTCAGTGAGCCAAAGTTACTAAGATTTAAATTTCTGTGAAAATAACTTGGTCTGAATGTGATTCAGGTATCCAAAATATTTTATAAAATTTTTGGCAGTCAGAAAACAGTGTTACTTTAAAAACAAAACGTTTTGCCTTCTATTTTCTCCCTAGGAGGTGGGGAAATAAAATAAATGGTTGAACCACCACCACCACAACAAAAAAAAGCCTCAGTGTTTCCCTGGAAAGGTTTGTTATAACAGAAACTCTGGAATCAGCTGCAAAGATATTGTCTGCCAGATTGGGGAAGTATAGGAGGAGAAAAGAGATTAACATTCACCTTCAGGTAATAACAGTGCTGCTTCTTTCTCCAAAAAATGAGACTTGAATGCAGCAAGCTATTGCAGCTACTGAGCTAATCTTCCTTACTATAAATCTAGCTAAAAGGAAATATATAGGAAACAGGGTGATGGGGGAGGAGAGTAGGAAAGCCCGTCTCCCCTCCACTTTCAGATATGAAAGCAACAGCACCATCCTGAGCCCAAAGGGGAAAAAATCAGGCTATAAAAGTATGAGATGATGGCAAGATATTAGCAAATGGAGAAAAATCAAAGAATTCATATATATATATACATATATATATATATATGTATATATATATATGAATTCTTTAATTTTGTATTTATTTGTATTTAATTTGTATATATATTTGTTTTCAATCAATTAAACAAAAGATGAATTATCAAATCATGTTGTTTGGAAAAATTACCTTTCAACAGGATTGCCTCTCGACATTCTTTTAATTCTCAGCATTGGTGAACAGTATAGCAAACACCCTATTTTTGTTGATTGACATTTCACCCTGCAACCCCTTAGAAAAGCCACAGCCATGCTAATAGTGTAAAATGACAAACGAAAAGCTCACTGCTACTGAAATGCTGTGGAAACAGTAAAATGATGATGACCATGATGATGCCTACTATAGGAAAGGAATTCGGCTCAAGAGTATACATTTATTATATTCATATATAATGACAACCCTACGAGGCAAATATTATATTCCTATTTTACAGACCATGTAACTGATGCTCCAATATAATTAGTGATTTGCCTAAGGTGACACAGATAGACAATGATGGAGCATCGATTTAAATCTAAATCGCAGGCTGCAGCCCCATGGCCTTTCTGCTTGCATTTATGTGTGAAAAGCTTAGCCAAACATAACTGGTTATTTAAAATAAACAGCGGTTGTTGTTACAGTGTTAGATATATTGAACTTTTTAATCACACTATGTTCATAAGATCTTAAGAAGAAATAACACTCAACAGAACATATAAACTGGCAAATTTTTTCTGGAATCTTTAAATTAGGAGAAACAAATATTCTATGTAATTTGGAGTTTCCCATTTCATAAAAGTTATAAAAATACACTCAAAGAATTCATGTATAACCTTGGTATAACCTGAATATTATATAACCTTGTATTCATGCAGTCTGTTCAGGTGGAACATGTAACACACACACACACACACACACACACACACACACACACACATCCTTTCACAAGGGGAGGGGACTCAGTGCCTATATATTAAAAACTAAGATAATGCCTTCAAAAGGCAGGTTTGGTACTGCTAACAGGTATAACAACTCCAAATTCACAAAATTAAAATAATTAAGGTTTGTTTTTTTTTGGTTTTAAATACACAGAACTTAATTATTTGTAAACACAAATGACCCTGTTTACAAATACAATCAAGGTCTCTATCAAATGCACTTGGTATGTGGCTATGCATGGCAATATTTCAATGGAAATTCTAGCTATATTTCCATTTCTTCACTTATTAAAAATGAAGAGCCATTTGTGTTTAAAAGTCCTTCGTTTTTCTCATGTTGTCCCTGCTGTTTTCTTTGAATCTTACATTAATTATAAGCAACATGACAACCACATAGCAAAACGCAAGCATTGTAGGTTTCCCGATCACAGCAAAGAGAAGTATTACAATCTTTGCATTTTATTAGACTTCCTGAAATTAAATGAATAAACATGTGGAGGAAGAAAATGTCCTTTGGAATGGAAACACTGCCTTCACTAATCAAGGCCATAATTACTGAAAAAACATATATTAAATTCTGAATTCATGCTATTTCACTTGATGCAAGAGTTATAATCAGACCAACAGAGCATACAGGAGCCATCTGGGCGCTGCAGTTGTAAAGACAAACCCAGAGAGCAAGGGCACATCGACCTTCCTAGCTCCAAATCATCTCAGACTTTGTCATTAGAAGGACTGCTCTTCCCTTTCGATTCCTTATTAACCTTTTTGAAGAAAAGGAATACTGTGATCAGTAGGTATGAAACCTGCTGCTTAAAAGAAAAATAAAACATCACACCAGGCAACCTTACCATCGCACCACGTTACATGCGTATTTTAACTATCAATGAATTTGGTTTAATACTCTTTTATCCATTCTACCTCCCACCGCATTCATGACTTTTAAGGAATCTCTAATGGACTCATGGAGTCTGGCTTTCTATAGCTTAAATTCCATTAGAGAAATCAACACTAAATTAGCATTTTCATTGTTCCAGGAATTTAAGACAGGAATCTAACTTCCGGGCAACGACAATGGATTTCAAATTCCTGCAAACCCCATCATTTTCTGTGAAATTGACAGTACAAGTTGAATATGAGTGCTCTGATAATCACGAGATCCCTGTCAGTCAATTTGATTCCTCTGAGGCAGCAGGTTATCGAAAATTGAGCCGAGTGATGTAATATACATCCCAGACTGTTATGAGAACAGGGTAGATGATTTCAATGAGACTCATTATTTATTCATTGCAAGGTCCAAATTGCGTGTCAATTTTCACTGACGGTGTACTGAGTTAACTGGTTGAAATTCAGTGCTGGTAATTTTATTCTGTACCATAAAAAGGACCCTTTTTAAAAATTGTCATCTTCCTGTAAGAAAGAATACAAAACAAAGAGGGATTCTGTACTTGCGGCTATTCACAGTAATAGTGGAACACTGTCCAGCAATGCTGGAAGAACAGACACAGCAGAAAGCCCTTAGGGCCTCCCTGTTTTCCTCATTAGGAGTGTATAATAATATACCAGCTATTATAGAGTAAAAGCTAAAATTATACTAGTCTTCAGAAAATAAATGCTTTTTTTTTTAATGCTAAAGAATAAGATAAACACTGACAGAGGAGGACCTCACTGAATGATACATAATCTTCCCTTCAGAGTCTGATTCTTAAATCTCATCACCAAAGGGACCCATCCTCAGGTGTAGAGGCAGGACAGAGAAGAAGGTTCCCCCAAGTGGCAAGATGGAGCTGGCCTGCACTTCCCCAGGCTTCTCCCATGGACCAGTTGAAGTGGGTGTCCATTTAAAAACGATGCATTGTCTGGCAACACTGTTGGGCTACAACGTATCGTAAAAGGACCCCTACATCGTTAGGCAGACTAGCTGTCTCAATCTCTCTCTCCCAATCTACTTTCCTCTATAATTCATGCACTCTCTGTATATGCCCAAACAGCTCAGTGGTCCCCAGTAACTTCCTATGAGTTTCCCTCTATGCATTGCTGGTGCACTACCCTCCATTTTTTCTCCCCTCTCTAATCATAAATGCCTATATCCAAGCTGTCATTTGTAGCCCTGCTCAAATGTCTCTACTCCAGAAGTTGCTTCCTAATCCTCTCAGCTGAAAGTAACCTCCCTTCCTCTCAACTGCCCTAGCACTCCAAGGACCTCACAACCCTCACCACTTTCCAGCTTAAGTTTCAGCTCCATATTTACATCCACTATTCTCACCTTCCCACTACTCTAAAATGTTCTTAAGGGCAGAAGTCTGTCAATTCATCTTTGAATCCCCACATCGCCTAACACAGTACCTTGCACAAAGATGAATTTTTTTTTAATGATAATTTGTGAATAGGTCACTGTTCCAAGTACTAACACTCTAATGCAAGCATTACAGAAGCTTGCAAGGCTACCCAAATGTAAATAATTCAACTTGAACACAAAATCATCTTAAATCAGCTGAGCAAAGAAGCCAACCTGCAGGAATAAAATACCTTATTAATCTTTGACTTTTTCAATTGTAAAATATTTCTGAACCTTGAGTTTATTTGTGGTATTATCTGGTTAGCAGTGCTGGCAGTTGTTCAAAGTTTTAAAGGGCTACAGGTCATGAATATTAAATGCTATAACAAATTTACTGGGAGGAAATCCAAAATCATTTGTAAATGCATGACAAATAGCCCCAGTTTCAATAATGCTAGGAAATACTGTAAATTGGAATATCTTGTGATATCTGGATTCTCACAAAGTCAAGTGTAAGACAAATGAAGGGAAAGAAAATCCTAAGAAAGTGGGAACACTACTTGAAGTAGAATAGCACAGATGTTGACTAAAGAAAATCAGAAACAGCAAATATATCATATTTCATTTAGTGCAATAGATATGAGGGTCACATCTTGAGTAAAACCATAACCTACTCCAGAAAAGGGACAGCGCCGTAAATGATAACAGATTCTGCCAATACCATCCCCAGCAGGTAATCAAACAAAACATACATGTGGATTCAATGTGCAAACACCTGCCGGCCATGTGACTCACTTTTCATGCACTTCTATACATGGGGCATCACACAAAATAGTCCACTGCACAGAAACACCACGTTTAATCTCCTCAATGTTCAAATAGTGACAAACCAAAAACCTTCAACAGCACATTAACTCCCACCCTTGAAAACCATTCTCAATATAAACCTTGTAAACTGTTTGGAAATATGAGGTTGTTGGTTAGTGTGAGTCTGATCACTACATGCTGGTGTAAGAACGAAGCTTATTTAATACCCGAGATAAAGGTAAACTTCATTCCCCATAGGCAACCTCCATCATTCTCATCCTGTTTAGCGTTACAATAAAGAAAAGCATCTTTAGAAGAATTGTGAAAAGACCAAACTAAAGGAGCTTCATTTTTTCCAAGTTATCTTAGGCTGTTAGAATTACTACACTGATTTTCTGATTTCTTTGTATTTTTTATTTTTTTTCTTATTTTCCACCTGTAACTGAATAAGTGATTATGAGGCTAATAAAGGGGAAAAAAAGATGTTTCCACATTAAAACAGTTAACAGATGTTAAATAAGCACAGAAAATGGCCAGTAGGCAAGAAATGACTGATGTTGGGTAAGTAAGAAAAATGTTGCTTCTACTGATTTTATTATCCATGTACCTCCTGGGGTCATAGGAGACTTGTAAAAAATTTTGTGGGTAGATAAAAGTCGAGCAATTATTTGCAAAGCTAGTTTATTTTGAGGGTTCCCCACCCCCGCACCCCCGCCACTCACTCTTACTTTTTGGCCACATAAAATTAAATGAGTGAAAGTCATTGAAAAAAAGGCTAAAACAATCATCTGGTGAGACTCAGTCAAGAAAACTTTTTTTTCAACATTTTTCTAACATGCATGTCTTCCAATCCCACCTGCTAGACCTCACTAGGCAGAAATGAAATCTGCATCATATAAAGGGGAGAATATAGGATTTCACTTTAACATTTCAAGCACATACTTTTAAAAGGTAAGTCTTAAACAAGTGTGAATTCAGTAATTTACTAGTACACCAGACGGTGAGCTATATGCCAAGGATAACGTAGAAAACATCCTGAAGCTAAGAACCACGGACATTTTAAAATTTTGTTGATAAAGTTAGGAACACTGATTTTTGTTCACACACATTTCTGAAGATTTTATATTTAGTGGTTGTTTTTTTTGTTTTGTTTTTTTTAACAAATCTTCCTAACTATTGACAACCATATTATCTCATAAGTCATGTGACTCTTTCAATAAACATTTAAATGAAATGTTAATGTTTTTAGCATATTCAGAACAGTACCTGACAGACGTAAACACTAAGTTTTTATTAACTATTAAATAAAATTTCCACAATACGCCAGGGACTTACTATTTTTCACATACTTCATCAACGAAAAATATAACTTACATATTTGCTTTGCAGAACTGCAAAAACCTTACATATAATATGGGCATATGCATCATTTTCTTGAGCCTTAGAAGAAAAAAAAAAAAAAAAAGCAAAAACATGGCAGCCAAGAATTCTGGCCAAATTCAGCCATCCCAAGGATTTTGTCTGGCCCAAACAGGATTTAAGTTGTTTTTAAATTAATAACCCATATTAGAAAACAGCAGATGCCAAAGAAAAATCCAGATGTCTGTCTTCACAGAAAAACCTTAAAGGCTACCGAACGGAAATCTCATCACAATAACGGGATGGAGTGGTGTGCTAGTAAGGCAGAACCGCTAGTATACCACAGACCCCTCTGCCTGGCCCTGTTACACATGTGAGTTTGGGGGCCAGAATCTGTAAGAGGTACAGAACTGAAACCACCAACACTGTGAAGAAAGAACCTGAGTGTGGGTGCTATGTGAAAAATATTACTAACAGTCAAACTTAAAAAAATGCAGAGCCTTGCCCCTCTGGTCCTAATAAACTCCAGCTTTAAGAGGACCTCCATTTTTAGATTCAGAGTATTTGACTGATTCTCTAATTTGCATAATAGAGTTAAACATTTGTGCACTCGAGTTTTCTGTTTATATATGTGCTATGTTTTAATGGGGCAGGAAAGTTTATTTCATCTGGCAAACTATGATAACTATGATGCAGAGTTAATTGGTAAGATATTTAAGATGATTATTCGTTTAAGGTTTAAAAGAACCTTATAAAGTCTTTTAATCCACTTCCTTCAGAGTCTCTTCCAAGTCACCCCAGGCAGAAAAATCTATATATTTTAAAGACAGAATATGGAATTTTCTATAACTTCCATATGTAATCTATGCCAGTGTTTACAAGCCCCACTGTCGAGATTCTAAATGAAAGTTTGTACTTAAATATGCATGCTTCAGCTTTAGTCAATTCCTAAAGTCATATGTTTTCAAACCACTGTATGTAAAGACAACTAGAAGGTTATCTTTTGGCCTTCTTCTTCTTAAGATAAAGAATTATAATCTCTATCAATATTTCTTCTTTCCCTTCGACTAACACACATCGGGACCTTCCAAACACTGGGCACGCAGTTCACAATGAATACCCCACAATTTCATATGATTTCCTAGAACAGAACATTAACTGTCTCCATTTCCAAATGAAGAAACAGATCACTGAACTAGCCCAAAGTTACTCAGCCAGTGTGAGCTAATATTTGATTCCATATTACTTACTTTTCTCTATACACTTATCCGATTTGACATCAGTCTATTCATCTTCACATCTACACAGTATGATGCAAGATCACTACGAGACAGTCCAAACTACGTATTCTAGTTCTAATGATTCTACCATTTTCTGACTGACCTTCACATCTCTGGTTCTCTACACCTCAGCTGGAAATAAGAGGACTGGCCTAGATGACCTCCATGATTTCTTACAAATCTATAAAATCTGTTATCCCAGGGGCCTCATTGAGTTCACTGGCCTAAAACCTGAGAATGAGAAGAAAAAAAAGAAGCTATGTTGAAATAGCAACTATCAGACGAAGGGTTTTGCTGCCCCAATGCCTGCAAGCTGTAGTTGCCCGAGAGTCTGGGCAAGTTTCCATTTTGGAAATTTCTCAGGGCACTGAACCTCCAAAGCATTAAGTCCTTTTGCATGGTATACAGGACTTCACACTCTCCACTCTTAGGAGTCCCTTTGCTAGTGGCATTTCTCAAGCAGCAGTTATATGAGTAACGTTGCCAGATAGACAACAGGATGCCCAGTTAAATTTTAATTTCAGATAAACAAAGAATAATTTTCTGTTATAAAAGTATGTTCCAAATATTGTATGGAGCACATTTATAGTAAGGAGCTCGATCAGCAACTCGGTCCTTGAAAATATGCTTCGAGAACTAAAAATTTCTCAGAAGAGAACTTCAAAAGGTCCTTAAAGCGAGTCCTAAATTGAGACAGCAAAATAATTCCTTTATTCATGAGATAGTAAAATGGAAATTCTGTATAAGAAAACACAATGTTTCACAGACTATCAGTGCAAGGTCTTGACACACTCAGAGTGTACATCTTCAAATAGGTCTTGTTAAAAAACAAAATTCAACTTTTGAAGATCGAATTGGCTTTACTGAACAATTCATGAATAAGGCAGCACCCCATCTAGCAAACAGGAGCTCAGAAGGTCTGTATAAAATGGAAGCCTTGTAGAGGCAGAAGTGGGGAGGGGTAAGAAAAATGTGGAATTATCTCATCTTTCTCCGGAAAATAGAAAGAGTCTATATAGCAGATTACCTCTCTACTGCTAACCAGGCAATTCTAGATTGGCTGGTTAACGGTCACATCCCTGGGAGAGGCTGAAACTGAAATTAAGTCCTGATTTGCTGATGTGGGTTTAGAACAGGCGATTCCATTTTGAGCCTGTTTTGTTAATTGCTTTTTTTTTTTTTTTAACAGTGTCACCCTCCACAGGATAAGGATCACAATTTAAACTTATTCTATTCATATGTTGAGTAAAACAAGAAAGTCTGCTATTGTTAATAGACATGGTATTAAAAGAAAAGAAAATGATTATTCACCCTATTCTGCTTGACAGAATTAAAATTGATACGAAATTAAGAGCTTCACTTTCAAACCATGTTGTTTTCAAGCGTCAAATTCAACAAGAGTTTTCTTTTAAAGTTTCAACATTTAATTGAAATCACAAAAGAACTTCATTAAGTGTTTGATACTTGAATTCTAACTGTAAAGGTTATGCTTCCCTGAAGAGAAGCATAGCAGTAATTACTCTGCTACTAAGTGAAAAAACATAGTCATTTTCTAAAAAATAAATGTTTCTGTTTCTATTTCCTTCCAGTTTTTTTCTTTATGTTAATTTCTTCCCAATTCGATTTTAAGTGAAATTGGGATTAGGGGTATTTAATTAGTCAAAACTAGAAAACTTGACAGCTTTCTCAGTGCAAGTATCCAAAACCATAATTCCTTGCTTAAGTGTCTAAAAGGAAGAGGGAGATGGCCTAAAACATGGCAAGGTTTGCAAACCTCGAAGTTCGGCCTTTGTTCTTAAAATCAAAGCAACAGAATTTATTGTGAATGAGGAAGGATGGGGAGATGGGAAGGAGGTAGTTTCTCAAGATGCCCTCTTCCAACCAATGCCTCCCATGAACACTCTAGCAGAAAACTTCTCTTTAAGTGTATGGGATCCTAAGTGCTTCTATGACCTTCAAACAACATTGCATTTGAAACCACTAAGGGAAAAGAGAAGAACAAATATTAAGCTCTGAGGCAAAGATCTTAATTGGCCTCAGGGCAAAACTTACAATAACCACTTTCTGTTTTGACTCTGCTATTCTTATCCACTACAACAAGGAGAAGGTGAATACGATTCATTGTTTAAGAATTTGGGTTCCTAGAGCACTGCAGAGAAGGGTTGTTTTCCAAAGTCAACTTACGAAGTAATATTAACAAATGGCAAAGGATTTCCCTTCTATAGTCTAGCATCTAACTCTACTGTCAGCTGTGGTATTTTTACAACTACACATTATGCAAAGAGAATTGAGGCACAAATAAACGAATGAATAAAAATAAATTATACAGATGCATAATCTTTACAAAGCAAAATCGTCCTTCTACCTCCTTTGAAATCATGAAAATAAAAACCCAAGAAATAAAACAGTCGGTGACGGAAACCCAGGTGAGTAGGGAAAGGTCAGAAAGGATACTTCCACTTACCGCAGATCAAAAGGTAACTTATATTAAATTCTCTTTGAAGAGTAACACATTTGCCTTTTAAATGGTGAAAAAGGACCAAGCAAGGAGATTACTCAGTAATCCAATGCTCGAGTGCCAACAATCACTTACTTTGTAAAGGGTAGGTAAGATCTGTTTCATTTTCAGCCTGTGAAAGACAAAGACATCATAAACTGCGGAGACTGCGAGAACAGTCACTCCTTGTTCCTTCCACAACATGCTGCATCCTGCACACAGTCCTGTCCCCAGGAACCAACCCCAAGTCCTGGCTGAGTAGCCTCTTGTAGAACAGTGCTTAATGTAGCAGAGCAAGGAGAGGAGAAAGAAAAGACTGGCCCCCACATCGGCCCGTCCGACGATTCCGGCCACCGCCTCCGTGTGAATGGGGTGAGAGGCAAACATCAAGCCTGCCATGAAGGTCCAGTACCCGTCGCCAAGGAGTATCTTGGAGAAGCTCGTGAAGAGACCAGTGACTGTCGCATGCAGTAGGATGTTGACAAGATGATAGCTCCAGGGATTCAGGCCTCCGATGGCATGGTTCAGGCGAAAAGACAGTGTGCAGAGGGGCCGGTAGGACTTGTGGCTGCCACTGTGGGTGAGAAGAGTCCCCCAAAAATCATTGTAGAAAATGTGCGTCCATGGAGTTTCTGGGAGAAGATCCTGATTAGTCTTGATAGCACGGCTAAAAAACAAAACGTATAAAAAGAAAAATCAAATGTAAAATACAGAAAGAAAAAAAGTAAGAAAACATGGGACACAAAGTGAAGATATTCTCTTCCTCCCTAGCTTTGTCATCTAAGAGGCTTAATACTGGGATTCCAGGTATTCATGATTAACGCAAATGAGTTTTACATATAGACTGAACTCAGATCCTCTCCTTAATGCTTAGTAACATCACAATTAGGGTCTTTTCTCAAAAGCTTTCTTCCTTGTTTGAACGCAACTATGTTTGAAGAATACATGCAGAGATTTGATCAGTGGTTTAAGCTGTAACACAGAGGTTGCTGTACAGCTGCCTTAAACACCACATGGTAGACTAGCTAAAATGCATACTCCAGGCCCCAGGTTGATGTGAGGCCTGAGAATATGCATTTTTAAGAAGCACAGCCCCAGGTGTGGCTGGTGAGGGGATACACTGAGAGTGAGAACTAACCCCCACTAAAAATACATTTTAAATAAAATATCTGTGCCAGAGCAATGCTTCTCATACATGCACATCACCTAGAGGTCTTGTTAACAGATTCCGATTCAATACTAGATCTAGAGAGGAGCCCAACATCCCACATTTCTAACAAGATGCCAAGTACCGCACACACTGCTGGTCCTAGGACCACACTGAGTAGCAAGGACCGAGAGAGCGTGAGAGATGAGGAAGGATGGCTCTACAATTATCCAGTTTCCTTTTCCTCCTACATTCCAGGAAACTTCAGCCTTTCCCCCTTCTGAGTTCTCATAGGGCTTAGTGTCTTCTACACCAAGTGCCACAATGATGTAATTCATTGCGTCCTGCTTTGAAGGATCAGTAGCTCTCGATTTCCAGACTCCAAGGAGGAATGACCTAGTATTTCCTGAGCACTTGCTATCTGCCAAGCACCCTGCTGGTCTCCTTGGCTTTACCTTCTCATTTAATTCTTAGAATAACTGATAAGGTAGGTATTATTAACTGATAAGGTAGGTATTATTATCTACTTCTCTCATGTGGGGAGACTACCATTGTGAACGTCTAATTACTATTGGTTCCAAAGTCACACACGTTGGAAATAGCAGGGTAATTTCATGGCCCATGCTGCTCTTTTCACTATAATGGGCTTCTCAGAATCTATTCCACATACCACTGGGTGTATGTGAGAAAATAATAAACCTTATAAATAAACCTTATAAAACTTTTAATGGTGGTATTTGTTTTAATGTATATTTGAAACAAAATTTAATAATCAGAGCAAAGCTGGATGTCATGGATGTTCGCTCAGAATGAAGCTGTTCAAAATTAAAATGCCAATAGGAAGACAAACATAACGGAATCAACAGTACTGGTGCTAATATGTATGAATAAGGTACAAATGTTGACGATCGCACATAAATGACTCAGTTTGGAGGATTCCTGCTCTACGCCATTTGTGGGGACAGAGCCAGGAGTGCTGTTTCCAGGCTCTCAGACTCACGTGGAAAGGTGCTGGCTCAGGTAGTAAATGGCCATCAACTGTGATTGGATGGCCATCATCTGTGGCTAGATGGCCGACAGCTGTAACCAGTGAGCCACTGGCCACTAATATAACTGCCGTGGCTACACTAGCAGAAAATGGGGGCTAGCAAGAAGATGGTGGCTGAGCTAGCAATAGCAGATTGCAGTTAGCATGGTGGATTGCAGCTAGTAAGTGAGATGGGTTGGCAGAGCTAAGTGGATGGCAGGTTGTGGAAAGTGTGACTCCTGCTTCCTGTATCTCCAACCCAGCCACCAATGAGAATATGGTAGTATGACTCCCCTATCTATGGCTCCGTGGGTGTCCCTTTTTGGCCTCTCCATATCCTGCGTTCTTATGTGGGGAGCGGGAGCTGAGACTCTGCCTGACACCCTGCGTGACACCATTATACATTCCAGAGAACAGGGTGGCATCTTGAGTCTTTTGTATCCTTAGTACACTCTTCTCTGTACTTCGAGAACACAAAAGAGGAACAAGAGTCAGAAGGAAGGAGGAATGAGACATTTAAGATACCACTGCATAACTAGGAACCTCTTGTCTAGTCTGATGCAGGGTTTTTTAAGGCGGTGTTGGCATTGGTGCAACTGAAGAATATATGGTGGGTGGCCACCCTAAAGACCTTTGCCTCTAGCCCCTCCACCAGCTCTGCCTTTCACTGGGAGGCAGGCATGACAAAAGGAATTTCCACATGAATGTTACCAAAAATCAGGTTGCAAAAGCCCTGGACTGAAGAGAAACATTTCTGAGTCCCAGCTCTGTAATCTGCTGAGCGTCTTCAAAAAACAAGAACATGTAACAGAGATCCAGACAGATTAAGAAACCCATCCAAGATGACACAGCCAATTGAAACAGCAGAGTTAGTATTCCAGTTGGGATCAAATGACTGGGCAATGCTGGTTTCCAGCTGCTTCTCTACACCGCTTCCCTTTAACCACTCTGAGCTTCAGTTTCTGGGATAAGAGTTTTACCTTGAAATCATTTAACAAATTCCTGTAATCATTCATTCATCTTCTATGTAGAGACGCAGAGAACACTGCTTTGCAGAAACATGAGTATGTTGGAGACCTACCGTGTTCTCCCGAAAATAAGACTGGGTCTTATATTAAGTTTTGCTCCAAAAGACGCATTAGGGCTTTGTTCAGGGGATGTCATCCTGAAAAATCATGCGAGGGCTTATTTTCCAGTTAGGTCTTATTTTCGGGAAAACATGGTAGTACAAACAACATCTCAGCCCTGTTAGCTGCTGTTGTTACTATTCTACAAAGACTGGAGTGCAATTTACCAAAAGTCCCTTATGAAAGTATGCTTAACCCACAATCTCTGAAATGGTTGCATTTGGGGGTTAGGATTAAAACAGACTGATCTGTAGTTGATAATTATCTACTCTGTGCCAAACACCATGCCAGTCCTTTTCCACCTACTTATGAGAACTAACTGACTTTTCCAGGAACTCAATAAAAAGGCAAAAGGTCTGTTAAAGTCATGTCTTAAACATAATCAATGTGGCAGGGATAGTGAGTTGTTCTCCCATATCTCTCTCTCCCCTTTTCCCATACTCACAGCCCTTCTGTTTTTTACTGGGTATATGGTCATGTAGAAAAAATATTTCATTTCCTGTCTTCCCTTGCTGCTAAATACGGTCATGTGACTCATTTTTGGGCCAGTGGAACATAAGCAGAGTTCCGTGTACTACTTCCAGATAGTGTCCTTAAAAGGGAAAAGCTCAGCATACTTCCCCTCCAACCCTACCTCCTTCCTGTTACAGCACAGATCGAAGAGCTGGAGTTCTAGTGGCCATCTTGGCCCATAAAGTGTCCTTAGGAATAAAAATCATGCCCAGCACATTACTGACTGAAGGAAGCTGACTTCCTCTCATGGTAGACCACACCAGCCCTGGGCTAGCTACCTCCCCATTGCAAAAGTGTGAGAAATAAATTACTGACTTATTTAAACTGCAATATTTTTGGTGTTAGCTAGTGGCAGCTGAAGTTAGTCATAAGTGAAATCCTTTGTTCACAGAAGACCTACTATATCACAGCGCTTTGATTTTCCATTTTGATTTTGATTTTTACAAGTCTCCGTGTATTGACTGTATAGTAAATGAATTTCCATATAAATTGGCTTTGAAAATATTAGAAACAGATGTTATTCTGGGTCCATTAAATTAAAACACCCTGCTATGACATTCATCAAGAGTCTAACCCAGAAGTAATTGCTTAAGACTCAATGGGTTCTAATTAAAATTTAAAAGAAATATGAAAAACTGCCAGTGTTGTCAGAGAAAGCTGATTTCACGCAATTCAGAATGAAAAACCCAACTGGCCTGCACTAAACAGTACCTTAGATATTGATGTAAATTTCTCTAATGTCAATGCAGAAATGCTCGTACTATCCAAGTCAGGGCTGGGGAATGCTCGATAGCAAAGCACTCTGGGATAAGGCTTTGCTAATGCAGTGAGAAAAGCTAGAAAGCAAATTTTGTTTAGGATAGTACTTTGCCCTTTCAATGGCAGATACATATACAATGGAGAACCACATTCCCCAAACCAGGTTTTCTACATGTTGTTAGTTCATCACCATAACCAACTCTGTAAGAACTGTTGGAGAAAACAGAAAACTCATACTTTTAAAAATCTGTCCAAACCTGCCAGAATTACATTTACAGCAATACATCTAGAAATGTGAAGCAGCGAACAAGATACACATTACACGTCTCTCAAAACAAGGGTTTTTTTAAAAAAAGAACAAAATTAACAAACCTCATAATTTCACTGTGAGAAAAAACTTTGATGAGGCACAGCCTTAAATTTACACTTTAGAAAAATATTTAAAGGGCAAACAGTGTTAATAAAACAAAAATGGAAGAGCGAGCGAACACCTCATCTATGTGAAAAACATACTACACAAAAAGGGACCAGAGTACTATAAGTGTTGTCTGCTTAGGCAGGTCACCAATGAATATTATGGCAAAGAATGTGAAACAAGACTAAATTGCACTGGATTTTAGTATATAAGTCACGTCACACATGCAAGTCAGTGATAAGAGATGCATTACATACCCCTCACATCATTTTAAGAAAGATCCAGACCCAAAGGGCTTTAACAGAATCTGAATAATCTGCCAGTAAAACGAGAAGTAAAGGTAGTTATTCAACACTAAGTATAAGATTTCCATCCACTTGCGTTTTCTCACATGAGTCCAACGTGGAAATAGTAAAACCTCTTCTGTTATTTCTTAACTAATGAAAAACTTTAATTCAAAACAAAATTTCATGCCAATATAATTTCTGAGGTTACTTCTGTGAATTGAAATTCAGAAAGGCACTAAGGAATTAGGAAATTTTCCACTCTGGGAAAGGTGAAGAAAATCGGAGCAGCAGATGTGAAGAAGAAACAATTGTAAGCAGGATTCTCCAGAGAACATATGACTGAGAGACCGTCTTTTGAAGGAAAAAGATGCAGTCTCTCTGGTCTTCAAGGAGGTTTTAACCTGTTTCCCCTTTTGTTCATTTGTGGCTCTTTGTTTCTGCTGCCTTATGATTTTTCCTTTTGGAAATGCTGAAAAAGGCCAATGCTATTGTAAAACTGATGAATGATGTGACACTGCCTTCCCAACTGTCCTTGTATGGGTTTCTTCTCTCACTGCTGCTTTTTCTGTCCAATGACCTTTCCTGTCACAAGCACCCACATAAATGATGACCACTGGTCCTCTGAGCAGATCTAATGCTTAGATTTTTCAAACAGCAAATGGCACCCTCTTCCAAAGTGCTTTCAATTGTTCTACTGAAAGGCAAATAATGGCAAAACTTTACATTAAAAAAGGCAAAGAAAAAAATTGGAATGATGTGTTGAAATGTGTCCTGCAAGAGAGAAGAACGAGAAGGGCCTCTATTAACCTACCTGCTTCAGCATGACCCAAGAATGCCTATCTGTTCCTAGGAAGGGCAGTGAAATGCGGTGGTGAAGAAAACTGATTCTGGAGACAAGTGGACTAAATAAAGTTTAAAAGGCTATGAGACAGTGAACAGAGTAACTTTCACTTCTCTATACCTGTTTTCTTATCTGTAAAATAAAGATAATAAGTATACTTGCCTAATAGGATCCATGTGAGGAGTAAATGAGTCAGAAGGCAAAACGCACGTTGTTGTATGGAACATGTGTATATGTAATGTATGTAACACATATTAGATGCTATTATTATTATCATCAACACTGAACAACTGACGTTAGCCATCAATGCAAACATAGCACTCTTTTATCATGTTTATAGCCTTCAAAAATCATTGTTTCGTCGTCATGATTATTTCATTTAAAATTCCTTTAAGCTCTAATGACACTTTCAGAACAAGATTATAAATGTGTATTAAGTCTTACCTTTGGTCTTTAACACATCAGTTTTCTCATTCTCCTATCTTTTGGCCACCCCTTTCCAATTCTCCTTCACATTTCTCTCCCAAACATGGATGCTTCTCTTCTGGTTCTGTTCCCTGACCTCTTTTTCTCCACACTTTCCACCTCTGTGGTCACCTCCACCACCTACAACTCAAGAGATGCCTTCTCCGACTATACCTCAAGCCTGCGTGTTGCTCATGAGCCTACATTTATAATGGCCCAGGTGATATCCTCCCCTGAGTGGAATAAAGAATAATGAAATCCCGGTTCCTCTACTAACACCAGGTGTGTGACCTTTGGCCAGTAAGCCTCTCTGAAGCTCAGCTTCCTAACCTAGAGTTGATGGGTAATAGTAATAATAATAATGCTTCTCACAAACTGTTGTGAAGATCAAATGAGGAAATGTTAACTTAAAATGTCTGCAATTTACCTAACCTTGTGTAATGGACACTTGCTGTTTTCTTGGACCTCTTCTTCTAGTTAAGTCTCCTATTTTTCCTTTTGAGAACAGCCCACATCCACTCTCAGTCCATATGGATGGGGGAGGCAGCCCACCTCCTGATGAAAGGTCATCAAACGATTTGGCCGGTTAGTGTACTCCATCTCCCCATCCTCATTCCTGGCCACAACAATTGACTTAGCAGCCAGCCAGGCCCATCAGAGTCCATGCAGCCCCGATAATCTACTGGGAAAGCACATCTTCTGAGAATAAGAAGAACTTCTAAGGCTACTAGAGGAGTCCCTGAAATCCTCTAAGAATGAAGCCAACACACAACAACTCAGATCAAGGAGACAGGGGTAATTCCTAGTGCAGCTGGATCCCGTCACGCCTGAAGCTAACACTGTTAACTAATCCAATAACCTTTCAAGTTAAAGACTGAGAGTTTAAATGTCCTTACTCATAATCTAAAGTGTTATTCTGGCATCAGCAACCAAAAGAGCCCTAAATAATACAGGCCTGTGTGATTATCAAGTAATGTTGTCAGATGCTCTTTCAGTATCTTAACCTTAGTAAGTCTGAATCCAAATAATTTGCCTCACAAAACATCTCCTTTCTTCTAACAAGCCGCTCATTAAGCACCATCATTCCTCCATCACTGACATCGAGGTTGTGTATGAGGGAGCTTTCTCTCTGTGCTTCTACAGCTATTTTTAAACTGGTTAAAAATATTTTAAAGCTGTTCAGGACCTCAGAGAAAAATCCAACTCACAAGTTTCCCGTGACTCTGTGTCTCTCTGCTTTTCTACTACCCTCATCAGGCTTTCATTACTTCCTACCTGTACAGCTTCACATGCTTACTTAAATTGCCTGTTCATTTTTCTCTTTCTCTCATTAGGCTACAAGTCCCCTCGGGGAAGGAATTATGCCTTATATTTTCTCCCAGTGCCCAACATATATTAGGCACATAATAAATATTTGGTAAGCTGAACTATACAGCTATCGCTGCCTTTCATTCCCCCTTTGATCCATTACACATGCTGTGGAGAGAGATACTTCCTGAAATACAACACTGCCACCACCACTCTACTCCACAAAAATCCCTCATCATTCCCTATTTCTTACCATAATAAACACCCTTCACAGCCCAGCATTTACTGCCGTCCCCATTATGACTTCTAGGCCAATCTCCCATTACTCCATGCAAGTGGACACATGCATCCTAAGTCAGACAAACTTCACAGCCTACGGGTCTTTGCTCAAACCATTTCTTCCCTTTTCTCTGCCTGGATGGCTGTTCTTCAACCAGTTACATCTGTCCAAACATGCTTCAGTTCAATCCGCAGTGCTCATTTTTGAAGGCAAGGTTTCCCCAAAGCCTTCCCCAGTTACTGCTGTGAATATACTTGATTTTGACATTGAGCACTGACACATTAATAACACCAACGTCTTACTACAATTATCAGGTATCTCAAATGGAAGATATGTGGAAGACATTTCAGAAGGAGGAGGAGGAAATGCATGCTTTAAAAAGAGGGCATGAGTGATTTTAATATTCCCTCTTCCATCCCCTATTGAAAATCACTGTTCAATAAAATGGATTAATTCTGTCGTAAGAAAATTACTCACTCACTTCCTTATTCATTCACTCAGTATTGGGTTAGATACTGTGAAGGACACTGCAGATAAAATGGTGAGCAAAATGGATTCCCTGACTTTGAGAAACATTCAGCCTAGCAGGGGAAGTGAGTAAATGTCCAGGCAATTTCAGGGCAATATGATAAATACCCTTCTAACCTGAAATCCTGTTATGGCAGAACACAGAAAAGACTCCTGACTGTCTTAAAGGGTCAAACACTTCCTGGAGGAAAGCATGTCTACATACATGGAGGTAAATGAAGTAATAATGGAGGTGTGGAGATGCTGCCAGGCCACGTGGCATAAGAGAAGGTAGTAAGCTTGGGATCTAAAAACATACAATAGGTTAGTTTGGCTGGAGTGAAGTTTGAGGGATGGAGCAGGAGGAATCACTGACATTACTCTGTCTTGTACTATGGCCCTTCCCGGGATAAAGAGAGATTTGGCTAGACATCAATCTCCCCAGTGGTCTTCAGATTTGATTTGGCTATTGTCTTGTTAGAACCTGCTTTATCTCCCCAATGCACAGTGAACTTCTAAGATGTAGAAAAGCATCTTATTTATCTTTGGGAGCCTAGCATGCAGTAGGCATTCAATATATAGCTGATGAACTGGATTCTAATTAGAAATGATTGGTACTGATAGGAAGCACTGATCTTTTAGAAAAAATTTACATTGTTTTAAGTACATAGGGAATTGGCACTTTCATCTAAAAGTAGTTCACTCACTCTGGGCACTAACCCCTGCTCACCCAGTGATAATTAACTGTGAAAAATCATCAGGTTAATTGGCTTACCCAAATGTCTTTGGCACTCATTTGCCACTTAACCTATAATCCCTTCATTAGAGTTCCTCTTTAGGGATAAGCAAGCCATTATATTTAAAAAGCTCCACTTAATACACAAATAGTTGGCTAATGGGGTAGGGGAATGAGAGAGATACTATATTATAATATCTAGAGCTTGCCTTAGTTTTGAAATAAGCAATGTATTTCAGACTCCTAGAGTAACTTATGGGGGGCAAGTAAAATTCAGTGTAGGGTACTGAACTATTGGGGGACAGTGTCAGGTTTCTAGTTCCCAGTGGAAACGGAAGGCTGTAGGCATGAATTGATCATTACACCTGTAACATTTTACTAGCCTTGCTTATTTCTATCTTGATCTCCCCCTAGTCGATTGCAAATCCTTCCATGGCAGAGATGATGACTTCCTAAGCAAATGACACTTAAAAACAACAACAAAAAGTCACATAGGTGTTGAATAAAGAGAGGCCGCAGGAAGTAACCAAGACCCTGTTGTCAGACATCCAAGAGACAGGGCCCCCAAGTCACTGTAACTAAAGCACTATCCTTAGTGGACACCTCTTCCATCCCTGTAGGAGTTTTTCCTACGTATAAGCTTCTGATTACATGTGGCCCATGCTGCAACTGCATTAAGCTCCGGACATGTTACAGACACGTCTCTCTCATAGAGCTTCCTTGGACAAGGCAGCTCCTCCTTCATCCCAACTCTAGAATTTGCCCAGTCACTCTCTTCCCTCAGTGGGAGAAAAGGAGGAAGAGGAATCTTGGTAGAATTTTTTTCAAGTATCTTTAATTCCTCAAACAAATCAATGCTGCCATTTTCAGAATTTCTATGGGAAATATCCAAGAAAAAAAACTTTGACCCTGAAAACTAATTAATAATCCCTTTAAGAGAAAGCTGATCATTGAAAATGAAACATCTTTCGGTTACCTAAAGATGTTTTTGAAAGTATTCATATGAAGAGTATTTGCAAGATTAAAGAACTAATAGCAGGAGATTATCAGAAAAACCATACTCCAAGCATTTCATTTCACTAATTAAAAGAATCCTCTACCTTAATATTAGCTTAACAACTCAAAATAATTTTCATTGCCTTGCAATTTCCATGATGAAATACCATATTAATATTTTCTACACAATTATTTTGTTTACTATACACATATCACGTATATCCATAAAAGATTACTATATACTTCACCTCCTTCTCACAGTGCTAAATTGAATCAGAGTCTCAAACACTTACTGAAAATATTCCTAATTTTCCAGACTTGAAATTAGTAACCACTAGAAGGGGTACTATGAAGCTTTTTCACTCCCATAAATTAACTCAAGTGTATGAACGATTTTAGTACACTACTCCATATAATTTATGAATTTCAGTTAGCTTCTTAGGTTTGCTTAAATTCATAGGTTAGAAAAAGGTGAATTAAAATTTTTTTCACACATCATACTGTTTCCCTTACAATCAGTTTTGAGCACCAATTGTAAAGTATGACTGGTTCCTTATCATTTTTTCTATTTTAAAAACTTACAAGCGTTTGACTATTTTTTAAGAGAAGAAATGATTATCAGATTATAGATTTCTTATGAAGTTCAAAGCTTTCAAAGATGAATGGGCCTTATTGTACACCAGATTCTAAAAGAGAAATACAAGTGTAACTATGGAGATTCCAAGAACACCTATTTTTTTTGCATGGTCTTGTTCTGTGCGCTTTTATAGAATAAAAGAAGCTATAATCTCTGTACTTAAGGATTTGATTATCCCAATGTACTCTAATGGGTAGGCATGGTAAGCTGAGAATACATCTCTCCAGTTAAAATTCTTGCCTTGGGCCAGCCCGGTGGCTCAGGCGGTTGGAGCTCCATGGTCCTAACTCCAAAGGCTGCCGGTTCGAGTCCCACATGGGCCAGTGGGCTCTCAACCACAAGGTTGCTCGTTCAACTCCTCGAGACCCACAAGGGATGGTGGGCTCCGCCCCCTGCAACTAAGATTGAACACGGCACCTTGAGCTGAGCTGCCTCCTGGATGGCTCAGTGGGTTGGAGCCTCCTGGATGGCTCAGCGGGGCTCTCAACCACAAGGTTGTCAGTTCAATTCGAGTCCCGCAAGGGATGGTGGACTGTGCCCCTTGCAACTAGAAAACGGCAACTGGACCTGGAGCTGAGCTGCGCCCTCCACAACTAAGACTGAAAGGACAACAACTTGACTTGGAAAAAAGGCCTGGAAGTACACACTGTTCCCAATAAAGTCCTGTTCCCCTTCCCCAATAAATTTTAAAAAGAAAAAAAATTCTTGCCTTAGTGCATAACTGTGCTGTACAACTTTCAGACAGATATATTACAGTAAATGGTGGTTTTCCCAACTGCACAAGTATTACCTCATTTAAAAAAAAAAAAATCACATCCTTGAGGAGAGGTCATAATCTTCACGTAAGGGAAACAGGAAAAATGCCTTCTCACTATGCCCACTGCTTGGGAACCCACTAGGGTCTTCAGCCTGAGCACTGCCAGACCATGAAGTTGGGGCAGAGGTAGGGGGGAAGGATTTTAAACAAGAGACTACCATGCTTTAAGAAAACAGCCATTGGGGGTAAGAAGACATGCATGTTGCATGATCCAGATGTCTGGCTTATCAGTTAGCCTAACTCCTGTCTTCTCAGAATTAAGTCTTAACTAAGTCACCTTTCTTTTTCCATGCCTCTCCTTCAGCCAAAGAGAAGAGCCAATAAGCTTCTTTTCGCCAAATGTTTGCAATGATCCTTTGTCTTTTCTACTTAAAAATTTCCACATGTTGCCAAAGTATCCCTCACAGGTATTCATGTTACAATACCATCTTGCATTTGTATCATGCTTTAACATATTACAAAATGTGCTCATGCTCAAGATGATCTTAAACCTTGTCACCACCCTGTGAGTAAACGGATGTAAACCGATGTGATCGTGAGAAGCTAAGAGTCCTGCCTGAGAGTCACTTCAGTGATGATCAGAGCCCCCCACACTGGAGTCCAAATCTCCGTTCCTTATCTACTGGTCTCACTATGACATGGGCTGAATTATGGCCTCCCCGCCCCCGCCAAATTCGTATGTTAAATTCCTAATTTCAGTACCTCAGAACGTGACTCTGTTTGGAAATCAGGCCTTTAAAGAGGTAACTAAATTAAAATGAGGCCACAAGCATGGGCCCTAACACAATCTAACTGATGTCCTTATGGGAAGAGGAAATTTAGACACATGGAGAGACACAAGGGGCACGTGCACAGAAGAAAAACCATGTAAACACACAGTGAGAGGGGAGCCATCTGCAAGCCAAGAAGAGGCCTCAGGGGAAACCAAACCTGCCTGCACCTGGATCTGGAACTTTTATCCTCCATGACTGTGAGAAAATAAATTAATGTTATTTAAGCCACCCAGTCTGTGGTGTTCTGTTATGGCAGCCCTAACAAACAAATACACCTTATACTAAAGAGACTATCATATCTAATTACGCGCACTATGCTGTTTATCTTTCCAAGTTTCACACAAAATCCGTATTTCTCCAGTATTACGTCTGGTGCTATGTATTTGATGACAATGGTTGAACTGCTTTATGAATATATAAAGAGTTTTAAGAGGTATCTTATTTTTACTGCTGCTGGGATGTATCTACTTCTATATCAGAAAGGGAAAAAATATCCTCATGTCAATGGGGCATTAACACTAACCAAACACACTTAATAAAATGCTAGTTCTATTTCATGTTTACACTGAGAATGACAAAGCTTATAAAGCACACACACATTATCTCATTTTATCCTCAAGACACTGCTTTAAATAACGAAGCTGAAGCTGGAGGGGTTAAGTTAGTTAAAGAAGAGCACAGACTTAACAGGAGGCAGAGAAAGACCTTGAACACTATTCTCCAAACTACTCTCTTTAACCTTCAAAGCAGCTCTGTTCCTCCACATGTACAATAAATCTCTAACCAGAAGTGCTTGTAAGACGATTTGAAAGTAAAATCCTAGTCTATTATTGCATTTTGTCTGGAATCCATATATCTGCCCTCAAGACTCAATAAAGCTACAAAAAATGTTTTTGTACCATATTCTTTTAATTTCTGCATTTCAAAAAGAAAGTCTTCTTTTTAACACTAAGGAGTCTTGGAAAACGTGAGTCAAAGGAAGGTGTTAGTTGTCTTCCAGTGACGGGTGAAAAAGGCAGCTTTATGAAAGCCAAAAACTAACCTATAATTTCATATTGCAAAATATAATAGAAAACATATTCTGGCAGAAATGGTGCTGCCTGCATCCCTTTTCAACTATAAAACAGTTACACACACACACACACACACACACACACATCCATCTGAGACAGATCAGACTTTGAACATATTGCAGCAACACACACGCACAACATGGGAAGTTTCACCAGGGTTGCCTGTGATGACAGGATACACAGACATCCCTACAATAAAATCAGCCTCACAGCTAAATCAGAGTCTTTTTAGACACAAGAATATATGAGCCCTGATGAAAAACAGATAGGGAAGGAGGAAAACACTCTAATTTAAAACTAATACAGATGAGTCTACACAAAATACCCAAACATTTGGTCCACAATCCACTAGCGACGCTCTCATTTGTCGTGGAAGGCAAGCGATATTTCATCCAAGAATAAGAAAAGAAAGAGAAAATAACTCCACCCTTAAAATTGATCTGCATTCCAATATATACTACTTTCTAATATAGATGTCATTCATTGAGCAAACTTTAATAATCAAGAAATAAATTCAACTGCAGGTAGCCCTGACACTTTTTTGCTCTGTAGCCCTTTAAATCACATGGTAGGCACTCAAAATACATGTGCTGAATGTGAAATGAAAACTATCAGCTTGTTCCGATCTTGTGTTACGAACAAATTATGAAGCACCGACATGTCCCTTTAAGGATTTCAAGCATGGTATATTTTTCCCTTTTGCTGACCCCCAAATTCTCAAACTTGGAACAGTTAGAAATGATGAATGTCTTCTTTAGCACATATTTAGCAGTCATAGATGCTAAATCAGCTAACCGCCATAAGACTGGAAATCCCCAAACCAGACACAAGATAATTTTTAAACAATCTTGACCTTTACTACACATAATTTGTCGCCCTAGCCAGTGCCAATAAAAGAAATTTGTTCCAACATACAATAACCATACACTAATTAAATAAATTCACAAAGCATGAAATGAACAAGCAGAACCTAAGTTTAAGAATGGAAGATGGTATTCAATCAAAAAAATCTCAGCATAACAGATCAAAATTTTCTCTCCAATCTGTAAAAATAAAAATAAAAATCTATATTCATCTATCGGAAGCAAGGCCTAACGCCCACATTAAGTATTAAACACACACTCACACTGAAGAGTATAAGCCAAATCTTGATTCAAATTCTTCCTCTTCAACTTACTACCGTGTTTTCCCCAAAATAAAACCTAGCCAGACCATCAGCTCTAATGCGTCTTTTGGAGCAAAAATAATATAAGATTCGGTCTTATATTAAATAAGACTGGGTATAATATAATACCAGGTATAATATAATATAATATAATATAATATAATATAATATAATATAATATAGCATAAGATCGGGTCTTATATAATATAAGGCTGGGTCTTATATTAATTTTTGCTCCAAAAGACACATTAGAGGTGATGGTCCAGCTACGTCTCATTTTCGGGGAAACACAGCAGCTATGCGATTCAGTTTTCTCTCTACAAACTGTTGTTCCTGTTGAAGATTTACTTCAATGACTCACCTCCATCTTCCCAGAATCCATAAAAAGGGCACAGTTTTCTGAAATGTTGGTCAATACCACTATATCTAGCATTCAATTACTGGTGTCATTTATCTTTCCTCTTAGCATAGCCTCCAGGACCTTTGCCCTTGTCTCCCCCATCTCACTACTGTGAAATTGTGCCTGTATGAATCGTAAGTTATGCCCATTAGCCAATCTAATAGCACAAGAATGATGTTCACAGCAATCTAACTCATCCGGGAGGATGGATGACAGCTTGGTTAAGTGAGGGGATCAAAAAGCACAACAGAAAGAAGAAAGAGTCACAGGACTTATGTCAGTGTGGCCTAATGAGGATATTCTGGGAAACAGCCTTGTTGCAAGGACAACAGTTGCTTATCACCAAAGAAGCTGGGCTTGGTGTATCTCTTTGACTAAAGACCATCAATTCTATCAAAACAGCTATAATGTGATCTGAAAAACACTAGTATTTTTAGCTACCCAAGGCCTATTTTTACTTCCACAAAACAGGAAAAGAATTACCATAGTCATACGCAAACACACACACACACACACACACACACACACACATATTGTTTTCAAAGATGGTACCTTCTAAAAAGCACGACGCTGTATATTAAACCTCCTATATCTTTGCTAATAAAAAATAAAAGTCAACGTAACATTGGAAAATGTCCTCTTTACAGTCTTCATATAAGCCAACCCTATGCCAGTGGGCAGCAAATAAGCTATAATTTGTGATGGCCTGGAGTACAATCTAGAAGAGCTTAAGATCAGAAATGTGATCACCTTGTGAGAAAAGGCAATGTCATGAACTCTGTCATGGTCACTCCACTCAGTGTAGATGGATTTTCACACTGAAAAACTAACATTAAATGTTGCCTTGGGGAGGATAACAGAATAGGCATCGCCAAATGTTATATCGGTCCTGTCTTCTAATGATTTCTTTTCTGAGGGCATCCTGGAGAAAAGTTCAATCTTCCTAATGGGAATATAACTAGACTACAATTCTCCAAGGGCATTTCGCACTTTAAAAAGGAACTCTACACTCTGCTGTCTTTAAAAGGCAGTAGGTCATTGGGAGAAGTCATTTTTCAAAGCTCTAGCGAACTGGCACTCTGCCTTTTGCCGGCCACAGAGATAAGGTGTGCAGTCTTAGAAACAGAATCATCTTTCTGTAATTTTTAATGCCTGTCCATTTCAGGGCTTCCAAGAGGAATCAATGACTTACTCATGGCAAAGTAAGAGGCTTGGACTGTGTGTATACATGTGTTTTAACAAAGCAGGAAGGAAAATAACCCATCAACTATTCGTTTTAGATGAACACTTAATAATAATGATTATGAGTACAACACAAAGGCATCTTCCTCTCCATCCCAAAAGGAAAGAAAAAAAATAATCATCTCATCATTGTCACCCCTCAGAATTTAAGTGAAAATAAAGCCCCTGGAAGGGAAAGCACATGGTTTTTATTTCCCATTCTGAAAGCACACACAGGTATAAGCATGTTCAAACGGCAGTGAATTCATCTGGAATGTGAGAGACCATGGGGTTCACACATATAAAGATCAACAGTTGTTTTAGAAATTAACTACACCACTTCTTAAACTTCTACATAAGTTCTAAACTGATCCAGGTGTTATCATCAGGGTAGAAACAGATGCAGCGTTAGCACATTAAACTGTGAATTCAGCTCCAACCCTGCTTAATGGACTCCACATGCGAACAATGATCATCGTGGTAGGAAGTGTGCTCAACCAAAGGCCTAACTTTCAAACAAAACAAGTTTCATTGTCTACATTATGCACACACACAACTACTCTGGGACTAACATTGTTTTTACACTGCTTATGGTGCATTAGTCGTTTTGAGGGCAAGAAAAGATATTGGTAGATTAATGCACCATCAAAACAACAAAACCCTGGTTTGTCACAGGAGTGTTGACATCATGACACCACCGCTGTCACCACAATAAAGTCAACGGTGGTTGCACCAGCCTCTCTTATTTTGTGATTCTATCTGGATCCCCAAAGAGGCTAGAGGAGGTGAGAAAAGTGATGGGGAGGTTTATATAGTAACCACTATTCCTTAAGGTATGTATAGAACTTTCTAGTTTTCAAAATATTTTCATTTGCATCATGTGATGTCACAAACGCTTTTCCCATCTTTTTAGTGACAAAAATAGACTCTCATCCAAGATCACATAGTGAGTAACCAGGAAAAAAATCCGATCACTGGACTGGAGTGCTACTTTGGCTACTCCACGTTTTCTCTAGTCACAACGTCTCTGCACTGGCGGGGAGGACAGCAGGGGGGAGTCTTTGCCCCAATTCCATTTACAATTTGCCAAAAAAAAAAACAAACAGACCTGGGTTATTCCAGAAGAAAAATCATGCACAATGAAGGAGCACAAGTGTGTTTTAGTCAATTCCCTTGAGCCTGCCCCACTTTTTTGCAACTAACAGCAGTGACTAAAAGATCTAAATAATGCTGAATTAATACAACATCCTGGAAAGCTGTGTGGAATGGAAGGGATTTCACCATGGAGCATTCTGCATTTATTGACATTTCTATTGAGCAAAAAGGCTTACAGTCTTTAAATAACTTCAGAAATGGAATATTAAAATAATACCAGACTATTCATTACAGTTTTCCCACTTCCAGAATTCAACTCTGATGAAAATTAAATTGTTTAACCCTACTGAGAAGTCACCACTGTATATTTCTTGAGTTATTTAATTTTTAAATTCATCCTTATTTCCAGAGCGTCAGCCTTAGTACTTACTTTGCATCAAGCAGCCCTCAGTAGGTGGTTAACCCCAAGGCAAGCCAGCTTTTAGGAGAACTCACATTTAGAATAAAAGCTGCCGTTATGACAAGTAGGCAATGCTTGTCTAAATCACATCTCAGGGGGGCTTTCAGAACAGGTACTAAGAGTTTTCATCAAAACATCCTTCTGAAAACTGGACTTCTATTTTTATTACAACAGGATCTTATTTTGTCATTTTTGAATAATGTATATAAAATACAGACTCAAAACTCAGTGAAGTAATGGATGAAAAGGAAAAGAAATGATAGCAGAGTAGCAGTAGGAGATTTTGAGCAGACTTGTGAGAGAGAACACCAACCACACGAAGTCCCAAGCCTCCCTGTCACAATGACAGAGGAACAGAGGCAGGTTTTGTTTCTCTGCTCTCTGGCTTGTACTTATCATTGCAAGAAATAAAGCCAGATAATCTTCATTACTGGCAGAAAGGGTGAATTACAACCCCAATGTAGATTTTAGTGTCTGTATTAGTTTCCTATTGTTAGTGTGAATTACCACATACTTAGTGGCAAAAACCCACCAATTTATTATCTTCCAGTTCTAGAGGCCTTAGTCCAAAGTGGCTTTCATGGGGCTAAAAATCAAGGTATTAGGAGGATTGTGCTCCTTCTGGAGGACCTAGAGGAAAATCTAGTAGGAACTTCCTTGCCTTTTCCAGGAGACAGAGGTCATTCCATGACTCACCGGCCCTTTCTCCATCTTCAAAGCCAACAATTTATGGCATCATTCAACCTCTGCTTCCAAAGTCTCTTTTTTGACTCTTAAGTCTCTTGCTTCTCTCTTTCCATTATAAGAACTCTTGTAATTGCACTGGGCCCACCCAGATAACACAGGATAATCACCCATTTTAAAATTCTTAGTTTTATCAATCTTTAAGGTCCCTTTTGCCATGTAGATAGCATATCCACAGGCTCTGAAGATTAGGATAGAGATGACTTTGGGATGCCATTACTCTGCCTACCAGTCTCACTTTGCTGGACTTGACCACAGATATTGACAAGGTTATCAAAATAACTCCCTGACTAAAATTTACAAGGTACTCCATCTCCACAAGCATGCAGAAGCCAGAGCCAACAGTTGGTATGCGCATATAAATGAATAAAAATTACCATTATTTATTTTCTACTATCTTCACCAAACAAAAACATGACACAAAGCTGCACACAGATAAAACAAAGTGGAAAAGAAGTTGATATGTAGAAGAACAAAGAAAGTCTCGGAGCTTTTCCTGATTTGACAGAGAGGAATAACTTTCATAGCAGAGCTCCACATTCAAAATTCCCTCTAAAATCCCTCTAACCTGGAGGGCTGAGACTTGTAATTAGGTAAGTAGTCTGTCCATGGCTATGGCTCTCACACATATTACATTATACCCAGGGATGGTATTCAAATACTAACAACCATACAGAATGGGCGCTGGCCACAGTACTGGAGCAGGGCTTTGTAGAGCCTCTACTATGTTCAACATTAAGCTTGAAGTAGCTGGACATGGGGGAAATCCAGGTGATCTCAGGGAAGGGCATAAGATGGCCAAGGAAGACGAGAGCCTCAAAGGGGCAGAAGGCAATAGTTATTTACCTATTGCAATTGCCATCCCAGTGAAAACTGGCTAAATATGAGTGCCCTGACAGAACTGCTATAGTTCACCAATGACTGCCACAGAGAGCATGTGTCACATTCCTAATTAGGGAAATAAAGTTAGATAGAAAGGCATGACTATTTGGGGGGGGAAAAATGTGTTGATACCATTTTGAGCAGGAAGGAATGACTATTAGCAGTGTTTCCAAACAGATCCTGACAGAATGGAATGACCTATTGAAATAAACAATGTTTAACAGGAATAAGGATTAGATCTTAAGACCTAAATATGGGCCCAAAGCCAGCAACTACAGGATGGGAAGATGAGTCAGCAACATACTCATGGAAAAATACTTGGGGAGATTTTAGAGAAAAGGATGGCTCAATGAGTCAGTGTGATGTGATCACCAAAAACAAACAAACAAACAAACAAACAAACAAACATCAAATGCAAACTCAGACTGTAACAAAAAAAAATGCAGTACATAATCAAAAAGCTATAATATCTACAATAAGGTTATGATAACTTCAAAACATCTCACTATTGTTATGTATTATACTAATATTATCACTATTACTATTATTATACATACTAGCAATAAAAATGGTGATGACAAATATTTATTATAGTTTTTGTAACAGACCGTAATAGAAAATTTCAAATTCACCATCTACCTCACAGGATTTTGTGAGAATTAAATTAATATCCTCATTTTCAGAATGATTTAAGTAAAATATCCAAAGTTACCCAATTTCAGGGAATCAAATGATTTGGGAAGGTATCTTAAACCCAGAAAGCATTATAAGAAGCTAACAAAATGGTATCATGTCACTTGGAACCATGTCACTTTGAGAACTTTAGAAGGAAACACAGTAGTACCCCTTTTCCACAGTTTCAGTTACCCTCAGTCAACCATAGTCTGAAAATATTAAATGGAAAATTTCCAGAAATAAACCATTTTTAAGTTTTACATTGCACTCCATTCTGAGAAGTGTGAGGAAATCCCACGCCATCGCACTCCGTCCTGCCTGGGATATGAGTCATCCCTTTGTCCAATGTCATCACCTGTATACACTCCCCACCCATTAGTCACTTTAAGTAGCCTTCTCGATGATCAGAGCTACTGTCATGGCATCACAGTGTTTCTGTTCAAGTAGCCCTTACAGTAGCCTAACGCTAAGCTGCAATGCCTAGGTCATCACCGCAATTCATCTCGTCATGTAAGCAGTGTATCACCTCACGTTATCACAAGAAAGGTAAGTATGATACTCATATTTTGAGAGAGACCACATTCACATAACTTTTGTCGCCATATACTGTTATAATTGTTTTATTTTATTAGTAGTTATTGTTGGTAATCTTTTATTGTGCCTAATTTATAAATTAAACTTTATCACAGGTATGTATATTTAGGGGCAAAAATGGGGTTTATAGATAGGGTTAGATATGTCCAAGGTTTCAGGCATCCATTGGGGGAACGACTGTAAGTTTATTTATCTAGTAAAAAGTAACTTATAAGAGAGAGGATGATAAATTTATTCAAATTCCTGAAATTGCATCACACCAAAGAAGGATCAGACTTGATCTCTACTTATCATGAAGACAGACTGAGATCATGGAGCTACTAACAGGTAAGTGTTGAGCTGTATGTTAGAACCTTAACTGTTAGATATGTCTAGTGGTGGAACATGCAACCTCAGGGATTAGTGATTCTCCATCACTGAAAGTCCAAAAGGAGAGGCTAGATGATCATGATAGAATAGTAGACGTGGGCTAGATTACACATATTTCAAGGGCACTCCATATCTTGGGATTCAATGATTCTATATTTCTGTAAGATACTACTTCTAAAACCTGGTGTAACACTCATAACCTAGTGTTTCCCACTCATTAGTCATTTATATAGAACCTCTGTGATCTCTGCCATACTCATGTACTAATTATACTACCACTAATTTACTTAGTATCTTCCTTTAAATTGCCTCACTTTTATTTTCCGTATTAGACTGTGCCTTGTTCTTAGCAATAATATCAATGGACCGTCTGACATACTAATCACATTCTAATAAAAACCCTTAAAATAAATATTAAAGTAAAATATTTATGTGACTAGCTCCTAATATCAGTAGCACACAGATCATACTTTATACACATTATAACTTCTCAGTTACGTAAGCGCATATATTTTTTTAATTAGATATTTTACCCCCAAATCTCTAAGCTTTGAAAATCATCTTTAAGAGACATGGTGGGTAATTATCATAGTTTGGTACAGTTCTGGTATTGTTGATGTTTGTTTGTTTTGTTAAAGAGGCGACAGTGGAAAAACATTCCCAGGTCTCCTACTTACTTGGCTGTATTTGACTCACGTTCTGAAAACCAATTATTTATATAATGGATAACAGCCTTAAGTGTCAAGATCGAGCTCTGGTCACCATTAACGTTTCTTAAAGTTGAGCTCAACAATCTTGAATACATTATAGAATTTGTCAATATTCCAATTAGCTAACAGATTAACAGCTGTATATGTGAAGTATTTGTTTAGGATTTCCATTTTTCCTTCCAGACTTATTTGGCAACACACCATACATTTTGTGGAAGTGAAACAACTGAGAGAATAAAGAAGCATTCTGAGGAAATGCTTTTCTTCCACAAGCTCTTCAAGAAAGAATCTCAACAAAGAGCCCAAACTACTGAAATTTAATTTTAAAACATAGAAGCTCTTAGTTGACTTACTTTTAGTTCACACTGCTTGGGAGCTTCATTAGTAATTTTGAAAAGATCTGCCATAAATTGAAATAAGGCTCTTCACACATGATGAAGCTTCAGACAGGGGATTCCTGTCTGGCTTTAGCACCTATTTAAGTTGATAAAGAATCGTCCAGCTGGTTTTAGTGAAGTATTATGCCATGGTAAAACAAAACATTTCCCATCTTGCTACCTTAAAATAAGCAACTTTGCCATTAAAAAACATTCTAGAAAATCTGGCAATATTATATGTCCTACTGAGTAAAACATATTGATATTTTGGAAAAGACAGAAAAAGTAATGGGAGGAAGAAACGCTCTACTAAGAGAGGGTCTAACTACAATTAAACTGAATTTTGTGCTAGACTGAACCCATGTTGGATAGTCCTTGGATAGTGTTAGATCTCTTGGATAATGTCTTGACCATTGCCAAACTTAATCAATTTCAATGTGGGGGTGCGATTAGCAGGGAACTGGGACTGCAAATCTGGAACTGAAACATTTTCTTCCCAAGACAAATCTATTACAGCTCCATCTGTCCTTCGTCCTTCTTTCCTCCTTTTAAAGAAGCCGTTTCATTTCTCTGGATGACAAATTAAGTTAAAGCTATAATTCAGAGAATTTAAAAACTTTCTGAGCATTTTCAAAAGCTGCTTTGAATTAGTAGCTGCCACTGGCATGCAATTTATTTGTAGTGAAGACTTGTGCCTTTCAGTACAATTTTTTTTGGGGGGTAAATTTTATAAATTAATAAGGGTTTAATAAAACTTCACCACTGCTTTGCAAAGGAAACTTTGTTGGGATTACAGAAGATACACTCTAGGCAATACTATAGGACAAATTATCACTCAAGACAAAACACAGAGGTACTTTTAAGCCCCTTAATAAGACAACATCTGTGATATAAATTACTGATGAAACAGTCCACAGTAGTATATTATTTATTCAGCTTGAAAAGTTGTAGTACAAGTTCCACTTACAGAAGATTGCACACATAATTAAAAACAGCAATTGAATCTCAAACAAAATGTACATAACGTATGGCCATGGTAAGGAAAGTAGAAAAACGACGCAAGTTTAGCAAGAAATTTTGCTATATAACCATTCAGCTTGCAAAGGTATATTTTAGAAGTTTCTCCTTTTTAACTTCACAGCCAAATGAATTCAGCCAGATGGTTTGTACAAGAAAATAATCAAAGACACCAAGCATGTTTGATTCGATGAAAAAAAGAATGGTTATTAACCTGGCTGTCCAGCCTGAGAAGCTCACCCAGATCTTCAGGTAACTATAAAATAGTAATGTTTGGGTATTTCATAAAGAAATAGTCTTATATAAGCCATTTCCTATTAATTCTCATGACAACCCTGAGCTATGAGCCTAGTTTCAGTCAACTGGACTTTTATGTGTCTCAAAAACTTTTCTAAACACAATTTTCAGCCTCACCAAAAGTTTACAGTAATATCCTTTAGAAGATTCACGGCGCCGATTTCATTCCAGACTCTTTGAGGGTGAGTATAGAGACAGCAGCAGCAGAAACCAATGACTGGAAGATGCAGTGTCAGCCCTGCCACACCTACTTGAAATCTACTTCCTCATGTGGGAAAAATTAAGAGGCTGAGATCATAAAGACTTTGGCCTGAAGATAAAAAGATTACACACAATTCCAAACCTCACAAAATAATTGTGATAATCCCATTCCCCTTTGCTAAGGACACATCCATTCAACAAATATTTATTAAGCACCTATGATCTGCCAGGCCCTGTAGTATTTGTGGATTTAGCCCAGGCTCTGGTCAGCGAGACATAATGGATTCTTCCAGGAAGAATTTTTTCATGGATAAGAGAGAAGCATGCCCCTCATCCCTTCTCTTTCCCCTCCCCCTTCCCACTTTGGTAACTTCCTGGGAGAATGTGATGCATGGAGCTGCAGCCACCTTACAAATATCAGAAAAAATAGCCGACACACGTGAATAGACAGAGTATGAGTCCTTGGTGTCATGGTTGACTCCAAACCAACCCTGAGACCACCTTCCTCCCGATTTCTTCCTACATAAACAAGAAATAACCATATTCTTGTTTAAACCACTTTCAATCAACTGTTCTTTGCTACCAAAGTCAAAGCAACTAACAACATCCTTATTTATCTATTTATTTGATACTTCACATATATCACTCACCATCCAGAACGAACAAATATTCAATTTTTGGTGTATTACTTCAACTATGCTTTTCATTTGTAAATAAGATATAAAGTCTATTTTGTAACCTATTTCTACCCTATTCTTCACCTTCCCTTTTAAAATTACCACCATCTTGAAGTCAGTATGATTCATGTTTTTATATTTTTTTACTTAAATATTTTTCCATGTAAATATCTGGTATTGTTTTATATATATTTAAAACCTACTGAAATGTAAGTTAAGCTTTATTCTGCTCTCTCTTTTCTTTCTTTCTTTTCCTTCCTTCCTTCCTTCCTTCCTTCCTTCCTTCCTTCCTTCCTTCCTTCCTTTCTTAAGGAGGGCGCAGCTCACAGTGGCCCATGCGGGGATCGAACTGGCAACTTTGGTATTATCAGCACCATGCTCTAACCAACTGAGCTAACCAGCCACCACAGGACTTATTCTGTAACTTACATTTTTACCCAACAGGTTTCTGAGATTTACCCATATTTAGATACCTTTTTCACTTCAACTACTATAGAGTATTCCAATGAATGAAGAGTCTATCATCCAGGAGTACTGGCAGGCATTTAGACCATTTCGAATGTTTTGCCTGATATGTATTTTTTTAACATATAAAACTAAAAGCTATTGCTTAGTCTTCCAATTATGCACTAAATAGGAAAAAATTAAAACTGAAGACACATAGTACATCTCCTGGGAGACTCTTAGGGCACAGTAAGATGGCAAAGTAAGAAAAAAATGGCTACCAGGACATGCTGTTCCTTAGGGACCACTGGCATCTGATGTTTTACTAACATCATCTCTGGCTATTTGTAAATCAGTGTCAGTATCACCAATAAATTATTCTCAACACTAAAGGGAAAGGTATAATGTACATCAGTGAGGTCCTACACAGCTACCGTGTTTCCCCAAAAATAAGACCTAGTGGACGATCAGCTCTCATGTGTTTTTCAGAGCAAAAATGAATAATAAGACCCGTTCTTATATTATATTCATTATATTACAAGTATATTATAGTATAGTATTGTATACCTCGTCTTAAGTTATATTAAAATAAGACTGGGTCTTACATTAATTTTTGTTCCAAAAGACACATCAGAGCCGATGGCCCAGGTAGGTTTTATTTTCGGGGAAACACTCTAGTTCACCTACACTGCAGAAACATTTATATTGGCCAAAAGAAGACTAAATCAATAAACACTTTAAGGCCACTCTGCTGAGCAGACACACAAAGGTAAAATTATAAAAACACAACAGAATTCAATTTGAGACAATGCAATTTAGTTTGTGAAAATACTGGTTCAAACCTTCCAATCTTGCATTCAACATTTAGAAACGAAACAGAGTCCCCTTAGAGAAAAGGGAAGAGAGGTAAGCAGGTTGCTTTTGCAGCAAACCTGCAAACCTCATCTGTAACTCCATCCTTTGAAATGTTCTTAAGTGCATCCCACTGCTCTTAGGATAAAAAAGAAAACCTTTAACAATGCCTAGTTCAGGACTACATGGCCTCTGCTCACCTTCTCGGCTACATCTGAGGCCAGTTCTCCCTTATTATCAAAGTGTTAGCCGCATCAGACTCTTATCCTTTCTCTTATGGAGCTCTTCATGTCCTCAGTATCTTTGTGAAGATCCTCTAAAGCTTTACTTCCCATCTTAACCCCATCCACATTTACCTTGCTAACGCCCTCTTGTCCTTCAAAGTTCAGCTTCAAAGTTGATTTCAGAAATCCTCAGAACATTTCCTGTAAATGAGGTCACCTTGGTTTTTAGCTTTGTAACACCCATCACAATGATAATTATTTGCTTATCTCCTCCACTACACTATAATAAGGACTGTAAAGGCAGAGATCATGCTTTGATTTTCTACCACTATATTTCTAGATCCTAGAAGAGTGTCTGAAACACATTACGTGTTCAAATAACTTCTCAAAACCAATAAAAATTGCTATAAGCATATTGTCATAGCTTTTGACGCATAACAGACACTCCGTTAATGCTGGCTGAATGCTCTATCATTATTCTGTCCTGATATGTGCACAGTCTATATTTCCATTGACATTTACATTTATTCTATTTTCAAATGACAGCAAGTTGAATTAATATAAATTAGGGCAGAATAAAGGTGAAGGGTAACTCCATTATAAAAGATCAACCATTTAATATTTATAAATTACAATTTTCCATTTGGCAATTCCAGAATATTGAGATTTAATTTTTTTCTCATATGTCCTCTCCCTAAGGAAATAGAAAGCATGGACCATGCATCACCATCTATTTATTGTATGCTTAAGATGTATATATTTGTTTATTTAGAGGTCTAGTTGACATATAGCATTACGTTAGTTTCAGGCATACAACAGTGATTTGGTATTTATATATATTGCGATATAATCACCACAATGAGTGTAGTTAACGTCAGATTCACTTAGTTATTTAACAAAAACATTTATAGCCCTCGTTATGTGTCAGGCACTATTCTGAGAACTTTACAATTTACGAACTCATGTAATCTTCAAGTTTAAGATGCTGAACAGAAAAGGAAAAATACTTATACATAAACAGTATTAAGTTGTCTATGTATAATTTTTTTAAAGGTAATACGGATCAATTAGGGGTGACATTTGCCAAAACTATCTGATGGCATGTTTATTATCACTAATTTCTATCATCGACCTACGATTACTTTCATGCCTCTTTTCTGAAAGTCAAGGATCTCTTCACTTGCAAAATATTTTTTTAAATATTCACAGAAACCAAAAGATTGAATGGCGTAAAATCTCTTTTCAATGAAAACAAAAAAACACTCTGAAAACAAAATTCAAACCAACAAAACCTTAGCAGATAATCCCTGATTTGCTACTCACAAGCTGTGTGGGAAAAGGCCTTTCCTCATCTACAAAATGAGGGATTAGAACACCTGCTTGTGAGTCTCCTTCAAATTCTAGCACTCTGTTTGTCTACAATATTACCATGAAAACAACTCAAACACTAGGAAATAAGTTTGGTTCTGATTATGGATTTTTGTAAGGACCCAGAAAAGCTTTGTGAATCAATTATGTCTGTGGTTCCTCAACTGTAAACAAAACAACAAAAACTAAAGCAGGTTGATAAAACCATAGTACAGTCAGAAAATTAAAAGTTTTTAAGACTTACTGCCTAATATGCACAAGCTGGATACCACCTAGAAAAACATCATTGTCAAAATAACACAACCCTTGGTCTGCACATTAAACACTTTACTTATCCAGCTCCTCACATTGTCATAATTTGATTCTATAAACATGTCTATTTATTTTCCCATTATCGTTTTTCTTAAGATTACTAAAAACACTACTGCTTTACAATAACTGATAATACTTCTGCATGTGTTTTAATCACCATAGTAGGCAGTACATAACTTCCTAAATGACAGCCCCTGAAAAATAAGAACTTTCTGAATTTCAGTCTCTTGGCAGTTTTATCTTAACGTCTAGGCTTTTTCCCCTTAAACTGAAACACCTATCATCGTGCTGTGTGTCAGCCAATTTAGCAATTGTTTGGATACTATGCAAATGGTCCAAGGGTTTTATGGGAGTTAATATGAGACACCAAATAAACTGCAAACATTAGGAAGGCAGAAATATTTTTATGATATTTCTTTTTACTTCCAAACAACTTAGCAAAGTCTATCACTCACTGTAAATACTTAAACATTTGCCTATTTTAAAATGAGTATTTCTCCTTAGAGTATATCAAGGCCCTACAAAATTGAAAGCATTTCAGATGTACATCACTCTACCATATCAATCACAGACATAACTACTAATTGACCCTGCCCTATAAAAAGCTTCTTTACCTTTTTATGAAACTCTAGATCTCTGATCCATTCTCCCATAATACCACAGGGTAAAATGTAACCTGCATTATTCAAACTAAATCATATCTTCAAACTTCACAGAGGTTGCCGAGTTGTGTCCCTCTTACATTTAAAGGTAGTATCACTTGATGCAAAGAAGAATAAAAGGTTTGAATGCCAGCAAGTACGAGACCCAGTACAACTTGGTCCCTTACTAAATAAGTGAACTTGGGCCATTTCCTTAACTTCTTTGAACCCCATTTTCCTCAAGTATCGGAAAAACTTAGTTCATGTGACTTAACTCCCTCTTGCTCTCCTCCTCACATGGAAGGAAGTATGTATTGCACCTTTAAAGGAGGAAGAAGTACGTATTGCACCTTTAAAGTTTTTAACTCTACACCAAACAAACCCAGCTTACTATGGTTACTTAGTTAAGACATCATGGTTATTAGCTACATTTCAATGTCTTTGATTTTTTACATCTTACTCCTAATATTCCTCTTGTCCATTTATTTATATTAGTGGATCTAGCAATCTTATAATTTCACCACGTAATAAAATTACAGAGGGCTGGATTCAAGTCATAATGTCAGCAATTTAAAGAATTACTTTATGCAAATCATTTAACATGATTACACTCCAATCTTTGCATCAGTAAAATACGGGAATCAGAGCTCCCTGAAACCCCTACCCCTAAAATGTATATATGAAAGATAAGATGAAATATGTTGCTCATATAAGCAAATTTTCAAAAAAAGGAGGCCAAATTGTACACTAATACTTCATAAATATGGACAGGGCTCCAGGCATTAGACTTGAAAGCTTCTCACGGAATTGGTTACCAAAGAGAGATTCCAAATCCCCAGGAAGCAAGAGTGCATGTTATATGGCCACATCAGAGAGAATTTCAAATAGCTCATCAGGAAGGCCATGTACATTCAACCAGAGAAAAAAATCACTCTATCCAGTAATTAAGAAATACTGTTGACTACCACCAAAGATGTGCAATGATTTGAAGCAAATGTTGCTGCATAATTACATATGAACATAATTGAGGCTCTCCATCTCTGCAAGTCCTTTTATGTGAGTAAATGATTTGAAATGGAATGCAAAATTAAAAATATCTTTTTTAAGCAGACCATTAAAATTATACTTTGCGCTCTAAAACTTAGCAGGGAACAAGAAAAATCTGCAGAGGGGTTAAAAAAAATGATGCAAAGGTAGCACAAAGCTTAAAAATATGACAATTACATATTTAGTAAAGCCATTATTGGAGTGACATTAGCATAGTATTCTAAGGTTTTCACCTATGAAAATAGAAAGCATGTTAATGAGCTCCCCGATATAGATATACTTCTACCGTAATTACCCTTGTAATCTAAAATCTCCATAAGAAAGAAGGATACACACATGGGATATACAGGACCCTCAACAAAACCAAAACCACAATAAAGGATGTGTTCATTTACCAATTTCCTTCACAAGATGAAAGATATTTCAATTATATTTTAGGACAGATTAATGAATTTACTTAAATAGTATTTTTTTAAATGAAGTTTGGAAATCAACTTGGTATGTAAAAATTTATCCAAATCCAGCATCATCTGTTGTTTCCCCTCAGTTTACTATAACCGTCCTCTGAAATAAGTGTTTTGAAGCTGTGGTAAAAATTCAATTAGTTATTATTATTTATCTGTACTATCTCACTGATACTGAAGAAACTTGGCTAATTTCCAGCAACATGGTGGTTATTTACTTTTCCTATTACAGAGTGAACAAATTATGAGAACATATTAAGAAAAGGCACAAAACTATAAAAGCTTACATAAACAGAATAAACAAAATTTCTTATTATAGGAAGATTTCCATTTTTTAAACTTAAGTCTTTCACAGAGTATCCCATTTGATTATTTGAATAATTATGTTTACATAACATACATAAACAGACACACCAATTTGGGAGAGTTCTTTGTTTCTTTGTTGTTGTTGTTTAAATATATAATAGGTTTGGTTTTGGGTTTTATTTCCATCCTAACAGGTTGGAGAGAGAGAGTATACAGACTGTCTGAAAGAGAAGGGATTAAAAAAGGAAGCAATTATCTATAAAATGCATGAAAGCAGAAAAGCAAGCACCAGTGACAGGAGAAACTACCAGTGATGAACTGAAAACACTTTGTTCAAGTGAGAAATTAAAGTTATTTAAAAACCGCAGCAATGTCCCCTCATGCCTTGGTCCTACTTTGACTCACTCCCTACAACCTGGTTGACTCAATCTGGGAGTCCCTCCTGCCCTTCCCCTTCAGTTCAGCAGGAAAACAGGAAAAGAGGACACCCAACCTCACATTTCCAAATTGTTTTTGTCCCATTTCCAGTGCTATCAATAGTTCAAAAACATTTCAAATTAACTTACTTCAGGTGTCAACTTTGAATCCATTTATGCAAGTCCTGTAGTTTCCTACCTCTTCTGTCAAAGGAAGAGCCAAATCATAATGAAACATACAGTGATTTCTAAACTACTTACATATCGATTTTTAATAGATTATGTCTTAAAAACAATCTGGTAATTAGCTTCCCCCTAATTTAACTAGAAAGTTTAAAATTTCAATGATCTCAAATCAAAGAATCTATGGCATTCATTTTCAACATGGATAACAATTTCCCAGGCCATTGAATCTTACTACATTATTACAGGCACGAAATTCCTATTAGTTTTGTTGTAATTCATTCTATATCTTTTCCTTATATAAAAATACTTCCAGTACTCCTTTTTACATACACCGATATATGTGACATAAGTTTCATGCAAACACCAAACTAGCATTTCATTTCTACTCAATACATTTTTATTGAGTGCCTGCTATGTGCTAGACATTTTGATTTGATAGGTGACTTGTGGAACAATCCTGAACCATATAATTATAACTAATAATATTTACTTTTATTAGTGCATCTAGGTCACACTCTGACCTAGTCTAGCCACAAAACCTCATCAGCCAAAGGGGACTCTGGGCTCTGCTATTGGACTCAACCTGTTGCATAAACTATTATGTATTTTCTCTTCAAAGATCAAATATATGCAATATAAATTATAAGATCCAGACAGAGTATCTGTTGATTAAGAAATGGAATAACAACTAGAACGTAGAGTAGGACTTAATATTTATACATTACAGTTGACCCTTGAACAACATGGGTTTGAACTCTACCAGTCCACTTACATGTGGATTTTTTTCAATAAATATTACTCGTCTTCTTCTTCTTCTTTTTTGTTGTTGTTGTTGTTGTTATTTTTGTTGTAGACAGGGCAACAAAGGTGAGGGACACAAGGGAAGTACAATAAGAGATTCAGTACCAGAACACAGATCAAGGTGAGAAACATCTACCCATCTCCTTCAGCAAAAGACACTCAGAACTAGAACAAATATCTATCCAATGCCCTTCTCGGGTATGGGGCTGCCTGGGGTTTCCATGTGGAAACAGAGCCGACATTAGGACTACCAAAAGGTCCAAATCCTAAAATAATTGCATATTCTCCAACTGTAGATTTTCAGCCATCCCTCTTTAATCCAAGGAAAATATCTATGCTAATTATCCACTCATACTTAGAAATAACAACAAGATAAATACTTTTATTTTTCATCCACATCAAATTGGATGTTACAAATCAGAAAATGTGGGAAGCCTGGTATTGTATTCATATGAACAGCAAGAAGTAACACCTGGCAGTGTAATTATGAAGGAAAAAATATTAAAGATGTTTCCTTCAAATAATGAAATACAACTAACAGTCTGGGACCATTTGTGCAGGGGAAAGTTTGCTACACATATAATGAGCTTCTGAATGTGTCTACATATTATAGCAAAAAACAATATTCAATGATCAAAATGATGGTAATAAGTTATGTGAAACGATAAACCCAAGAGACTTCAATTATGAAGGTAAGTATGGAATACATTTTAGAAAGATTTCCCAACTCATTACATAAAATGTTTCAGAATACAAAAACTAATATTAATATGAGAATTAATTTATGGACTATGTCATTTCTTAGGAACAGCAAGAGAAGGGGAACTACCATAGATTAACTTCAGTTCCATAAAAGAACACTGAAGTAAAAGTTAAAAATACTCAGAATACTCTAGGCTTTTTTTTTAACATTCTTTCAAATAAATCTTTTTAGATACCCCCTCCATCTTTCTCTTTTGTCTCCTCCTAGCCTTTTCTTCCACACCTGCCTCCCAACTGTGGATCAGTCAGTCCCAAGCTGAGTAAGGATTACGGGAAAAATTTGTTTGGTCATAAAACCATCACATGGAAAGTAGAGAATCCCACGTACTGCAACATGCTCAGCTGTACTAAGCACAGAATAACTGTATCACTGCAGGATAATCACAAGCACTTTTATAAATGTATTTTAGAAACAGATGACCTATTTTTAGTAACACTGTCAAATTCTCCATTTGCTACTAGGAATCTGAAGGCGATTTTCACTGGAAATCAAATTTGCCACAAAATCACCCGGAAACATTTTCCTTGGTATCACAGACTGATAAGGTTAGACTCGCATACTCGGGGACTACCTTCTTAGGGTGTCGCCTTCGAGTTTTAGTTTCATTATTTCAGGAAGACCTAAAGATCTTGGAACACCCTCTTCCCCCAAAAAGGGAGAAACATACCTTTAAAAATACAACTTGTTGTTTTAGAGCAGTTTTGGGTTCAGAGCAAAATTAAGCAGAAAGTGGAGCACCCATAAATCCACTGTGTACACACACACACACACACACACACACACACACACACACAGACACTCTCTCTCAATGCCCCCCACCATGAACATCCTGCACCAGAATGGTGTATTTGTCACAATTGATGAATCTACACTAACATTTCACTACACTATCATTTTCACTCAAAACCCATAGTTACACTAGAGTTCACTCTCGGTGTTGTACATTCTATGGATTTTTGACAAGTATAAAATAAAACATATCTACCATTACAGTATACAGAATAGTTTCACTGCCCTAAAACTTTCTTGTGCTCTGCCTATTGATCCCCGCCTCCTCCCTAACCTCTGTAAACCACTGGTATTTCTTACTGCCTCCGTAGCTGTGCCTTTTCCAGAATGTCATGGGAATCATATAGTATGCAGTCTTTTCAGATTGGCTTCTGTCACTTAGTAATAGTCACTTTAGGTTCCTCCCTGTCCTTTCATAGCCTGATAGCTCTTTTTTTTTTTTTAGCACTGAATACTATTCCATTGTATCAGAATACTTTTGACGAAAATTTTATAGCAGCATAAAGAGGTACAAGGCAGAGGCCTTGTTTTAAAACATCCTTGTTCCTATCATCTAGCAGGTATTCAATGAATGACTCGTTCAATGAATATATTCAACATGTAAATGAAGTGACTCAGTCATTCTAAGCCTCATCTGTAAAATGAGGCCAATATCTTTCTCTTAACACTAAATGAGACTTAAAATCATATATTGAAGAGAGCGGTTAACAGTAGTCATCATCACGATGAATTAATTAATCACTAGTTTTAACTTTGAGCTGTGACTATTTTAGTTCTCGGGGAGAGCATGGTAATGGAAGGAGGAAAGCAGGGCCAGGACTGGGGTGAGGCACCAAAGGCACAAAATTGAAGGAGGCACTCACTCTCCCGCTTGCTGTGCCAAGATTCAAACGTTTTCAACAGACTAGAAAAAAAGGACTAAATCAAGAAAAATGACATTTAATATACTTAGTAAATATAAAAACCTAGAATCCAGGTCCACAAATCAATTGTACCAGTAAAGGATGAGAAAGCTCTGATTGAACATCAGAAAACATGAGTGCTATTCACAAGGTTATCAAGAATCAACATTATGACTTGTTTGCAAAACATTAATACAAACATAAGGTGATTTAATAAAAACATCTAGTTTTCTCAGAAAGTTATAGGAGGTCATCAGCAGTGTGTAGTTCTGAATACCCCACTTCAAAAGGACACAGATAAACCGGAGATTATCTAAAAGAATAAAGGTTCCAGGAAACATCTTACCTAAATGGTTAGAAAATGAGAGAGGTTATCAAAAAGAGCCACCATATTATAAGAGAAATTAATATTGAAAGCGATAAAGAAGAAAATTAGCTTTTGATTAAAATAAAAAATTTCTAATAATTAGCATTGTTCAAGAATGGAAGAAATTGGGTCCTAAAGTAGTAGTTTTCCTGTAAAAAGCATTCAAACAAGAGCTAAACAACCATTTCTAAGCAATACCGTAGATGCTGTAATTCCAGCATTTTCCTCACATGTAGGATGAAAAATAAATAATCCTAAAAACTAAGTGAAACACTATTTAAACAGTATAGAGTGTGCCCATTAGATGAATTCTTAGGATTTTTAGGAAAAGTTCAATCTTAACTTTGTGTCTATTGTGAATTTGGTTCCGTAAGTTTATCTTCATACAGCACAACCAAAAATAACAAAAATGCATGACAGTATCAAGAAAGCTTATCTACTACAACAATTTCAGATTTGAGATGAAGTCTATGTCTGCACATTTATCCATCAAAAGATCCACTTTTTATATTCGCATTAAATTAAATTAGCTTGCAGTTCACAAGGTTCAAAACGGATCTCTTTTCAGGACAAGCAACGTATCCTCATAAATCTTTAATAGGCTAAAGAGTAAACAGTTAATGGCTGAAAATGCTAAAGCACTACTTAACATCACAGAGTATTCATTAAGCAACTATTTGTGGGCACTGCCATACTAAGTATTACAGAAATTCACAGAGCCCTAAAAATGTTGAGAATCAAACCAGGGGAGGCCTTTCTCTTGACACATTTACACACATGAAATAAACACAAAGACTTCACCTACATCCAATGTCATTCTTACCAATGCCCTAAGGAACCTTGCATTTAACCTTTCTATGAGATCACTGCCTGTGGTATGTGGCTAAGCGCACTTAGGCGAATTTTGTTATATGTTTGTTGGAGAAGAATGAAAGCATAAAGTGAAGCCACCCATCATGTTTCTAGACCTCCAATAAATAAGAAACCGTTTCAGTTTTGCAAAGGCTTACAATGGAAATTTTACACTGAGGAGAAAAGACCACAACATAAGCAAGGAAAAAATTTATATATATATATACACATATATATATATATATATATATATATATATATATATATATATATATATGTATGTATATATTTTTTTCACAATATACATAATCTGGAAGTATTTGGAATTCTATTTTTTTCCTCACTGATTGACTTAAAATAGAAAAAAAATAAAAAAAAAAAATAGCCAGTCAGCAGTTCTGTGGCAATTACCAGAATAAAGTAAAAAATAAAACAGAGGTCTGGGAAGTTCAAAAGTTAAAGGCTCCATGTCTAAGAAATGCTAAATATTTTTCATGAGGAAAATGTGAGATAGAAGCACTGAATGATGGGACACAGGAATGAAAATACTCTTAGGCAATTCTACTACCATCTAAAAAAAAAAAAAAATCACAGCCCTCATTTCTCCCTTTCAGAGGTATAAATGTAACTAAACTGTGCTGCCTGACACAGCATTGAAAATACTACCAAAGATAAAGATAGAAATTAGAGTCTTAAAATTTTCCATTACCACAAAGGTCAGCCTACATACACATCCAGGAATTACTGCTATGGACCTCCAAGCTTGAGCTGACCAGTGAAGAAAAGAAGAAACTGGCATTTCAGTTACTCTATAATATGAACTTCCCTACTTCCAAAGGAACACAAGTTCATGAGATGACCCTGATCAAAGTTCGCTTTTTAAACTCCAGATCAGTTGCTTGTTGCCTCTGCATTTTCTCACTGGCAGGCTCAAGTTTGGTGGCACACGCCAGTGGTTCTTGTATGTTTAGGCTGACCTCTCTGATAATGGGAAATTTTACACTGTAATTTCTATCTTCTCTATTGCAGAGAGGCAAAAGGTAAGTGATCTCGAGTTTCAAAAGCTAACCATTATTAGGGTCATTTAATTAACTTGATCCATTCACAAGTAGGAAGTCCATATTGTGGGGCAACCGAAGAGCTGATTTCTTCTCTTATAGTCTCACTGTACACACTCTCACTGCAGAATGAGACAAAGTTTAATGACTAAAGACACAAATGACCTAATGAATAATGATGAAGAATTTGATTTAAGCCAGTCACTGGTAGTAAATACTGACACACGCACACAGAGAGATTCTTTTTTTCCTTTGCCAAGGGAAATAGATTTTAACAGCACAAATGACTTTCTGTCATTCCATTTACAGAGACTCACATTCAAGAATTATTGCATGATATAGTCCAAATGGCATTACACAGAACTATGGAACTACAGGCTCGATTTCTGAAAGAATATTATAAGAGTAAAATAAACACAAAAGAATTTAGGGAAAGGAGAAAACTTCTTAGATTATCAGGTAAAATGTACAAAATAGACTTCTACAGAAGAAAGATTCTTGTTTCTTCTGAGTTTTGTTCCTGTTTGTCCTATGTCAACAGTTCAACCTAAACTATTTCCAAAGGGTAGACTGGAATAAGCAGAAGAAAAGTTTTATTTACACAGACAAACCTTATCCAATCTTTCTTCCAAGAAAAGATTCCAATTAGAATTCTCTCCAGTTTTTCCAATCTCTATTAAATATTTCCAGTAATGGGAAATTTACGAACAAGCAAGCCTGCCCCTCCTATTTATAGAGACAACTATAGGTCAAAAGCGTCCTTCTGTTTGTTGAAATAAACTTCTACACCCAAGATGGTGATGCTTCTGCCCAAGGTACCTCGTAAGCAAAATGAAATTAGGTAACTTTTGTGTTCCTATAAATGTTCTGCTTGACCAGAAACAGCCAATCCCCTAACAGAGCCAATTCTGGGTCTTCTCACATAAAAGAGGCTGATGTGTGGCCCCAGCAATTAAGGTATTTTCTATTTTTTCTCTTCCTTGTTCTCTATTATTTGTCCTTTAAAGCAACCTCCTTTGTGCCCCATTGTACAGTTCTGCAAAGGACACTATCCACTTCATGAAGTATTAAAGTTTGTCTGTAGCACCTAACTTGTCTTCTTTAATCATGTTTTAACATATCTTAACCTCAGCCTGATGTTATTTGAAGTAAAAACAGCAGATTTTTTAAGGTAAAGGAGCCACTCTCAACACATACACACACACACACACACACACACACACACACACACGAAGATAATGGAAGTCTAGTGTACTGGACATACACTCTATCTTATTACAAAATCATACACTAGGTCTCAGAGGCCACAACATTTTAAAACTATCATTACGACACCATCTTATCATGAGGTTTTTTTTGGGATTTCATGGTAGTCTCTTAAAAACTCTGTGGCCCTCAAAGAATTAAGGAGTATTAATTAACCGAGTCTAGGGTGATGTGAACAGAGTTTGTGGCACTGCATATGTGCATCAAATAAATGTCTTTCATTTTAAAGAAAACTTCACAAGTAAAGCTTAACTTCCCTACAAGAATTTTAGCTACTGCCATGTTGGTCATTTTGAAATGATTTGGGTTTCCCTAATAACCTGAGCTTTATACATTTTATGGCAAGTATAATGTTCTCTAAATAGAAAATTTCAGTGTTCATTTCTAAAATGAACAATTAGGAAAAGAATAGCTAGCATATTCAATTCATCAAAAATTTTTAATGCGCAAACTTCCCATTAAATGAAATTTGTTCATTCATGTATTGTATACAATTATTTAATACACATCTACGATACCAAGTAGTACGCTCAGTTATGGAGCACAAACGGCTTATAAAGGGGTTTGTGAAGCTCAAGTAGGTCTATTAGCATCCTTAGGAAATAGAGGGAGGAAAACTTTCTCAAACTAAACCAAATGGAACTCCCACTCCAACCTCACCAAATGGAAGTTAATGACGCCTCTTGGAATGAGCAGTATTACCATGCATATTGCATACTGCTTTAACATGTCAATCTGAAGCATATTGGGCCATTGACATTTGCTGGGTCACACTTTTACTGTGAATTTAATTAAATGCTTTAGCCAACAAACTTTCACTCCTGCTTTTCCCTGGGATAGAGTACGCAAAAATGTATTTATCTTCAGCAGAACAGTTGCCAACATCAATAAGACCTGAAGGAGAGATTTCCCACAATAGGACTGATGGCTATGATCCTTTAAAATACAAGGATAATACAGAATTCAATTCCTGACCCTAAAAGTCAGAGGAACTGCACAGTCCCTTCAAATGTTAAATGTAAGGGCAGATCAAGCCCCAAGGGAATTTTGTTTTGTTTCTTTAAAGTCTGTAAAATTTAAAGTATAATATTTAAAAAAGGACGACTTAAAATATTTCCAAATATAATACTATTACTAATCAGTTCAAATTTGATTGGTCTAACAGAGAGGCATGTTAGACCATGGATTTCTAAGACTCTATAGACAACAAGAACTCCCAAAGAAATAGTTACCAAACAAAATAAATCAAGCTACATTCTTCAATACAGATAGATAAACTACAATGCGTCACAACAACCTCAATGGAATCAGTAGACTAAAGCTACCTGATGGTGCAGCACACAAAGGATTGTGGGCTACAAGATGTTAACTAGATAAGAAACATTGAGAACATGCAATCAGAATAAACAGCAGAATTTACAGATTGCAAAAGGAAAGAGCTCATTGCAATGACTATGAAGAAATGAAGGGAAGTGATGAAAGGAATGAAAATAAGGCAACGGTCTAGGTGTTAAATTTGAAGTAAAATCTGAAACTTTGGCAAAAATAACAGAATTAGCATCTGGTCTTAGTAATGAAGGGTTTGAGGTTGACCAGCTCATGGAATGAAGCATAAAAAAATCAGGAAATGCATGAATGAAGGGCTTAAATTTAAATGACATTCAAAGTCCTTCAGAAGATAGCCAAGCTGGTACCTATCACATAACCGCTTTCAAAAAATCCCATTGGTTATCTCCAAGTTTAGAAGCAACATCTGCAATGTCCCCTTCCCGCTTCATGCACTGTTCTACACTAGCCCTCCCTTTACCTCTGTATCACTGATTCTCAAATTGACTATTAGATTATTCCCATCAGGACTTCACAGCACTACTTCAAACTCAACATTTTTGTACGTCAACTACTCATCTTCTTAAAAAAAAGGAGTTTCTCAACCACATCTGACAATTTGTTAGCAGCATCTTCAATTTCCGTTGCCACTTCTTGATTACTCCAATGTTCATTTGGTTTCAAAGATACAATTCAAGCAAGGCCCTGTCTTTTGTATCTGTTCTTTACTTTATGTTCCTTCCACTAATAACTGGCAATTCTGACTCTCATTACCTCTTAGTTTGAAATAGTCCCTAATGTGTTTCCCATCTGATTTTTATCTATGTGCTTCCTTTTTAATCCTCCCTACATCAAGATTATATGTTTAAGGCATGAGATGACAATGGAACATTCCTGCTCAAAAACCATTTGTGAATTCCTATTACTTACCAACAAAATACACTTATTTTGGCATGACATAAAGGGTTCTCAATAATCTGTCTCTAGTGTCTTTTTCCTAACTTATATTCCTCAATATGCCTACATGTATGTCACAGTATAGCCAAACTACACACATAGGATTCCTCCTTAACGCTTTGCACTCTCCCACCTAAGTACTTTTACCTGGTGATAGTTTCCCTGCTAGAAACAACTCCCTGAAAAGCCCATTTGCTCAAAGAAGGCTTTCTCATTCGTGCTGAAAAGCAAAAGGCTTTCCCTAACTTAAACATCTATAACACTTGTTTCTGTCTCAGTAGAGTACTTAAGACAATAGACTTTGCATGCCAATCATCTGGATTCTAATGCTAGCTCTGCTACCCACTAGCTGACCATCAACAAGTGATTTTATCTCTATAAGCCTTAGTTTCTTCATCTGTAAAATGGGAATAATAGTAACTGTACCTTCAGGATTGTTGTGAGAGCTGAACGTACCAGCACCTGGTAAACACTCAATTATTGCCAGTTATCATCATTTCATTACCATTCCCCACTCCATCTGATGGTATAATCAGTGTAACATGACACCAGAGGAAATACAGTTTGGTACTATATCTTACTCATCATAATTTACCTGAATAGGAGCTCAGTAAATATTTGTTGAAATTATACATAAACGAATGACTCTGTAGATGTGAAATCGATAAGGTAGACTTAAAACTAAGTCTTAAAATCATGGTAAAAAACATGACTGCATAGAGAAAAGAGAAAAGAAGGAAATATACCTTAAGAGAGTACGGAGGATAGGAAAATTTACCGAGCCCAGTAGTGTAAACTGGCTGCCAGAAAAGCTTTTGAAACTGCAGAAATACAGTTGATAGATCAAAGCAGGTAGTAGTTTCATGGTCATACTCGGTCTGGGGCCATACGTTTAATGTGGTATTGATTAAATGGAATAAGTCAAGAGAAAAGTGACCAGATTGGTTAAAGATTTATTATAGTAATAAAGCCAAATAAGAGATTTCTGCACAAAGGAAATGGAATATTTAAACTAAAGGGGAAAAGCACAACTGGAGACAGGACTACTGCCTTGAAATATTTGAAAGGATGTCACCTTGGTAAAGAGAATAGCTGACTTCTATGTGGTTTCACAAGGGTTAATAAGGGAAAATGTAAAGGAAAGATTCAATATAACAGAACAACTATCAAAGATGTCCAGAAATAAATGTATCAGGCTGCTATTACAGGGTAGTAATATACATACACATAAGCATTCAGGCAAAAACTAGATGGCATCAGCCAGAGATGCTAGGAAATTTTAAAATGTACATATTGCCCTAAGTACTATGTAGCTGAGTTCACCCACATTAAAAGAAAAAGATATTGGTGAACAGTATTACAGTCAGGCTAAGGAATATATGAACGTACTGGTCTGATGTGTTTATTAAAATTTGAGTTTCCACAGAATGATAAAACTGGGTGTACAAGTATGATTTCAATCAAGTAAATTATATACGCCAGTTTAATCTAATAATCGAAAATTTTAAATGTTATTCAGGGATAGAGATTATAAGTGATGTCAATGTTTCTTAAAATTTGATTTTAATCATAAAAATCATGTTTTATGTCAGTCACGTTTCTTGTATAAAACACTTAATTCTCAGTATTTTTTTAACAAGCTAACAAGACATTTATAAAAGAAATAAGGAAAAATAAGGAAAAGAAAAAGGGAGGGAGAGAGACAAACCAAGTCAGTAAAGGATTTATAATCTAATGTGTTCATTGATTTTAACAAGCCTAGGGACAAACTTTTATCACATACAAGAGACGGCCTCCAAAATTGTATCTTAACTGCCTTTGACATAGCTATTCCACATGATACAGATAATATCCAACAGATTAAGTTAATAAAACGCCACTTGATTTTATTTCTATCCACATTTCCAATCGATTTGATGTTGCTTTAAATACCCCATACTATTCAAAGGAGTTATTAGTTAAGTCTGTTGACATTTTCCATTAAATGGACAAGTTGCACTATGCAGATTTCCAGTTTGGCAATTACTTTAAAGTAATTCCTTACCTCCTATGAGGTTTTCTTTTTTTTTTTATTTTTTTATTTTTTTTTAATTCTCAAGAATTTTATGGATTCATGAATCAATTTTCTTTATACCATCACTGTTAGAGAGATGGAGTTGAAATAACATCCAATGACAGCTACTCTAAGAAAACTACAATAAATGATTTTACTTCTAATATGTTTTAGTCAGTGAGAAGCAGTAGCTACTGAGGAAGAAAAAATAAGGTGCTAATAATATTGTCCTAAAATTTCAGATATGTTAAAATATCTTAGGAAGCAGATCATGCTATCGGCAACTTCAAATAAACCTCAACAAAGTGCACTTAGTAATTAATATAGCAAGGGTCAAATACTAAGTATATTTCACATCATAAATGGTTCATTCATTCAGGAAAATATACATAAGCGATTACCATTGTAAATTTAAAACTGTATTTTGAGCTTCCAAAATAATTTGCAAATCAATGAAACTTCAGATGTGTCCTTTGTTTAAAAACAGTGATGATTTAAACAATTTTTTCCAGAATACTCCTTATAACATACCCTCTATGAAGGCACTACTCTGCACCACACTGTCTAGTGCTCAATAAATATTTCCGGCATAAAGTGAATGAAAACTAGTTGATTTCTGTTTCATAAAAATCTTCTTTGAAAATATAAAACTTCCCATGCTTCAAAGAGGATTTTATAGACTCAATTTTGGGATTTATATTTCGTGTGTCAAACGTTTGTTTCGTTTTCTAATAGTTCTGTTATTAGTGTAAATTATAATTCATTTGTATGTTGCTTACAACTAAAAGAGGGTGTAATGTGGAACTCATATAAACATGAACTCAAAACACCCTTGCCTTTTACATGAAAGACAAATTAAAATCTCATCCACTATACTTTAAAGAAAATCAAAACCTTCTAACACTTGACAGTAATCAGCATAAGCTCCACTGACAACAACAGGGGGGAAAACACTCACTTTTACTGTTTTTAAGGAAAGTGGTGTGTAAGGACAACTGATTATACTTCAGTCTTCTCTCTCATTAGGCAAGCATACCTTTTGATTATGAACAACATTTTATCTTCGTATACAAAAGTAAATGTCCTTCGTATGACCAAAGGATTCCAAGTTTCTCCAGAAAAATTCTGAGTTTCAACTCTTCCAAATTAGAAAGAGATAAAGGTGAAATACATGGAAATAACTGCCTATTTTAGATAATATTCAAGTTATACAAACCCATACCACAAGCACTTCTATCCAATACAAGACAGCTGAAAGAAATATGTACATCCCAAGTATGGTACTCCTATGTTTCTTTTCAAAGTCACCAGTCCAGGGAAAATTAGTAAGAAGGGATTATTTCTTGTAAGTTAGTCACTCCTGACACGAATCCCCAACTCTCTCACACTCCAGTCCTACAACCACTGGACTTCAGGCCCCTGTCAAGGACTGATTCGCATGTACAGAATCTACTGCCTTTAACCCCTACTTATGCCCAGAGGCTGTAGATTCAAAGAGTACAAAAAAAAATGCAAATCAATAATAAAGTACTTGCAAGAATGTCTAAAAGCTATCAAACTCTTTAAAAAAATCAATTTCTAGCCAAATTTACACCCTGTACTCTTATATCATTTCTGTGCTTTTTAAGAAATTCTGTAGCATCATCTCAAGATGTCCATTTCCCCTACAATCTCATCTTTAAAATAAGTTGCAGTACAACTTTCTCCTTAAACCTACCAAAAATGCACTGAGGATTTAACCAAATTCTTCTTCTCTGCAGTCACGAAAGTTTGTCGCACTTATTTCAGTCTTCTTTGTAATGTTAGCTGTGTAATGTACTATGAATCTCTTCCCAACCAGATTAAAAGCAAGAATTGAGGCTTTTCTTTTTGTTTATCTTGTAAAGTACCACCTACCATGATACTGAGTAGACAAGAAAAAGTCACTGAACTGGATTTGGAATTTTCTTCCTTGTGTCAATGTATATTACCGGTGACTAGCTGTAAAAATGTTGTTTCTTACCATGGATGCTTTCCTTTTCTATAATATTTCTAAATATTGTCAGATTTATAAATATATAATTTCTGAGTCATCATTTTCTCTCAGGATGGAAAGGCAACTGAGATAGCTTTTTTCATTAAAATAATTCAGTGAGTAATGAATTAGAGAGTAAGAAATCTTGACAGTGTTGGCTAATACTAAGTGAAGAGGGAGATTATATGAGTTTGAGTATAATTTGATATAGTAATAGACAAAACTTCTACACAAATTTACATTTGAAAAAAATTGATTATAGAAAACCTACACAAAAAGATTAACAGAAAAAATACACATTATACAAGAAACTAAAACAAATTTAAAACTCTGCTTACAAAAAAAGCCGTGTTTAATATCTGAACAAAACAGACAGGAAGCAATTACTGACATTATAATTTTGAACTGCATTTGAGATGTAGCAAATTATAGCAGGAAAGAATACTTGACTAGAAATTAAAAAGACCCAGTACAAGTTTTGCTCCAATACTTTCAGAGGGCCTCCCTGTCACATACAGGGTGATCAATAAATGTCTGAATGATAAATTAACAAATGAAAGGAGTGAGAGTGTATGATGCTTGATGTTTAATTCATTTGATCTTTCAGTTCAGTTTCCGTATCTACAAGCCAACAGCAGTAATTCCTTCCTTACCTAGTGATTTTAAAGATTAAACAAGATTATAAATATAAAAGAGTTTTTAAAACTACAAAGCAATATATACAAGTAAGTAATTTTATTGTAATTAACTTATTATATGTAGAAATAAAATTACATCGCCACTTTTCAAGCAAGCATAATTAAAATTTAGGGAATTTTTTTAAAAGCATACATGTACACTAATTATACCATCCACTTCTTCTTCTGAACCATTTCAAAGAAGTTCAAGTTGTTTTTAGGTAACTCAGTTAACAATTTCTGAGGTATATGGAATTTGAATGAAAATTTAGTTCAATTTATATTAACAGTTTCTATATCCAATTAAAATTTATCCAAGTCCTTATTAAACAGTATCAAATAAGACTTGAAATTTCTTAGAGCCCATTTTAAGTTAAGAAAGGTCTAATAACTTTCAGATAGCTACAAATACAAAATGGATAATTCTGTTTTTAATCATCTATCTATATTTTAAATAGTTTTCCTTTAATTTTACTCACCTGTATATTCTCTTAAATACACATTCTTTCCAGCCTAAATCTCAATTTGAATATATCTATTAGGATGACTCCATCACCTATTGTATTAATATTCTCCCACTGGTCTATTTGTGCTGTCTCACGATAAATGACTCTGGATATTTTGTGTTTATTATTTCAGTGAAGGTGGATTTTGTCTCATATGATGATGTCCCATGTACCTTCCCTTAATTTGCCTACACATTCAGAGGTTCTATATAATTTATCTAACATCCATCCAAGAAATATATATGGAATAATATTTACATCAGTCACAAAAATATGCATTACCTCACAGATTACCCGTCTGGTGCATCTAACTCTACATTTAGTGCATTATGTCACAGATAAAACTTATACTGCACTACGAACTTTATCTCACAGAAGTGGTACTCACGCATGATATGAAAATGAACTGACATTTTTCCAACAAATGACACTGAACCAAAGAGAACTAGTTATCCTTTTTATTCCATTATGAAAAATACAATTTAGAGACTTATTGCTAACACTCTGGTTTAAGCTACTCTGCCCCTCCAGTCTTCTGTCAAGGAGTTAATGGTCTGACAACAAACACTTAAAGACAGGGGGGAAACTACCTATTTAAAGGAATACTGGGTGAATCCTTCCATAAAGAGAAAAATCATTTGGCAATAAACACAATCACCTCCTTATTTGTTAATTTCATAGGATTAGAAATCATATACTGATTTTAAGGACCTAAGATGGATGAGTAGATAAACACTGCACCTGTTTCTGTCCGTGACCACATTAAAATTAAAACTATTGACCTGGAGAACTAGCTGAATTCTAGATGAACTGATGTATTACAACTATGGATATAAAAAAGAAGCCACATTGAGACTGGCAGGAGAGGCAGAGATGCGAAATGAGCTGGCCCCAAACCTCCATGAGGCGACTGAGAATCAGGAGGGATATCTCAGCTGTGGAGGATTCCCCCTGGAGGAGTGAGGGAGCCCAGCCCAGAGTACTAGTGCTAGGAATAGGGACCCCCTACAACATCTGGCTGTGAAAAACAGTGGAGATTCTGACCATCCAGGTGGGACAGAAGGCTGCAGGAAACCCACATGTCCTCTTAAAGGGCCCACACAGAGACTCAATCACTCACCCTGGGCTTTGCCCCACCCAACTCCACCAACACCAGAGGAGCTTTCTCAGTAAGTAGCCAGCCCATTCCACATTGTATTCTTTCTTGGAAAACTACAGAGTCTGTGGGTCCCCAGTGAGCAATGACTGGCCTCATTATGCTCTGAGATTTTTACTGAGTAGCTCCAGGCTCAGCACTGAAACCAAACCAGAATCTCCATTAACCTGGTGATGACAATGCTTCCCACTCTAGTGACTCCCTGAGACCCTTCCTTACCCAACTTGCATACTGCACAAGGCCTTATCAGTGGCTGACCTTAACAGAACCGGCAGGTGGCAGCAGGCCCCAGGGTATCCCAGCTTTTTGTGGAACTACCCCAAGTCCAGGACTGGTGGTAGAAATCCTTGGTTCACAGCATGGCCTCTCCCATGGTGCCTCCAGGATTAGCACAGGCAGTGGATGACCTGGGCCTTCATGAGAGTGCCTCCAAGAGGCCGCAGACATACTTGGAGGTTGGCTTCAGACCAGAGCAGAGCAATTACTCCCACATACGGAACACACAAAGGGTGGTCTCAACCAGCACTAGGGTCCACTAGGGCAAATCCCACTCAGTGGGAATCCCCCGTACACCAGCCCATAAGCTGTGGACATGGCCAAACCCGATAGCCAATCAGCCTGAGGGTTAAACCCATCAACTGATGTGCCAATAGCAATCAAGAATCAACTATAAACAAGAGGGCACACACAACCCATACAAGGGACACTCCTAAAGCACTTGGAACAGGTGACCAGGGAGACTGTATCAGGGCCCCACAGGAAACTTACTATATAAGGCCACCCAGCCAAAACTGGGAGACATAACAGAATCTACCTAATACACAGAAATAAACAGAGGCAGTCAAAATGAGTAAACAAAGAAATACGTCCCAAATGAATGAACAGGGGAAACCTCCAGAAAAAGAACTGGAAGAATTGGAAAGCCACATGCAAAGGAATGAAATTAGACTGCTATCTGTCACTATGTACCAAAATTAATCCAAAATGGATCAAAGACCTAAACATAAGACCTGAAACAATAAACTGCATAGAAGAAAACATAGCTACTAAACTTATGGACCTTGGGTTCAAAGAGCATTTTACGAATTTGACTTCAAAGGCAATGGAAGTAAAAGCTAAAATAAATGAATGGGACTATATCAAACTCAAAAACTACTGTACAACAAAAGAAACCATCGACAAAACAAAGAGGCAACCAACCGAATGGGAGAAGATATTTGCAAACAAAATCTCCGATAAGGGGCTAATATCCAAAATATATAAGGAACTCATACAACTCAACAACAAAAAACTAATCCAATTTAAAAAATGGGGCCAGCCTGGTGGCTCAGGCGGTTGGAGCGCCATGCTCCTAACTCCAAAGGCTGCCAGTTCGATTCCCACATGGGCCAGTGGGCTCTCAACCACAAGGTTGCCGGTTCAACTCCCACAAGGGATGGTGGGCTCCGCTCCTGCAACTAAGATTGGACATGGCACCTTGAGCTGAGCTGCCTCCCGGATGGCTCAGTTGGCTGGAGTGCGTCCTCTCAACCATAAGGTTGCCGGTTCAACTCCCGCAAGGGATGGTGGGCTGCGCCCCCTGCAACTAGCAATGGCAACCGGACCTGGAGCTGAGCTGCGCCCTCCACAACTAAGACTGAAAGGATAACAATCTGACTTGGAAAAAAGTCCTGGAAGTATACACTGTTCCCCAATAAAGTCCTGTTCCCCTTCCCAAAAAAAATCTTTAAAAAAAAAACAAAAAAAGAACCAAGAGTAAGAAAAATGAACCAACTGGTAGTATTCAAGTGATAATGTCTGTTTTAAAAAAATAATAATGGGCAGGGGACCTGAATGGACATTTCTCCAAAGAGGACATACAAATGGCCAATAGACATATGAAAAAATGCACAATATCACTCATCAGCAGAGAAATGCAAATAAAAACCACGAGATATTACCTCACACCAGTTAAAATGGCTATTATCAGCAAGACAAATAATAAGTGTTGGAGAGGCTGTGGAGAAAAAAGAACCCTCATACCATGTTGGAGGGAATGCAGACTGGTGCAGTCGCTATGGAAGGCAGTGTGGATATTCCACAAAAAAATGTAAGAACAGAATTACCATATGACCCAGCAATCCCTCTCTTGGGTATCTACCCCCAAAATCTGAAAACATTTATCTGTAAAGATATATGTGCTCTGATGTTCACAGCAGTTTTATTTACGGTGGACAAGACGTGGAAACAACCAAAGTGTCATTTTACAGATGATTGGATAAAGAAGATGTGGTATATATACACAATGGAATATTATTCTGCCATAAGAAAAAATGAAATAGTGCCATTTGCAACAACATGGATCAATCTTGAGATTATAATGCTAAGTGAAATAAATCAGACAGAAAAGTCAAGAACCATATGATTTCACAGATATGTAGTATATAAAACTGAAAACAAAAATGGAACCAGACAGACAAATGAAGAAACAAAAACTCGTAGACACAGACAATAATTTAGTGGTTACTAGAGAGTAACGGGAGAGTGGGGTGGTAGATGAGGGTAAAAGGGATCAAATATATGGTGATGGAAGGAGAACTGACTCTGGGTGGTGAACACACAATGTGATATATAGATGATGTATTACAGAATTGTACACCTGAAATCTATGTAACTTTACTAACAATTGTCACCACAATAAACTTTAATTTAAAAAAAGAAAAGAAAGAAATTGAGGCAAACAACCTATCAGACAGAGTTCAAAACAATGGTTGTAAAGATGCTCAGTAACTTAGGGAGAACTTCCACAGCGATAGCAAGCATAGAAAAAGGGCATAGAAACCGTAAAAAAAGAACCAGTCAGATGTGAATACAGTTACTGAAATGAAGAATGCACTAAAAGGAATCACCAGCAAACTAGATGAAGCAGAGGATCAAATCAGCAATTTGGAAGACAAGGTCTCAGAAAACACCCAATTGAAACAGCAAAAAGAAAAATGAATCCAAAAACTTAGGATGCGTTAAGAGACCTCTTAACACCATCTAAGACACCATCAAGTGTAACAACATGCGCATCATAGGGGTGCCAGAAGGAGAAGATAGCAAGGAAGGAATTGAAAACCTATTTGAAGAAATAATGACTGAAAACTTTCCTAACCTGGAGAAGGAAATAGATATATAAGTCTAGAGAACAAATAGAGTCCCAAACAAGATGAACTCAACCAGGCCCACACCAAGACAGATTATAATTAAAATGGCAAAGGTTAAAAACAAAGGGAGAATCCTAAAAGGAGAAAGAGAAAGGCAACTTGTAAGGGAGCTCCCATAAGATTGTAAGCTGATTTGTCAACAAAATCTTTGTAGGCCAGAGGGATTGGCACCAAATATTCAATGTGATGAAAAGCAAGGACCTAACAATCACAGGTACTCTACCCAGCAAGACTATCATTTAAAATCGAAGGACAGATAAAGAGCTTCCCAGAGAAGAAAAAGCTAAAGGAGTTCATTACGACCAAACCAGTATTACAAAGAATGTTAGAAGGACTTCTTTAAGATGGAAAAAATAAAAGAGAAGAAAATTATGAATAATAAAATAGCAATAGATACATCTATCAGCAATTATTTTCTAAGTAAATGGATTAAATGCTCCAATCCAAAGACACAGGAGGGCTGAATGGATAAGAAAACAAACCCTTACATATGCTACCTACAAGAGACTTCAGTTTGAAAAGACACACACAGATGGAAAGTAAAGGGATAGAAAAAGGTATTTCATGAAAATGGAAAACAAAAAACCTGGGGTAGCTATACTTATATCACACAAAGTAGACATGAAAACAAGGGCTATATAATTAGAGACAAAGAAGGACCCAGTAATCTCGCTTCAGGTATTTATCTGAAGAAACCCAAAGTGCTACTTCAAGGGGACGTGTGCATCCATATGTTCATTGCAGCATTGTTTATAATGGCCAAGATGTGGAGGCAGCCTGGGTATCCGTTGTTAGAAGAATGGATAAAGAAGAGGTGGTACCTTGTATATATGTATATATACAATGGAATATTGCTCAGCCAAGGAAGGGAACGGGTTCTTGCCATCTGTGGTGGCATGAATGGACCTGGAGGGTATTGTGCTAAGTGGAGTGTCAGACAGAGAAAGATAGACAGTGTGGTTTTGCTTATATGTAGAATCTAAAGAACGAAAGAAACAAATAAAACAGAAACACACTCATAGACACAGAAAACATTTTGATGGTTGCCAGATGGGAGGGGGTTTGGGGCTTTGAAAGAAAAACGGGAAAGGGATTAAGAAGTACAAATTGGTAGTTACAAAATAGTCATAGGGATGTATATATAGTAAAGCATAGAGAATACAGTCAATGATATAGCAATGATTATGTATAGTGCCAGGTGGGTACTAGACTAGTCAGGGGGATCACTTCTTAAATTATATAAATATCTAACTACTATGCTGTACACCTGAAATTAATATAAAATCATACTGATGTCAACTGTAATTGAAAAATTAAAAAGGGAGGGGGGAAAGGAGAAGGGGAGTAAGAGATCCAAATTTCCAGGTATAAAACAAGTAAGTCATAGGGATGTAATGTACAGCATAGGGAATATAGTCAACAATATTGTGATAATGTGGTATGGTACCAGATGGTTGCTGGACTTACCATGGTGATCACTTCTTTAGTTATATAAATGTTGAGTAACTATGGTGTAGCCCTGAAACTAATATTACATAGTATGTTAGGTATATTTTTAATGAATATCTTAAAAATAAATAATAAAATTCAAAAAAAATATTTTATGTAGTATTCCTAGAGATATAAAGATATAAAGATATAAAACTTTTCTATGTACTAATTCTAGAGATAAAGACTTCATTTTGAGAATTCCAAAGGAAGATTTAATACGTCTAAATATTTCAGTTTTTAAGATTATTAGAGATAAACAATTACTTTATTATTTTGTATTAATAGTAATAAAAAGTAGTATTTCATAATGATAAAATGATCAACTCAAAGGGAAGAATTTAATAAAACTTAGAAAAAAATTAGGGGTAAATTTATATACCCCTAATAAAATCACCGTAAGAATGCTAAGACATAAACTAAAGAGAATTAAATAAATCCACCATCATGCATTCATTAAACACATAATACAGAATGTTTACAAATGCACAGACATTTACCAAAATTGACCATATGCTGAACAATAAAGCAATTTCCAATCAATGGTAAAGAATTTTTAACAGCACCTGAGCTGAGGTGGTACTTGTACCCTAGAATATTTCTGAATATTTCTGTTACTTATTTACAATTTGAAGGTCCACGTTCCCATTCCCAGTTGCTTCAAACAGCCTCTCAATCTGTCATACGTATTAAGCGCCTGCTTTGCAGGATTCTGTGGTGTCATAAAAGCATGGGTAGATTTTTCTAAGCGTGGATAAAACATGTGCACAATCCATATATTTATAAAAGTGGTATATATATATATATATATATATATATATATATATATATATATATATATATTCACCTTCCATATTCTTCTCCCCACTAAATAAAATAAATAGATATGCTAAACACTATCATTTGAACATTATTTGACCCTTGTTGGCAAGTTGAAGAGGAATTTAACTGTAGTTGCTATGGAAAAATCATAGTCGTAACTCCAAACTACTTGACTTAAGTAATTTTAACTGTTACTGTACTTGAGTGAGTATTTGAGTCATTTCTACTATTCTTTAAAAAAAAAAAAAAAAAAAAAAATGCTGTCCGAGTTCCCAGGAATAGTAAAGGAAACAGAATGTTTGGAATCCTTTATCATTTGTGAACCACTTAGGTTGCTGCTATTCAACAATATTTAATTCCACTGCACAAAATAAAAGACTTCCTTCCAATTCCCGGAGCTTCCCCCCTCCCATCCTGTAAATGCGCCCCCAGCACTTTGTTTGCATCCCATTGTGTTTGAACAGCAATTTATCTGTTTACTTCTCTGTCTCTCTAACTACACTGCTTATGCCTCAAGGACAGGAACTGTATCATTCACCTCTATGTTCCCAGAAGTAGCACAAAATAAACCCTCAGTAAAGGGCTAAAGCTAAGTTTGTGTGCCCAAGGCCCCTGTCAAATCACAGATCAGGTTAACCTGTAATAGTCTATGGTTATGAAGGATTCCAACTTCCAATGTCTTCAAAGGCAGGCTTTCTCATAAATCCTGAGTTCCACTTAAATAAATTTCTGGAAAACAAAATCTCACTGCATCATCCATTATTGGAATAAATCATTCCTTTTGAAAATTAAGACTTCAATGTTAAGTTGACATAATTTGATCAGTGGGCATTTAATGAGCCCTTACTTTGTAAACAGTCCTTTTATATTCATGAAAGGGTAAGGCAGGGCAAAAGAGGGATTTCAACGAATATTTATTTGAGCACCTCTTATGTCCCAGGCAAAAACCTGCCCTTTGTTATTAAAACCAAAATTTAATCATCATTGCTTCATAGTGTTCACAGGGGCAAAGAAGTAACATTCTTTAATTATAAACCTCAAGATTTGTCTTTTATAATCTTAGATTCGAAGTAACAAAAATATTCCATCAAGAGTTTTCCAAAAGGAAATTCTAAAAAAAGTCAGGGAAAAAATATAAGCAATTCTCACTTTTTTAACATTTAGAAACTCCTTAACTCCATATATGTTGATCAGAACCCCCCTCCACTAGGCCAAATTGTTTTCCAAAAGGAGGCCACCCTCCTTATCTCACAAAAACATTTAACACTGTGGGTGACAGTACTGCTTCCCAAAACCCTCTTCTCTACTATTCTGTGATGCTGCACTCCTCATTCTGTATTCAGAAGTTCACTTTCTCTTGTTTCCACTTCCTACTTTACATCAGAAAGATTTTTAACTCTATTGTTTTCTTCAAAATAGCATCCAGCCCACCACAGCACAGAACTCAACTGTCTCGTCTTATCAATGTAAACAAGCCCCATATTTGTTCTACAAACCAAGTCTCATATTTCCAATTGTATTGTTACCTAACAAGTAACATGATGTCATACAAATGGCATCATGTCATGCTGACCACTCAAAGTCAAGAAATCCGAACTTTAACATCTTCCCGTATTCCTTACATTTGTTAAAGGTACCCAGTCTTTCCAGAAACCCTGGATGAAAACACTAGGGCCATCTTTGATTGCCTCTCATATTCTAACCTGAATCAAGTCCCACTGATACTGATCCTTTTACAATATTTCACACATTTTATTCTCTCTACATCTCAGCTTCCATTAACAACCCTGAGGCCCATCCATCTGCAAATCGAAAATACTCCAGAAGCTCCTTAAAGTTTCTGCCCATTACACACCATATTCTCTAAGCATCCTACACTATCAGACAGCCTCCTTACAGCAGAGCCTGGTCTAAGTGGTGGTTCCTTATTTGCTTACCACAAGTGCTAAACCCCTTAGCCTGACAATGCTAACCTTCTAACCTCCATTCTCATTCTGTCTTTCCAACATTATCTGTAACTTTACTCATCAAACCAGGCAATTCACTTTTGTATATGCCATGTCGTTTACTTGGAATCCCCTTCTTCTTCATCCTATTTTCTTTGTCAAAATCAGTTTCATCCTTTAAGGAGAAAAACCGAAAAAGTTTCTTTCAATTCCCCAATTGGGAGTCAAAAATTTTTTTTCCCTCCAAATGTCTTCAGCCTCCTGCCTTATGCCCTTATTCTATTAGAAGCTTTCTTCATCCCCACCCCATGCATACAGTCTTGCACATAAGAATTCCTAAAAAATGATGGTCAAATATTTTGGAAGTTGTCAAAACCCTTGCCTCCCCTTTTAAAAGATTTAAAAATAAATACAGTTGATAAAAAAATACATAAAAGTTACAAAAATATAGCCTGGTACCCTGAACTTCCATTAACATGCCTTCTAAGCATGCCAATGTGTGTTTCTGATTTAACCCCCTCTTTGTTGTTTAAAAATGATCTACAACCAACAGGGACAGCTCTAAGCCACACACAAACACATTCCATATTTCCAAGTAAATGCTAACAGGAAAAATGTGTTTGTATAGGATTCAACTCTACCCATTAAAAATCAACAAGGACAAACCCTGTTTTTCTCCCCACCCATGCAAAAAGTGCGGACATGACATTATTATTTCATCAGTGAGAATAAATCTACATTTCCAAACCTACCAGTATGAGAACACCAAAACTACAAAAATTCGGGGAGGACGGTTTTAACTAGCATTTATTACTTTAGGAGCTTAAGTAAATGCTGACATTGACACTTTTCTCTTTTCCTCCAATACTCTTTTTTGAAAAACGGAAATATGAGCCCTGTTCTGAAAACAATAAATGAAACAACTTGTAAGAAAAGAAAGAAGACTGATGTCCAGGTGGGTGCCAAGTGCTGAGATCAAGTAGCCGGACACAAAAGTCAAAGAGAGCAGAAACCATGGCAAAGACAAGGGTTGCAGCAGATACAGGTGAGCAGCACTGAAAGGTAATGAGCCAGAGGTTTCCTCAGTTCTGGGAAATGCCGGCTTCCCGACTCCCACAGGTACAGTGGTCTTTTTGTCTGCCTTCTTATGAACTAGCATTTAGTATGCTCCTACTACAAGCCAGGCACTGTACTTAAGAGTTTCAGGAGTATTCTCTCATTTAACCCACAAGTAATCCTCTGTGAGGAAGACATTATTACCTTCCATTGACGGATGAAGAAGTTAAGGACAGAGAGGTTCAGCAACTTGCCCAAGGTCACAGAGCTAGCAGTGTAAGGATATGAAATCAGGTTAAATTCTTAAACCCTGTACTTCATACCTACAAACATATATTGGGTTTTACTTGTTTACATTTATTTACTGTATTATGCATCATTATTATTATGTTATGTATTCCTAGGTGTGTCTCACAAAAGGCCGGAGAACTTGACTTGCCCTGGGACTCTTGACAATAAAACAAGCCTAACTGCTGGCTTATATGCTGGTTAAAGCTTCACCATGATGCTTCTTCATTGTCTTCACTGATACACTACCCCTGTAAGCAACTCTGAGGGGTGTACTAGCAACACCTCTGTTATGGGTTGAACTGTGTCCTCCCACGAAAGATACGTTGCAGTTTTAACCCCTATTACCACGGAATGTGACATTATGTGAAGACAGAGTCTTTACAAGGGCAATCAAGTTCAAATCTGGTCATTAGGGTGGATTCTAAGCCAGTATGACTAGCATCAATCACATGCTACGGTCTCCCCACATGCCCATAAAAAGGGGGAACTTGGAGACAGAGACAGAGACAGAGAGAGAGAAAGAATATGCCAGGTAAAGATTAAGGCAGAGACCAGGTTGATGCTTCTATAAGCCAAGGAATGCCAAAGACTGTCAGCAAATGCCCAGAAGCTTGGCAAACGCTGCCCTCACAGCCCTCAGAAGAAACCAACCCTGCTGACCTCTTGATTTCAGACTTTTAGCTCCAGAACTGGGAGACAACAAACTTCTGTTTTTCACATTACGCAGCTTGTGGTACTTTGTCATGGCAACCCTAAGAAATGAATACACACCCCCTTCCAAAAATGTATCAGACACATGGCCACAGTAGCAAGAAAGAGTCCGTATTTCTATTCTACTTCTGCCATGTATTCCCTCCGAAATGCCTCTTAGCTTATGAAGCTCTCTTCTCACCTCTGGGAAACAGCCGGGCTCAGCCTTTCTCCCTGCAATAGGCAGGTTGGAAGCAAGAGAGCCATGCGAGTCCCTATCAAGGCTTCTGCACGATCAGTCTCTGAAATCCCGATCGCTGGTTTGCAGGACTGAGTACATTTTTCATCCCTGAGTGTATTTTTCATCAGTGTTATCAAGAGTGTAATACTGTAGATAAATTTTAAAATTATAGATAGCTACTGCAAATAATTCCCTGGTAGTAATTCTCCAATGAAAATACTATATAAAAGCTAGAATATTAGCTAGAATGATGTATAGTCTGGCAGAAGGGAGTGGCCTTATGTTGCAAAGGGGAGGAAAGATACTTTTTGCTGGAGTTAGGAATGTAACATGGACTTTTCTGGGAGCATCAAGTAGCCATTCCCACTCTTGAAAGCATAATTTTCCTGCAAATATCATCATTGCTTGGATTTGTTTCAAATGTATACTGTCTTTATCTCTGGCTGTTCATTGGGCACAATTTTGCTAAGTAGCAAGCCTTTACATCTTTTATAATCAAAACTGGATCAGTTATACTGAACAGAATTACTCTTTAAAATAACTGCTCTGCAAACAAAACATTCGAGACAGTATAGTACCTAGGAATTACAAGCTTCACAGCATTTTACATCAATCACATGCTGCAGTCTCCCCACATGAGCCTAAAATGACTTAACATTGTCCTGGGTCTGTCTATACAAACACCCTTTAAAAACATGCACCAAATATGTGAATAAGCCATCAAGCCATTGTTAGGTAATTCAAAGGCTAATGAATCACAGCCTATTATCTTAGGAACTGATTTACTGCACAATTCAGAGTGTGGAAAATAGAGGTACCTGAGGTATGTTTTTACATATGCTTCTGACATGGCTTTTTTTTTGTTTGCCTAGACTTTATTTTACACAGCAACCAATATGTTATGATGACTTGAAGAAAACAGTGATTCCTAAAAGACCACATATCAGTATAGCACATGGTCATTTCTATGAGAAATGGAGCCACTTTACATTTTTTAAATTAAAATGTAATTCCCTTCAACAACAAGGAGGTCTCTTCCTCTGAAGTACATTAAGTGTGACTGATCCATTACACTATAGAAGTGTAAAGAGTACCATTGTGAATAAAACAATGACTGAGAAAACAGCCTCCATACCTTTTCATTGCAATTATAATTAGCAACACATAACCTCTCCGTAGTGCCTATAATAATACTGCATCAAATTATCTTCCAACGGAATAAATAAAAACTCCAAAGTCACTTGCAGAACATCCATGATGTTATGAAAAATGGCAATTAGTGTTACATAAAACAAGGAAGGGAAGACAATGAACAATATAAAGTATGAACAGTATGGTGTAAATAGTTTGAGTTTGAAAGGCAACTAAAAACTATGACTTCAGCTACTCTTGACATAAATCATAGCATGCAACCAACCTTGCATTATATAGACATACTTCAAATATTGTTTATGATTATAGCAATTATTTCTAGCTGATTCTATCTAATCATATGATGATTTAAATAGAATTTCACAAAACCACGAGGTAGGAACTTTCATATCCCCATTTTACAGGAAAGGAAACTGAGGCTTAGAGAAGCTGAGTAACCTGCCCAAGATCATAACCAGTAGCGGGCAAGCTGCACAACCTGCACTTACATCCCAGACTCCTAAGATCACTTGCTCTCGATCTTTTGGCCATTCCACTTCTGAACAGAACTGGCCTGGGAAAAGGGGGCTTGGGCTGAAGTTTGAACCAAGATTCAGCCAAAGAGCCTGCTGGGAGGATACTTCCAACTTCAGACAAGGCCTCTTGAGGGAAATGCTGAAATTGATCCCTGCGCCCTTCTGGTGGCCTTTCTGGGCTTACCAAGGCTTTGAGCAGCTGGGCACCCCCTGATGTAGCCTCAACATCAAAGGGGAAGGAATCATTCAAAAGTCAGCCAGAGAAACCCCACCTACCAGGCAGAAGACCACAAGGGCAGGATTCTTGCTAGCACTTCAAAGTTGTTTTTTCTATTTCTGGTAACAAAATCTCTGACAATCACATGGAATGCATATTCTTGATTAATATAGGTAGGTGTTTAGCTATATAAGGGGCGGGGGGTTAATGGCAGCAAAGGAAAAAGACTAAAAAAATTCAACGTACATCTATATATCTACATGCATTGAACTAGATGCCAAACACTGTGCAAAGGGCTTTCAAATACACTGTCCAATACAGGAGAAACAGGAAATTTTTTGGTCTTCAGTAATTTCTTTGCACCGGGTACGATTATGGGCAGTTAACAAATAAGATTACAGAGATTCTCAGAGATTCATCCACAATATTTGTCAAGTCACATGGCTACTAAAGAAACACAGGATCTAACTAACCCCAGACCTGTTTGACTTCATCACATCACTGCGCCATACCAAGGGAACACAATGATTACCCGGGACATGAAATGGCTGTATTTTTCAAATAATACTGCATCATTCAAATATACCAGATCATTTAACATGATCTTATTATAGAGAGGATAAGGAAGGAAAACTAAATCATGTGGTTAACGTACAGTCAGAATTAAGCACAAATAGATTTATCACTTTTCCCTCACAAAACTGTTTTCCTTATCAACTAAATGTACTCTTCTAAAATTATTTGCCACTTCCTTTTTTAAAGTCTACTCTCCAGTGGCTGCATAGATTATAAATATCACTTCTTAAAATACTATTTTTAGGCTATATAGGATTATTCCTAACTTCTGAAAGACATTAAATTTAACGTGTCTCTCACTTAATGCAACTTTATCACATATGCTATGCAGAACTCATTTTTTTCCTCAACTATCCACACTAACAAAGTTATTCTTAGACCAACTACTTACATTAAACTGCTGGAATAGACTGAAGTTATTTTTATCAATTCTTTTCACCGAAAGATAAAGGAGGCTGTTGAGAAAGTTAAAATACATATAAAGGATGAAAAACAATTGGCCATTATGTGTTAGAGAATTCCACTAGCTTTTTTCCCTGAACATTTTTCACTAGTGAAACCAGAATTACCACCAGAGCCTTCAGCTGGTATTAGTCTATTATAAAACTTATTTTTATTTTTTTTTTACAGCAAATAAAATCATTCTTCAGCCTTGTTTCAAGATACCTTAGTAACCAGCTCTGTTTTTTCCCCTTCTGTAGTGCTCAGTACTTTCACTTAAACACAGGGCTGCAAAGAATGTGGCCAGGTCACCTTGGCTACAAACTCTCTTCCCAAGAAAACTTCACCCCCACCCCACCCCATCTTATTAAAAATCCAACAAATCAAAAGGCCCACAGGAAGCCTCTCATACTTGTCTCAGATACACACACTGAGTGTCTTCTGTGTGGCTGGCCCTATTTTAAGTTGGTGTTCACAACACATCTGGTATCCTGATACATCGTATTACTTCTGAAAGGCCAAAAGAATTGCTGATAACACATAAACCTGTACTACAACATCAGAGAGGAAAGTAGGGGATAATGATTTAATCATCCTTTCCAACTGTCAACCTATGGATAACAACACTGACATAAGACAACGCCTGTCTCTACCCCTCAGATACAAATACTAGGCTGAATACAGGACCAGGATATCAAGAGGTGGCTGAGAGTTTTCTAGAGGAGATAGAATTTATGGAAGAACAGGCTGCCTTACCATGTAATTTTTCTCAACTTCTTCTGGTTCAAGCCATTCCTTAATGAACTACTGCACGTTGCCTTACATGTCTTAGGATCCTAGGCTCCTTTTCTTTATTTCCCCAAAAGGTTTCTGTCGGCATCACTGCTACCTTTTCTTGAGTGCTTATTAAAAGCCAGAGACAGTCACCAGTAGCTTTCTATGAGTATACATGAGAATGCCATGATTAATGTCTCTTTTTTTTTTGCAGATGGAGAAACTGAAACTTAAGAGTTGTTAAGTCGCATGCCTGGAGTCAGTCATTGACTAAGCCAAGTCTCTCTGGCTTTGCATGCTAATCTCTTACAAATTTACTGTCAAGAGGTGTTTAAATTCACCTTCTCAAACTGGAAACTACAGAGGGCACCAAAAAAAATGTATACCCATTTTAAGAAAGGAAAAAACCGTACTGAAATTGTTATAATATACACCAATAACAAAAGATGGATACAAGTCATGTTGTGTATATATATTTTTGATACCCGCTGATATAGTAATTGGAGTATCATTGTCACGTTTATAATAGAAGCCTTTACAAAAAAGGAATACAAATAACTTTTCTGACCTAACACAAAATAAAACCGTACGGTGCTTGGGACTTAAGATGTGTAAACAGCTAAATTCACAAGAGGTACAGTTCTCCACTTGTTTGTGGAATCAACATCCTCTAGGTTAGGCAGAGCGTGGCCTCTTCTCTGAAATGTTCCTCATAAATAATATACCTCAATTTATTTCCCCCAACAGAAACCCTTTTTGTGTGTGAATGGGCAGATGTAGTGCAAGAGGGAAATGTGCATCATTTATCCCTTTCAAGAACAAAAGAGGAGCAGGAGCTCCATGAGAAGCAGTCAAAGGAGAGAGGACAAAGGATGACCGGAGGAGTCAGGAAGCCAGCGCACGCCCCGGGAGTCAGCACTAGCTGAACAAATTGCAGGCCTGTGCCCTGTCCCACATGCCAGCCAAGAGCAATGAGCTGCCCCAGGACCTAGTCACATGTGCCCTCTTCTCACGCATCAACAGACCCTGTGCAAATAAGTGCATCACTGCAAGTGAGTGACGACGGCCCCCGGGAGCCATCGGATTTGTAAAAGGTTTTTCTATCGGAAAAGCTGAAAATCAAATACGTGAAGTTTACATTGTGGGTATAAAGCAGCTGACGCTGAAAAACTTCCCTAGAGATCAAGGAAACATAAAAGTTCAGTCATTTTCCCAAGTCTCCTATACAGTAGATAAGCCTGTTAAAAACACTGTAAGCTATGCTAATTGGTTCAGGGGTTATATATCTCTTTTGTTGGTTCCAACTGAGCCTTCACACGCAGCAGTGAATTGGGGAGAAAGACAGTGTAATAAATCTATCTGAAACAAAACGGCATTGGGGTTTGAAAGATGCTAATGAGCTCCAGTGTTCCAACTTGAAAAAGTCCCATTCCAATCCCCAACCCACACCATGTCACTAACAACTGGCAGGAAGAAGGCATGTAAAAATTCTTCCAATACTCATGCTGCTAATTCCTTATTACAATTAATGCTTTTAAAGTGAAATCAAGTGTCATTGAGAGAATAACAGTAATTCAGTCACTTAGAATGAAAGCATGGCCCTCTGCGTATAAAATATTAGGGATGAATTGGATTTGTATCACTTCATTGGAAAACAACCAACATTAAATAATGCTTTATAGAAGTTACTATTTTCAAAGTAAAACTGTGTCCAAATTTAGAACTGAAGATGTGTTTTCATTAAAAAAATCAATAAATACTGAGTTATTATCCTGGGATAAAGATTAAACGAGACATGCAAAATGAAAGAACTACAAAAACTACAAAGTCCTTTACAAATGTTAAATATTATTTTGAGAGCAGAAGAACCCAAGACCCAGAAAGTGAAAGAGAGGGGGCTCCTAAAAATGAAAATAATGCTCTTTCCTTTGCATCACCAATAGTTAGGTTTGTGTAAAGATCTAGGTAGTGAGGACACGGAGGAAACTATTCAGAATAACTAACCATACGGCTATTGTGTAATTAAACACTGAAATAGTTGTGCGTGTGTATGCATGTATATCTGTACCCATTCTATCAAAAGGTGTCCTGCTAAAGTAAAGATAAAAACACAGCACATGTTGGGAAATCACAAAATAATTATAACTGTACAAGTTATACTAATTTCATTTGGCAAAAATGGACCATGTTTTGTGGTCTGCTTAGATACTCACCACGTTTTAATGTACTATAATTGAGACACGAATTGTACACATACAACATGGCAAAGCACTCTGCACCTTTAGAAAAATCAAAGATGAATATAATACTCATCTCCCGACCCTTCTACCGTGTTTCCCCGAAAATAAGATCGGGTCTTATATTAAATTTTGCTCCAAAAAATGCATTAGGGCTTATGTTCAGGGGATGTCATCCTGAAAAATCATGCTCTGGTTTATTTTCCAGTTAGGTCTTATTTTCGGGAAAACATGGTATCTGTCATGTGAAAAGAACACGTAAAAGTAACACTGAGGAGAGGAGAGGGGTGAAGGAGTGACTGTTTAACCAGTGCAGGGTCTCTTTTGGGGGTGTTGAAATGTTTTAGAACCAGATAGAGATGATAGTTGCTCAACACTGCGAAATGTACTGAATGCCACTGAACTATATACACTTTTCAATAGTTAATTTTATGTTACGTATATTTCACCTCAAGAAAAATTGTAATATTGAATGTTTTTGTAAAACATATGATAGGTGGTTTATACAGAGCATCTCGTTCAGTCTTTACAGTTTTGCTAACATATAATTATTCCTATTTTTAGAAAAGAAAAGCCATGCTAAAAGTAGACACACATCTACTAAATGACAGCAGACAGATTTAAATCAAGCTTGTTCATACTCTTTTCACTGTATCTTGAATCTATGGAAATTCACCAACCATGGCAAGGGGAAGGGAGAGGAAGAATCCTCTTCACCAAGTCAGAACAGCTCAGGAAAGCCCAGGGCATGGAAGTATATGTCACATTGTGAAAATGACAGAAAGTTCAGAAGTGACAGTTGTTGAGGCAGGTGGATGATGAAGACAAAGCTTAGAGCAGTGGCTATTACGTTGAGGCACAAACCTATCAGAGGCCCTACATACATGGATACCTGCTAAGGAGCACGGACTTTTTGTCCCATTACCTACTGCAGTCGTTCTCAAACTATAGCAGAATCACTGGACGGCTTCATGAAACACAGATTTCTGCTTTACTTGGTCTAGGGTAGCGTCTGAGAATCAATCGGCATGTCTAACAAGTTCCCAGGGAGGTGGATGCTGCTAGTGTGGTGATATTAAGAACCTCTGGACTACAGCATAATCAGAGGGAGATTACTTTTTTAAGCAGGAGAGCAATATGATTATATATACAGAGCTTGCCACAAAAATGTACACACATTTTAAGAAAGGAAAAAAACATATTAAAATTGTAATATTCAATATACACCAAAAACGAAAGATGAATACAAGTCATGTTTGATTTCTGCAATTACAAGAGGTGCTCAAACTGGTTACCATCAGCATCCAGACACTTCTGATTACGGTGAACTACTGCTTGAGCAACACTGACCAAAAGTGTCCACTTGTACACATTTTTTGGTACCCCTCGTGTACGTACGTATGTACGTATGTATGTGTGTATATATGCGTGTATATATATATATACATATTTTATATATTAATATTTTATGTATTTTATATACTTTATATATTTTAATACTGGTAGCAGAGAACAGACAAAAGGTTATTACAATGTCCAAAGTAAAAACGATAAAAACTATAGGAATAACAACAAAATGGTTCAGAGACAAAGATACTCATGAACTATAACTATACAAGTATTAATAAAAAATGCATTCAAGCTAAGTGGAACATTAAAAATCTCAATAATTGGAATTATACAGTATGGAAACAGACTTTATTAAAGTGACTAATTAGAGGGGAAGTCATGTAGAAAGAATAGTGAAAGATGAGACAGGTTTTCTAGCCTGAGTTACAAAGTTAACGGTTAAATTAAGAGAGTCACCTACTCTCAAAAATAAGATCAGACACACCACGAACACAAGTGGGATCTATGCTCCTGACCATGCGAAAAGTGGTAAAAAGCTCTTCTCTCTGATAAATACCAATTTCAGAGGGGAAGGATTTAGTAACTCCAGTGCTGGATAACTTTTCTAGGACTATGGCTTCTCTCTACAGTAGACGCATATATCTCCTCCTGAAAGTACTCTGTAATCAGAAAAATCTAGTAAGGTGGTCACTTCTTACACTAAATGTTGCTAAATCTGGGAAACTCTATTATTGAAGCTTAAAACATATATTGTTGAGTAGGATTCCTTCCCCGGGAAAGTAACAAAACATACCCAAGGTTAACTTGCTTATTGGGCTGGATTTACCAAGTACCTTCAGGAGCATCTGGTCTTATGATGATACAGAAGCCCAGTGTGTGATGCCCAGAGGTGAGGCCCATCCCACCATGTACGTCATCTAGTGTATGGATGAGCTTATTCGACCTGGTGTCCCCACATCAGGGTTAAGTGACACTATAGCACCCCAGCAATTACTACATTTTTCCCAAATATATTAAGAAAGAAAAAAGGCAGGAGGGGCGGGAAGGAAAAGAAGAAATTTTTTTTCCAACACACTGAATCTGGTTCAGCAATTTACTTCTCCCTGGCAAGGTCAGCAGCCCCATTCTAAAGGGAAGTCACAACAGAAAAATGCTATCAAATGTCATTTCCAAACCAAAGCAAAACAAAATATTGGTATTAGCGAAATTTCAAATTGTCAGTCTTTCGAAGAGAAACAGTAAACCAAAGCCAGTGAGAAAACCAACAGCTAGCCCAACCCATCCCTCCACAATTGTGACAAAACCCTGAGCTCAGCATCACAAACCATGGGACTCTGACCCTAACAGCGAGACACTGGATACTTTACTTGTCTTTCGGAGCAGTTTCCTCTTCTGTAAAAACTAAGGATAATATTAAAAATACTTGGCTTGCCTACTCCATAAGCTAAATGTGCAAAGCAAATACAATCGAGCATAGAAAGCAAATTGAAAGCATAATGTATCACAGACTTATTCTACGCATTCCTATCGTGATCTTACAATGGAATGAAAATTACACTCAAAGAAGGGAAGATGAAACAAATGCCCATCAGTCAGGATTTTTTCTGTAGCAGTAACAGCACAAAGTTTCTTTAGATCCGCTAGCTTCTTTCATCACTATTATTCTCCACAGGTGATCAAGAACCAGAGTTGTTTGCATATCCCACTCAAAGCCCGACTCAGTCAATATTTCTGCATAACTTTAAACCAGGCATGGCATTTTACTTGAAGCCAATATTGTTCATCATACTAAATGGAAAGGCAAACTGTTTAATGAATCTGTCCATTGTTCCTATTGCTAATGCCATTAGTGCATCATAGCAATATTTATTTATAGAATCCAGGTGTCTGTTTATTTCTCCTGTTAAATGTTTCTTGACTATTATAGTCTACTTAAACCGACTCATTCTTCCCTCTTTATTAGCAACTTCTGGAATTCACCATACGCATAATTATAGCCAACAGGTTGAATTCTTCTTCTTCCCTGACGCCGTTTTACATGGTCCTGGCTGCTTGGCAAAGCCCCACTTCCTACACCTGCCATTCACAAGATTAGGAGACTCATTTTAACTTTATCCCATGTTTCAATAGCTGGTTTCAAAAAGACAAAAGGAATAAATCTGGAGACTTCAGCAAGCCATTTGGCAAACGGCAACAAACACTCTATCACCTGAAAGGAGCATCCCTCAGTGAGTCAGGAACATCTGGTGACAGACATAAATATGGGACAGGTTTCCCTTTAAAAGTCATTTCAGAACTTCTTGGTTCCGAAAGTGAAGAGGGAAAAACTGCAGGGGTTTAGACCTTCAAAACTCTGGAAAACATAGATACAGCATAGGCCAAGAACCCAAGAGCAGTTAAGTGCTTACGGTGAATGCAAGGACATGTTAAGGACGTAATTCTAACATACAATCCAAGACCCTGAAGTGCCAGCTCCAAAAGATGGAGTTACTAGTTCTTAAACATGAAAAGGGTCTAGGAGGGCTGGGAGGGAGAGAAAGGAAAGCAAACTAAGCTAGTGATTGTTTTTCTCATCCTAGGAAGATTGCACCTAAACAAATTATTAAAAGGTGAAGAGATATGCAAAATACAAAGAAGCACAGAATACGAGGAACTCGTGTGGGAGGGCTACAAAGGGGAGAGAGGACATATTTACAGTCCCAGCATGGCCAGCGCCCACCCAAGCAACCCTGTTCTGTACTTTACTGCTTTTCCAAGCCGACCAAACATTGCGATTAAAAAAATTCATGTAACCATGAGAATTGAATCCTTGACAAATATGTGCCATCTAACGTCAATTTTGCTAGTAGTTACAGGTACCTGCAATGATGTAAGCATGTTTAATATTCCCACAGAATTTGTGAGAAAATACTTATTTCCCTTATTCTAAATATCTACATAAAGGGTCAAAGAGACATGTTGTGTCATCTCTGTACTTGAATAATATTGGTATAGTAAACTCTCCCCAAAATGAAAAAGCACTTTACCCAAAAGATGTTTCCAAAATATTACATAATATTGCTTCTCCCCTTTTGGCTAAGATCAAGTGCAAAATGTTACATAATAATATGATAGAATATGCTTTTTAAATCAGGTTACATTTAAAATGTAGAATTTTATCTTTTTTTTTTTTTAAAGGAAACCTATGACAGAGATTTTGTAAAGAAATCACTAGAACACTATTGGGACACTGAAAAGTCAATTCCTATCTCACACAAAAATGCCATTTTTCGAAAGCACATATTATTTGCTTAAAATAGGACACTTTATCAGGATAGAGCAAGGAAAGAAAAGTTTAGCCCACTGTTGATCTAGTAAGGATATTTAACATTTTGTTTTTTAACATTCTCTTAGCTGTTTTTAATCAGCTAAGAGAATTATATAAACACAAATCAGTGCCAATATGATAAAACGAATTAGGTCAAAATATCTGTAAGGGATACAAAGACTTTAAGAAGTAAATCCAGCAAACAACAGTCTGGGAGGGTTTAACAAATATTTAACACTACTGGGAAAAACATAAATTCATTTCCATATAGATGGTTTCTGTATTATTCAAACCCTTTAAGGGTAAGTCTAAATATCAATATAAAAAATTCCTTAATAGTATCTCCTTTCCAATTCAGAAACAGTTAAAACACCAAATAAACCATTCCACATAAATAGAAATTCACTTCAGAAAATAAATCCAATGACATCTCATAAATAATATCCCTTATTCATCTTATTCCACTCACACCATCCAGAAGAAAGAACAAAACAAAACAAAACAACAACAAAAAAATACAGAAAATGATAAAAATTGCTTCGCCTAGTAGTGAAAATATAAATGTGAGAAAGATTTTTATCAGTCTCTACTGGGTATGGTAATTAAAATGTACAACCCCACGTCTCAACCAAAACATAAAGTGTTAGAAAGAAACAGTCCGATGGAGCTCACTGAGCAAACAAAACTGTTAGGGCTAAACACATACTGTACAGTTATAGAGGCTTCTATAGCATGATAAAGACAAATAAAACAAATTAAGTACTTTTCATTTTCTCCAGCTTATAATAAGAAAACAGGTATGCATGAGGCATTCGTTTTTAAATGCCATCTACATAAATCAACTACAGCACAACTGAAGAGTAAAAATGTCCTTAGGAAGGAAAAAAGAAACCAACAAACATCTACAAGATCCCTTGGAGTTGGTGGTGTTCCCACTCCAAGGTACTCGAAGAGACTGAAGAAAATTTCTCAGTAAGAACTCTAAGGGGCTTGAGGCATTTTACTCAAAGACACCAGACCTGGTCACTGCTGGAGAGAAAGGGAAGAGATGTAGCAAGCAATATTCTAATCAAGGAATTCCCAGTAGAGTCTGCAAAGTCAACCTCTAAACACTAACTCATCGGTGCTACTTCAAAATAATGGCAGATGCTCATCTTCTCCCTCCAAAACTGAACCAAAGATCTAGTCCCTATCAGAAATACCAGCTGGTGAAAATAATGCTCAAAGTACAAATTGGAGGGAGTTAATTCAGTACCACTGATTTGTGTCAGCATGAATAAAATGACTGCAGTAAAAGGAATAAAATAATTCCCACTTCTGAACTGTTAGAGCCACTACAATTTATTGGTCAACATACAATGTACCACATTTTGTGACATCTTTCCATTATAGCTTATACTATTACTTAAATTGGAGTGTGTGTGTGTGTTGGGGGGGGGTAATTACCTCTCAAGGTGTGTATGTCATAATTTCTCAAGTAGATTACAATTCCTTTGAAGCAAGGTTGAAGGCTAGATGTTTCTCTGTATTTTTTCCTAATACTTTGCACATATGTAGATAGAGATATATACAGGATGATCTGATCAACTGTTTCTCAATGGAAAAGAAACCTCGGTAAACAGAACACAGGGAAATGAGGAAAAGAAAAAGGTATCACCAAAACAACACTCAGGTAATAAAAGCAGCTTAAATTTCCATATTCTACAGGCAAAAAATTTTGAAAAAAACCTTCAAGACAGTCGTCACTGCAGTGACCTAAATTTGGGAACATGTGCAGATATTCTTTCCTTGCCTTTATTACCTAAACAATACAGTATAACAACTATTTACATAGCATTTATACTGTTTTAGGTATTATAAGTAATCTAGAGATGATTTAAAAGGCTGTGTGTAGGTCATATGCAAATACTACGCCACTTTACATAACGGACTTGAGCAGCAGCAGATTTTGGTATCCACGGGCGGTCCTGGAACCAATCCCTGAGGGATGACTATATGTACTTAAATCTTAAATTGAAACACCTACATAAACTCCAACTAAGGGCCTTCCACCTATAAGATATTTAACAAATATCAGCAAAAATGAACCATATCCCCAGGGTCAGCTCTAAGTTCTGATCTCCAGAACCATGAAGACTACAGAATCCTAAAGTAACAAAGAAAACGAAGCTTTAGGCCTGCAAATCAGGTTCTATGGTGAGGCTGCCATTTTTTTCTTCCATGTTACTGTTTTCTTTAAGGCATTTGGGATATTGAAATCACTGTGGTAATACATTCCTTTTGTTGCTGCCTCTCTTGTGAAGTCAGCTTCAAGTATGCTGCCCAGAAATAAATAGCTAGACAGACTGACATAGATATATGTAAGTATGCACACACACCTATATACACATGCATATATATATACACATACATATACACATATATACCTGTATGTATACATACCTACACACATGTGGAGATAGACAGACAGACAGACAGACAGACAGACGGATAGACAGATAGATAGATGATGGATGGACAGATAGACAGACAGATAGATATAGTGAACCCTGAGAAAGAAGACACCTACACCAAGGACTCCTGGTGGCTAACTGGGCTCAAAATGCAAAAGCAAAATAAACAACAACAACAAAATCAGAGCCTAGAGGCCATTTCTAAACAGGGGCCTCTTACACAAGCTGTGCTTCAGAGAACAGCCTGCCCTGAACTGCCTGCCTGCACTGTGTTCCTGCCATCTGAGCCAGTCCTTATAAAGGAGTTACTGGAATTGTATTTCAACCAGTAAGACTGAGACTCTCCCCATCCAATCAGAGCTGTACCTCATTAGCATCTCCCTGGGCGAATCAGAGCAGGTCCATTCCGACCAACCAGGACAGTGCTTTTTGGACCAAACTGTGAGGATTTAAAGTGCTCATTTGCATGAGGACAGACCAATCAGGGACCAAGGCCAAGGACTTCTCTTTATATAAGTCATCAGCCTTCTGGCTTGAGGAATGCACTTTCCCTTTCCAACCTGAAGGGTGAGTATCCCCAGCTGGAGCTAAAACACTGCTGATGTCTGGCTGAAGTGGACTGGAGCAGGGCAGAGATGTCTGGCAGGAGAGGAGACTCGCCCCAGGGCTGCCTCACAGCTGTGCTATTCCACAGCCATGCTCTCTCATAATTGAGTTGTAACAATATTGAGCTGTCTCACAGTCATGCAGTTCTCACAACCCTGTTGTATCACAACTGAGCTGTTGCACTGAATCGTTTCCTTCTTCACTGCACCCCAAATTGGGGATTCCTGTTGGCATTGAATTGGTGCCAATGACCAGTTGATTACACACACACACACACACACACACACACACACACACCAAGTACATTTCTTACAAAAACTTCAATTCTCCATCTGAGAACCAACTCTCCTTTACCTGAAAAAAATGAAGAGGGGTGGAGAAGAGAGAGGGAACAGTCTCTATGGCAATTCTATCTACCAAGAAAATTACTAATAATAAGTGTTCTACAGTTTTAATTTATTAGCGAAATAATTGATTTTAACAATTCCATCAATGGACAAACCATGTAGGAAATGATATTGATTAAGAACAATCACAACAGATTTTAATAAAGGGCTTAATAAAAATAATACAATTTCAAAATATTGAAAGATTCCTTCAATTCACAGTATTTTTCATACAACTCAATCATGGGAGGGCAGGAGACTCTCAGCCAGTCTTTTTTCACAAAATGTATTTTCCTGTTTGAAAACAAAGAGCTTTACTGCCAGGGACTTGGTAAACCAAATAATATTCACATCATATATAGAAAAGAAAGAGTTAAATTCTCACATCCCAGTGCAGACAGAAAATGTTCTGGTTTGTTTTGTTTTGGGTTTTTCTTTGTGTGTTTGATTTCAATGAAAAATTAAAATAACTGATACTAAGAGAAATAATACTGGGGCTCAGAAATAAGTACAGGATAGGGAAATTCCTTTCTAGTGACACTGCACAATTCTGATACAAATCAAAGCAACACAGTTCTCCTTCTACCATCTTCCCTGTCTAATGGTTTGGTGGTCAAGAAATTCCCCAGCAGCTTCAGGCCCTAAGGAGAACCTGCAAAGTACAACTGAGTGCTGTCCATTGATCTAGATCGTGATGAATCCTACGTCACTGTACCCTTAAGAGAAAGAAAAACCTTGAGGAAAGTAGGGCAAATCTCTTCCCTTCTGTGCCCAGTAATAGCCTTCCATTATTCACTCTTATAATTCTCATATAAAAAAATGGGGGGAAAAACATAAAACTTATAAGCTAGGTTATTTTCAGAAAATCTAAAGTGCCGGGAACAACACACACACACAGAAGAGAAATTGATGATACTCAGAAAGCTCCAGGGCAGAATTCTGTAACAAAGCCGAAGTTCTCTGCTGAGGAAATTAATATGCTATTAACTCCAGTGGAATATTTGCCAGGAAAATTAAAATCCAAAAAACTAAACAATGCAGCATGGAATTACCCTGACAAAATGCTAATCCCACATTTCCTAACCACTTCTGAACTGCCCGATGGAAGGTAAAAGGAAGTTGGCCTTCACCTTCAGCTGAAGGGAGGAAGGAAGGGAGGTGGCCTCAAGGTGCCTGAGAAAGAGAAAGGCTAGTGTTACTTCCTTTCAGTGTCCCCAGCTTCAACCAAGCCATTGGCAGTAAAGCACAAAACACGGCACGGGATCAAATTGTGGCCCTCTGTTAATTTCTGACAGGGAAGAAGGAAACACCAATATTATGAAACCATGGGAGCACAGCAATTACATCAGACTTAACACTCAATCCACTTAGGGGATATATTCAGCAATAACATACTATGTCAACTTCGTGTACCATTCTCATTTGCTAAATATGCAGATCCTCCTACCCATCTTCTCCAGGATACCATTCCCTAGCCAACCCCGTTACAGGGGGTTTTCACACTCCTCAGGAGAGTTGGGACAAGTAACCAACTGGTATCTAAGAGAAATATACTAAAGCGTCCATCTCTCTTTATCTTGGTTTACATTTTCAGGCTTGTAATATACAAAATATATTACTACAGTATTACATGTATGTAACATATGTTTTAAATATTTATAGTATACATGTGTTGCCCAATTTTTTTTGGAATGGTAGGGCAAATTGGTGAAAAAAGTGTGGGGGAGGGGAATAACTACTCCAGCGTACTTAGTCTACATACTGTGTTTCCCCGAAAATAAGACATAGCCGGACAATCCGCTCCAACACGTCTTTTGAAACAAAAATTAATACAAGACCCAGTCTTATTTTACTGTAAAACCCGGTCTTATTTTACTGTAAGACCAGGTCTTATTTTACTGTAAGACCAGGTCTTATATAACATAATATAATGTGAGACCCGGTCTTATATAACATAATATAATTTTTATTCATTTTTGCTCCAAAAGATGCATTAGAGCTGATTGTCCGGCTAGGTCTTGTTTTTGGGGAAACACGGTACTCGTGTCTGCCCAGGGTAATTAATATCAAATGTGGTTGTATTCAGAATTCTAATCAGTCTTATACATCCCATTCTAAAACTTGGAGAGTACTATTATAAATATGATCTCATTTTGACTTATCACGACCCTATGACACAGCAGGTAGATGAAGGTACAATGCCAGTTTTTAACAGCAGAGAAAAGCAAGAACTGGAAAGAACCACGTAGGTTGCTGCTGCTTCAGTGCTCTTCCCCAGCTCGCTCCTCCACTCCTCCACCTCATTTTCTGTAGAGATTTGTATCCGTGAGACAAAAATTGCCTCCTTGAGGATTCTTCAAGTGGTGAAGAAAAGCAACAAGACATACTCTTCATGAAATGACAACTTGGTAATCAGCCCTTTCCTCCCAGATTTTCACAACAGAACCATTCTCCCAGCCAGATTAAAAACCCAAGTGTCAGTCTCTTACTTAGAAGAATGTGAACTTAGATAGAAAAATCAATGACCTACAAAAGAAAAATTCACAATCAGAATTCCATAGGTGGGACACATTTCTACTCACTGGCTACAAATGTCCTAGTGTCATGTCAATGCCAATGAAAGAGAAGGTCTGTCTCCATTCACCCCCTTCTTGTTTGTATTCAAAAGGAAGACGAAGCTAAGGAACAAGACGCCAGAGAGGATCTTTAAGTTGGCCACAGGACCACTCAGAGTGTGTGTGTGTTTGGCTGTCCCCACTTTCTCTCCCTCCTCCCCCCATCCACACACAATCATACACACAATTTTTCGTAGAAAGAGCTACCAAAAAATTACCATATTTTGCCACATATAATGTTCACTTTTTTACCCAAATTTGTGAGGGAAAAATAAGGATGCACATTATACCTGGGTAGAACTAATTCCATATCTATATAAATGCTTGTAATTCTTTTACGTATGCTTATGAGTTAAAAATGTAACTCTAGAAATCAATGACGATATCCATATCCAAATAATACCCTGGAATATGATAATTGGTTTTGTTGAACTTATGACAAACTTGTAACAAGGAAGAGTTCTTGGCCTTCTATGTTGTGTAAATATCGTAATTTTGTTACCAGTACATAAAATGTCTCGTATCTTGTATCTGTTCTTGTGTTTTGTAATTACTGGTTACATAAAATTACTTGTACCATAATGTGTTTAAAAATAAATGCTAAAATTCCTTTATAATACAAAAAACAAATACCCAAATGTAAACAAACAAAAATTTGAATTAAAAAATTAAAACACGATTTTTTCCCCCCCTGAAAATTTGGGCCAAAAACGTGGCTGTGCATTATACACAGGAGCGCATTATACACGGCAAAATACTATACTTAAAATCTGAAAACCTGCCCAACAACAAGAAAATAGGTTTATCTTCTAATGCCATGAATTATTCTAAAGACTTCTACTTAAATGACCCCCCTTACTTGTTTTTTAGTAACTATTAATTTCCCCCAAAATTGAGGAAGTTATTCAAGTCCACTTAGCATTCAAGCTCATTGCCCTTAAAGATTGAAGCTTTTCTAATCAAAAATTTTAATGTACCCTATTTCATTGTAAAAGAAACTACCTAAACAAGTGTATCAAGCCAAGCAGCCTTTCAACATGAGATTTACTATGCCCATGAAAGACCAAATGAAAGCATTCCCCCCCCCATAAACTCCACATACTCTTTCTGTGCAAAAGGGAACATTCAATAATTTTTTATTTCACTGCCATAAATATGTCACACTATCAAAATTAGGAGTAACAAAACCACTCAGAAGTAACTCGAAGTCCCAGTGCATCACAGAAGCCTTGCGTCCTAGGATTTTAAACAGCCATCTATGTCGTACTAAGTCTTGAAAGGACAGAGAATATCAATGTCCACAGGACACAGATTTCTATTGTCCTCTTTTCAGAGACACAGAGGTTCAGCGACTAGGCCAAACAGTGATCTCAGAAATTCTGTTTCAAAAAGTGGCCTTGTAACCAGCTCTCCATTTGATTAAGGGTAAGGTCTGTGACCTGCACTGGCTTCAGTTAAGCCTTCCATAAGATAGGAATGGCAGGAGGCAGGACTGGTCAGAGTTCTGCAATGCATTCCGGATTCTTCCATCAACCAAGCACCAGGAGGGCCCACAGAACTCTCAGCTAAAATGCAGATACAATGTCTATCAAATACAGCCAGTAATCAATTCTGGGGCCTATATTTACCAAGGTCAAACACACGTCATGCATGAGGTCCACAGAACTTTTGTGTGTTCAGTTTCATCAAACAGTAGATTACAAGAATGTAAAGATGTCCTAAACTTGGGGTCATTTAACCTGCCCTCGCTTTTTCAGCACTCCTATCCTAACTTGCACCAATGCTCACAGTTCACAATGTTAATGTGGGGGCTATGATGATCTATTTTTTTGGGACCCCAGGGTGAAGGATTAAAGCAGGGTCCTAAGGAACATCCAGCCATCATTAAGAAGCATGAAGGCCCCAAATTCAATTCTTCACTGTTTATGTTAATGATGTGATCACTACATATTTCTACGTAAATAGAAATGTTAAGAGGCTTTTATCTGGGAATGGGGGGTCTCATACTAGTTGTTTAAGACCACCAATGTGGTCTTTGGAGAGGACCCTGCTTTCTAAAGCACACAGTTGTAAACAGCAACTGGTTGAAGGCCTAATTAGCATTAAACAGGCCCCAGGAATGAACAGCAAGATGACAAGGGTCACTACACTAAAGAAGGGGTCAAGCAACCCAGTCCCACAGCGACAATGCCCAAGGTACCCATGCAAATTAGGGAAGCAGCCCAGACATGTAAGGGATGAACAGCAGCACTAAAACCTCCAACCCTCCTTTCACATTCCTCAGCTAAAGGGAAAAAAAAAAGAAAAGAAAAGAAAAAGAGAAACAAAAGAAAAGAAAACCAAATGGCCCACTCCTTCAGTGCAGTGTGATATGTAATTAGTAATCACTTCTGTCCTGAAGAAACAATAAATAAAAGGCATCACACTGGCAACCAAGAAGAATTACAGAATACAATTAGCATCTCTGTTAAGATGGGCGACGGTTTTCTCCCACAACACCCAGTATTTCCACCATGAGGAGAAAATCTGTACAGCCAACTGCCAAATTGTTGATTTTTTTTTCTTTTGGGAAAAAAAAAAAAAATGGGGAATAAATTCCACACACACACACTCTATTCAAATGTGACAAAGAACCCCTTTCTCTAAATGTACTACTATATAGGACTGCTGGTTTTTCCATTCTCCTAGCAATAAAAACCTTACTTCAAATTACAACAAGATAACTGCAGAAATCTGATTTGGAAAAGTTTGACAGAAAGTTTTTCAGCATTTGGACCCTATTACTTTTGATTTGATCATCAACCATAATCCCCTGCCCTGTTTTATTTTTAATCCTGCTTTTGTTCATATCCAATTTGGGAAAAGTTTCAGCTACTCTCAATAAGAATAGAATTTGTATCAGAAATCAAGTTACTTAATGTCAAAAAATATTTATATTTGCAAAGGCAACTTTTTTTCCAAGGTAACTCAAAAAGAAACAGAAGTTCAGAAAACTCAAAATAAAATCTAACATTCATTACTGTAGTCCTACTTTCTAAAACAGAAAGTTGTCTTTGTAACAAAAACAGTGACATAACCTTATTAAGAAATTCTTCCTCCAACTAGAGTGCAACTTAAAAACAAGTGTTTGGAGCCAGGAAGTTCATTAAGACTGCTTTTTTTTTTTTTTTTTCCCAAAACCCTCTTATATGTTGAGAAATTAACAGTAAAAAATAAAGATAAGATAGAACATTTAAATATGTAAGCAAATTTTATGTCCCATGCATTCAGACTAACCTCTGAGAACACAAATACATTTTTACATTTTTCTTTATATTTCTACGAGACTTTTAAAAGCACATTTCCCAATTGTTCTCTGTGAAAATATCAAAAACTTTTGTATACTACTTAACAATTTTTATATACTTATATTACAAGGTATCAGTATAAAACCTAGAAATTATACCATGGTATCTGCATAATATAAACATTCAATAAAAGAGGTGGGAATTACTGTCAAAAAGCAGCACTGAGGCTGATATTTTAGGGAAATTATCTCAACGCCACCTACTCCATATTTCTCACAAAAGGGAAAAACGGAATGAAGTATTTTCCTGCTCTTTGAAACTAGAGAAAACTATTTTTCTTAGATGTTAGAATGGTCTGTTACACTCATTTGATTAATGAAAATGATGAAGGCATCCTCATTCACTCTAAGATTATCAAGGCAGACAAATAAGCAGCAGTTTTAGATTAAATACTTAAGGTAAAGGTTTAAAAAGCAGATGTTGGCAAAGCTTATACAGCTGACCCTTCAAGAACACGGCCTTGAACTGCACAGATCCATTTATATGCAGATTTTTTTCAATAAATACTGGAAAGATATTTTCTCTTCCTCATGATTTTCTTAACATTCTTTTCTCTAGCTTAATTTATTGTAAGAATACAGTATATAATACATATAACATACAAAATATGTGTTAATCAACTGTTACTGGTAAAGCTTCTGGTCAACAATAGACTATTAGTCAAGTTTTGGGGGAGTCAAAAGCTATAAGCAGATTTTCAACTGTGAGGGAGCCCCACCCCCCTGCACTGTTCAAGAGTCGACTGCATTTTTTGCTCAATTCATTAACAATCTTACAGTGAGTGTGGATGTACTAAAAGGGAAGAGAAAAGACTGAGCAGATAATTAGTAAAAATAATCTTTCCTGTAATAAAATTTTTACAAACGGTATAGAAAAGAACCTATAAAACATCCATCTTTAAAGGAACAAGCCCTACTCCAGCAGTAGAAACCTAATCAATGAGACTCCATTAATGCCAGAACTAGGACATGTAACATTATAAGAACATGGCTACTTTGTTTACTTGCTCTGCTCAACTGCTATAAGATCCCATCTATTGTCACAGCTTAATTTCTTGATCACAGTACAACCTCTATCCGCTAGTATAGTTTCTGAATAACAGAGAGTATTAATCATAAGCTTATCCTGGTAAGTTTTACAATGTACAGCTGTGCCCTGAATATCAAGTTTCTAAATTATAATAAATGTGAGTTACATATGGAAAGGCTTATCATATGAAGCATTCTTATTTGCTATGTTCTGTGAGTGACTACATTAGAATAATCTGTTTAATAGATCCTATTTGGTACTTGACATCTCAGGCCTAAATCCTTCAGTATCTCCCCATGGGCAAGGTCACAATAAGCCCATCAGCCTCTGGCTTCTGCCAACCTTTCGTACCTCCTCTCCCATCACCAGCCAGCATTGTAACCATTTCAAACTTTCTTACACATCCCACTTTGCCATGATGTTAGGATTCTCTACCACTGCTCATGTATACAAGGCCTGAAAAGTAAGTTCACGAACTTACTGAAACGATGTTGCTAAACTTTTATATATATATCAGAGGGATTATTCATTATGAATTTGTACCAGCTGAACAGTTAACTGAGTTTACTATTTGGAAGTGCTGAAAAGGCTGCGTAAAAAAGTTAGACGACCTGAACTTTTCACCAAGAAAAGTTCATTGCTCTTGCATCACAACAATGCACCAGCTCACAGGGCACTGTCTGTGAGGGAGTTTTAGCCAGTAAACAAGTAACTTATTGGAACACCCTCCCCACCCACCTAATCTGGCCCCAATGACTTATTTTTTTACCCAAAGACAAAGGAAATATTGAAAGGAAGACATTTAGATGGCATTCAGGACATCAAGGGTAATACGACGACAGCTCTGATGACCACTCCAGGAAAAGAGTTCCAAAATTGCTTTGAAGGGTGGACTAAGCACTGGCATCGGTACATAACCTCCCAAGGGGAGTACTTCGAAGGTGACAGTAGTGATATTCAGCAATGAGGTATGTAGGACTTTTTCTAGGATGAGTTCACGAACTTAATTGTCATACCTCTCCATCTGGAATATCCTTCTCAGCCACATTGTCTGCTCAGAGCTGCTCAACCTTAATGTGTCAGGCTGTGCAAGAATTCTTAACTGACTAACAACCACAATAAAAGGAACTCTCCATTTTAATACTTAGCCAGCCTTACTTCAAACTTCTACAGAAAGATGAGGCTAGAGAGAAGATTTTGAATGGACCTAGCATGCACAATATTTAATAATGTGCCCATCACAGCTCTGCAGGCATGGCTGGGGGGCAATGAAACATTATAAAGTATTGTCATTTGCTCTTAAGCTATGTAGAATAGCGTTGGGGTGGTTAAGACCATTGTACATAAAATAATCGGTAACACAAACAAAATCTGACCCAAAACAAGAGACTGGAATAATAATGATGAAAATTTATATAGTATTTTATAATTTATACAGTAATTTCCAAGTATTACCAAATGTAATCCTTGTATCTGGGTAAAGAAGTGATTTACATTATACCTAACTTACTGACATAAAACTGAACCCCAGGTTATGCAATTATTCCTAATGATGGATCAGGAACATGATTCCAGCATTTTACTGTAACTCATTATCACGTCACTTTCTCCTACATGGTATAACCCCCACTGAGGAAGGGACCCTGACAATAAGTTTTGAAGAATGGGAAGATCTGGATAGGGAGAAAGGGAGAAAATAGCTAAGCTTTTCCATTGAAAAATAATGGAAACAGTATGAACATCAACAATTTGAGACAGTGAAAAGATAGATGTTCAAGAGCCAAATATTCAGCTGGAGGTGGGGCGTGGAGAATGGGGGGAAATGGACCCTGTTTGTAAAGAGCTGCAAATCCAAGAAAGGCATTTGGAATGAGATAGTGTATAAAAGTTTGCAACTGGCAGTTTGTGAGCAAGGCATCATCAGATTTAAAGAAGAAAGACATTTTAGACTTAGATAATACTCTCCAGAACACTTTTTTTTTTTTTTTTTTTTTTTTTTTTGGTAAAACGTCACTAGGATTCAGTGTAAGATTAACACTTGAGCAGCTGAAGAAATGGGCTTGGACATAAAAGAGGGAAACATTATGAATGCTTTGCAAAGATGGCCATAAAACAAAAATTAAATGCATCTTCTAAAGATTTATTTTTTAAAAGCACACAGTATGGAAAGAAGAAATCATTCTTAGCATATTTCACTTTGATTCCTTTGTTTCACTGCCTTACTGTATCAACAACAATGTTTTAAACAGAAACCTACCTCAATAACCAATCAGGTGGTATACTGATTTCTATAAGTAGGCAATTCATAAATGCCTCTTTTCCCAGGAAAATCCAAATTCACGTGTATTGTTCTGATGTAGTTATTATGTGTCCCTCACACTCAAAAGGGTTGTAGCTGGGACAATAAATGATAGTAATTCTAGCTATAACATGCTACAAAGAACATAGCAATTTCAAGGCTACAACCAGAGACATCATATTACCCATCCCCAAGTAGCACCATTCACACCGAAATCTACGAATATGATACCCCTAGAGTTGTACAACACAAAGGAACAGGAGACCATGGGGATCAAAGTGTGTTGGCTGCCTCCTACTTTCAGGGCAATTTAAGGTATACGTTTTAAAGCTTATTTAACATGACACACATTTGTCCAGCAGATTTTAGTGTCTAAACTAAATCCCCAGCAGGAAATGAACAGAAATTAAATGGGCAGGTGATCCCAAACCCAGCACACACCCTGGGGACCAGTTACAGTACCATAGTATCTGGTAATGCCCAGGAATCAGCAGGAAGGTTTGCACTGGCATATTCCTCTCTTTACTCCATTCTATGTTATGTTTAGCATATATATGTTTTTTTGGGGGGAAAAAGACGTAAACATAAATGCACTATTGGAAATGCTACCACTGTTAGAACAAGGGTCTCAAAGTTTGGGCCGTTCTTACTGAGTGCTATTCTTGCTTAATGTTAAAATGCAGCACAGTATTTTGCAGACCCAGCTATCAACAGGATGGGATTGACAGGGAACCAAACCAGATTAAGTGTAGTCAACTGCAAAAGAGAAAAAAAAGAAAAAGAAAAAGAAATCAACATGTAATTAACCAAGTAGTGTATGCAAGCAATGGCTAAGCCTGCCTTCCAGGAGACAGCATATTGGATGTGAATCTTCTGTCTCTTTTACTTGCTGCAAGTAAATACCCAATGACAGCCAGGTCTTGTTCTTGAATAGAACACGCCAAGCTGCAAAGCTGCAAACCCCCTGAGTTCCTCAACAACATGAATAAGCCAAGACATTCCTAACATACTACTTAATATGGATATTTATGTAGGTATAACTGGAAATTCTATCTAAGTTGGTTCAATTCAACGGATCCTCTATACATACATATATGTATTTGATTTCCTTGGTAACACCAGAAATTGGGTTTTATGCACACACATGCAGACAACCCATTCCTATTTTTTCCTCAATTACATTTCCTCTTGAAAGAATACAATCCCCTCAAAGAATGAAAATCTGCCAAGCCTTCAACTGGAGACTAAAGAAACTGGAAGATTATAAATATGTCATAGAAAAAATCAAACCAAGCCTAAAAAGAAAATGAGCTGAATTGTGTCTCCTTCCACTAGATACGGCTTGGTACATTTACATTCCCTACCACAGTGCTCTTGAAAAAGGAAGAAATATGACCATCATTATATATCACAGGCTTTTATTGCTACTAGAGACTAAAGCTGGCCTCAAGCAGAACATTTTTATTCTCCAGTAAAAATATTTTTCTTTTTGAGATGTGAAAAATTTCAGTGACCATTATTAATTACCTAGAACTCCATGTACTTCACGAGGCCTAAAATCAGCTAAAGGTAACTTTATACGTCCTCTCTTAACTTTCATTTGCACCCCTCATGTAGTTCCCTCTCACAGGCCCTCACCCGTGGTTCCTGAGTATGGGAATCCTGCTTCCATCTCTTTATTTAATGCAGGCCCTATAAAATAGGCAGTACCTGCTTTATTTTTTTCCATGTGGTTAAGATTTTGTTTGTTAGTAGCAAAATAAACCCTAAAATAAAATCCCATGTACTAATGGCATTTTGGTGTCAGTCTTACCAACGACAAGATTCATAATTTATTTGAAAGTTGAATGGAAATCAAGGAATTGGTTTGTGGCAGAAGGAACTTCTTCCTGTGAAACACCTTTCCCCCCTATCCCTTTAGAGCAGAACACTCAGTTTGGGCCGAGGACACGAATACTGGGACTATTTTTCCACCTCCCCGCTAGCTAGCTGTGGCCATGTGATCAAAATCCAGCAAATGGAACCCAGTAGGAGTGATAAGGATAATTTCTAGATCCTGCCCGCGAAGGAAAGTGGGTGCCATCTACTTCCTCCTCCTTGGCACTGCCCATAATAAAGAAATAATACTGAAAGGCATGGCACCCTTTTAAAACGTGAGATGAAAGCCCAGACTTGAGGGTTTTCTTGAGGAAAAACCCATCTTTTTTTTTTTTTTAACTGGGGAATATTGGGGAGCAGTGTGTTTCTCCAGTGCCCATCCGCTCCAAGTCGTTGTCCTTCAACCTAGTTGTGGAGGGCGCAGCTCAGCTCCAAGCCCAGTTGCCATTTCCAATCTTTAGTTGCAGGGGACACAGCCCACCATCCCATGCGGGAAATGAACTGGCAACCTTGTTGTTAAGAGCTCGCGCTCTAACCAACCGAGCCATCAGCCGCCCCACGACCCGTATTTAAGGAGCTCTATCAGTCCTAGACAGGAATTTTAAGTCAGAGAAAAATAAATTTCTATCACACTGAGGACGTTGTTATTTTGGGACTTTTTTTATAGCAGTATCAACCTATCAACTGATGAATATATCAATTTCATTTCTTCATTTCCCTTCATTGGTCTTCATTTCTTAGATAAAATAATAGCAGAAATAGGTAAAGATATCCTGGGTGAAAGAGGTATTCTTCCTAACTATTGGCAGGGCAGTATCAATTCTAAAAAAAATAAATAAATGTGCAATTCTTATATTTAAAAAAACACTTTTACATAGCTTATATCGTAACAATGAATTACTCTTCATTCAAGCACAGAAAAATCTTCCCTAAAATTCTAATCCCTGAAACTGCCAGGAAAAAACAAAACAAAAACATCTGCTTTAAGAAAATGGATAAAAGGTCTCCAGGGGCTACTTTACGACTCAGGCATTAATATCCTGGCTAAAGAACTATCCCTCCTTATTTTGCTGTAGATAAGTTACATGCTAGACAAATTTTCTTTAGTCCTCAGGACATAAACCACTACCTAGGAAACCCCAAACAATATTAATTATTTATCACAAATCAACAGATATTTCATCACAAACTGCAATACAATCAAAAGAACATTAGGCTAAGCAGTAACAAATCACTATCAAGCTTATGACTGTATCTAATTCGAAACAAGACTCTAAAACTGCCAAAACGACATGGAAGCTGGTAGTCCCTGGTGACCATCAATATAACTAACTCGGGAATAACTGTGAGAAGAGAGGTGGGAGAAAGTTTAGATGCAGCCAAGTGACATATAACACTTTCACTTGGGCTCAATATTCCCATCAGAAAACAAAACGGAAAAAAAAAAAAAAAAGGCAATGGCATATAAATTATATAAAGAAAAACTAAACTACATACACATCAAAATACAAATCCATATTTAAAAACAAACAAAAAATACCTTTTTCAAACTTCATCAATAAAAAAATACAAGGACAATTTTCTAAAGTAGTTAGTAATTATCCTGCCTCTTTCATTTATACATACATAGGAAAGGGGTATCTCTCTCCCTTCCACACCACTGGTTTTGTACCTATAGCTGAATAATTCCACAGATCATTAATAAAACAAGGAACTGGTATAGAATTTGAATAGTTGTAAAATTTCAGAATTTCTTGGTAAATTAGCATTATTTGGCTTAGGTTTTGATTGGGGGGGGAAGAATTCAATTTATTGGGGGGAGGGGGAGGGTTGAGAAATAGGAAGTACTCTAAGTTAACTACTCACTGTACAGCTTAACAGAAAGTGTACAAAATTTTCTACCTCTTCTAATGATGCAAACTACTTCCTATGTCTACTATCAGTTCAGAACTGTCAGCAGAACTTTCCACAATGGCAGAAATGGTCTGCACTTGAGAACTACTAATCGAGAACGTTTACTGAGCTCTGGAAATGTAGCTAGTGCATATGAGGCATGAATTCCTCCTTTTATTTTATTTTGACTAACTTTAATTGTCATATGTGACTGGTGGTTATCATATTGGATACCACAGGTCTAGATGCTGCTCCACTTCCACCATCTTTTGAATCTCCACTAAAATTCTTCTATGAAACATTTCCAGGTCCCATTGCCTAGTAGTCATTTTTCTCTGGTATGTCTCTTTTCTCTGGTATGCCACAGCAATTTAACTATACACACAAAAGTTGCATGGGGTTAGGTTGGCATATAAGGGAAATTAATTTAACCAAAATTAATCTTAGGAGTCCCTTATAAAGACGACCAGTAATTCCTAAATCAAGTTTAGCCAGTTTGTCCATTAAATTGGAAACAAATTCCTGTTTATTCAGTTAAACATCAAATGTGGTAGCAGCTTTGGCCATGATGCAAGAAATATTCCCACCTAAATATCCAATTGGAGAGGCACAAATGAGATCAACAGAAGGAACAGAAAATTCACTTGCAACCATATCACACTTATTCTGGTGAAAATGGGCGTGGTATAGTCATACAACTGCACCTCTTTCTCTTTTCCTTCTCTACTGTTCCTTCTCTCAACTTACCTGTCTTTCTTTCCTAACTACCTACTTCCTTTCAGTCTTCTGCAACCATCCTAGATATGTCAATTCATGTAAATTAAATCTAGGTATGATGGAATTCCATGAAAAGGGCACTTATAAATTTCTATTGTTCATTATTAATGCCTAACTTCTCTGTCCTACTCAATTATTTATCTTTCTTACCCATAAGTCAATATTTTCTATTGTTGCCAAATGCAAAAGCATTGCATTTAAGCTACATCGTTATTTGTTCTTATTTATAATAAGATTAAGAACTGGTTGGAAAGCAAGAGTACCAAACTTAAAAGCCTTCAGTGGCCAAGCAGGTTTCGGAAAAAAGGGAGGGGGGGTGTCCTTGTCTAATGTGTGACAGCCATTACTCAATTCCTGTTGGTGACGCCACAGAGTGATATGAGGCCAGGGTTGCCAGCTCTTTCAAGTTTCAAGGGACACCAGAAACGCAGGTGTTTATTTGAAACCCAATTTATAAATGTTTAATGTATTCAATTAACAGAAAAAAAGGATACTGAATGTACTGGGTGTGCCAAAAAAATGTATACACATTTTAAGGGATGTTATCTATGTATTACTTTTCGAAGGTGAATTGAATTACGGTAGCAATGTGTAGTATGACATTTGCTCAAAAGATGGCATTAATCAAATGACTGCTAGCGTCACCATGCAACGGGGAGGACAAAGACAATGGCAGAAGCCCGGCTGTCGTTTGAGAAGCGTAACCCCATTTTGAAGTCATATTTGAAATCTGAGAACACTGTGGAAGTACAACAACAATGGAGGCTAAGTATGCAACAGAACCTCCAACACGCCTAACAAGTGCACGCATTCGTGGTAAGTTTGAGACGCGTGGTACTGTGCACAAGGGTAGATCCGGGACACCTCGCACAGCAACAGGTCCTGCTTCTTCTGCTGTGGTGTTGGAACGGTTTACATGCTCGTCACAGAAGTCTACCGAACAATATTCACCGTAATCAGAAGTGTCTGGACGCTGATGGTAACCACTTTGAGCACCTCTTGTCATCGCAAAACTGAAACCTGACTTGTATTCATCTTTTGTTATCAATATATATTGAGTAGTACAATTTTAATACAGTTTTTTCCTTTTTTAAAAGGTGTATACATTTTTATGGCACCCTCTGTGTTATGTAAATGTCTTCTGGCAAGATCCTGCAGGCCACGGATTTCTGCTCTCTGCCCTAAGGTATAAGTTCTCTAGGCATTTCTCTGCATTCAACCACTCTTACTTTGCACCCAGCTAGGAATACTTTGGTGAGCAAGAAAGATATGTAACTTGCTTGCTCTGGGACAACTTATATTTTGATAGAGTAAATAGATAATAAAAAGGAAACAAATTAATAAGTTAAGTTTAGATCATCATAAAGGGTTACATCTAAAGTAAGCAGAATGATTAAAGAGAGATGAGCTTATTTAGATTAAATGTTTAGGGAAATCAATCTCCCCTTTAGCTTTTCTGATACAAATGAAACAATTACCTCAAGGGAAGGCTGAGGGGTGGCTATTTTAGAAGTCAGTGGTGGTGTTTATTTACATTGCTTTGGGGATTAACACATCCTCTTTGCAGGCTAGACTCTATAAAAGAACATTATTAAACCCTTAAACAGAAAAATTCTGAACTAAAGTAGAGAACTCAGTTCTTCCAACATTCTGTAATAAAGTAAAACTTATCTGAAAATCTGAAACCTTTAAATCTCTCAGATACCCATATAAACAATGGGCCAAGAGCTACTAGAAGCAGATCAACTCATCAAATGCATATGTTTAAGAAATTTAATTGCCTAACCATTTACTACAGTCATATTATATTAAACGGGATACTAAATTTCACTCTGGAAGGTTTATTATTTCCTAGGCAAACTCAAGTAAAAGTCACAATTTGACTTGTAGTTACGCATTTTATTGAGAGTATAATAAATTACGGATACTTAAATTCTAATGGGATACACATTCACACACAAAATTAAATTCTAGCAGAATTTTATACTTAGGGTACTATATCATTTTCAATAAAAAGTCAAAATATAGGCATCTGGGTTCTTCAGATTTTGAGAGAACTATATTAAAAGAAAACAAAACTCAGATAGCCATGAAAAATAAGTGTTCTTATATCACTTCTCGCTTTTATGCTCCAGAAATATCTAGGGAAGATGATGGCTTGAACATATGCAACTACTAGGTCATCGTCATAACTGTTCAGTAGTTGCATTTAACCTCCACATCTCATGTTACTATTAGACCAATATTGTCAGACTCTCATGAGCCCTCCACTAGTCCTCCTGAGAAAAAAGGAGAGACTAGCTGGATGGGTAACCTGGGGATCGAGCTGGGCACAGATGGCTCGTTGGCACCATTTGCGGTCTACCTGCTTGCAGACTGTATATTTTGGTATGCGTTCTAGGCCACACAGCTAGGCAGACTGTCCTGAGAAGAGAAGGTCTCTGATTGCCCATGCTCTTGTGACTGGGTGTAGAAGTCTAATTAAGGAAAAAGTATTAGCACTCCCAATTGCCACATTGTATGCCATATTCAAAACAGCTTTCTCAGTAACCGGGAAAAGGGAGATATCCATCTGATTCTGATTCTTATACACTCTCACTTGGTCTGACCTAGCCATACAGAAATACAGGCTCTCAGAATTCAACTGTAATCACCAGTAAATATACAACTGTAGAAAATCCTGCATCAACACTATAAACTAAGGAAGAACACCTATCAAGATGCCAGAAACTGAGGAATTTCCTAGATATACTGCACATGGAACCTAATTAAAAAGACATTAAGGGCCTAAAAAAACGTCACAACACCAGGAAACTACCCAGTGTTGTAGAAGTAAACAAAGTGTGTCTGGCAGAATTCCACCAATGCATCTTAATTTGCAGGGTTGGGAGCTGGAAGTGCGGACAGGCCATGGGAGACACGGCACACACATCATGTAGTGTAACTCAGAGCAGCTGTGCTATACAACATACAAAAAAACAAGTGTGCCACGGCCTTTTCCTTCTAGGAAAAGCTGATGAACCAGAAAGGGGTTTAGACACAGCCCCAGCACAAACCTGGCACTGAGGTCAAAACAAAAACCCAGACACTAAGGGTCAACTCTGGTACTACACAGACATCAAATGGCAGAGGGAAAGGCAGCAGGTACAAAACTCTTCTGCTGGGCTTTGTAGAACTCCATCTTCCTTCTGCCTTCCTTTTTAACTTTTAGAACCTTCATCCTGTAGTGCCGATGTTTATCAACCAGCGCTCCAGCATAAGTTCCGTGAGAAAGACCTTCAGGGTCATCTTGCAAGACAGGGAGACAAACTCCATTTCTGAACAGACCGCCCCCCACACACACCCATTTGCAAAGATGACTTAGCAGGGAAAAAGTGTGTGTGCGTGTGTGTGTGTGTGTGTGTGTGTGTGTGTGTGTGAAATAACTTTAAAACATACAATAATACGAAGAATAACTCACTTTTGAAAAAATTATTTCAGGAAACATTAAACTCATCCTTCTCTTCTCAACAGAAATTGAAAAACATGGCCTCAATGAAACAAGAGATCTTAGAACATAGAATAAGACTTTGTAAAGAGCTGTGAAGGATCAGCTAAGGAAGAAGCAGGATTTAACGGTAGCTGGGTTTCTTTAGGAAATAGTTTACTGAATCTGAAAATTCAATAGCAGAATTTAAATCCTTGTAACAATGAAATAAACAGTAGAATCAATCAGTAGAAAACATACTTCTTTCATCCCCAAAAAAAGAAAAACATCAGATAGAGAAGAAAGAAATTCTAGGTAAAGAACAGAAACCAATCTACAGGAAACTTTACAAGGGTCATCTTTTTAGTGTAAGATTTTTATTTATTTTTTGACTCTTAAAATCATCAATACAGAAAAATTGAAAAACTACAAAGGAGAAGATTATCAAACAGGCTTCAAATTTTCCCAGAAGCCAAAGGAAGCAATATTACATACTCATTAACATACTTTTGCAAGGTTTTCATTCATGATTAAAAACAGGAAAACAGTGACAGACATGCAAGAGTCCTTACATATTTGTATGTAAAGACAATATGGATGTACATACAGAGCCAATAGGAAGATGAAATGAATAAGCAGCTATTGTAAATGCTGTCGTAAGAGAATGTACAAGGTACAAGTAATTTCTAAGGAAAAAAATATGAATCTGTGAAAACAAAAAGCAGTAATAATGTGCCAAAAAGAAATAGAGACTAGTAAAAAGCAAAACAGTAAACGCTGTCAGTTTTAAAAGAGAATATCGATGTATCTTTTTTCACTAATAAATTAACGAATAGGAACATAGATGTTCATGTTCTTTAGAAACTGAAGGTAGATATTACTGGAACTGAAAACGATACATTCCTCTCAAATAACTTATGAGAGAAACAGATACAAATATTTCTGCTAAGGCAATATACCTATGTGACATACATTTAAAGACAGTGTATTAGAATGAAAAGATAAAATACAAGCGAAGATACACACACACACACACACACACACACACACACACACACAGACTACTGTGGGGGGACTGTGCAGGGGAAAGGAGCGAGACACATACATATATACAATCTATTCTATGAACAAAGGTAGGGACGGTGACAAGAATATCTCTAGATGACATCTGAGCATTACTAAAATCTGTGGAGTAGGCATGACTACTAAGTTGTTAAAGAAAAATAAGCAAATTAGAGAGGTTTTGTGCAGTAAAAAATAAAGTATTAAAAGTATATGATAAAAGAGAAATAAATGTAGGAACTTAGGGTAGGGAATGGTAACATCTCTATTCTTTCTTCACTTCAACAGGTAAAAGAAATGGATATTCAGAGAATTTGAATATTACGACTGATAAGGTTGCTTTAATATTAAGTTCTACACTCTATAAAAGGTACACCTTTCATTACTATGGAGTTTGTAACAGAAAAAAAACTTCAGGAAATTTTCAAAAGGAAGCCTTTTCTTTTATCACAATTAATTGAAACTATAAATTTTAACTGTACCAATGAAAAACTGTAAATTAAACAACTACTTTATTAAATAAAAATAAGTCAAAACTAAAAATAGAGAACATTAGAAAACAGTGAAAAAATAACAAATGAAGAAACACCTATGCTTGGTTGCCAAGGAGTAATAAGGCAAATTTAGACCAAAATGCTTTCATTTTTAAGCACTATAAAGTTAAATAAATATTCAACATGAGTCTTCGAGAAAGACTCAGGGAGGCCCTGATCAAACACACCCCTATCAGACCAGATAACCTGGAAGGAGACATAATCCTTAGGGACAAGTTTGTAACTCAGGGTGCCCCAGATTTCTGCAGAAAGCTACAAAAATTGGCTATGGGAGCCAAAGGCACCACAGAACAATTGCTTAAGGTAGTCAACACTGTGTTTTATAATCGAGACCAGGAGGAGGCACAAAATGAGAACAAAAGATCAAAAGGAAAACGGAGATACTTGTAGCGGCCCTTCGGGCCACTGGCCCACAGGAGACCAGGGGAAAATCCAACTGTTATCAATGTGGATGGTCCAGGCACTGGAAAAAAAAGTGCCTTCAGAGACTGGGGGCAACATAGAGACCACCTCGACCGTGCCCCCTCTGTGGAGGAAACCAATGGAAATCAGAATATCCTGGGAGGCCTCAACCCCAGGGGCCAGCTGCATCCATCCAGGCCCCCACACAAGACTGAGGTAGCCCAGGGCTCTTAACCATGGCTTCCACATTCCAGTTGCCCATAGGGACCCCCGAGCCCCAGGTACTCTTAGAAATAGAAGGAAAGCCTGTTGACTTTCTTCTAGGTACAGGAGCCACCTTCTCTGTCCTCCTCTCCAGGCTAGGGACTCTCTCAAACCGCTGTGTAACTATCCGCGGAGTAACTGGAAAACCAGTCACCAAATATTTCTCACAACCCCTCAGGTGTTTGTGGAATGACCTACTGTTTTCTCATTCCTTCTTGGTCATGCCAGAAAGTCCCACTCCCCTGCTGGGAAGAGACCTCATGACAAAACTAGGAGCCATAGTCATCCTAGTCCCTGGACAAATTCCCAACTGCCTCCCAGTAACAGAACCAGACATCAACCCTGAGGTCTAGGCTGAGCCTGGAATAGATGGCCGTGCCCTAACAGCTGCCCCAATCCGTGTTTATCTCAAGGACCCCCAAGGTTTCCTTGCAGGAAGCAGTACCCCTTAAAACCTGTGACTCGACAAGGACTAATCTGTTATCAATAACCTTAAAAAGGCAGGGCTCCTCAGGACATGTAACAGTCCTTGTAACACCTCCATCCTGGGAGTCCGAAAACCCAGCGGAGACTAGCAGTTGGTGCAGGACCTCCTGCCATCAATAAGGCAGTCATCACCCTATACCCTATAGTCCCAAATCCTTACACCCTTTTTAGCCCAAATACCTAAAGAAACCAAATGGTTTACTGTTTTAGGCTTAAAAGATGCATTTTTCTGCATATCCTTACACCTTGAATCACAATCCCTTTTTGCCTTTGAGGACCCCAAAAGCCAGACCTCGCAGCTCACAGGTCCTTCCCCAGGGGGTTAGGGACAGCCCACATTTATTGGACAGCCCTCTTAAAGGACCTGTCCAAATTCTCCTCTGACCAGTGTACCCTGTTACAATATGTAGATGATCTCATTGTGCGCTCCCTCCGAGAGCCCTATCAGCTGAACAACTGACCTCCTAAACTTCCTGGCTACAAGGGATTACAAAATTTCTAAGGCCAAAGCCCAGATGTGCCAGACCACAGTCAAATATGTGGGCTTAGCACTTTCAGAGGGAGAGAGCCCTAGAGCCAGAAAGGGTCCAACCCATTTCCACGTACCCCTAGCCCAGGACTCTTAGGCAACTTAAGGGGTTTTCTTGGCGTAACAAGATATTGTTGTCTATGGATTCCTGGCTATGGGAAGATAGCCAGACCTCTGTACCAAATAATCAAAGACACACAAGAAGCCAAGATGCCCCTGGTGCTTGGGAACCCCAAGGACAAGCAGGCCTTTAACCTCTTGAAACAGGCTTTCCTAACTGCCCCGGCTTTGAGCCTCCTGACCAGGGAGCCCTACAACTTCTGTATCACAGAGAGAACAGGAATGTGCTGGGGGTCTTGACCCATCCAAAAGGGTATTTAAGCAAGGAGCTGGACTTAGTAGCTTGCGGGTCACCTGCCTGCCTCCAGTCACAGCAACCACCCTCCTACTACCAGAGGCTCTCAAATTCACCCTGGGGCAAGACCTCACAGCACACACCACACACCACACACCACATTCAGGGATTACTAAACACTGAAAACAGCCACTGGCTCACAGATGCTCGTCTCTTAAAATACCAGGCCCTGCTGTTAGAAGGCCCAGTAACTCAAACCAGGACATGATCTACCTTAAACCATGCCACCTTCCTCCCTGAGGATGACACGGGACATACATATGACTGTCAACAGGTGTTAGCACAGACCTTTGCGGCCAGGTGGGACTTGCAGGATGTGCCCCTAGACAACCCAGAGTGGACGCTCTTCACTGATGGGAGCTCTTTTATAGAAAATGGGGCTCACAAACCTGGCTATGCCGTAGTCCCTTTGCATGAGATCACAGAAGGAAAGGTCCTGACCCCAGGGACTAGAGCTCAGCTAGCTGATCCTTGGAAATGAGCAAAGACGAAAGGGCTAACATATTTACTGACTCCAAATATGCCTGCTTACAAGCCCATGGAACGAATCATCTGGAAAGAAAGAAATTTCTTAACAGCCACTGGGTCTCCCATCTAATACCATCAGGAGATTAATCGGTTACTCCAATCAATACACCTCCCCTGAAAAATAGCGGGTCATACATTGCAAGGGACACCAAAAGGCAAACGATGAAGTTTCTGAAGGTAACCATCTAGCAGATCAGGCAGCCAAAAACGCCGCCAAACTAGCTCCCACAATTGGTCCCCTAGTCTGGGACGGGTCGGCAACACATATTAGGCCCCAACACACACAGGAAAAACAAAAGTGGACAAAGGAGAGGGGCTACACTTATCTGCCTACAAATGACTATAATGTGAGGATGGCCGTCTTCACCTCCCAGCAGCAAATCAGTAGAAGGTCCTCAAAACCCTACACTAGATCTTCCATTTAGAGCAGGACAAAACCCAAGAGTTGGCTCAATGGTTATTTACAGGCAGACATTCACAAAACTATAAAAAACATCCTTACCTCCTGTGAAGTCTACCATAGAAACAATCCCCTAGTGCATCCTCAAACACCCATGGGAATACAAGGCAGGGTAAATATCAAGGGGAGGACTGGCAGTTAGATTTCACCCCCATGCCCGAAGCAAAAGGATACAAATATCTCCTACTGTAGGTAGATACGTTCACACATTGGGTTGAGGCCGTTCCCTGCCAGATTAAAAAGCTACAGAGGTAGTTAAAGCTCTAATCACAGAAATCGTACCCAGGTTTGGTCTCCCCAGCTCTCTCCAAAGCGAGAAAGGACCCTCTTTCAAATCCGAGGTCACCAAAGGAGTCTCTAAAGCTTTGGGAATAAACTACCATCTCCACTGTGCGTGGAGACCCCGGTCCTCTGCCCAGGTAGAAAAGACCAATGACATTACTAAAAGACATCTGCGAAAGCTATCCCAAGAAACCAGCCATAGCTGGACCACCTTGCTCCCTATAGCTCTCTTTCATATACGAAGGAGATGAAGGGCCCCAACAAAGGGGCCCTAAGCCCTTCTGCAACACATTACAGCTCACTTCCGCGTTGCGACTGCCCCTCTCCACTCACCGGTTCTCCCTAAAAACTTACCCCTCAAGCACTTTAGCTTCCACAGTCTCCGCTATACTCAACATGGATCTAACTTTAATTTGGCAAAAACTGAGTGGGGCCAAACCCCAAACCCTCTATACATATGGGTTTAATCTTAATCGAATACCTTAGGAAGGTCTCTTTTTCTTCTGTGGCACCAAAGCCTACATCGCCCTACCCCCTGGTTGGACGGGCCACTGTAGCCTTGCTGTCCTAGCTCCCATGGCAGACTATGCTCCCGGCACCAGCTATATGCTACATGTTTTAGAACAACTGTGTCCCAGAGCATGGACAGTCACAGTAAGTAGTGCCGGCTCTAATCCCGCTTCTGACCGGGATTTTAGGAGCATCTAGTATCGCCTTAGGGGGAACCTCCATCCATCTATCAATCCAAGTAGCAAAAGCTTTAAAAGAAATCACTACTGGAATACAGAAGCTGATCCAACAGGTGGATTCACTAGCAGGGGTGGCTCTTCAAAACAGATAGGCCCTAAACTTATTAACTTCCTATGGGGGGGAACATGTGCCTACCTAAAAGAGGAATGCTGTTTCTACATAAATCACACTGGGCTCGTGGTCACCAGCTTAGACACTGTAAATGAACTTGTAACTTCCATCAAAAATCTCTCAGACTGGTGGACATCCCTGAGAGCTCAACTCTTACGACGTCTATGGCCCCTCTTGGTTCCTTTACTAGTCCTTCTCTTTCTGCTCTCATTCAGAGCCTGCATCCTCAATCTGCTCGTTTGGTCTATCTGTTCTCACCTAGAAACCATAAAGCTACAAATGGTACTCAACATGGAGCCACACATGGACCTCCAAAACCCACCCATCTACCGCAAACTGCTAGACCGCCCTCTGACCAACTAGCCCACTGCCGGCCTATACTCTGCCCCTTCTCAGCAGGAAGCAGCCAGTGGTCTTCGCCCCTCCCCCTAACAGCAGTTAGGGTTACGTCATCAGAGGGGGTACTGAGATAAGAAAGTCACAGGCAGTCAGGGACAGGACCATGGTGGTAGACAAAGACCAAGGCCAAAGAAATAGTTTCAAAGTAGCTGACAGAAAAATGTGGAGAAGGGAACTGGGCGGGAGGGGCTACCTCATCAAGCTGCAGAGTCAGCCAAGACACCAGCCCAGGTACTGGGATACTGCGGGGGGCAATCAGCTGTTGCTAAACAACTTAAAGATTGCAGACTCAAGCACGTATAGTCTGCGGGGCATTCTACTTTCGGATCCCGACCCTCTCTCCGGAGAGCTTTTCTCTTGCACATTACAATAAAACTGTACTGCTTAAACTCTTCCTCTCAGATCCGTGTTCCCATTCTTCGTTGACTGGAGATCATGCTCCCAGAAACACACCTGGATACCCGCATCACTTGGGAAAACAGAAGGGGCAGTCCGCACACACTACCACTTGACATCAGTTACAAAGCCCAACAGGAAGAATTGTCAATTAAGGACCTCAACAGAAAGAGACGCATCTTTGTAGTCATATTACTTGACTATTCTAGCAGCAATACGTAAGATTCCTTCCTTGCCCAGCAATTCAGCCAATAGAAACCATCACCACCCTGAACTCTGGCTTTCCTCTAATGGACTTTCATTCAAAACAAACCCTCAACTTTCCACTTCTACTCTGTAAAGTAACATCCCCTCCTTTGTTTGTTACACTTGGCTATAGTTTTTGTGATAGCATGCTTATCCTGAATTGCAATTCTTTGCTGCTCTCGAATAAACCCATCTTGTTGGTAAAATAACTGGCTGAGTGTTTTCTTGTATTTCTTTTTTAAAGACAACAAACATCAGTGAAGGGACTTTTTTAAGGGGCAAAAATGCTCAGGGACACTTGGTTGAAAGACCACATTTTGCCCGTATACTCATGGCATCATTTTGTATCACAGTATGTAACTATGCATTAAATAATTACGGATTAAAGTTCAGTCTGTGTCAGCCACTATGTTAGGTATTCTTAAATTCTTTCCTTCCCCCAAGCAGGTTATTAGCTCCCTACATAGGTACCCTGTCATATTCACCATTCTCTCATCCTGGTCAGATGATGGGGGTTCAAAAAATTTTGTAAAAAAACATGAATAAAAGGAAGAATCTATTTATTAAAAGGGAGTACATACAAAAGAAAAAAGGGATTATCAAACACGATTTTAATTGAAAACACTTAAAAATATTCAAGAACTCAGTGGGTCTCAGCATCGTTAAGCATTCTTGGATGTGAGACTGACTTAGGATGCATCCTCACACTGTAAGCCAAGGCTAAACAGTTTCGGTCCTGGCCCAGGCTCAGCTGGCGTAGAACTTTATGATAACTTTAGAGCTAAAAGCATCTTGCTGCTTTGGGTTATAAAGACTTAGAAATTTCTGTGTCTGGGCTGACAGTGCAAATGCAGAAAATGCTCTAGCCTTGTACCTATTTCCAACACCACAGTGCTGAGTATGCATCAGATTTTAGTGGACGCCCTCCTTCCGCCTTCAGGCAGCATACTTTCCACTGTAAGTTTTATCCTAACAAAAGTGTACTTACCTATGACTAACACACTCCAGTTCTTGGGAAGAACCTTAACAAAATTACTGTCTCTCCCAGCTTTGTTTTCATCAACTAAACTCACCAAACTAAGAAGACAGTGCTGAGTCAGCGCCTCCCCATGTGATGACCCCTCCCTAAGCCCGGAAGAGAGGACAAACATCTGCCTGGTGATTGACCACTGGCTATATTATTTCAACTTAGTGCCTACACTTCATTTCCTCCTTCTCAGAGGAAACACAATGACCAGCAAATGTGTTTTGCTACTGTCTACTCTTTTCGGGCCTACTTCTTTAGAAAGATAATTATTCTAAATCAAGCCTGATGAAAATGTCAGATATGTCACAGAGTTCCTGAATATTCAGATTATTGTCCCCTCGATCCCCATGTCAATCTCCTTCACCAATTATCCCATCTGCACTGCGGACTGTACCATTCTTCCAGTCTCTCAGTCTAGATATGTGGGACTCATTGATTTCTTCTTCATCCCTTATGTTCAGTCTCTCAAGCCTTAGCAAAGGAAATAGTGTCTTGATTAACAGGGATGGGGAAAGAGGTTCAGTGGCCACAGCATCCCTCTAAGGAAGAGCAGTGTTCAGGATAAGGCTGGTGTTATAAATGTGGTGGAGACCAGGATGCTTCTGCAATAGACACTTAAATAGCTCTGCCGTAGAAATGCACAAGCTTTTCAGAGAATGAGGATGAGTGAGGTAAACAGGAAAAAGAAGGTAAGATGCCCAGCAATGCGGCAGGAGGCCAGTACCTGAGGAGACAGTAGATAACTAAGCAATCGATGAACTTGCCAGAGCAGTAATAGCTGAGGGGTTTTTAAAGACTGAGATTTCTAACAGTCCATTTGAAGGTGCTGTGATACACGGCAAACCCCTTGCTGTTATCAAAACCTCATTATAGTCTCGGTACACAGTGATAATAGTGGCGCTGTGTACCGAGAGGCCCTGGGTACACATGGGGCCCTGGGAAACAGATCATTTCAGCCAAGCAGGAGCCAATGTGTAACAGATCCAGACCTCAGCAAAAGCAAACACTTTTTAAAAAAAGAGTTGGCAGTGGCTAGGAAAACATGGGCCCTTCTACGAACACTAACGGATAGTAAGGTCACAGGGAATGCCAACATATGTGGGGCAGGAATTCAAGCTAATACTTATTTGAATCTCTGAAGAGTCGGTGGCCACAGTTTGGACGGTATGAGTCTCCCTGATGAGCCATCTCCATTCCAAGCCACACCACACTTGTCCCAACACTCACTGCTCTCCACGTTCTCCAACCTGATCAGGCAGGCGCACACCTCATAATAACAAACTACTAACCATTAACCAAGCAACATGACATGCCAGGTAAGCACTTTCTATCACTATCTCCTTTGACATTTACTACAATGAAAAATAACTCCATTCTGTCAGAAGTGAGACAATGGAGACTCCAGTTAACAAACGTGACCCGCATCACACTGCTGGTGAGTGGCAAGGCTAAAAACTAAACACATCTGCCTGAGACAAAGCCCCACGCTCCTTAGGGTTCACTCTACTGCATCCTTTACAGCTGAATGCTTAGTTTCTAAATGCCAATTTCCCCTGACGGGTCTCCAAAGAAACCCTGGACATAGTGAGTGCTGAAGCCCAGCAAGGAACAAATTTAGTAGATAATTTAATATTCCCCTAAAGATGATACTCAGTGAATGAAGAATCTAAGAATATATATGCTTTTGTCACATTTTTTAATACTGGCTGTAAATACAAAGATATAGCCAAATGTCAGAAGTTTTGCTAAGGAGATGCCACGAGTATGTATGTAAATGAGAGCTCTTCAAAAATACTGACTACATATTTTAAAGTATAAATTTAGAAAACAAGCCAGTTATTTTCTTCATATAAATAAAATTAAGTTAGTTCACAATTTTTTTTTTTTTTAATCCTGATACCCTACTCTGGACAGAAATAGTATGTCTTGAATAAGGAAGAAATTAAAATAGGGAAAAGACAAAACACAGGACATAATCCAGTGGCATCACCATTCATCACATACTTATTTTCAATATATGTCTAAAAATTAGGTTGAGATAACCCAAAATCTGTTAATATGATACTGTTTGCATTTTGCTGAGTGGAGTACCAAAGATTTAATAAACACGTTTACGTTTATCCAGGTCACTTTATTCATCAAATTCCAGGTTTCTAACCAGAGGCATTAATTCATCCAAGCATTAACTTGAGTGAATAGTTTCAATGTATTTACAGTTTACAAACAAGCTTTTGGGCTGTCATCTATAAAAAGGCATGGCTTCTATTGTTACAATAGAACTTGGAACAATTATCGATTATTTTTTTAACTTTTCATATTTCCAGCTTTTCACAAAGCAGGATTTAAAAATTATTAATCAAGTTTATAGTATATCTATCAGCCAAGTACTGGAATTTTGCCAGTGCTTGAGCTAGCACTCCGTGCTTATGTATTAATCACACAGATAGCTACTGACACACAGGATCAAGGCCTTAATGTTACAGTGTATCTCATCACATAAAAGTGCCTTTGTACCATCCTTGAGAATTTTTCAATAAACAAAGGAAGTATTTAAAATTTACAATTAGAATCTTATCTCCATTTTAAGATAAGTTTCAGACAAGACATTTGAGGGGGGCAAGTTACTTTACATTCCTAGGACAGCTTCTTCATCATTTTATGTAACGAAATAAAAGCAAGTTTGGGTTTAAGCAGGGTTCAAGATGAGTGTTTAAAAAGACTGTTTCCACATACACTATGGTACTGAGACACATTCTCTTGATACAAATGTTCAAAAGATCTGATCGGGATTTGCCTCCTAAAGCAGGGTTCTTCAAACAACAGTGATGGTACTACTAAGAGGAAACACTGGCTGATACACTATAATCGAAAAGAATTTTCCCATATTCTACTTCATTTAATTGACATACAGCCATGGAAGCAAGTCTGATATCATCATGTCTGTTTCACCAATGATGAAACTAACGTTCAGAGATTAGGATCAGGTGAAACTTGAGAGGTGGAGAACTGTATCGATTCCCCCAATTCTTGACACCCAACTCAAGACTCTTCCCTTATCACTACACTGGCTCCTTCAAAGACATCTTACCCACTAATATGCATTTCTCCAATCAAATTCGTGTTAAATGTTTAACAAATGGCAAGCTCTCACTAGATAGATATTCCTAGCAAATGACACTAAACCAAAATTACTTCACGATATCTTCAGGTTATTTCATTATGGTTAAAACTTACTCATACTATAAGGGATAATATGCTTTGAGTTGTCTGAATGGAAAATAATTATTCCACAGCTTTGCTTTCAGATTAGTCTTATTAGTTACAGGGTTATACATCTAATCTTCTACACTACACTTATAAAATGAACACTGTCGTGGATAATTTTATAAAATTTATAATTCAAATTAATTATTCTAGATTTAATATCCATGCTTAGGAATAAAACTGCACAACCAGGTTCGTAAGTTAATGCAAAATTGATCTTCAGTTTTATGCCAATTTACACTGACACCCATAAGAGTACATAAGAATTTCCAAGGAGCCGTATCAATTCTTGGTATTATTAGTAAATTGTAGAATATTATACAACAGTGTAAGTGAATAAGATAGAGCAACATACACAAGGGTGATATTTTTCAAAAATACAGTTGTTTTTTAAGTGAATGGCACAAGCTTCACAGAGGTAAATACCATTTTTATACAGCTCAAAACCAGACAAATGTAAATAGAAAGATACATACGAGTGCATTTATGGCAAAACTACTTGTAAAAAAAAAAAAAAGAAAATAATAAACACAAGATTCTGAATGATGGTTTTTCCTGGTAAAGCAGGAATATGGGATTTGGGAGATGCCCTTTGATATTTATGTTATATACATTATTTTATAGATGTAAAATTTGTATTTTTAAAGTGATCACCACAGAACGTCTTATTCAACTTTACAGCAAATTGTTAAAAACACTATTTCTGCCAAAACAGTCAAGATTCTTGATCTTCCTCAGTCGCACCTAATCCTTTGATACTTCAATCATACTCTTTTGAAGGGGCTCTCTTGTCATTATCCACGGTGACAACTGCCTCATCCACTCCTGTCATACCCTCCTTTTGTCTACAGGTTTGTGTGTTAACTCAGATCTTACTGAGCTGCTTCCACCGACTTCGTGGGATCCTTCATCCTTGGCAGGATGTGCAATGTGTTCATGTTACATAGCATTTGCAAGTGGTTTTGAAATGTTCACAGAAGGCAGCACAAGACTATCGATTTGATGAGAAAGAGTGGAGATGCTGGCTGCACTAAGCAGAGAGAGATATATGAATAAGGAGTAATTTGACAAATCATTAATAAATATTTTCTTGTTTTTGACGGCAACCTCCTAACTGCAGGAACTGTGATAACAAGCACTGACTGTCGGATGCCTAAACATGAAGTACATTCCCTAACCTACATAGAGCCTCCAAATGTTCTTCAATGAACTATGTGGCTGGAACTGCTGGCCCCTCAATGTTGCTATAAAGAGGATAAGACAATTTATATGAAAAGCTCTGCAAACATTCAAGTACATTTAATCAAATGTTAATATTTTAAAGAGATTTCATGCACGAACAAATTGCAAGAGAAAGCAATTACACAAATGAAGCAATACTTGTTTCCACGTACAGACAAATGAACAAAGCACATCACGACAAATAATAAAGGAATACTTCACTAAGCATTTTCCAAAGATCACTAGAGGCGGCTCTCATTTACTTCCTAATAGAGTCCCAGAGGAATTATTTAAACTGCAAGCTCTTTATGTTGAAAATAGATCCAGTTACTGTCAACTTGACAGAAACATATCCATTGAATAGTATTTAGGCTATCTACAGCCATCCCCAAATTGAGAATATCTGGGGTGTGTCATGTGTTTTCTTTTTATCCCTGAAGATTGGGGCTTTATTTTAGGAAAAGAACCTGGACTAAACAACACAAGAGGTGAGGTACTTCTAAAATAGCAGTATTTTTATTTATCACTACTAGCACACTGATTCCAACGACCTTCACAGGAAGAAAAAGGCACCCGAGGCAAAGGGTCACTCAGAGCCACTTGGTGCATCTTCCTGTAGCAGGTGACATCTGGATTCGTAGTTGCCCATCCGTGTGGACAACCAGTTGGGAGGGCCATCACTTCCTCTATGTGGTAAATTCCCTTCAGAAAAAGGAAATGCTGTCAAAATGCACAAATGCCTCTACATGCAGCAAAACTGGTGATTACTGCTAAGTAATTCCCCGAACTTAAATCTCTCCAGGTTCACTGTCTGCCTGCTTTGTTTAAACGCCACCACCGTTCAGGATAGTAGGCTGACATTAATTATTCAAAGGCAGGAAGGAGGTCTGTATATTCCTTTGTCCCACGCTGTGACCAAATCTGGAAGCAGTAATACTTGCCCAAGCAGCGAGGCTACATCAGTAAGGTGAAACCTTCACGCAGCTTTACTACTGGCGGGACGATTGCTCCAAGCACTCCCAACTTCTTCTTTTGCAAAGAAAATACATGCTTTCCCCTCAACTCCTTGACAGACGCTGTCATAACCCAGCTACTCTGCTAACCAAGGACTTCTCTGTCCTTGGAAGTGTTTCACGTACAGTACCTCAAAGTCCTGACATTTCCACATGGGAAAACTGTAAATCATGATAGATGGGAAAAGAAATGCTCCTTCTACACATTGAATAAACCACTAACCCTGATTCCCAAACTAAACAAGGGCCGTCTGATATTGTCACTTGTAAGTATGGATGTAAGTTTATTTTGTTTTTTGTCTACCTTCTATTGTACCATTTTACATTTAGTAGTTGTTTGCTTTTTTTATTGTGGTTAAAATAAAACGCATTTTATTTTTTAAGAAAAATCAAGTTACTGACAAAAAAATGAATGGTACATACACCAAAAGTTAGCTTTGAGGGTAAAGGTAAATCTGACACTAAACTGTTAAGAGTGTGTCAATCAGGTCTGTATCAGTTACAAGTGACACCCAACTCAAACTGAATTATACAAAAAAGGAGGACTCATTGGCTCACGTGACCGATGAGGTATGCACACTACCTGTCAGGATTCTGTATTGCCGACTCAAGCCCTGCCCTCCTTTCAGGAATGATGAGAGCTCCCACCAACACCAGGCCATCTTGCTTTGAACTCACTAAGACACTCCAGGAGAAAAAGTTAAAGAATCCTTTCCAACGAAATTTCCAAGAATTGAGTCTCACTTGATCAATACCGGTCACTTAGTCATCAATTGGTCCCTGTGGGGAAGCAGTCCTTCCCCGGCTACACAGACTAAGAATACAGTAGGGGTCTCCCAAAGGATACTCCAGATATTAGGAGAAGAAAAGGGGATTTGATGCTGAGAGGCACGAACAACACTCAACTACTGCTCCATACCTTAAAGGAACAAAGGATAAAACCAGACATACTGAGTAGCTCAACCCACCTGCCCACCGCCTCTCCTCTAATAAGGCTTCCAGTAATGAGAATTTAAATTACATTTGCCTACAACACTGATAAATCTGAAAAAGTTTTCCTTCACAGTGACTGCGAGCTGGGATTTTGGCAGGCAATCCAAATACAATAATGTACAGATGAACTTTGATTGTTAATCTCTATTTTGAAGAAGCTTTGATTTGAAAAAGCTGCTCAGATAATACTTGGAAAATACGCCTCACACAACACCTTTTTTCAGAGGGCTTTCTATAGATCATTTAACCCATCCTCAAACATTCCTATTCACAAGGAGATGAGTGCAGTTGTACTAGCTTCGAGAAAAGCAAATATAAGAAAACCCAGTTTCCAGGCCACGTAAATGCAGGAGTGCTTTTTCATATCCCCAAATGATAACAGTACTGCACGAACTGACACAGCTGAAGTACTGTTTTAAAAACAAGTATTTTTTTAAAAACAAATATTTAATTTACAAAGTTTTATTCCACAAATAAATTAGTAGAGCCTATCTATTATTTTAACAGGGGCTGTCAACTTCTTGTAATACAAAATTGCTAAGCCTAACACCCGAGGGGTTTTTTGTTTTTTGTTTTAAAACGATTTCTTAACTCAGCAAATTAGACTAATGGTGACAAAAATCAGTAACACAGTATTTTTTTCTAGAAGCCATGAAGAAAGGAGTGCATGGTGAAACAGTGAAATTACTCATGATTATTATTCTCTAAGAAATGCCTTAATTTCTCAATCTTTTCTCAACTTACTGCAAAAGGCAGAATAACGGAAATAGGAGCATATGTCATTCCTTCGGAGTATCTCCTGGAAAAACAGGTAGACGCCAGTGCATAAATCTCAGTCTCCTGATTCTGGTAATATCTGTATTTGTCCCTTCACAGATGTAAATGTAGGACCCCAGAATGTCCCAATGCCTAGCAAAACATGACCTACTAAGAATCCCTAAAGAATCTGTTCAATGATGGCATTAACTCTATCACACTTTTCTAATTAATGTGGTATAATTTATTTTTACCTGTATTTCCCTAGGAGGACCAACCACCTTCATCATCATAAGACAGGCTAACATTTGAAATCAATTAACTTTTGCATCAAAAACCTAGAAATGCATTTTAGAAGATATTAAAAATTTAAACATTTTTACCATTAATCAACTGTGTCTCCCAGAGAATTTATTATGCTTTGGTTATCTCAAAAGAGGAACCTAAATTTCAGAAGTTATGTGTGAAGTTTTCATGGTTTCTTTGAAAGAAATGAACTTTTGAAGTTGTTTTGTTTGTTTGTTTGTTTATGGATTCTTCTCAATTCAGCAAATAGAAATGAATAACTATTTCACTGGTCAGTTTCCTCCAATTAGTGATTAAACTTTCCAATATATAAAACTCCTGCCAATATCAGAAACTAATTATTAATAAACCAGTGTTATAAAAACATTGTATTTACTTTTAAACTTCAGCCCTCCACACAGTAAAGCCACAAATCAGGAAATTATTTAAACAATGTTTACACATTGCCAGTCTTTTTGCTTTTATGAAAATTTATTTCTTCATTTTATAAAAAAAATTACATTTTATTTTCAGCAAGCAAACTGGCATGCTAACATCAATGACTACAGCAATAAATGATTTCCTTTTTGTACATTTTTTAAAATTAACTTTACACAGTGGATCTATGGAGATTACTTGCTCCTAAGTGGAGGAGGGCAAGAGTGATGAGTAAAAAAAGGGAAGCAGCCTACAGGACCACGTATGTATCTGATATCTGCCCAAAAAGAAAAGCTACGAGGTCAACAAGGTACATGCCTTTATCTTGTTGGCTTAAGGGAGCAGTGCTCATTGAAAAAGAAGATGAAAAGTCTGAGAGAGAGAAACTGTCACTGCAGCAGCCCTCAAGGGCAGCAGGAACAACTGATCTAGGCGCCTGGAGGCTGGGTGCCTAGTGAAAGGAAGATAGTAACACCTGATAGGGGAGAGTCCAGAGCCTGTGCCAACCCACAGCACAGGATGAGTAGGGATAAAGAGAAGACGGAGGGGATGTACCTGAATATATTGCTAAAATTACCCCCTAAAGTCTTAGGTTCTTATTTATAAAGTTCATTGCTCCTATTTAAAGCAAAGCCCCATTGTTTCCTTTATTTTCTTTAACGTTCTTCATCCTAGATGTTGACTCATATCCACTAAGGGATAGGATGATGTTATGGAGTCAGATATCCCTAATTCAAAATTCATTTGGTGGAAGTAATGACTGATCTTTAAACCAAGAGAGTGGCTAGCTGCTCTTTCGTTTACGTGCCCAAGAATATAAACAGCTCACCTATTAGTAACTCAAGATAATCCCAGCCAGGAGATTCTTGTCACGTTAGAAAGTAGGAACTTCCTATAAATGAAAAAATTGACAGTCTTTGGGGGAGTGTCTAATTAATAACCATTTGGAAAAATGTTTAACTTCACCAAAAATATGGACTGCAAATTAAAATAGAGTGTCCCTTTTGCCCTATAAAAATCACAATAATTTTGAAAACTAAGAGCCAATAATATTTGTTGGATAAAGGACATGTTGACAACATTCTGGAGGCAGGGAAAATTGCTGCAATCCTTTGGAAATACCTTGGAATTCTGTTCACTCCTTTAATACAAAACTGTTTAATAGAAATATTCTAAACATGCAAGTATCAAAAATATATTTCAGACTTCATGCAATATATATGCTCCTAATTCCAGATACTTTCTGAAAAAGGGAAAGAAGAAAGCACTATAAAACAGTAACAGCAGGGGCTAATAGCAATACATTTTGAAAATCCATATTTTAATTATATATTGTACTTTATGAAGTAAATACTGGCAAATTTGCTACAACTATTTTCAATTTGCCTTCTTTAAAAGGACTAAAAATATTGAGTGTGTCACAGAATCCTGATATATTCACATATACTCACATACATATTATTCATGTACATTCATGTTTTCCCATAAATGAGCAATACTCGCACTATCCATGATTTCTTCAAGATTTAGCCACTCTAAATCCACAGCTTTTCTATTAAGAGATGATTTACAACAGTTTCAAAACAACTTTCTGAACAGTTTTCAAAATAACTTTATACTTTTTATTTCAGAAACCTAGGATTACACATCATTTTGCATTAGAATTTAACATTATCCCAGAAATTTGTTAACAATAAAATCACTCTCATAGGACATAGGTAAAGAGTACAGACTCTGAAGTCATACTTGCCTGGGTACAAATGTCAGCTTCGCCATTTAACTTTGGGTAACTTATTTGTTAACAATTTTCTCATCCAAAAACTAGAAATGCGCTCGTTCAGTAACTAAGTAACAACCAAGCACCAGGCACTACAATATCTGCCATCCTAGGATTCAGCCAAGGAAAACAAAAAAAAATGTCACTGCCCTCATAGAGAGTATATGCTGGTAGGATAATACCTCAGAAGCCTGGGGGGAGGAATTAGAAAAATAATATACAGTCATGTGTTGCTTGACGATGGGAAATGTTTTTAGAAATGCCTCATTAGGTGATTTTGCCATTGTGTGAACATCACAGAGTGCACTGACCCAAACCTAGATGTATAGCCCACTACACACCTGGGCTGCATGGTACAGCCTATTGCTCCTGGGCTACAAGCCTGGACAGCATCTTACTGTACTGAATACTGCAGGCAATTGGAACACTACAGTCACTATTTGTGTATCTAAACTTACCTAAACAAAGAAAAGGCAGAGCAAAAATACTGTATAGAGATAAAGTGTGTACGCATGTGTGTTGGGAGGGCAGAGGGAGGCGCCATGGGAGAGATAGTACATGTCAGGAGAAGGGAGGGAGAGAGGGAAGGAAGAGAAGGGGAGAGAAAGGGAGAGCAGAGATCTCCAAGGAGACCCAGAGAGGTAAGAAACAATGAGAGAGAAAGAGAAAGAGGGAGAAACAGGACTGGGAGGAAAGGGACATGATAAAGAGAAACGGAGGGAAGGGAAGTGAGTTTGTTCCCACACGGGTGTGTGCTCATACCCACGCACAAGAGGGGGGGCACATCCCGGGGTTCCTAGACAGCATTCTAAACTACCTGGTCTATTTAAACACCCAGATCTAGCAGCAAACTCAACACTGCAGTCAAGTCTAGCCTTTTCTTTCAACATCGCCAACAAACTTTTTGGTGGTAATCCATTACAATTTTATGGGACCACCGTCACATCTGTGGTCTGTCATTGACCAAAATGTTGTTACGTGACGCATGACCGTAGAGCTGTGTGCACTGTCTGACACAAGGACACACTCAACAGACGAGAGCTATAAAATCACAGGATTGATCATAGTTATTACCGCACAGGATACATGATAGCTATAATTGTCTCACAGTATTGTGAAAATTAAATGAGGCAGTTACTACAAAAATACTTAGCCTCAGGTTAAAAAAAAAACAAAAACCTCTTTACATATCATCTATTATTATAAAATAATCAACATCGTGATTATTTCTGAAGTAATCTCTATTCACTGGGGGCGGTAGGTGAGGAGAATGGAGTGAAGAACGCCAGTAAGCTATTTTAAGGGCTTTAAGAAATGGCAAACCCCATGTTGTTTCAGGTCACCACTCAAAAACATGAGGAAAAGGTGTCAAGAGCCATTTTGTCTATTCACCTTAATCATGCATACTGGTTTACAACAGAAGCCGGCCTGATTGGAAGTTTTAACATCAATCATTCTTTTTTTAAACAATGATTTTAACTTTGTGAGTTCAATATTAAACTTGGGAGGTACTTCATAACTTGTTGACGTAAATATGACTAAAGGTAAGGCAAAGAAAAAAAAACTACACATAAGTACAGTGTGCCACCACACGAAAATCTGAATTGGCCTACTGTACGTTCCTCTGAGAGAACTATTTTCTTTTCCATCAAAAGCTTCTTTAAAATAAACGGTTTTTATCAGTTAGCACAATCTTAATCCTTTTTCCTGAAGCACTAGCCTTGCTACTGCTTATCTATTGGGTCCCGAGGTAGAACAAGTAAGGCTGCATCAGATGGAAAGATCTGGAGCCTCCCTGGGCCAAAAGGAACAGAGACACTGGGTTCTCTGTGCTGACGCTGAGTCTCGCAGTCACGAGTTCTGCTACTTGACACAAAAAAACATCACGTCGACAAGGTGAAGTTTGGCCCACATTTTTAGACTCAGATAAGGGGGGCCAGGCAGGTAAACTGTGATGAGTAAACTGTCATCTGTCTCTCTCACTAGCATACAAGTCAAGGAAGGCAAGAATTTCATTTTCACAGTATGTGAAATAGAAATGAATGAATATTGGGTTCTAAAGTAGCAGCAAGTCTAAATTAAAAGAGTTGGCCACACTCAAGAGAAGCCAGAGTGACGCCGTGGTAACAGTGGGTCATTTGGGCTGGAAAAGAGAATCCCCCACTCTACCTCCTCCTGCAGTCAGCAGACGCACTCTGGGCCATGACCAAAGAGGCTCTTCCCAGATTTACTGTGAAAGAAGCAAAGAATGGAATGCACTGGGGAATTCTGTTTCTTGGGTTTAAGTAAAACAAGAAGCTACCCTTATTCATCAAACCTGAACATATCCTTTAACTGCCACTAAAAATGACATTTTAAAAAGAAACCATGCTGAAGGACAATCTACGCATATGTAACATGTTTATATGTAAGAGCTTTACACAACTTATATCATTTAATTCACTCGTTTCGTTTGTTTATTAACTCCTGTGTGACAGGCACAAACTTAATGCTATCAGTCTCCATTTTACACACACATAAAAAATAAATAAATCAGGGCCTGCACAGGTTAAGTACCTCTCCCACGATCCTTCAACTAGAAAGTTGTCGAGTCAGGATTCTACTCTGCCCAAAGCACAGGTTCTGTTTAACTGTCCACCAGAAGAGGACTTACTCCAGCCAACATTGTTTCAAATGACTTCTAAACTTTTCTTAAAACTATGCTCAGTCAGATTTAATTCAGGAAACAAATAAAAAAGATCATCGTAATACATAATAGCACTATTTTCTTTTTATTGTATTAGCCAGACCAATTATAGATTACCCAGACTGATTTTTATTGTATTATTCAAACCATTATCAACTCTGCTTTGTCATATTAGAACTATCCAAAAGCTATTTGGACACAGTATCAAATTAACCCTCAAGGGTCAAATAGCTGCTATGGTTGAGGATATCAAAATAAAGTTTTAAATGTGTTTAAAGTTAAAAAAAAAAAAAAAGCTACTCTAGTCATATGCCAAATAATAGCAGAATCATTGGAAGAACTCAGCCATGGGTCCCCTGGGAATGGAACAATACCCCACTGAATGTGTCAATGTTTTTATACTGGCTAACAAACTAGTCACAGCAATGTACCCCAAACCGTATTCCATTCTTTGAAATCTTCAGGTGAAAAATAATAAGGCTCTCTTGAAATCACGTTTTCTTATTCCTGTCCTTCCTTACATTTGGCAATATGACAGAGAAATTACCATGATTTGGCTTTACACTTTGGTTCCAATTTAAAGTTAGAATTCATTATGCACCACAGTGAGATAAAATGGAAACCCCGAACCTTGTATCAGGATACAAGCTCCTATCCTGGATCTCCCACTAGCTAGCTCCAAAACCTTGGACAAAATCTTAACTTCTCTGGACTTCTCTTTTCTTATGTGTACAATTAGGATGTAAATGGTAAATCTGAAATTCTGTTAGTTAATGCTTTCCAACTCTTTTTTGGGGAGAGCGGGTCCTAAAAATTGAAATTAATTGTCTCTAACATCTCCTGGCATTAGAGGAAATGATTACCCTATGTGTATGTGTGCATTCGTTTTCTATTGTTGCATAATAAATTACCACAAATGCAGAAACCTGTAAGAAGACAAATGTTATGATTTCACATTTCTATAGGTCAGAAGTTTGGCATGACTCAGTTGGTTTTCTGCTTAGGGTTTCACACAAAGCGGAAACCAAGGTGATAGCTATACTGGTCTCTTATCTGGAAGCTCTAGGGAAGAACGCGTGTCTGTGCTCATTCAGGTTTTGGGTGAATTGTTTTGTTACACTAAGACTGATGTCACCATTTCCTTCCTGGCTGTAAACTTGGAGCCGCTGGCTCTCAGCTTCCTTCTCACATGACCCCTTCCATCTTCAAATCAGCAATGGCCAGGTGAGCAGTTTCTCTCCGGCTTTGAATCTCTTTGACTTTCTCTTCTGCCTCTGACAGATAAAACTCTCTGCTTTTAAAGGGCTCGCACCTTTTGGAGTCAGACTCATTCGGATTATCCCCACCTCTTAAGGTCCACTGATTTGGGACTTTAATTACATCTGCCAAATCTCTTCCCAGTAGTTCCTAGACTGGCGTTTGAATAGCTAGGGGACAAGAAACCTAAGGGGACCATCTTTAGAATCCTGCCTACACTGTGTGTATATATGTGTGTGTGTGTGTGTCTCCTTTCACAAAGCTGGTGTCACAGTCATTTTTGTATCTCCATTACACTGTACACATAAGTGCTGAAATGTAATGTGTGCCATAAATATCTGTTCAACAAATACTACCCAGTAGACAAAACACAATACAGGGTGCCAAATGCTATTATTAATTGAGCCCTGGCACTCAAGATGAGATAGAAATACAATGTACCCAAGCCAAAGCATATACTCTATTAGTCTGATAGATAAAATGTTGATGATGTTAGTTGTTTCAATAAAAAAATGCCAGGTATGAATCCAAAGCCACAGAACTGAGCAAGTGAGGAAAAAGAATTTTAAAACTGCACATACAGTTCTTGGTTATTCCAATAACTCTAGTGTCCCATACCTTTTTCTAACAGCTATAAAAGCCTTTTATATCACTAGAAGAAACTTCTAATACAAAGGAAGACTTGTATGTAAGAATTCTTAAATGTGCTTTCAGTAGCACGGTAAGACAGGCAGACGATGCTCTCTTTGGCCAGGGCCAGTAAGTACTACATTAGAATCAGCACCTTGAACAGTGCCCACAAGCAAAGAGACTGCCCATGAAAAGAACAAAAGAAACGCATCATTCTCCCACAGTTCCTAGTTCAGAAGGCTGAAGGAGGTATTTTGCAGTACTTCTTGAATTTAAAAAAAAAAAGGTGTGGGAAGAGTTAAAAAATATGCCCTGTATTCCTAGACGCTCTGAAGCCACTGGATATCAATTCAAATAATTTATTTTTTAGCAGCTGTCTGCCTGCTTTGCATCTTCATAAAAACAAAATGGTTTATTTTTTTTTCCAAAGCACAAATATTCTTGTTCTGTTACAGGCTGATGTGACATCTGCATAAAGACAATTCCCATCTTCTGCTATTGCCTATTTGTCCATTACCAAAGGGTAAGTGGTGTTTTCTCTAGGCTCTTGTCGGCTAATATACAATGTTTACTGGTGATAAGTATTTTAAGCTACCGAAGAGGAGCTTCAAAAGAACATGAAATTAGCTAAACATACATCACTGCTTTGTGTGGTATTTACAACAGGTTCCCACGGATAATGAAAATTTACTGAGTTCACTCTATTTCTGTACAGTCAACACATTGCAAGTACTATTAAAGGGATAGCTACCTGCAAAGGATTGGCTGATGTAATTTAAGTCTGTCTTGTAGCACAGCGGAGTTACAGCATTCTTGGTGACAGTTTTCTTTTCAGATACTACAAGATGTTTTCTGCAACAAACTGTTATCTGTCCATCTCCAGAACAGCCAGATAAGATTTAATCATTACAGGCTACAGGCATGAGTTGCTTTCATGTGGGGTTGCCTGAGCTCTGCTCTAGGAATGGAAAAAATTAAAAGGCACACACAAAAACAGAAGGGAAAATAAATCCCTGTTGTGTCTTTCAAGAAGCTCACTGGTGTCTTACTCTTTTTTTTTTTTTTTCTCCTTCCCGCAGTAAAACAAGGATTTAGATTCTGAGTAGTTCTTCAATTCAAACCTGAGACTGCAGTATCTTTCACATTGGACAACAAAAGAAAAACCAACATGCATCAGCACTCCCCTCAAAAAAGTATAAACTTCTCTCCTGAAAGTTAAATTAGGAGCTTCACTAACCTCAAACTTTTTTTTTTTTTTTTTTTTTTTTTTTTTTTCTGAGAGGGAAATAGCAACGGGCACTTTCAGAGTGGGATGTCAGTTGGGAAAATAGTTATCACTGTTTGTGGAGCCTACTGTTAGCGTCTGTCCCAACCCTCATGTGCCTCCTGCTCCCAGCCACCTTCCAGAGAGGGGCCACCCTGTGGACCCTTCATGCAAGGAGATGTAAGGAAAGGTTTGCTGGCAGGACTTCCATAAAAGTTTGTGTTGCCTCTATAATTATTATTTTTATTTTTTTAATGTTAAAGACCTGGCAAATGTGTCCCTTTCTACGCTTTGCCTCCCCCATATCTGTCTGCCCAGATCAAGGGCCTGATGCTTAGAAGTGGAGCAACCACCGAGCAAGAATGAAGTAGTATACATGGGAATGCAAATCAATAAGCCAAAGATGATGGAGGAGAAAGGCAGGCCCTGATCGTGAAGATTTGGGCAGTGCCAGACGGTTGGCCTCCAACTGCTTGTTATTTGAGAAAAATAAACCCTTATTTGTTTAAAGTCTCCAAAGACAGGTTTCCTGTTATTTGTAAACAAAAGCATTTCAAACTGAAACAGTACTTGACTCTTATTCTCTTTGATGAAAGTCCTAACAGTTCAAATGTCGGAAGATTTCCATAATATTTGCTAATATTTTTCTCAAACACACAAATACTAAATACTTTTGATAGATAGTGCCATTAAAAGGTTACGGAAGCCAAATACATGTAATTTAATACTTATTACTGGTTAACAGGAGTCAAAATTGTATATTTATGTAACACAACTGGTTACCAAGCACTTAATACATATACGTTTGTTTAATTATTTAAAAAAAGGGCAAAAAGACAACAAAACTCTTCTCTGCAGGAACATGCTATCTAATTGAAGAAATGGAAAACAATGAAAAACCAAAAGAACTATGGGAAACAATGAGAAAAAATACAATATACTTAAAGACAATGCATTGTGAGTAGGAAGACAGATTTTCTGTGGTGTTATTTAGAATTATATTTTCTATTTCTATAGTGCTAAGGGTGTTAAAAGAAATGGCAGATCAGTGGGAAATAAAGCTATCAGAAAGGCACCTATAAAATAAATAGGGCTTGCGATGGATTCCAACGGATGGATAGGTCTTAAATAGGCAAGGCAGAGGGAGAAAGAAATTCAAAAATTATAGCATAAAAGCAAAATTTGGGAACCAAGATCAAAATTGGACATGGAATGTTTAGGAAAGGAAAGACACCATCCTGGCTGAAATGGAAGGCTTATGTTGGGGAACAATGAAAAGGAATAATAATAAAATCTACCATTTATTGAGCACCTGACAGTAGGATTCCCAGGCCGGAATTCCCGCCCGTTCTCAGGAACTTTTTTCACTTTCCCAATCCCAAATCCTAAGATATAAAATGATTTTCGTTCTCCATGATGAATTGTTTCCACAAAGTGACGGCCGGTACTACCAACCACCTGGGTTCAAGGAGCCGTTTTTCCTGATTTCCCGACTAACTTTTCTCGGGATGCGGGAATGGAAAAAGCGAAAAAAAATTCCCAAGAACGGGCAGGAATTCCCTCCCGGAAAATCTAGTGATAAATAGGAAAAATGTCTAAGAGATACATTGTGAGTAGTACGTTTATTTCCCACTATGGGTATTACTGGGTTCAAGGAGCCAATTTTCCGAATTTCCAGACCAATTTTTCTTAGGATTTGGGAACGGGAAAGCAAAAAAAATTCCTGAGAACGGGTGGAAATTCCCACTTGGAAACCCTACCTGACAGTCTTTGCCTACCTGTCATGGAGCTAAATGCTATATACCTTCACTTCCATTTAATCCTCACATTCATCATACGAAGCAGGTATTATTATCCTTATTTACCAATGAGTAAACCAAGGCTCAGAAAATAACCTGCCTAAAGCCACACAGATACTCACAGCTGCAAAAGGAATTTCATAATAAAGGTGGCAAATAGGTATAGCCACAATCAAAATTGTTATGGGAAGGTAACTGTCTACATATGAAGCAATTACAATGAACTGAAATAGGTAAGAACTAGAGGTAAGAAGGTGACATGGTCTGGCTATGGATGATGAAGGGGTGGTAATAAAAATGGACTGCACCTAGGGAATGAAGAATATATATGATACAGTGGAAAGGCATCTTCTTTAGAAGACAGATATTTCTAAATTCGTATTTCTTCTCGTTGAACGCTATCCAGTTATTTCCTGTCCCTATCTACTACACAGTGGTGGAAAACGATGTAAAAATTGTAGATATCAAAATATTTTTGAAAGCTCTGATTAGGTCCCGTTGTCTCATTTAGGCTTAGCCATAAGGCTAAAGACATGAAAAAGGATGACATAACATAGGGCAGGCTTCAGAAAGAACTAACTGAAAGCATGAATCTGTCTATCGTGAAGGATTTTGGTCATAAGGATGTAGAAGATGAAGGATCCATGAAAGTCAAGTACTGTGGTCTTGGATTCACCAGGGAAGGGATGTGCTTTAGAAGGAACCCCAAAACATTATGCCTAATGGCAAGCATTTCTGGCTATACTAGATTCACAAAGGCCTCCACATGATACATAGTAGCCCCAGAATTTTATGTTACCCAGGAGGGGAAATAAAAATGCTAAAAAACAAATGTATCTACCTATATATCTATATATATAGGTAGGTAGGTAGGTAGGTAGGTAGGTAGGTAGGTAGGTAGGTAGGTAGATAGATAGACAGACAGACAGACAGACAGACAGACAGACAGACAGACAGATAGATAGATAGAAGAACTAGGATCCAAACAAAGGGATTTGCTCAGATTCCCTCCACAGAGAAACAGAGCTACTTGCATCCCAGCAATCACAAACCCTAATCATAGTAATAGCCACAGAACAGATGAGAAATCCATGGGCTACATACAGACCTAAGGACCCCACCACTCGCTCTCCCCGATGTCCCACTTCCTGCCCCATATACCCATATGACTTCTTGATGAAGTGCAGATAGGAAGGGAAAGAGCCTCCCCATTTTACCTAAATATATGATTTAATTATGTTGGACTAAATTTTTTTCTGCGTGACTATGCAATGGTTGCCTTCCCTAATATCCAGGAAGCAAGGAAGGCCAGATCAGTTAACAGGGTAATAAAAAAGCTCCATTTTCTCTGCACATCTGGGCCAAGCTTAAGTAGTTTTAGCCAAGCACTGATATTAAAAAGAAAAAGAAAAAAAAAGTCAATGCTACCCCAGGAAAGCCCTCTTGAGAGAGAAAAGAAATAAACAACTTTCAGATTTGAAAAGCAAGTGTAACTGGATAGTAAAATAAGAGTTTTGGTCGCAGACTCAAATGATAACTATGGGATACACAGGGAGGTGCAAACTGAAATGCCAATTTAAACGCAAGCATCAGAGGTTGCCCTTATGATTTGGTGGGTGCAAAGTGCCAGGTAAAAGACTAAGGAGAACAGGAGCAAGAGTGCTACCTCTGTCACTTTAAGTGAGAGGAGCCTCAAGGCCGCACCGAGAGTTTGTTCTGTTGTCCCTGAGTTAGAAGTCACCATGTCCTGGTGTCCTACCCTGAGAAGTATCAGGTGGCCTGGGGCAGCACGACTGAGTGCTGTACCTGGGAAGCACCTGATGATTTTCCTTCCCAAGAGGAGGTCAAAGATGGGCAAGTGTTCCCTGTGGATTAGCAATGGGTCTGGAGAAAGAAGAACCACATTGCGACATTCTGAGTCCCTCCTAAGGCAGCCATCTGGGAGGATAACCAATAGAGAAAGACGGTGGCATAGATCACCAAAGAAGAAGGCTGAGGGGACAGTGTCAGCCTGAGGGAAAAACAAAACATTCCAAGGGAGCTGTGGTCAGAGGGTCCCAGCAGGGAAGGCTCTGATGGATTCAGAGTCACACCCATAAGAAAATGAGTCAGCTCTGAGTATCTGCTAGGTCTGGTGTATGCAAAGCCAGTGTTAATCTGCAACACAAAGAAAGAACTTCCTCTGGACCCTTTATTCTTATATTATTCTTATTCTTACATTATTCTTACATTATTCTTATATTTCAGAAGAGTCTATGGCAGCAGTTAGTAAATGGGAGAAGAAATAGTACGGAAGCAATTAGTAGCCACTAGCAGTACACTCCAAGAGGCCAGGGTTTCTCTGTCTTGGTACTTGCTGTATTCCCTAGCCTGCAACTATGCCTGCTACACAGCTCAATGTTCAACAAATATATGTTCAATGAATAAAAGCCCACCACACACACATCCCTTTCCAGAATGCAGATGCCCTCCTATAACAAATTTGTAACAGAGGCAAAGCTTTACTTCCCAGATGAGAATAGAATTGAGATTTAAAGGGGTTATAAGGCTTTCTGGTGCTAGAAAACTCAAGGAGTTGCTAGAATTTTCATTAATAACAGGAGATAAACCTTCCCCTCGGAATGTATTTTAAACAGATAGGAGGAAACACAATTTAAATTTGCATTTAATTTCACACCCTGAGTCAGTCGTGCCCGTTCAATGTGCTCATTACCCAGCAAAATGGCTTATCACGCAATTTACCATACATGTTCCATTTCATCTTTATAACAATCAATCACACTTTCCAAGTTTAAGGAACTAGGGGGCTCACTGAATAATAAACAACAATACCGGTTCTATATACAGGTTTTGTAAATACCCTTTGCAATATACCTCCGTTTTCCTTTAGTTTTTCTGAGTGAGTCATCCTGGGTTCCTAGCTAGCACCTCCTAGCTACATAAAGATAACCTTGGACACCTGCCTTAATTACACCCAAGCTATTCCTAGCACATGGCCCTTTCATCCATTATTCAATTCACTTAGCCTACCTGGCTTCCTGACCAATGATTACAAACTTTCGTCTCATTAGATTTTAACACAGGATTGAGCTCAGAAAAAATAAGTAGAAATCCCAAAATAATGGTGGCATAAACAAGATGGGATTTCATTCCATGTACATAAATAGGTATATAGTCCAGTGCTGGAAATGGCAGGTACTTGATAAAATGGGACGCAGAGAGACTCCGATTTGGCGCTCTGCTATATTCAATTCATGACATCTGCCTTTTGGCCCATCTTTTCTTTTTTTCAACTTTTCTTTTTTTATTTATTTGTGTTTTTCCAGGACCCATCAGCTCCAAGTCAAGTAGTTGTTTCAATCTAGTTGTGGAGGGCACAGCTCACAGTGGCCCATGTGGGGATCGAAACGGCAACCTTGTTGTTAAGAGCACCACGGTCTAACCAACTGGGCTAACCGGCCACCCCTTTTTGTCCCATCTTGATCCCACCATCATACCTCCATTCCAGCCAGCAGGTAACAGCAAGGAAATGATGCCTATCAAATTACACACATCTCTTCTATTTACATCCTACTGGCCAGAACTAATCATATGGCCACACCTAACCAAAAAAAGGGGAGTGAATCTGAGCTTTCTTATAAAGCAGAGATGCATCTTACTCAACTTTCAATGCTCCCATTAAACAGTGTACCTGGCACTGTTTAATACACTGGCCATGATGATTCTTACAATCAGTGCCATATTCATTCAAACAAGCATTTCTCAAACATCTTTCTAGGTATAATTTTTAACTAACTAAAGAGAAGACTTACTAAAGATCATTTTACTAATTTCTTTCATCACTGATCAAAATTGCTACCAGTGGCATTAAAATAGCTAACAATAATAGCTGGTTTTGCTTTGCCACAATAGCCTCAAAATGTTTAAATATTTGGTGGTGAATGATCTGGAGGTCTCACTCCATATGAATGAGAGCGTTTTCAACTGTGATGTTTTCCTACTAGTTAACAGACAATTTATTCCAAGTGACTCAGAGGAAAATGTTCCCTTGTCTTAACTAAAACTCATCACACAGCATTAAAACTTGAAAAACACTAAAACTAAAATGAACACAAGGGCCAACCTGTTGCTTGTGTCTATTTAAAAGGGAAAACAAGTAACTATTAACAATTCTTGTGCATTCATTTGGAATGCAAATGTTCTGTCACTCAGTAAGTGATCACAAAATTTAATCAAAATCACAAGAAACAGCCTCATAGGCTAATTGAGAGGTAGAAAGTCTATAAAGTAGCTAAAAGCATAGGATAAAATCAATTCCTCCATGACACCCACTCTAACAACTCACAGTTGATAAAGATGTAGTTTTGGAATAATGAAGACACTTCCATTTGTTTACTAAAGATAACAGGTTTTGTCCCCTGACACTAATTTAAGGGAACATAATAATCACTGTCATTTGTTCTTTTCAAACTTGCAAATGAATAGGAAAGAAAAAACATTAATTATACTAGATCCAATGACTTACACTATTTTATTTAACTTGGAACTATTAGACATTTCTACAAGAGGAAAAACAGCAATTCAATGTCACCTGGTAAATTCTTAATAATAATTGGGAAAGTTAAGAGAGAGTTTAATGTTTGCTTTCCACACCAATGGACTTCTTTTCTTCTCCCAACATATATTTATCATTCCACATCATTGCCTGAAATGCTTTCTTTTGAATGTGATCCTCTAAAGAACACCAGGGAATTGTATCCCTTTGGGCACTGGTATTTAGGCATTAGAAAGGTAAAATATTTTCCCTTTAAAAAGCATACGAAAAAGCTCAATAGGGTGTCTGTGACTTACTGTAAGCTTGAGCATCCCAGATTTAAATGAACCTCAAATTGTTTTTTACAATCAATCAAATTTGTAGTTGGAGAGTTCTGTGCTTTTTTAATCTTTAACTTCTGACTATTTCTCCATTTATATTTCTTGACCTATTTGTAATACGTATATAAACAAAACCAAGAGGCAAGCCTATTATGTTACTTACAGTGGCATCTACTTCCTGCTCCTTTCCTGGAGTAGACAGAGCTGCTTGCCATTTTAAATAAATATATTAATGATTTGGGTATGTTTAAAAGTTTCCCACAGAGTGGTTGCTTTAAAGCAGTAAACACAACTGTCTAGTCTCACAGTGTGCGGATGCTTTGAGTGTAGCTTCAAATCCATTTCTAAATTAAGCTGCACATGACAATTTTGATTATTAATATTACTCTCCCAGTACTGTCATTTTAGATCTGATATTAAAAAAATAAAACAAAACAAAAAACAAGCGTTAGACTGTTTAGTTGAACATAATATAGGAAGAAATTATTTGGTTAAATTAGTCTTGTATTTATCATTACATCAATGTGTTTTAAGTTTCTCAACTCAAAGTGATGGAGCTTATGCAATGTTATAACTTTACAATTCTAGTCAAAATGTTATTAAGGAAAATCCTCATTTAATTAGCTTTTACAGCTTATACGCATTCAAAACAATTTCTAAATGGAAGTATCATCCCCTCAGATTAATCAATACTTCCTCTGATGGACATTTTATTATAAGGGTCTAAATTCTAACTGATTTTTAGTTACTTACATTTTATCTGATTTAAGAATGCCTCAAATCATGGGTATATTACTGTGTACAAGTGTAGTATTTGTTCATTTGTAAGGTAAAAGGGAGATTCGTAAATCTCCCTACTGGATCTTAAAAGCTGTATAACTGGGACGTTCATTAAAGTTGGAGACTTCGTTTCAGCTTGGATTAGTTAGAAGCAATCAATATTTTTCCTTTTCCCTCTATCTATTCTTAGATAAAGCGGATTGTTTGCAATACATTCAAAATAGCAAGTGGCAATCTTGGTTTGTACTTCTCAGAAATGCTAAAATGCTAGCAATAATATAGCAATCATGGGACTAAGTATCCATCATGGGAATAATGCCCAGACCATAGAAAATGTTAGCCTTTCTGACAAGGCTAAGCAAGGAAAACACAATGGAGTAAAGATTTAAAATAAAAAATAAAAAAGCCATTCTGGTATTATGTTGCAGTTGCCATAACCACTTACATTACTGGAAAGCATGCATAATAGAATGTAATAGCTAAAAAGAACAACGATTATGAAGCCACTGAAATCAAAGAGAAATTTTAAAAAAAAAAGTCAAAACTGACAGACTTCCTATTATGAACCTTCTAATGGACCTTTATTGATACTGGAAGATGTTTAAAGTAACCCCAAGAAAAAGAAAAGGAATTCTTTATACATAGGACATGTTGGTTAAAAAACAAGTTAATCATCTTGACGACTGTTGATAATTATTTTAATAAATGAGAAAATGAAAGAAGTACTGAGAAAAATGCCGGGATGCTAACCTAAACTAATATTTAAATGTGGTCAAAATAATAATTAAATGAAGTGTAACTTTGATTATATTTTCTGTACCATGTATTTAACTTCTTTGTTCTATTTGGAGGCTTTCATCTCAGGAGCAAACTTTAAAACTCAGTAATCAAGATAAATAATATGATATTTTAAAAATAAAAAATAATCCAAAAAGAGAGAAACATTTAAATACAGACAGGCTCAGTATTACTGACTTTTCCTTTTGCCTGAGACTGCAAAATGGCTCACTACACGTGGTTACTGATTCTGTCTTTATTTTGGTATTTGGTTCATTATGAATTTTTTGCATTAATTTTATTTTTTAAATATATTAGTATATAATTTGTCTCATTACTGAGTTTTTGACATTACCGCCACCGTCTCTAAAATTCTTTGCACCAGGCGAGTATCTTCCTCCCTTCCTCGTAATCTCAGTCCCGCTGTTTAGAATTCAGTAAGTACCTGTATTTCCTTACCAGCTGCACCAAATCTCAGGCTCTTTTGGTAGCTCCGTTTATGAGCACTCCCCTTTGTCAGGTACTCTATAAGACCTCTACTTCTCATAAGAACCCTTCAAAGTAAACATCATTCTCCCCATTTTAGGAAAATGAGTCTCTGACAATGCAGCGACTTGCTCCTAACACAGGCCCGCAGTAAATATTGGTTGAATAATAATGACAAAGTCAGTAAGTGGAAACCTCGACTTTAACCCAAGTACGTGTCCCTGCAACTCAGCTATCACCAACTCCAGGAAGCCATTTTTAAACCTGTTCAGGTGCATACTGGTGTTCCTCTTTGTTTCCAATAACAACTGTGATGGGTAGAATATTAAGATGATCCTCATGAGCTTCACCCCCTGGTGTCACTCCTCTGATTGGCTTAGGGCAACAGAGAGATTACATGGGTGAAACAAATCTAATTACACCAGCGCTTCCAAAGCAAAGGATTTTATTTGGCTGGTGGTAGAATGGATGTCAGAGAGATCTAAAGCACAGGAAAGACTTGACACACCACTGCTGGATTTAAAGATGGAAGGAGCCCCTTGAGAAAGAATGTGGGTGCCCTCTAGAAACGGTGTGTGGCCCCCAGCTGACAAGCAGCAAGGAAACAGTAACCTCAAATCCACAACCACAAGGAACTGGGCTCAGCCAACAACCTGAATGAGCTTGGAAGTGGATCTTTCCCAGAGCCACCAGACAAGAACCCAGCTGACCTTTTACTCGACCCTGTTCCAGCCTGAGCAGAGAACACAGCCCAGCCTGCTCAGTCTTATGATAATAGTTTACCCAGCAAGAGAAAACCTGTATGTCAATCCATGGACAACTTCATCATATCACAAAGCCTGGCAATTACCTGTTCATCTGAGCTCCTCATTATCAAGGCCTAGGAATTTACTCACACACTTGGTGCGACTTGCCCAAGGCCAGACTCAGAGGTGCACAGTTGATGTTTCAGAGATGAATGAATTCACACACTAGGTCTCCAACAAAGGCTTAGGAATGACCAGGAGGAAGCAACTGGCATCTAACCTGGGTCCTCTATTAATATGCATGGGCTAACCTTGGCCATTTGCATCCAGGTCTGCAATTGAAGGAACACACTTTTTCAACGACCAGTTCTGTAACTATGTAACCTTGGGATATTTATTTGGATATATACTCAGCCTCATTTTATAATTTATAAAGAACTACAGATTTGCGTTTTCAATGTGTACCCCACAAAGATGATATACAAAATATCCTTAACGTCACCACAGTCCTTACTTCTCTTGACTTGAACTGCCCTGTCTGAAAGCTTCTTCTTTGCTAAGCAAAATCATAATCTCTGAAAAAACTTCCCTCAAAACTGCCTTTATCTTCTAAGACAGGAATATACAGTAGACCTCCCCAACACACACACACACACACACACACACACACACACACAGAGAGAGAGAAAAAACTGAAATCACTAAATTAGCTGTTTAATGCTGACCTGCATCCATAATCCTAAACTCTGCAAAAGGAGGGAGCTGGCATGCACTGTGTATTTATCTTTGAATCCCAAACACTTTATGATAATACCTGGGAACACAGTAGGTACTCAACACATGTTTATTGAACTGAAATAGCATTAAAATCTGTGATGATTTCTGATACCCTTATACACATGGTATCCTACCTCGAAATAATGAATTCATTACTTATAATTCATCAGGTTTAAAATACATGATCTTTCCCAATATGCACCATTTTTTAACTGTAACATTTCTATTACTCAACTTGCTTTCTTAACTGTATTTATGTATGCATAATGACTATGGAAAGTACTTCACAAATGGAAAGTATTATGAAGAAAATAAAGAGATGCTCTCTAAAAACAATTGAAGCCAAAACATTTTTTTTAAATTTATTACGTTTATCAATGTCTTTGTTATAATTATATAAATACAGCGCACTAACATCTCATAATGATGCTTGTATTAGTATCCATGCTTTGGAACTCCCTTATAACAGGTCCTCTTAGGTCAATTAGCCCTATATGGATGGTACTCAAGAAGAATTTTTTGTTTTATGATATCCTAAGCTTCAGCTAACAGTGTGTTAGGTAGGTGCTAGAATATTTCAAATTAGAACTATAAAATTACCTAATTGTGTGACCTACAGAAATACAGATAAAGCAATGCTTCCACACGATTGCAAACCTTAATTAGATCTCATTTGTCTCTATAACTACCATATTCAATTGTTCACTGAGCCTTAAAAGATAATGGGACCCAAAATGCAGAGAGGTTATAGCTTTTCTTAAATAAAACAATAGCCAGAATAAAAAATTTTTTTAAAATAAGCCCCACTGAAATGTTTACTGTGACAAGATATGAAAATTGATAGGAAAAGCAGGATACAGAATGTTGGACATTCTAAACTCATATTACACAGCCAGAGTTAACTTGAAATTGCCTTTGGTAAAGAAAGCATAAATGATTTTTTAATGCATAAATAACTAATTCTGAAATTTAACACAAGCAAAACATTTTAACAACTCGTAGCATCCAAAACTACCAGCCAAAATCGCTATCAAATAAATTCCTGTCACTCTCCAACCCTACACCTTTCAAAGCATCACCCCTGATTGACATGAAAATGAGCAGTGGAAGGGGAGGAGGTAATAAGCAAGGAAAAAGAAGGGAAAGCCCTCATGACTTACAAATTAGGTAAACTTCCTATTAATCAAGAATTGGCTCTATGTTGTTTTTGCATATATTAGCATAATCTAAGAACTAAAGCCAAGTCATTTAGTCATTCATTACATAAACCACTTTTATAAAATAGAGCCTTTCCAGCTAAACACTTATTTGGTTTACTAGTTCCTGATTACACAGCATAACTAATTGTAGTACACACATCACTAAATTGTGTATCTCAGACCTTACTTTTGCTAAATCTCACATTTGATATTTTCCTTGACATTGCCAAAAATAAAGGGCATTATTCATATAGCCTAAAACTTTCATTGATAAATAAATAAATATACACGTCAAGTATTTAAATGCAGGACTCTGATGCCTACAGTTGGTGTCAAGAGCAAACAGCTACAAATGTAGAGCCAAAAATTCCCACTGTTCCAAAATTTGTATATGGCCTACTAAATAGTTCTCATAAATTATGTCCTGACAGCATGTTATTTCTACTTACTGAAAATATTACTGTACTCACTAACGTATAATTTTCTTTCTTTAAAAGATGAGGAAAAACCCTGAACTCATATATGCCAAGTCTTACCACCACACAGCTAGACACTCTGGAGCCCCACGTTGGCAACCTACGAAGTAACATTTGTTCAGTTCAGCGATAAGCCTGTTAGGTTACCTATCACAATCTTTTGTGCTACACATTACACAGCAAATTTAGGTGGTGACAACTATCAAGTGGTGTGCTTTGCAAACCCTGAAACAATGCCCATTTGTAAAGGTAGCAGCCAACATTAAATAGATTTTTTTCATTCGTTGAATATATTATATAAACACCGATAAATCTGGCACTTGATTCTAAATTCGCCAACTGTAATTACAAACACATGTGCACATTACAGAGCTACAGATGCACTTAAAATAATTACCTTATTGAAGATGTCTGCTTCTCCACAGGCTACTAGAAAGACCTGGTAGCTACTCTGTGCAATAGTTTTCCATGTGCAAACACATTAGTCAGAACAACTTACACACTTGAAAAGACAAGATAGATATCTATATGCCTCACTTCTTCATTTTCCCTCCCTAGGTAATTTTATTCCTCTGTTTCTAAAGTAGATCTTGCTTTGCAAATGTGTCCATTAGAACTCTATAGGTGTCTATAATAATGTGAAGGGTACTGACCCATGTGGCTACAGCTTTCTTTTCAGGTTGGCTCCATTAAATTTATTTTCTCATCCCACGGGCTCTCATTCTGAGATGACTTAAGCACCTCACTCTTAAATCAATGTTTCCACTGAAGAATATTTATTTATTTGATACACAATTGTAGAAAACAATATGCTAAAGGTATTAATCTCTGTAGTGGACATGTGTTAAAGAGAATGGTTAATACTCACAAGCATTTATCAGAGACCCAAAAATCTGTCTCCATAAAAGTCCATGTGGTTCAAAGTGGACAGAGTTGAAGCGTGGGTACCCACCACCACTTCTTTTTTAAGGGCACACAACGGGTAAGTGGCCTTGGGGTGGCCCTCTTATTATTCCAATACACATATACTCATAGCAGAAGAAAAGCTTAAAGAGATGAAAGTGCTTGTTTGGGGGAAACACAACTCTGAGAGAGTGGGTGAGGCAGGGTCTGTTTTTCATTAAAAGCCATATAGTACTTTTGACTTTTCAAATTAGAAGGATTACTTTTTAATAAAAACAAACTTTTTATAAAAATTAAGAAAGTTAAAAAAATCTCAAACCAATTTTAAGTAATAAAGTTCCCCCTATATAACAGGCTCTGGGGGTACACAAAATGAAATAGAATAAGACTTCGTCTCTATTACCGAAGTTCTCACAACCAGAGGCCAAGCAGAGAACCAGGCCCTCCAATTATAAGTGATGCTGGAAGCTGCCGGAGGATGGAGGCCTGCTATTCCCCACTATTCCAAAGCATGTATTGCAAATGCTGGTGACTGCCTGGTACCAGCAGAACAGTCAACAAGGAGACAAAGACCAGACCCTTAGTCACAGCTCCGTCACTATTTGAGGGATTTCACATCCGTGATATGGGCTCTCAAAACTCTACCCCACAAATGTTAAAAGGAAACACCAAAATAACAAACATGAAAGCACTCAACAGCCATAACTTGTTTAGCCATTTCGTATTCTGCTATTTTTTAAAATTTGTTATAATTTTAATTCTGCCAAAATTTGTTTTAATTTGTTAGAAGCAAAGCACTGGTGTGCTTTCAAATGGAGCTATGTTAGGAAGTGATCTCTTCCTCCACCTCAGGTTTCTGGGAGAAGGCTTGAAATAAAAATATAAATATACGGTGTCTGTTTTTTTTTTTAAGATTTTTATTAAAAATATAGCTAACATAATGTTGTGTTAGTTTAGGGGCACACCATAGTTATTCAACGTTAATATATGTGTTTTGTTTTAAAGATGTGGATTTCCTGTCTTAGGAAAGATACCAGGCATCTCTGGAGAAGACTCATTTACACCAATAGGAAGAAAACAAAACTGAAAATCCAAAGGGCCAACAAGCAGAATGCAAATGTCTTAAGTAGTATCACCTAATCTCAGTAGAAGAAAAAAAGCAAAATATACATGGAAAAAAAGTAGAAGAAAACATAACAAAGGACTGATTATCCTAAGGTGGTAGAAATACAAGTTAATTCCTCAATTTTTACCTAGTTTCTGTAACAAGTATTACAATGGGAGAAAAATAAATGTTAACAAGTGTTTTTGCTTTTCATTATTTTAAGAAAGCCAACACAAAAGATTAGAATTAGAAGGGGGACAAAGAAAACATCAGACTTTCCTTCTTGAACAGGTCACTCAACTGTGCATCAGCAAAGAAAAGGGACTTTCCTAAAGATACACAGTAATTCAAAGGAGGTACGGTATTAACTGGTGAAACGTATACTATTTGAGCTCACATCCTGTCTTCACCACTTTCTAACTATGTGACCTGGCGCAAATTACAGAATATCTGGGAGCTTCGGCTGCCTTATCTAAAATACAGATAAAAACAGAACCTTCCTGCCCGAGTCACTGGGAAAATCTATGGGGAGACAGAGTATGGAAAGTGCCTAGGCCAATACCTGGCACATATGAATATTTAAAGAACTTTTTTCCCTAGAAAAAGAACCACAATTATCATTACCATCTCATTACCATCATCTGCTAGGAATGCTTCAGGAATACTACTCCGTCATCTATGGTTTTCCCATATTTATAATCTCAATGTGTATGCACTATTAATAACCAAGACCTACTTCTAGTCAACAGCAAAGAGACTCAGAATAGTTTTTCTTGAGATGGTATCCTAGTATTAATGGGAATAAAAACACTGTGAACTACTCATCCCAAAAATGTGATCTGTAAAATCATATGTTTTCTACAGAAACCTGTTCAAAAGAAAATTAAGAGTCAGAACAAATATATTCACAATTAATGAAAACACCTCCAGGTATTAGGAAGCTGACAGGAAATATAAAAGTAAGTCTGGAAAAAGTGATAGGTAAAAAGAAAACTTATTTTGATTATACAAATTAGTACGACCTTTAGAAAATACGTATTTCTCCCCTAACCCCACTTCCAAATCTGGATGCCTTCTAAAAATATCCTCTATTGATGGTTTAAAAAAAAAAAAGAAAAGACATTAACTTTTTTTTTTTTTAAAGGGAAGGTCTCCTCTCTAAATCTAGTCTATAATTTCCTTTCCTGTTCTCCTACCACTAGGAAGGAATACTCTGAAATTCTGGATAATTAAGAGCTCTCAAAAATTTGACATGATCAGCTTACAATTTCCTTTACCTTCCCTGACTTTCTTTTTATTATTATTATTATTGGGAAAGGGGAACAGGACTTTATTGGGGAACACTGTGTACTTCCAGGACTTTTTTCCAAGTCAAGTTGTTGTCCTTTCAATCTTAGTTGTGGAGGGTGCAGCTCAGCTCCAGGTCCAGTTGCCGTTGCTAGTTGTAGGGGGCACAGCCCACCATCCCTTGCAGGAGTCCAACCGGCAACCTTGTGGTTGAGAGCCTGCGCTCTAACCAAATGAGCCATGGAGGGAGGCAGTTCAGCTCAAGGTGCCGTGTTCAATCTTAGTTGCAGTGGGCAGAGCCCACCATCCCTTGAGGTCCTGGAGAGGTTGAACCAGCAACCTTGTGGTTGAGAGCCCACTGGCCCATGTGGGAATTGAACCGGCAGCCTTCGGAGTTAGGAGCACGGAGCTCCAACCGCCTGAGCCACCGGGCCGGCCCCTACCTTCCCTGACTTTCTGATGCTCTGTGGTTTGCACGTATCATCTCCACACCAGCAGCAGAGAGGACTTTACTATAGAAGCATGAATATTATCAAAGGTCGTGAAGTCACTCAATACTTTTCCTAGGGAAGTATAAATGGATACTACTATCTTCAAGAAACAAAATGTGAGATAGTAACATCACTCAATAATGGCCATATGTTCTCCCAGAGTCATACCAGTCCATCTATAAAAGATTTATGATGGAATATAAGCCTGACAACTACTAGTCTCTTTCCAAGTTTCCATCTAACAATTTTATTTCCTTCAAGTCTAACAAGCAGTACAATTGTTATGTTCCTCCTATTTAAGCTTGACAGATGAGAGGCTGAGGCTAAAGCCAATCTCCCTTCACTCCTAATGACAGAATCTTAATGCACAGCATGGCACTTTCACCTAAGACTCCAAAACTAATTAATGATCATTTCTGAATTTCCAGACTAGCTTGGATGGTCTCAATGCCCTGTGCTTATGCGTGAGCTATGTCAGAAGGAAACTGGACAAGATTTTCTTTCCTCAGGGCATTTAACCTATGCTTTCACTAATTCTTATAAAAAAACGTAATAATAATAAATTCTTATAACAAGTCCAGACGTTCTTTGCATCCTCATTTCATTGGTGAGGAAATCAGAACTCAGAGAAATTAAGTGACTTGTCCAGGGCCGCTCAGCTCGGAGTGAGAATGTAAGGCTGACACTCAAGTGGTTGTTTGGCTAGAAAGCCTCTACCTCTGTTTTTTAGTGTCCAGAGCAGACTAGACGTGTTTTCAGAAGTTGCAAGATGCTTTATAACATACTGTAACCTATGCTTTGGTTTGGTAATGAAGAAAAGGCTGTATTAGATCCCATCTGTCAGAATGTCTGGCACAACCACAGCTAATAGGAAGCAGAAAACTGCAGTGGGATTTCCTAAATTGAAACAAATGGAAACCTCCACTCCTCAAGCGTTCCTCTCACAAGCAGAATCTCTGCTTCTGAAGTCAACTGCACCAGTCACTCTCATAACTCAAACCCCCTTCTGCACCAAATTACAAGACCTGAGTTCTAATAATTATTATAGTTACACATTTCTCTTTAATTCTGTGGCTATCAAATGAACAAATGAACATCAAATGAACAAATGACTCCCAATTAATTCATACAGCATATATTTAATGAGTCCCTACTATTTGGCCGGCTCTGTGTTAGGTACTAAGTGGCTGCGATGAATAAATACTTGCCATAAAAAAACTTACAGGTGAGTTAAATAGAACATGTTCAAGTCAAATGTTGTAACATGAGGCAAAAAGTGAGGGCTGCTGGTGAAAATCCACTTTGTTTCTCAGGATGGATTTTACTGACACTCAGTGAAATTGGGGGGAAAGAACCAGAATTTTTTTTAAACTATCCTATTCCACATTTCAGTAAATTACATTCTTGAGGTGGCAACACTCTGAGGTTTCACATTTGTATTTAAATCATTTTTTCACAATTTTAGGGGGAAAGAAAAGCATGTAAGAAGCAGTATGTTTCCTTGTGAAAACACTCCTTAAATCCAAGTCCTTTGATTTTTCTTTTTTAAGTCAATTGCTGATGCATAATTCAGTAGGGGAGTCTTCAGAATGGCAGGATTGGGAGGGCTGGTGAACAATTTGCAAAATACACAAAGAAAAAAACCTTACAGCTATTCCACAAGCAAGCCAGCAAAACTGAAACAGCCACAGAGTGTATGAGAAAAAGACCGATAATGTGCGGGGACCTGGATTCTAATCCTTGCTCTATCAGTAACCAGAAGACAGATTTAGGTAGGTCACTGTCATCTCGAGACCTCAATTTCTTCATCTCTAAAGTAAGAATAGTACTGTTTGCCCTATTTATACCACATAGTACTTCTCATGAGGAAGCAAACACAATACCGGATGGGAAAGCACAATGAAAAAATATTACACCCTACATAATGGTCACACTAACCATTACCATCATCTTAGAAATTAAGTCAGGGCAAGACATTGACTTTTCTATAAATGTTTAAATAGCTTGCATATTTTCATTTCTACTTCTGTCTTCTCTCACCAAAATTAACTCGGAATTCTTTTTAAGGAGTTTGCTAAATTAGTAAGTTGTCATCTTACTCCACTATATTTAGAAATTATCTCAGTCAACTGTTGGATGCGGGGGGGTCTTTTTTAGACAATAGGGTCACTGCATATTTATAGACACAGTCCCTATTTAGTAGGGCACTGTAATACAGAAGTCTGATTTATTGGTTTTTAAAAGTTTCACACTGAAAGTGACCAAAATAGAATTTAATTAAGAAAGGGGGGGGAGAGACAAAAACACAATTTAGCTATTTTGAGGGCAAAAGCAAGTAGAAAATCTTTTATTTTCCCAGCTCCTTTGTCAAAATGCCCAGGTTTTCTGAACCACATGAAAACTGAACAAGTGTAAGTTTCTTCCTTACCCTGGTGGCATATACTAGTGAACCCACCCAGCAGGGGCCATTCACGGAACAAGAAAGTAAAATGCTCTTCGGACAAGTTCCTTTTATTTACCAGAAATTGGAGGGGGAGAGAATGGATTACAGCTATTTTACGGGAAGGTACACAGATTAAACCCAATGACTTGTGTGTCCTTTCAAATTAACTCCATTTACAAAAGCTCTCATTAAATGTAATCTAATGTAAATGAGTATTGGAACCACTTGTATGTTACTCCTCTCTTGATGAGCAATTAGTTCTATTCTTGCTTTCTTTTCCTGACCTACTTATAGAAAAATACAGCAGCGGTGAGAAACATTTATTAAATGATCTTGTGCTGAGCTTTCTAGACATAAATAAATCCCCATACACACACCAAAAAAAAAAAAAAAAAAAAAAAAAAAATTCCTGGCCACTGGGAATTAGATAAAACAAGTAAGACAAAAATTAGAGTTTTTTGCTCTATTCAGGAGTCATAATTATATGACAAAGAGACGTGAAAAGATGTTCAACAGCACTAATCATCAAGAAAATGCAAATCAAAACCCCAATGAGATTACTTCACACCCACTAAAATGACAAGAATGAAAAAATAGTAATAAGTGTTGATAAAGCTGTGGAGAAAATGGAATACTCATAGACTGCTAATGGAATATAAAATGCTCCACTGTGGAAAACAGTCTGGCATTTCCTCAACTGGTTAAACACAGAATTATCATATGACCTGTATTTCTACTCCTAGGAATATATCCAAAAAAATTGAAAATAGGTATTCAAACAAAAACTTGTATAGGAATATTCATAGCAGCACTATTCACAATAACCAAAAGGTGGAAACCCAAATGTCCATCAATCGATAAATGGATAAACAAAATGTAGTACATTCATACAATGGAATCCATACAATGGAATATTATTTGGCCAAAAAAAAAAAAAAAAAATGAAATACTGATGCATGCTACAACATAAACCTTGAAAATATTTTGTTAGGTGAAAGTGAGTCAGGAAAGATTACATATTACAAAATTCCATGTATATAAATAGTCCAGAAGTGGCAAATCTATATAAAAGGAAAGATCAATGGTTGCATAGGGCAGGGGGCTAAGGGAATAAGGGGTGATTGCTAAAGGATATGGAGTTTCTTTCTGAAGTGATTAAAATGTTCTAACCATTGTGGTGATGGCTGCAGAGATCTATATTAAAAACCCACTTATGAGTATATACTCAAAGGAAATAAAATCACTACCACGAAGAGATGTCTGCACTCCCATGTTCACTGCAGCATTATTCACAATGGCCAAGATATGTACACACCCAAGTGCCTTTGACAGGTGAATGGGTAAAGATATCTATAAATACAATGGAATATTATTCAGCCAAGAGAAAGAAGGAAATCTTGCCTTTATGACAACATGGATGGACCTTGAAGACACTTTGCTAAGGAACTAAGCCAGACAGAGAAAGACAAATACAGTTATGATCTCAGTTATATGTGGAATCTAAAAATAAGAAAAAAATTGAACAATAGAATCAGAATGTGGAATAGTGGTTACTAGGGGTTGAAAGGGGGAGAAATGGAGAGATGTTGGTAAAGGGTAAAAAGTTGCAGTTACGTAGGACAAACAAGTCTAGATAGTGAATGTACATGATGACTATATTTAATAGTACTGAAAATGGACAACGGCTAAGAGAGTAAATTTCAAGCATACTCATCAAACATACAAAAAAGGTAACTATGTGAGAAGGATATATTAACTGGCTTGACTGTAATAATCATTTCACTATATCAAATCATCATGTACATCTTAAATATGCATTACTTTTTGTTAAAAACATATACATAAAACCACTGAACTATACAATTTAAATGAGTGACATGTATGATATGTAAGTTATGTCTCAAAGCCATTACAAAGAAAGACAAGGAGAACAGAATGGTATGCAGTTTTAGAGATCAGGTAAACTAATCACTGCACTTCAAAAATGGAATCATTTTAATTATAAACATTTCACTATAAAAATCATTTCAACAAACTTTCAAAATAGTAATAAAAACCACCATTTATTGAGCTTATATCATTTGCCAGGAATTTACACACTTCATCACAAACCCTCTTAGCATGTAATTGTTGTTATTTCCTTTGTGCAGTTGAAGAAGCGTCTAAGAGAATATATAACTTGCCTGGGGTCACACAGTTCAAAAGCCAATGGAACCAGAACATGTACCCAAGGTCACCTGACATCAAAACTGTGCTCCTCAAAAACCAATGCAATGCACCTAAGACATCCAAAAAAAAAAAAAAAAAAAAAAGCTGCTCCTTCTCCTACATTATGACATCATGATTAAAAAAAAGACAGAATCACATTTTCTCTATCAGGCATATGCCCAAAGGAAATTACTACATAAGTAATTTAAGTATAAAGAAGGAAAAAGCATTCGCCCAATGTTGCTGTACCTCTATGGCATGATATTGTCACTCATTCCTTAAATAAATATTTCAGAGTTTACTAGTTGCAAAATAGATAGTTGTTAAAACTTTTTAAATGAATATTTTATTCATTTTCATTTTTGCTTATATAATCCAGGGACTCAGCTCCCACTCCGTGCACAAGAATGCAGGATATGCTGAGGCCAAAAAGGAACACTCACGGAGCCATAGATAGGGGGGTCATACCACTATATTCTTTCTGGTGGCTGGGATGGAGACACAGGAATCAGGAACCACACGATCTGCAATCTGCCATCCACTATTCTGCCAACAAACCAACCCCCTCCTCCCCCCGTCCCCCCCCCCCCCCCCCCCGCACAGCTAAGATAGTTATATTAATGTCCAATGGCTAACCGGCAACAGCTGATGGCCACCCAGCCACAGCGGATGGGCCATCTGATCACAGCTGATGTCCATCCAATAACCGAGCCAGCACCTTTCCACATGAGACCGAGAGCCTGCAAACTGTTCTCCTGGCTCTGTCCCCACAGCTTATTTACCTTGTTATTGCATTTTGTGACTCAGGTTTACTAAAAATATGATGAAAAAGCCGCAAAAGTGTAGTAAGTTCTATACACTAGCTAGCACTCAATAGTCTAAATATACATTCTAAAATGGAACAGTGCTGCTCCCTATTTGTAATCAACAGGACTAAACTCTCTAGAATCCAGAATGAACACACGTGTGGTATTTGCAGGTCTAAATTCTACATCCACATGTTTAATGTGCTCGTTTGGATCCACAACTTCTATTTGTATTTTAATAAACTTAAACTCTCAAACTTCCTATTTCCATTTTCCTATAAAAGCTTGAATCTCTACAAGCATAAAACATATCAAACATAATGGTTGTGGGGACAGAGCCCCAGAGAGTAGTTTACAGGCTCTCGGCCTCACGTGGAAAGGTGCTGGCTCGGCTGTGGCTGATTGGCTGTCGACTGTGGCCGGTTAGCCGATTGGCCGCTGGTATAACTGCTGTGGCTAAGGAGGAGAGCCGAGGACTGCCGAGGATTGCGGAAGAGCCGAGCAGAGCCGAGGAGAGCGGAAGAGAGGAGAGGAACAGAGTCGAGGAGAGTGGAGGAGGAGTCGTCGGTCGGTCGGTTGGCGGAAAGGCGGATGGCAGGTCGCGCATCCGGTGGGCCCAGCCTCCAGTGATACCATAGTGATATGACTCCCCTTCCTATGGCTCCGTGGGTGTTCCTTTTTGGCCTCACCATATCCTGCGTTCTTGTGTGGGGAGCGGGAGCAGAGACCCCGCAGGCCGCCCCGCCTGAAAAATGGTGCAGCGAGCAGGCCTCCGCACGACAAATGGCGCAGCGAGCAGGGTCTCCCGCACGACTATGGTTAATGGGTGGATCTCTTTAGAAATATTCACTAAACTACATGAAAGTGCTGATCTTGGACCATTCTCGACAGATAAAAAAGATACTGTCATGTAGTTCATTCTACACTTAAGAATTACATATTTTCTGAGTTTGAGCTTAATATCCAGATTGCTAGCCAACCCTTGATCTTCACTGTGTTCCAAAAGCTCCAGCACCAAAAGCCAGGGACCAGAGTCCTAATAAGGACACTGTCACTTTGGTTTGTGACCATGAGTAAATTATGCTCAGAGCCTCCACAGCTTCCCTTCCTGAAACCTGGGATGCCAACCCCCGCTTGAATTCACAAGTTTGTTGTTAGGATGCCCTGGTATAATTCAGGTTTCATAGATTTCAAGCATTTCCACGTGTAGGAAATGGTTTGTATCTTGCTTTGCTTTGCAACCTCTACTGTACGCTGCAACCTGAAAGAGTAGACAGCAGCATTTTTTTGTTTTTTAATTGGATTAGATGAAGTCTGAAATCCAACTCCGTAACAACCTGTTTGTGTTCCTGGGGATGCTGCCTAACTGTGTCCCTTAAGTTGTCTCGTCTATAAAACTGGTAATGAAGGGGCAGCCACTCGCTTTTGGCTCCTGCTAATTGGTTCCATGCAGGGAAATGAGCCCACTGTTGTGAAATTCTTTCTGATTTCTTTTTTTTTTCTTTTTTTTAACTTTTATTTATTTAAGTGAGTTTTTCCAGGACCCATCAGTTCCAAGTCAAGTAGTTGTTTCAATCTAGTTGTGGAAGACGCAGCTTACAGTGGCCCATGTGGGGATCGAACCGGCAAGCTTGTTGTTAAGAGCACCACACTCTAACCAACTGAGCTAACCGGCCGCCCCTCTGATTTCTTTTTAAATTAAGAAAGCTGTAACTATGAATCGGGGAGTAAAGTGTCCTAATATTTTCAGGTACCGGCTATAAACTGTTCTTGTTTTATTCTGTTTTCCTTTGCTTTTTATGTTTTGCAGCACAATTCAGGATTAAAAAAAAACCACTGGGCTGCCCATTTACAACTTCAAACGTGCCTGACACATTGTCAGTGCTAAACAATTTACTGAATGAATGCCCTCCGGATAATTAAAAGAAGATTTCAGAGTATTCTGAGTAGTTCATTTCTTGCTTTGTATTTTCTGACTGTTTCCAATTTTCTTAAAGAGCTGATTTTTATTCGTTCAGATTAGGTGCCTAAAGTAAGTCTCTTCAAGTACACAACATAAAAATGATCCTTCACCTGTTCCTCTTATGAGTAAAATCAGCAAACACATAATAAACGTGTCTTGGGAGCAGGTTCACAAGGCAGTGAAGAATTTTATCACTGAACTGCTTGAAGGACGGACCCCAACTTTCGGGCGCACCAGGGTGGAGGTGATAAACTCCTCACCAACACAAACATCTCAGTAGTCTAAATCACCCTTTCATCTTATACCCTTAGATTTGTGGTGCTTTAAATGTAAGCATGTTTATTTCTGTTTTGCAGGACCAGGTAAATGTTATCTCTTCTGTACATAAATTCCCTTCCCTCTGCCCTCTCAACAAATCACATAAAGAGCAATGCTTGCATGTGAGAAGCAGAAGAGGCTCATGGGCATTTCAATAACTAAGTGTTGGTTTCATGCATCAAGCTGATCATCTTCTACATAATGAATGATGCAACCTATGGTACAGTTGTGCAGAGCCTTAAAGACATCCTGCTTCAAGATTTGGCGATAAACACAGACACTTGACATCTGTCTGACCCACATTTAATTGGCACTCACAGAAACAATTTACCAAGTATTCCAGAGCATCCAAATACGAGCACACCGCCAACACTTGACAAGTGTCCACTAATTCTCGTAATAGCATCATTATCATTGTGAATTCTACCCCCCAGCAATTTGTGCCACAAATAAGAATAGATGATTAGAAATAAAAGCTTGCTGCTTGAACACAATATTTAAACTAATACATCAAGTTGATATTTTGCTCATAGATGTTGTCAGACTTGACAAATATTGACCAGAAAAGTGTCTATGTCTACGGAATTGAAAATTAAATTCATTTACCAAAAAATAAATTATTTAGACACCAAGTTTTCCGAAATAAAGCAAAAGAATCAAATCACCCGTTATCTCTTTTCTATTAAATTTTATATAACATTGGATAATTTATTGTACTACTTGACAATCAAAAATAAATGATGATAATGAGACAGGATTTGGGAGGGGCAACGGGAGAGGGGAAGAGAAGGAAGCAATTGCTTTTGTTTCTATTACCTGGCTTCTAGAAGTATCAGAGTTAATACCATCACAGGGAACACTTTTCAATTATAATTAAATGTGAACTTTATAAACAAAGTTGTGCCCTCTCTATGTTAAGTCCCGTAAACCAGGAAACAAACCAACAACAATAAACAAAGAAGCAATACTGTGGAAATCCTGCTTGTCTCTATAAGGGAAGACTCAAGAGCCACTGAGTCATTTTTAATATCTAATTTTAGAATGCCTGGTATTTGAGAATGTTTTAATTATTATTAAAATTTATTATTATTATTATTATTATTATTATTATCATTATTATTATAAGAGAAGGAACAAAAGGGCAGGAAGGAGGCAGAAACCAGCTTAGCCATCATCACCTTATCCAAAAGGAGATTAGAAATGGCCAGTTACAAGGGACAAGAGGAAAATGATTCATGGATAGTAATCAAGCAACAGCTGAAAGACTGGCATAAAAAGACCAAAACACCTTTTTTTTTTTAAAGTACAGGCACAATTTCAGGGCACCATTTCTTAAGTACTCTTGACATGCTTTGACACCTTAAGAGCATTTTTCTACTACAGTCTAGTAAAAACAGCTAAAATAAAATATTTATAATGATCCAATTCCAACGACTTTTTTCACAACTTTATTAGAGTTTTATTTCATATCATAAAATTCACCTATTTCAAGTGTACAATTCAGTGATTTTGGGTAAATTTAGTGAGTGGTGCAACCATCACCATAAATCAGTTTGAGAATATTTTCATGACGCTAATAAGATCCCTGATGTTTATTTACATTAATTCAATTCTCACCCGCAGGCAGCCACTAATCTACTTTCCTTTTTTGATAGACATTTGCCTTTTCTGCGCATTTCACATAAATTGAATCATAGGCTATACTATCACTTTCTAAACATGTAACTTTGGTGAAGTCGTTTAACTTTGCTATACCTTATTTTCACACAATAATCATACCTACACCTCACAGAGCTATTGTAAGGAATAAATGAAATAATCATGTGAAATGCTTAGAACACTGGCAGGCCCATAGCAAGTGCACAACACACTAACCGCAAAAGTAATTAACACTCTACTACTCGTTGCTGCAATTCTCCAGTTTTTATGCCAGTAGAGCCTCAAATTCCACATGTCCAGAAAATGAACTCATATTATCTCTCCCTTCAAAATTGCTTTCCTCCTAAGTCCCTTCACACAGGGAATAGTATGAGTATCCAGATAGTCATCAGAAACTTCAAAAAAGTCTTAAACTTTTTCTCACCCATTCTTACATCCAGCCAGCAAATTTTAGAGTCCTCTTTACTCCCTTCATTCCCTCAGTTTTAGTTACAGCTCTCAAAATTTTTGTTTCTGATTTAGTGCAGAAGCTTCCTGCCTGTTCTACCTTCCACTGGTTCTTCCTCTCATCTATGCCTCTTACTTCTGTCACAGGATCCTCTCTTAAAATACAAATCTGCTCATTTCTCTCTCCTTCAAGAGCTCCCCTGCTGCTTTCAATTTAGCTCCTCGGCTATTCACCCAGGGCCCCTCACAGGTTGATTTCTACCTACTCTGTATTTCCTTCTCTGGCCAATCTCCAGAATATACCCTTGGTACCAGTCCTTCTGAATAACCTGCAGTTTTCTGAATGTATGAGCCCGTACCATGTTTCCCCAAAAGTAAGACCTAGCCAGACAATCAGCTTTAATCCATCTTTTGGAGCAAAAATTAATATAAGACCCGGTCTTATTTTAGTATAAGACCAGATCTTGAATAGAATAGAATAGAATAGAATAGAATAGAATAGAATAGAATAGAATAGAATAGAATAGAATAGAATATCGTGTATAATATAATATAATACTGGCCTTATGTTAATTATTGCTCCAAAAGACGCATTAGAGCTGATGGTCTGGCTAGGTCTTATTTTCAGGGAAACACGGTATTAGGGCTTCAGGGAGGCTAGTTAATTCACAGTATCTCCAAGACTGCCATTTGCCTTTCCCTAATCCTAGGACAAGTATCACTTTATTACATTTCCTAGACTACCTAGCATGATTTGGAGACGTCTCCTCTGTCCAGAGCTGAATGAGATAATATACAAAAAGACGTTCTCACAGTGTCATCAACTCAATGAGGTGGCTCTTCTTGAGCCCAAGTTCAGCATCACTTGAATTTAATTAGGACTGGGGGTAGGGAAAGTATGGAAGAGGGAAGGGTTGAGTGGGGATGGGAGGAGGAACAGAAAGGAACCAGGTAGAGGAAGGAGAAGAGAAGATATGAAAGGACAGGAAGAGAGGAGGGAAAATGGGAGAAGATAAAGATCAAGGGTGCTGAGGACAAAGCCTGACAAAGGAGAAACAGGTAAAAAGGACAGGACCCATTTCTCTGTGGGGAGGCTTTTCTTTTGGGCATGAGTTTAAATAAAACATATGAACCCCTTCTTTTACTCCTACCTGTGCCGATAATCATACAATTTTCCTTTCTATTCTTCAGTTTCTGAAACACTACCACTCACAATGATTCTAGCCCTAAAATGGAGGAAAAATTTACACACTTCCATCTGCTGGAGATAACATTTCATTTCCTTTCTAAAGCATTCTCCATATTTACTGTCAATCAAACAAGAGTTACTTTTCAGGTTTTCCATCTGTTTTCATTTTTTTTCTTTTCTTTCATCAGAATCCATGGAAAACTAGATTTATTTCAATATGCCTCAAGTATCAAAGATATTTGGGTACAAGAATCAGAGTTAAAAAAGGTATTAGAAATTACCCAGATCAGTGGTTTCCAACATGTTCTCCACTGACTTCTTTAAGTCTACCCGTCCACGCTCAACCCAAGGCCTGGCTTTCGAATAGTTTCTATGCAGAACTTTGTGTTAGCCGCCTATGCAATCCTGTACTGGGTAACTAAGGGGTTTTAATGGAAGTCAATGGTGGATTCTGATTATGAACTTCCATAACTTCCATGTCTCTTCTGGGCTTCAAGATAACCGACTGCAGCCAAATCCCTCAAGTTTAGAGAGATGGAAGCCCAAGAAATAATACACCTCTCTACTCTTGATGGCTTTTACTTTCTACCTTATTTCTTTACAGGATCTTAATAAATGTCTTCTTGTCCTGTCAGGCTTCTCATCCTGTGATGCACAAAGAGAATTTAAGGAATCCGTGAGCTTGGATGGAAAAGAAAGTACAGCTCAGTTTTCACTAGTCCTAAGGAAACGTAGCACTGCCTTTAATTATAAATAAAGCAAACAAACCACAGCAGTGATTTTATCACCAGTAGGAATCACAGATGCTTTTCTATCACAGGACAGTTGTTGCAAATTTCTTGAAAAATCATTTACACTCATCACTACCCTGGCAGTTAATTGATCTGCCACCAGTTTTTGTTACTAAATGGATTAATAAAGAAGAATATATATAAGTACACAATGGCTTAGAATTTCAGTATTCTGATCAATATATTTTCATTTTTTGGCTTCTATATGCTTTATGTTATGCATTTAAGACAATTTTGGGGGAAGAAGTCCATAGGTTTCACCAGATGGCCAAATGGATGCATGACAAAAAACAAGCTGCTTCGAAAGCAAATTTGATTCAGATTCCTCTTTGTGTACCCAGCAATAACAGGATGGGATAAACAGAAAATAAATACCTACTTGAGTAAATGTGCAAGTTCACACATTTGGCGGGAGAAAACAGGATTCAAACTCAGATCTCCTGAACTCTCATCTATTCTAATGCTTTCACGGGGTGGAGTCAGAAGCCTGAGCTCCAAGTATGTGTGGGTTCAAATCTGATTCATCCTTTAATGACCTGATAACCTTAAGCAATTTGCTTAACCTCAAGGAGCCAGTTTCCTTGTTCATTGTAACTGCTTTATTGGGTCTGAGGAGTAACTGAAATAAAATATGAAAAGAACTTACTGATATTCTACACATAATATAATTATTAAAAAGACATAATAAGTTACTTGATGCCTAAATATTTTATGGAGTGTTATTATTTTTATTTCCTATTATTTTTATTTCCGTATCACTTTACCATCTAAAAGTTCTTCACTGCCCGTATGATGCCACTCCAGAGACCCCTCAAAATCAGAGCGTGCTTTATTCTCAAAAAAACTCGTGGCTCAGGAAGATGTGAGGCTAAGAGCCAGAGCGCCGTCTCCCTGCTCTGTGTGTTCCTCTTCAGACTACTACATTAGAAACTTCACTAATGTGGGCCGGCCCACCGGTGGCTCAGTCAGTTAGAGCTCCATGCTCCTAACTCCGAAGGCTGCCGGTTAGATTCCCACATGGGCCAGTGGGCTCTCAACCACAAGGTTGCCTGTTCAATTCCTCAAGATGGTGTGCTGCGCCCCCTGGAACTAGCAACGGCAACTGGACCTGGAGCTGAGCTGCGCCCTCCACAACTAAGACTGAAAGGACAACAACTTGACTTGGAAAAAAGTCCTGGAAGTACACACTGTTCCCCAATAAAGTCCTGTTCCCCTTCCCCAATAAAATCTTTTTAAAAAGTTTAAAATAAAAAAAGAAAGAAACTTCACTAATAAGACCATCTATGAACGCTGCAACACAAAGTCACACTCCCTGCTCCTGCCTCATTATCTGCTAGGCCAGGAAGCATCATCCTAGGCAGCTTGCTTTTCTGCATCTACCATTCACCATGCTGAAGACACATGTAAAACTCTGCAGTCACAATGTTGAGGTTTGCACCATTCTAACAACCTCACGTTCCCTGCATAAATCCTTTTCCAGTCTCTCCAAAGATATCAGTTCTTTCAGCCCCCCCCCCCCCCCTATATTCTCATACTTCTGCAAAGTGTTCATTCATGTAGGAAACCAAAATATGTAACAGTGGTCCGGCAGGTTTTTGACATCCTTGAGACCAGATACCACATGATTCACCCTTTGTATGCTGTTCCACTAATATAGTGCTAGACAGACTTGATAGAAAATTAAAGTGTATGAAAGCGAATTGGATTTCATACTCCCAACAACCGTACGAGATCAGGAATCGCGGTCCTCTTCACAGATGAGCACATCCAGGTTCACACAAGTCACAGGCAGACTTGACCACTGCCAGAAAGTTAAAAAAATTGAAGAATAAACCCAAGCACACCTATCAGTCTATGATCCGTCACACCGGATTCCTCCTCTTCAACAAAAAAACCATTTCCTTAGCCCATTTTCTCAACTTCTTATTCCGTTGGAGAATTAAAATCCACAACTTCTAAATATTTCTTTTGTAATGCATTATTCATTTATCATGTTCATAATGGTCATGATTTGATTTACGTACACGACAGGTGAACGGGAAACGACTTGAGATGGAAGTATAGGGCTACACAGAAGAGGAAGAAGCATCCTTATAGGAGCAAGAGCCTACGCCTGCTTACAGCAATCACCGGAGACTAAGCAAAAGAGAACCTGACAACCAGACCCAAGAGGAGCAATTAAACGGGAGAGTGCAATGTAGTTTGAACCTCTGTAGGAGAAAACAGAGCATCCATGTTGGAAGCCACATTTTCCTTGACATTAGCTCAAAATCACCACTGTGATTAGAACAGGACCAATTAGAGGTCTAGATTACGACATGAATCCCTGCGGGGGTGGGGGGGTGGGGAGGAAGCGGTAGGCAACTGTGCCTCAACTGAATACACAGCACCAAGCAAAACCTTTAAACCTGAAACGTGAGTTGGGAGGGAAACTTCAGTGTAAACACTGGTTTTATGCATACGCGTTTTACACATTTTCCTATTACTCCCATAAGGTATTTCACTAATACCCAAATACCTCCAAGCCCTACATAATGTAAGTGCTGCCTGGACACGTTCACATATCACCATCTCTTTGGCTCACAGCAATATCAGCCGTTCACCACTTGCATATTGAAAAAACTACCGAAGTGCAACAGGCTTAGAACTGCCGCCAACAAATTTACTGCCTCTGTTATTTGTAAATTGATTGTTTCTTCTTTGGCTTATGGCAAATAGAGGATTGCATATAAATGCATATAGATTATATATCTACTCATAAAATTTTAACATTAGGATTGAACTTTCCCCAAACTCAGATTATGATACCTTTTAAACAAGCTTTACAATAGATGTTTGATTTAATATGTCTCCTTCTGGCTTAATTTTTTTTAATTGATTTCACCAGTTCCAGGTCAAAACCTTTCCACCTAAATGTCTGCTTTTATAGAAATTGTTTATTACCTGGCTTATGAATTAAGAATTTTTATAGGCTCTTATTGAAAATCAAAATAACAGGTTTTTTGGTGTTGTTTTTAAGTAGAACAGGTAGTTATTGGCTAAAATGTCTTCTACTTATTTATCACGGCTTACAATTTCATTTCATATGCATACATTTCATATGCATAGAAGTTATTTTTCAAATTTGCTATTGGAAATAACACTAAAGGCAGCATTTTCCACTCAGTAAGGATTAATCTAGTTACTAGTTTAAATATGCAAACCAACCTTCAATCTATAAATTTTGAAAAGCTAGGCATTACTGTTTTGTAAAACTCACACTTCTAGCCCTGTAAGTCAAGGACATTCCTGAAAAGTGTAAGAATCAGATTCAATCGTGTAGTAGGCAACCCTGGTCCCGACACTGATTTTTCTACCTGAAGACAACCATATCCAAACTGCAACCGTTTGACAAATGGGGACTCTCAAAAGAGTGTGGAGGATGGCAATCCAGTTCAAAGCAGAAACATACGGCCTTTTTCCTTGCCAATAAGAAAAAAATCTCGCGGCAGTACATTATAGAACACATTTTACCAAGGGTGCCTCCTGGGGAGCCCAAAGAACAAAAAAGCATCAAGATGAGGCTGTCAACAACCAAGCAGTGATGCAGAGTCACTTTGCAGGTGTCAAAACCTCAATCCCAGAAAATGAGGACCAGTGGGCAGACCACAGGAGAAAATGGATACCAGAAGAATACCAAACAGCTGCTTAGAGCTGAGCTAAAGCAAGGCAGATACCCATGGGGAGGTCAAGCAAAACACTTGCAGAGCACATTGAAGCAGCGCCTGAAACAATGTAACAAAGCAGCAGACAGCTGGGCAACAACTGCTTAGAAATGCAGGCTTGCAGCTAAAGGGGCAGGGGGGGCCAGGTTCACAAACAGCTACACAAGCCTCCTAGAGGCAGCCACTCTGAGCTGAAGCAGCAGGCACTTCCTGCAGGCCAAATGTGAGTGCCAAGGCCACCTGGCAGGGGCCAACAGCACCAGCACACAAAGACTTACTGTTGCAGGAAACCCACTGCTCACCTACACACTCAGGATCCAGGGACTAGTTAGGACAAAATCTGTAATGATCGTAGAGGTGTGCGGTCCAAGCCATCTAGTCACTTACTGCTGTCCTAGATTCCCAGGCAGCATGTTTGCAGAGTTCTACAAAAATCACAGGCAAGTGCTGAGGACGCACAGTCAAGTTTTACATCTCTTAAGTCTGACCTTGAGCTTTAACTCATAACAATTATATCTTGGACCTGTGTTTCCCGTCTAATGTCAGGAATCCCTGAGAGTACCTACCATGTTTCCCCGAAAATAAGACCTCACCAGAAAATAAGCCCTAGCATGCATGATTTTTCAGGATGACATCCCCTGAACATAAGCCATAATGCATCTTTTGGAGCAAAACTTAATATAAGACCCGGTTGTATTTTCAGGGAAACACAGTAGATATGCTCTTGGAATACTCAGTAAAATTGCTAGAAGAGTGGCAAAAGTGTGTTTTTCCATTTAGATCAGGGGGTGGCAAACTCTTTCAGTGAAGGGCTAAATACATATTTTAGGCTTTGCAAGCCTCAATCAAGGTCCCTGTTGGAACTACTCAACTCTGCCATTGTAAAACGCAGCCAAAATAACACATACACAAACAGGTATAGCTGCTTAAAAAAACAAACAAACAAAAAAAGGCAAAAAACAAAACAAAACAGGCTGCAGGGTGGATTTGGCTCACAGGCTGTATTGCCCATTCCCATTTTAGATAAGAATCCAAAATACACACACACACACACACACACACACACACACACACACACGCCTATATACCTACCTCACATGGGTGACCACCTCATAACTGAGTAAGGCCATGTACTTCTGAGATTGCATTTAAGATCAAATTGGCACCAAAGAGTACTACGCAAATTATCAAGGGTATTAAGAATAGACTGGAAGTGGACATTATGGGTTCTGTGGACATCTTTATTTTCACCTTCTTCCCAGAATACTTTGCTTTACCTTCTAACAGAGCCCCTTTCCAGTGGTGAACTTAACTGCATGTGATGTGGGACAGGCAACCCTGCCTATTCTCCACTCATATGCCAGACATAGGTACAGGCACACGGCTCAGGCCTGGCCAAAGTACCCCAGAATCCCCTTAGCCAGTGACTTGTGTTTCAGGGATGAGCTTATAAGCTAAGTCAGGATACGTAAGGTCCTCCCCTGTAGCATTTCTGGGAGAGCTAGGGAAGAAACCATCGTGGCCACCATGACCATGATGGCCAGACTAAGAGATAAAGAGAAAACAATCAAGTCCTTCTGGCCTCATTAGGGCTCTTGCATTCAGACAAACAAGAGGCGCAGCTACCTTCCCCAAATCAGGCTTATGTCACTTACAACCAGTAGTACTTATGATCAAAATAAATAATATTCTAGCGCACACACACACACACACACACACACACACACACAAAAGGCCAGTGACAATGGTTAGCAGGTCAAAGCAGCAATACAGGCACAGCAAACTCCACAGGCCCCACACCAAATACCTGTTGTGGGCAGAGATGTTCTCACATCTCACCTCTCTCCTCTTAACACGTTGCGCACGGGAGGTCCCTCGTGAAGATTCTCCTGATCCGTACACAACGTGTTAATTACTGAGGAAAACAGGCCCATCCTTCCAGCTCCCTTCATCCAAAACTGATCTTGTTTCCTTTTTTACCCACTTATCTAAGGCAGAAATCTAAGATTAGTCTTTAACCCCTCCAACCCTCCACATTCAGCTAGTTCCCAAGTGATTTCAGATTCTCTTCACCTTTCTATTTCTAATACACTCACATTTCTTTTTCACTTCTGTTCCTTCCTTATTTTGACCCTCATCGCCACTAGGAATACAAATCCTCTAATATACTCCTATATAGCTAATATAATCCTGTGATGGACAAATTTCTTGTCTCTCTGCCTTGGATTTTACCACACTTCAAACAATTCTTCAAATTTTATCCTGGAACATAAGATCCTCTGTGACCTGGTTCCCAACCAAGCTTGCCAATTCATCTGTCTTCCCTCCCTCCCCCACCCTCTCCTCTAGCTTTATGCTCCGGCTCTTTAGCTACCATGCCTTTCTCTTCCTGCACATTTCCCCCAAATATTCCTCCCACTCTCTCATCTTTATTAAGCTAAATCTTATTTTTTTCAGGAGTCAGTTCTCATAAGTGCCTCCCTTACCTCTCCCTCCCAGTCTGTGTCAAGTGCCCTCTTATGTGCTCACTTAGAATCATAAGCATGTCTCTATTTCGGATAAACTGTTTACTTGGTCTCCCCACCAGATTCCAAGCTCTTTGAAATTACGGACTACATCTTCTTCTGGGTTGGTGCCCCCAATATGTAACACGGTTCCTGACACAGCTAAGCATTTCCAAATGCTTGCTAAAGGAATACCGAAATATAGCTCCTAACATGAGCTCAAAGCATCCTACACTGATGCTTTCTTGGGACAGAGCGTATTTCTAGATAAGAATGACTTAACACTTTTAAATCAAAGGCCAATGCCTATTTGAGCTGATTTCCTGAATTTAAAATAAACCATATTCAAATCTTTCTCCCAAACTTTGAATAGAATTATCATATTTTTACACTATAATTTGCAGAAATCAAACTATTTAAGGGTTGGTAAACACACCCTTGCTTTTCCTTTCTTCCCATCACTTCTAGTAACAATAGTCATTTTTGGCCTCTGAGGTAAGTGCTCAGAATACATAACAAAACAATTTACAACATCATTGCTAAATACCTTTAAAACTTTGGTTGACATGTGCCTAAAGACAATTATCGATTTATCATTTTTGTTGCTTTCTTAATTTCCATTTATCTCCTTTTTCTAGTTATTAAAGCTGATACAGAATGGAAGTTAGTATGTGAAAAGTGCCAATGAATTAGCAGCAACCGATTTTCTGGGGGAATCAGAAATGAATGAAACCCAGTAGTATTTTATAGAAAAACCATTCATTAGTTTCCATTTACTCAAGAGTTTGAGAGAGAACACCACTACAGTTTTCAATTATAGCTGCAGTGTTACTTTGGCCTATTTCTACCAATTTCAATCTATTCTGGTAAACTCTTACTAAATACACAAATAGCCTGCAGACATACACAAAAGAATCCCTTCAAATGCGGTAGGTAAGCTGCATGTAAAACATTGACTCCATTTTTATATAGACTTCCAAAGATGCTTCAAGAAAAAATATTCGGGTCAACTACTGATTTGTATTTAAATTTTTATTCAGGTTTAGAGAAAAAGTTTAAATAATGTTCTCGTCAAATCTACGATTTACAGGAAATCTTTGAACTTCATGTTCAATTAGTTTTCATAAACAATGGTGGGACAAAAAGAAATAAAAATGAAAACTTTAACTTAGATTATGCTTAGTATTAAAGATAATTTTAGCTTTCAAATGTCATCCATGTTCTACCTTAAATCTATGAGGTTTGCGGTATACAAATAAACTAACATTAAACTTAGTAACTCTCTCTCATGCTTCAGTTTGAAAAATAAACGCAACTCCCCTCCCCAAAATAATACATTCGCAGAATTCAAATTCCAAGTACACAAAGATGAGCATATGGGTATTTATTATGACAGTCTTTTTTTTAATGTAAAGACAGGTTAGTTAGCATGTTGGGGGGGAGGGGGACTGGTGGAATAAACAAAAAAAGCAGCCATATCCGGAAACTCCAGGTTCTGGAGTATCTCCTCCACTCCAGGACAAAGATATGAAAACGTTCCTTGAGGTTATCTCAAATCCCTTTTGGCTGGACAAAGGAGCAGATCTAATAGATAGGAATGGGTTATTTCGTTAATCCCTTCAGGCTTGGCAAACAGGACAGACCTGATAAATGAATTCCATTATAAGGCTCCAGCACCCTTCCCCAAGCAGGCAACGGAAGGTATAAACGTAAGAACTTTTGTCTCAGTCACTGGGCACCCTCCCACTTGGGAGCTGCAACCTCTTCTCCTGCCTCTAATAAACTGTCTTCCTTTACAACTTTTTGCCCCTCCCTGGTCCGTGTGTCCATTCTTCAGTCTCATGAAACATGATCCCAGCCCACACCCAGAAACTGTCTGCAGATCCAACATCATTTACTTCATTTCGGGGCTCGTCGGGAATTGAAGGAGAGGTAAATATGATCTGTGCCTTTCTACTTGCCCCCCCTATGGGCCTTCATCATTTTGGCTCCTTTTCCTACTGTACATATAGTAGACCTCCATCAGCCATTTAAATGCGAAAAGCACAGCTGCTACTCTCAAGACTCCAAGGGCTGGTCTTGCAGGAGGGCTCTGGTTGATCCCCTCCGGCACTGAACCAGAGGAATGTCGGCCACAGTCCAACTGCCTTCTCTCTTGCTTTCTCTCTCGTGTGGAGTAAAGCCCCAAGACAGCACGCGGTTGAGAATGGCCCTTGGCACCATTTGCGGGACTCTGACCGTTGCTACTCTGCGGTGTGGCCCAAAGGCTCCCTGGGTCTTCCCCCAACCCGAATGCCCATAAGAGTGCCATTTGGAGGCTTCCTCTTCCTCTCTCTGCTATTTTCTCCTATTCTTTCTGCTGCCTTTTTCCTTTCCACGAGGAGACTGAATACTGGTGTGTGGCCAAGACTGTGGGCCTTTGCGGAAAACTCAGGGATCCTGGTCGTAGCTACTCTGCGGTGGGTCCCAAAGGTCTCTCTGGTCCCTTCCCAGCCCAACTGCCCATAAGGGTGCCATCAGGATGACTCCTTTGTCTCTGCTGTTCTCTCATCCTGTCACTATCTCTCCCTAGTTCTTCAGACGTTGGTCTGGGGTCCCTTCTCTGTGAGACCTCCTCAAAACTCTCCAGTAACATATTCTAACAAGCCAGCAAGGAGATAAGCCCCTTTTAGGGGATCCCAAAATCTCTTGCTCAGATTCCTATACCTCTTTTGTTTGCCGTCCTCTGCGGGCACGGGCCAGACAGTTAAATGGCCATTAGGGTGTCCACCGCTTGAAAACTCCAGTGACTGGATAACTCAGTCTTGGAACAGGTCATTTAGGACCTGCTGGGCTCAAGACAAATCCAAGCACCAATGAGGTCTGTGTTTGTATAGCATAATGTCTCTCTGGAGACTTGATTTTTCTTCTCTGTTCTATCACTGTACTCCCCTGGGGACCTCATGGCTTCTCTGCTACCTGGCTCCGCCCCCAGCTCGGCACCGATGCAGTGACAGCCGAGAGGGAGGGGTTGCAAGAGCGCAGCTCCTACGGAGCACCACCTATCAGGCCACCTAAGCCACCACCAGGCAAAGTTTTCAAGGAGGACTAACATATTCCGGATTCACCATTCCTTAAAGAAGCAGCCTTATCTGAAGCGTTTTGGGGCTTCAGATATCTTTTTGTCCCCCCCTCACATATTGGGCTTCAGGGCCTCCTTCCACTCCCTCTTGCCTAGGCCGTATACAAGCTTTAAGTATATACTCCTTCCTTAAACATCTTTATTTAGAAGACCACTATTATATTAATCATGCCATCAATTGATGTGATGCCCAGTCGGGATATACACCTCTCTACCTTAAGGCACCTCATTATTGCCAAGGCCTTTTCGGCCTGTGGGCCAGCGCCCCTGGGACAGGTGGGGACACAATACACACGGATTTGGGTAAGCACCCAATGGAGCCATGGGCTGGCCTGCCCAGTAAGCACGACTAATCCTAGCGTTCCATGTCTCCCCACTCGCTCTGGAATCGGTCCTGCGATGTTCGTGGCCCAGGCGTCTAGGGTACGCCCTAGAGCAAGTTGTGGGAGATGAATTGCAAAGGGATGCCTTTCTGTTCTTCCTCCCTTCCAGATGGGCAATCAGCCCTCACCCCCCTGAATTGCATCTTGAAACACTGGGACAAATTTGACCCTCAGACTTTGAAGAAGCGGTGCCTGGTTTTCTTCTATTCAGAGGTTTGGCCCAAATACACGTTAGAAGATGGGGAGACTGCCCTTCTGAGAGAAGTATTAATTACAATACTATCATGCAACTAGACCTGTTTTGCAGACACGAGTGCAAATGGTCAGAAGTTCCATATGTTCAGGCTTTTTTCGCCCTGAGGGACAACCCAGATCTTATGAAATGTGGAGTTGACACGGCTCTTTGGGACGTGATCTTTTGCTCCCTCCTCCGAAGGAGACCCCTTCTAAGGGGTCTCCTCCTAGGTAGACTCCTTCTAAGGAGACTCTCCCTGGGGAGATCCCTTCTGGGGGGACTCCTCCCGAAGGGGACTCCTCCTGGGGAGACTCTCCCTAAGGAGACTCCTCCTAAAGGGACTCCTCCAAAGGACGTCTAGTGGGAACCTCCTCTCCTGAGGAGAACCCATCTCCTAATCCACCTATAAACAGGAATGACTGAGGCTAACGTAACTGAAGGAAAAAAGTGGCATTTTTAAAAACCAAGCAGCTAATTCTCAAGCCACACACCCACCCCCGCCTTACTCTGCTGCTCTAAGTCCTGCAGGGACCACTCGCAGTGGGATTCATTCTAAGGGAAATTACCTTTAGATTGGAGTCCCAGAGTACTAACATTCTAAATAAGCCTACTTTTAAAGTCATGTTATCTCTGTTATAGAATTTGTCAAGAAAATAGCTTAGATTAAATATCTAGATATTTCAAAATAACAAAATGCTGAGGTGTCAATTATTAGGTAGGTCTAAGTTCATCTATTTCTAGCTTCTTATCACAGGAATGTTAAGAGAGAAATTATGATCTGTTAATAAACATATCTTATATTTTATTACAAAAGCCTGTGCTTTTAAAGGTTGCCAAATATATTCCTGGATTTGCCAGTGGAAGTGCTAATTGCTTGCTTTTGGTTGTCAGTAGAAATTAAGGTTTTGAAGGTTATGGATTCTAACATGGAAGAAAATGGTGTGTGTTTTCAAGGAAGGTATAAAGTATAGAAATACATTTTGAAGGTACTGAAAGAAAGCAGTTTTGCCTAAAGACGGTTATTTCTAAATGAGTCAAGAGACAAACTAAGAGGGACTGGGAAAGTTGTAGAAGGTTTGTGAGAAGTTTTGGGAATTTTAAATACAGTTAAACTAAATGTAATTAACTAAGTAAATTTAAATCTCCAAAGTAAGCTGGTACAAAATAAAAGTTTTCTCTCTCTACTAAGACAAAGTTTGTTAGACTATTGGTCTGCTACTGACATTATGAAAAAGTTTTCTACCTAAAAAAGCGAATACCAGACTAATTTTCTATGTTTTATATTTTTTCAATCAGGTCCTTAGTTATTCAAAAATTAAACCTAAAAACTAAGTTTTGATAATAGTTAAGTAAACTTTTATATTGTCGAACTGCTAGAGTTCATATACCTTCCTCAGTATCAGCTATACGCCAATATAAGGAAGCTTAGCCTGGTGTTTTCCCCTAACTGGCAGGGAATTCTAGTAGTTCTGGCCCACTATTGCCTCCCTGATTAAGAGGCTCAGATCCTAGAGAAGGCCAGGAATTTGTTTAACTGTCTTTAACAACCAAGACAGAAAAATGAGGAATAAAGGAACAGTGAGACCAGAGGATAAGAACAGAGACATGCCAGACTTTGGGCCACAGTTGTAGACAACCCAGGGCTAAAGCCACCGCAAGGCACCCTAAAAGCCTCAGAAGAGGAAACGCCAGACAAAAGGAGCCTAGTCTGGATGTGCAAGCCCAGATCACCGGAATAAGGAGTGCCCTAACCTCTAAAACAGCCGTGCCCCCTGTACAGACAAAAGGGCACTAAAGGAGAGAGTACCCCTTGTTCTGAAGGGAGCAGGAACCAATTCCCTCCCCCAAAATGGCTGTCATCACTGTTTGGCCTGAAGTTCCCAGTGGCTCCCAAGCTGTTCTCAACACAGGGGGTAAAACTGTAGGTGACCCTGATGTGGCAGGTAAGCCTATTAATATCCTAACTGATATAGAAGCTATTTATTCTGTCTCACTGCTCACTCTGGGCCTTTTTCCTCTAAAAACTGCTTGGTTGCAAAGATAAAGACAGCCCCCAGATTTGGGCTCATTTTACTCAGCCTGTTTCTTATCATTGGACTATACCTTTAAAAAAAATAAAATAAACAAATTAAACTTAAAAAGGACTCTGGAGCTATTTAAGTAAGGAACTAGACCTAGTAGCATACGGCTGGCCAGCTTGTCTCCAGGCCATAGCTACAGCTGCCCTCCTGGTTCCTGAAGCCACCAAGCTCACGATGGGACAGGACTTAACCGTCTTTGCCCCCCATCACATTCGAGGACTTTTAAATAACAGTCACTGGCTCACTGATAGCCTCCTCCTGCGACATCAGGTCCTCTTATTAGCAAGTCCTGTAATAGAGACCTGCTCCACCCTTAATCCTGTGGCATTCCTCCCAGAGATGAAGGAAGAATTAACTGCCAACAAGTTTTAATTAATATAAACCTATGCTGCCAGAGCAGATTTACAAGAAAATACCCCTAGACAACCCAGACTGGACGCTCTTCATTGATGAGAGCTCTTTTATAAAAAATGACATACAAAAGGCTGGATATGCTGTAGTTACCCTACATGTATCTTAGAAAATACAAACCTTCCCTCTGCGTCCAGCACACAACTAGCTGAGCTAATAGTTCTCACCCAAACACTAGAACTAAGTAAAGAAAAAAGAGCCGTAACTCCAGCTAATCAATGTGTTAGTTTCACTGGCTGCTCCAACCAGTGCTTTAATCTACCTCACAGGCTATCCGTGCCATGAGACAACAGTTAGGACAGGTCAGAAAAACAGTTCTCAAAAACAGAGCTGCCATAGATTATCTACTTCTCAAACACAATCAAGGATGTAAAAAGTGTAAAGGGTTATGCTGTTTCAATCTCTCTGATAATTCACAATTAATTAAAGTTCAACAAATTCATAATATAGGTTCCACTATTAAACTAAGAACAAGATTCTTTACCTTCCTTACTTCCTGGCTTCCCAGTTTAGCAGGACTTAAGGAAACTTTTCTCATTATTCTTTTATCCATTATTATAGGTATTACCTCATGCTGTTGCCACCAATGCGTCTCAGCTTACAGACTACCCACTGGTTGGCTATGACAGCCTACAAGACAACACCATCCTCATCTGGATCTGTTCATCTACCGGGGACCCTTAGATAGGCCTCTGGACAAGCCCTAGCTGCGGGTCTCTTTCTACTCGGCCCCTCCTCAGCCTGAAGTAGCCAGAGCGGTTGTCGCCGCCATTCCCCAACAGCAGTTAGGGTTTTGTCTTCAGAGGGGGGACTGAGACAGGTTAGTTAGCATGTTGCTAGGTAGACAGGGAGGTCCCTGGTGGAATAAACAAAAAAGCAGCCATATCCTGAAACTCCAGGTTGTGGAATATCTCCTTGACTCCAGGACAGACACAAGAGAATACACCTTGAGGTTAATAGATAATCTCAAATCCCTTCTGGCCGGACAAAGGAGCAGATCTGATACATAGGAATGGGTTATTTCGTTAATCCCTTCAGGATGAACAGGACAAACCTGATAAATTAATTCCATTAGAAGGCTCCAGCCCCTTTCCCCAAGTAGGCAAGGGAAGGTATAACAGTAAGAAATTTGTCTCAATCACTGGGCTTCCCAGTTTCTGGTACCCCCTCCCGCTCGCAAACTGCAACTTCTTCTCCTGCTCCTAATAAACTATCTTCTTTTACAACTCTTTGCCTCTCCCTGGTCCTTGTGTCCATTCTTCGGTCTCACGAGACAGGATCCCAGCCCACACCCAGAAACCGTCGGCAGATCCAACAGCATTTACTTCACTGCTATTTGATAACACACACCAAAAATGCAGCATGCAATCAAAATATATTGAAGAATTTTTTTAAAAAACACTGACGAGCTACTACCACAAACAGAGTTGAATTCAGAAGATTCCCATTGTAACAGCCTGTCTTGATTTCACCTGAAGAAGCTGAAAATCATTTGCTGCTCTGGTTCCAATTCACAAAGTTATCAATTAAAACTATCCATCTGTCCATTGCAATACCTCTGTTTTGCCCCCACAAAGAAAGTTTATCCAAATTTCTGCATAATCATCCTTCTGGACCATAAAGGAAGAGTATGTTTCATAAAGCAAGAAAGGAACAAAATCCTCTTCAACTTCTCTCAATTTCACCAAAGTTCACTTTGTAGGAATGGCATACTTACCCTTCCCATCCAGTCCCTCACCCTGAAGAGACCCAAGTGCTAGTCTTTTCGTTCAGTCCTAAAAATCAATTGCTTAGTGATTACCAGAGGGTAAGGGGAGAGGGCAAATGGTAGATGAGGGTAAATGACAGATGAGGGTAAATGAGATCAAACATGGTGATGGAAGGAGAACTGACTCTGGGTGGTGAACACATAATGTAATATATAGATGATGTATTACAGAATGGTACACCTGAAACCTATGTAACCTTACTAACCATTGTCACCCCAATAAGCTTTAATTTAAAAAAAAGAAGAAAAAAGGAAAAAAATCAATTGCTGTGGCATGTTTAACAAGGTTTTAAATTATTGTTTTATTCTTGTACTGATTTAGGTTAATTCCAGAGAGTTGAGAATCATCCTGCAACACCCATTTGTTGTTTTCCTTTACTTTATTAAAAACAGTATGACTGATTTTTTTCTTTAACCCATCAGTAACAGAATCTGGTTTATTAAAAACAGGGTGAATTTTCACCTGAATAGTTTCAAAATGTTCCAAGGAACAGATGTGCACGAGAGAAAACTAGGCTGCTATCCAACAAGAACGAGAAGTGTTCTCCTTTTTAAAAAGGAGGTTGCCAGTTGTGTTAGAATGTAGTTATCAATAGGAACAGGGTAAACATTCCAACTGAGAATAAGGTAACACACATAAGAAATAAAATGATGAGAGCGTCTGAGATAAAACATCTTTGGTTGATATGATTTGTTGTGATTAATAGGCCTCCTTTTCCATTATATGTGTGGCAATATGGCCAGTTTTACCTAAATCATTGTTAACTGCCCCCAAAATGCCAGATTTCAAATATATTTCTTAAGCAAATAAACCCAAACCCATTTCCCCAGAATTGTGACCTGTTTTAAACTGGAAGGAACCCTGGGGAATCACTAGAGCCAAGTCCTGACTTTACAGAAAAAGCTGTGTTATCAGTCTGGTAAACCTTCAACTTACTTAGCTTACCTGTACTTTGGTGTTTGAGTGTGTGTGTGGGTTTGGGGGGTGGGGGGGTTGGGGGGATTCTTCTTCCAAGGGAAGAAATATAAAGCAAGAAGTGTGTTAGAAAGTTATATGTTCTCTTTATATAGGGAATTTCTAGAAAAATATTAACATGTGAAAGATCTGTTTTAATTAGGAGATCAATATACTCAAATGCAGAACTACCCGTAAATAAAATAATGCAAGTTGTAGGTCCTGGTGAGAGTGCAAGTTAGAGAAAATCAGCTTCCCAGAAAAGGTTTCAAAGAATAAACAGAGCTTTTATATTCAATTTGATCATTGTAAAACAAGGTATATAAAAGTATACCTGGGATTTGGGCTAACTCTTACTTCAACATAATCTTACACAATATAATTGAAAACAATTCCAGATTTTCATTGTTTAAGATTTTTGTGTTGTCAAAGAGACATATCACAGAGTGGAACAATTCTTATAAGATGCTAAGAAATCATAATTTTGCACATGCTTCCATGCATCTAACTTAAAGAAGAAAGTCAATTATGGTAAAGAAGATAGACGACATCCGAGTTCTGCTTTTCATATGTACTTTTAATTGAATATACAATGCAAACATTTTATTTGCAAAATTTAGGTCTATGTGCATGTGCATGCATGTATGCCCAAATTGTGTGTGTGTGTGTGTGTCTGTGTGTGTGTATGTGTGTGTGTGTAATGGTTAAGTTTCAACATCATTTCTCCAAAGTTGTAATTCAAGGTGAAAATTAAATTCCAAAATTAGTCGTTATTTAATATAGTTTAATGAACTCTTTCAGTTACCCTATATCTGTCTGATTTAAATATTATTAGTTAATATTTAAATATTAGTGAAATATTATTAGAAATAAGTTTAAATTTTAAATATTCGCTTTTAAGAAAAATCCCTAAATGCTCTACAATACTTTCAGATAACACTATATAGTGATTTTATACTATCAGCAATAAAGTTAATGAATAATTTCTTAATTAAGAGAAATATTTAATAATTATCCTAGGCACCAGACACTGTACCAGCCACTTTATATAATGTATCTCATTTGATTCTCCCAGAAACTCTATTAAGTAGTTTATCACTAGCCTCATCTAGAACAGGGAACAGAGGCTAAAAGAGTTTTAGTAACAGTCAAAATTACACAATTAGCAAGTAATAGTTCTGGGATTAGATCCCTAGATTATGATTCCAAAATTCTTGTGGTCTTTTTACTTTTTGCCATTCTGTTGCTTGAAAAAGTCTGAAATCAAGAAATATTTTCTGATTATTTACAAAAATATATCACCAGGTTTAGACACTAGATGTTGCCATCTAGCACATGTGCTAAGCATACATACTGCAAATTCTCAATACAGGACTGATTAACACAAACACTTCAACGCAGGAAAAAAAAAAAAAAAAAAAACAGCTTTCTGACATATCGCTTTCCTAATCACCGAGCCACCAGACTGCTGCTCTGAATCTGAACATACTCCATAAAGAAAAAGGGTGGGTACTGAAGAGGGAAACCTCCCAAAAAAACCAAAGTACCAAAGATTACTTATACCCTATGTACTGTAACTGGTACTTTTACAATGTAAAAGGTAAGAAGGGCTCAGATTGGCCAGAATTTGTCTATTCAAAATAAGCCTTCATGCAGAGAGCAGAAACACAGGAAAAGCAACAAAGAAGAAATAGAGGAGAGCAAGAACTGCTTATGAGGTGAGAGTACGGGGATTAGAAGCAGAGATGGGGTATAGGGATGGCAACAGAAGACGGGACAATAGGAGTTCAACTGCTGCGGACTCCATGTGAAAAAGTTAGCAGTAACATGGAGAAGTTAGCAACAACAGCTCTGTTCTCAGAGCAGAACAAAGTCAAATGCTAACATACAGTGATAAGTGAGTCATTCATCCTCTGGGCCAACACTCCGCACATCTAAATATACAGCCATGAAGCTCCTTAAAACACACAGAGAACATTCATCATACTATTTCATTTGATCCTCACTCTGTGGTCAGCAGTTATTTATTATTTTCACTTCCTAACCAATTATAAGACCGAGATTTGGAGAGACGAGTGGCTTGAGTACATAGCTAGTGAAGTGGAAATTCCAAGACTAAAACTCTAGTCTTCTAACTTGGCCCAATGTTTACTGACGACACTGCCTCTGTAGTACACACAAGGTACAGTGTTTTAAAAAGAAAGGAATAATTGTAACTCATTTGTGGGGATGGAGTCCCAGAGAGCAGTTTCCAGGCTCTCGGCCTCACATGGAAAGGTGCTGGCTCGAGTAGTAGATGGCCATCAGCTGTAACCAGTTGGCCAATTAGCCACTGATATAACTGCCGTGGCTACGTTGGTTGGTTGGTTGGTTGGTTAGTTAGTTGGTTGGTTGGTTGGTTGGTTGGTTGGTTGGTTGGTTGGTTGGTTGGCAGAGAAGCGGGCGGCAGGTTGTGGATCATGCAGCTTCTGCTTGGTGTGTCTCGTCTGGCCGCCAGCGAGACTGGGGTGCAGGAAGACCCCTTGTTGGGGTGCTGGCAGATGTTTGCTCTCTGTGTCTCCAACCCAGCGGCAAGCGAGAATATGGTAGTATGACTCCCCTATCTATGGCTCCGTGGATGTTCCTTTTTGGCCTCACCATATCCTGCGTTCTTATGCGCGGAGCGGGAGCAGAGACCCTGCATGACCTCATTTTAGAATGAGTTCTTTAAAAACATTTCTAGTCAGTCGAAATGTAAAACTTCACATATTTAGGGCATTCACCTATTCATAAATTACCCCAAAGTGCGCAAAGACTAAGGTTTAGTGTACCAGGGTAAAAAAATCACTCAGGCCCAAGCATTTCTAATCCTATGAAGATAACTTCACTCAAAAGCATCACCCAGTGCCTGAATATCATTAAGAAATATTTAGGCTGCAGGACCCCCAACCCCAATGATCCTTCAGTGGCCTCTGGAGCGAGGCCCTCCAGGTTGGGCCCAGTGCAACCCACGGGCCGCCTCGTGGGGGCGCCTCGAGGCCTGGACACGAGCTCCCTTCCGAGGAGCTGTGCCCCTGAGCACCAAACAGGTGCTGTAGCAGGAGGAGGAGCCCCTGCACAAGCAGTTCCTGTCTGAGGAGAACATGGCCACTCACTTCTCTCGACTCAGCCTGCACAATGACGAGCCTTACTGCGGCCCCCTATGTGCTTCCCCTCAACTCTTCCCCGACTCAGGAGCCCTTGCTCTGAGCTGCTTCTCTGGTGATACCCTGGCAACCTGATCCCTGAGGCGCTCTGGAAGCTGAGGTGGGGGTCACCTCTAACCCCCACTACTCAGTGGAGCTCTGAGTTCTGGCAGGCAGGACCCCTGCCTACCCTCCTTCTCTCCCATAGGGGAGACTGACACCCATGAAAGGACCAGCTGCCCTGCGTTTCCTCCAGACCAGGCCTCTGGGCACCAGGACCTTCCCCCAGCAGAGGACACTGAGCCCGACAGAACCCTGGGGTGGGAGAGGTAAGAGGGACAGCAGCATGGGAACAGAGGCATGCCACCCCTTCCCGAAAAAACTGAATAAAGATTGCTGAGCGGGAAAGAAGAAAAAAAGAAATCTTTATCTTCCCTACTCTCAGCTCCCTGAACACCTATATTTTGCTGCCTTCCTGAAGTCTGTAAAGTCTTCATGCAACACAAGCCAAATTTCCTTACGAGAGATAGTTAAACAAAAGTATGAGCTAATGAAGGTACTGACTGTAGACACTCAGCTGAAACTTCAGTATCTATTCAAGTCACAAGCCTACAGCAACCACATATCAGTTTATTTGTCAAAATCAGAATCCAACACCTGTCTCCACAGTAATGTTACAAAGATGATGATATGGTAATACAAGATGGTGACGGATATTTCAATAAAGATCATCTCCTTGAATCTCAATAGGCTCTCTACGTTTTCAAAATCTGCACAGTAAGTCAAACCCATATGGTAATATAAAGATATTGTGATTGAATACAAAAGCAAAACAGAGAGAGATTAAATAAAATGGCTAAACAGAACAGAGGCACCTTAGCCTCAATCTTTTTTAATCCAGGAATTTAGGTTGACTTTCCAAATGTTTGTAAAACACGCCAAGCCGTGCGTAATACATTGAAATGAAATAAAGCCTTATTACTCTTATTGTAGTGTGGTGCACGAAGCAGCAGCTCCTGTTCCACCCGGGAATGATAGAAATGCAGGCTCTTAGGCCTCCTCCAGGCAGAATCTGCATTTTAACAACCCCAGGTGACTTCCAGGTAGACTGAAGTCGGGAAGCCTTGACCTAGAATAGATATGCACACACAGATGGAAACAGCTCCAACAAGAGGCTCATCTCAGCAATGTCCCTTTAGAAGAGACATAAAGAGATCTGGCTGGTTCAAAGGAACTGGGGGTTTAAACTGCATTGTAATACATTTTTCTAAAAGGCAATCCTCACCATCAAAGGATGAAGGCAGGAGGGCAAATTATGAGAGCAGGTCTGAAGCCCCCTTGCCTGCCACAGGCACCCTTAATATTAACCAGGCGTGAATTTCAAAGTAGCTACTAAATACTCTCTCATAGAAATGGCTTACATTATTTATGTGGATGACATACAAGAGGTTTTACAACATGAAATTTCATTTTCTGTTCAACATGGAACAAAAGTAAAACACATCATTGTTTTGAAAAGAAAAAACACAGAGACATATATAGAAGTGGAGGAAGCAGACCTACCTAAAAAGATCATTATTGATGGAATCTTTTAAATAGAAAAATAGATATCTGTGGCAAACTACAGTTACCATGTTTCCATGAACATAAGATAGGGTCTTATATTAATTTTTGCTCCAAAAGACACATTACGGCTTATGTTCAGGGAATGTCATCCTGAAAAATCATGCTAGGGCTTATTTTCCGGTTAGGTCTTATTTTCGGGGAAACACGGTACTATTTTCAGACTGCCAAATAATGTCTTTAGTAGATTTTTATTCAAATTTCAAATTCATTTTCTTGGGTTAAATCAGTACATATCTGTGTAAGAGTAGGTGAAAGCATAAAAGCTTATTTCTTTAACATAAATTCAGTGAGGATTCAGCACCATTTTTTCTTCTTTCAACAGAATGACAAGATTAACCTTCCTATTTTAAGCGAGGTTTACCAAATGACTTCAGGTATACCAGTTTTTCACATCAGCTATAAATAATTGCCTCGCTCAAAAGGACCCATTTCTGCAAATAAAAATGTCTTTTTGCCTGATTAAACTTCTTCATCATCTGAGAACTTCTCTTCCACAAATTCGTAGTTGGAAAATTTGTCATTAGAAGCTTTCTTTGTCAAAATGAGCTCTTTTCAATTGCTGTGGGAGTGCAGTCCTCTAGTTAATTATTGGAGGAGAAGGGGAACATCCTGTTCGAAAAGAAGTATACTTGACAAAGTACTTACTTGGACCCACATATTCTACCTTAAGACATCTTTGACAATCTGAGGCAACAGCTTCAGTATTTACAATACCTTTAACAACACGAAGACAGGAAGGCAGAAGTGGCCAAGAGACAGTTTATAAACAATGAGAAAGGTCCCCAGGGGAATATTGCAGCTGCTGGCCCTACCTCAAGAACTGCTTCTCCCAAATGGCTCTGTAATGACAAGCATCCCCTCCAAACGGAGAAGAGTAGTAGTCAAACCTGTGAATGTAATCTCCAGAGCCATCACCTACGGCTCCCTCTGTTGAGAACACAAATTGCAGGGATGTCACTTCAACATGCACTGACCTTGTAAAGAGTTAAACTACTGACTCTCATGTTTAATCCAAGAGATACCACTAACAGAAAAGAAAGCAGGGTAGACAGGCTTTCATGCTAGAACAAATCAGAAATTAACAAAACAAGAGGTTTATTTTTCCCTTAGTGCTATTACTTGCTTGCCTCTCTCAAAGAGAAGTTTTATAATTTTTGATTTATAAAAGAAATAACAATATGCTTTATAACAATGTCTTAAACATAGACTTACAACCCAACTGAGAGATTAAAACAAAAAAAAACAAAAAAACAGGCTATGGTTTGCATCCTTTCAGTCTCTTTATAGAAGACGTATAAGCAACTGAAAAAAGAAAACAAAATTTCATAAGACACAGCTGTAAAAATTTTACTGGCCTTATTCATCTTTAAAAAAAAAAAAAAAAACAACTTATTTTGTAAGAAGCAAACTTGTGAACTGCATTTAAAATGAATGCCCAAAGAATTCCAAGTATGCAGGCTTATATGATTGTCCTTCTTCCCACTGGATTTTTAAACAGTGTTGATACATGACTGTTTGAAATACTTCAGTGCCATCATTTAACACTGTTCAAAATGTCACGAGCCATATTGCACCCCAGTGGCCACTCTTCAACAAATAACACATCCTTTGAAGTTAAAATACTCCTAAATGATGCCAAGTGAGAATTTCTAGGCTAGGACAATCAAAAATTTTCTACGTCTAAAGGAATCAATGATTTCTAGAACCACAATTTGGGGTGGGGGGAGGGAAACAACAACAACGTTCACTAACAAAACTTGTGCATTTTTCAGTTTCCAATGTCAGTAAATTCCTTTACCCCATGGCAATATTATTATACATTGTTTCCCAATTAAACCAAAATCATAGGTCTACAGTGAACTTGCTTTTCTTTTTTAACTTGAGGCTCCTAAGGAATAATCACACATTTACTATAATAAATTCCACAGAACTGAAGGGTAGTCATCAAAGACAAAGGAATCTGACAGGAACACTTTCTTTGGCCCCAACACCTAGCTCACAGCTGCTATTCCGAGGGCACTGATGTGTGTTTCATTTGACAAATCATGTAATTTAGTCAGTCTCTTGGACTATAACTACACGCTGTGCCACGCTTCATACCCTGCCTCACTCTGATATCACAAAATGTCCCGGTAAAAAAAATCAAGAAACAAAAGCTTACATCAAATTACCATAAGCAAATAGCATCTCCTCTGCCAAATACTACTGTACTTTTAAAACAGATACAGTATCGCTTCCTTCAAGCAAGGTGGAGAGATATGTATACCCTTGGAATAAATAAACGTACACATAATTTTATTTAATTCCACAATAAAATGGAACTTAAAGATGGAGTTTGAATTATCAATTTTAATCTCCTTCCATATAAATTTTTAGACATGAGCAAATCAAAATATCTCTCTCCAACTCATCTTTAAAATCATTTTCAGTTGTTTAAATTAACTGCATCTTATGAAATGCCCATAAACAAAATAAACTACTCTAAAAATGACAGCAATTTTTTAATGTAGACTCTTAAAAACAAATCATTTCAGTGTTCCTGCCTTCTTCAAAATTCTCCTGAGTAGATAGGCTAATTCAATTCTTTCCCATTTACCTGTAAAGAAAAAAAAGGTCATAGTGGAACCCAAAACTGGAATCCCAAAAAGTTCTTAAAACACTGAAATGAACTTTTATATCTTTTATTCGAAGAAACCTTGAGTACCAGAGGAACTGGCAAATGTGATTGAAAAGCTAAACTGTCAGAGAGGAGGAAAAGAGATCAATAGAAATTTAATAGTGCTGCATCTTGTTAGAATTAACTGTGTAGAAAATACAGCCAAAAAAAGTCTATGAGGCAAAAATCTTCAATCCCTATGACCAGTCGAGGAAAATCTAGTTAATTCAAAGAGTTCAGCCACTGCAGACCTCCAAGGAAAACAACTGACCTGGACAGTTAGGAAGGAGACATTTGGAAGAGGTAGTCTAAAGCTTCCTCACATACGAATAATGTGCCAATGAGCAACAGACCAAGGCCAGTTCTAACCATCTACCATGGGTCCTAATGTCCTGGGAAAGAAGGTAAGTCCCAATAAAAGTTTCAAAATGAGTATCAAAATAAACATGAGTAAATCCAATTGAAAATCTGCTAAAGGATAAACTATTGTCATTTTTATCCATCTATCATCAGACTCTCAGATTCAAACACTTTACAGTACCTGCTAAAGTACAGGTAGGAAAGGACAGACAGGTACGGACGCTCATTGACAAGAGTGAACAGCTGCTGTTTGTATTATGCACCATATGTATGAGAAGCCTCTGTCTAATATTCATAATTAGTGAATTATTGAATGTAGTCATTTATTCCTCAAAAATACATACAAATCAAACCTTCAAAGAAACCATTTAGCATTCTGCATCATTACACCTGTAATTATTCAACATATTATGCCTTTCCCATCCCATGAAAAACAGAAGGTACGCAGTTCCTGGTGCTACACCTACTAAATTTTTTTCAACTAGGCTCTGAATGAGGAGAGCTATTCCTAGAGGAGAGGTCTTTACGTTCAGCAACCCACTTGTCCTTCTCATCAAGGCTGCCACACTTGTCACTTTTGTGAAGTCATTAAAGTAAGTATCCAAAGCTGACAGAATACTTAGCTTCCAAAAGAGAATCAAAAAATGTAAAGATGAATGTTCCTATGTTAAAAGTATGTTGGGTGAGAATATTAAAAGTTATAAGAACGTAGGTCTGTGAGCCACAGATTTCTCAGAGTACCTTATGGGTAAGTTTTGTCCTTTCTGAATATGAAGGTGGGCTGTTTCAGAGAAAACGTGCCCTTCGCCTATGATAAACAGCTGCGCCATCATGGGCATTTGAAACAAGTGCTATTAGTGTGCTGAAGGGTAACAAAGAGGTTAGGAAGACACACTGCGCTCCTAAATCATGTTGGAATCCAAAAGGTTGTAGCTATTTCAGAATTACAACAGCAGGGAATTCAGTGTTTCCATAGGGGCAAAATAACACTGAAAAACTAAGTGTTGATGACGAGACAATGTAAATTAATAATATATAATAATACAGCCAAAATTATATATACCTATGTATGAAAACAACTAAGAGACAGATGGCTGGCAAGCAATTTTCCCTATGGCATTTGCAAATGTCCATTCAGTGCTTGTATTTGGGTCATTTTCTAGGATAAACCCCATGTGACAGGCTCAATAGAGACAAAGCAGAGTGGTCTATACTGGCTCTACATACTTTACATTTACTGTTGAGATGTACTTGTTCAAACAGCAAAATGAACCTTTTCCACATAGATTTGATTAAACAATCAAAATAGTTAGATAATAAAATGTCACATAAAGTATTTCATCAACTATAAATTATATCCACTTACATTTTTTTTCCAGTGGCTTATAAACTGGGAAGGAAATTAGAGTAAAAAAAACACAACTTGTACTCATTGGCTTCTTCCAATAAAGACCTGATGAGACAACTTTTGATACAAACCAAACTTCTTTACTTTTATTTTAGTAACTTCTTTACTTTTATTTTATAAGTAATTCTTTCTAAACATACTTTTAAACATACCAGTCATGCCTTCAATAGTTGAACATACAAATATTTTCAGATACCAATCCCAGATTGGTCCAAGGTAAGTCTATTAGAGAAAACTTTTTAGAGGGAAGTTAGTGTGATTATTTCACAAGGGATCATATCCAGTCAAAAACTCAAAACTGACATTAACATTAAAAGACCAACACTTCAATATCTCTAGAAAAAAATGTTTAAAAACTTGTTGTCATGCCTCAAATCCTTCATTGCTCCTTTTTAAATGCTGTTAATCAAAATCTTCATGACTTTAAGTAAAAACATCTTAACTAGTGTTTCCATAAAAACTAAGATTTACATTTACACCCAAATGAATAACTAAACTAGTTTTAATTTAAGAGCAGAAACTTCTGTGGAGCTGCTTCTCCAAGTTTCACCCAATTATTACACAATGGAATAGCTAAGAAACTTAAAGGTAATGTTCATGATCATGGTTGGGTTTAACAAATGCAAAATGGGAAAAAAGGGGAAAGATTTCAAAGCAGCCACAAATGCATTTCCCAATTCCTAAAACTCAAAATGTCGTTTTTTCTTTTTTTTTTAATTAATGTATTATTTTACTCATGAGAATAAAAACATGTATTACTTGCATTATTTCATTTACTTGTTATAAAGGGCATGCCATCAATTAGATACCTCGAGCAAAATGAAATCAGACTATAAAACAATAGGGTTTATTTCTGTTGCTTTCAAACAAACTGACTCCTCTTTTATTGTTATCTATATGCAAAACATATTAACAGTGCTCTTTAAAGAGAATGAGGGAAAATAATGCAATGTTATCCTCAACAAAATATATAAGAGAGTAGAGAATTTGAGGTCAGCAAGTTTTTCCCACTGACCTAAACACCAAATTTCTCCAGACAATGAGGGGGTCCTTCAAGAAGTCACATGCAACATGACTTAAAATTTGGCAAACAATGCAAATTTATAATTCCAATTTTACTCTAACCACAATTTAGGATTCAATACAGTCATTATGAGATTGAAGGCAATAGGAAAGAGGGTGAAGTTGAATCCATACTTGCTTTTTCCTCAGATATAGTGAATTCTACTCTTCTGTTTCATCGCATCCTAGCTATATTCTTAAGTTTAACAAAGAAACACTTGTAAAATATTAAATTTTACCATAGGGAAATTGATTTTGCTCTAAGAAAGTTTCAGATTACCACTTAATCTCATCCAAGCTACATCAAACACTGAAAGTAATTACATATATACAGTTTATAAAGTAAACTTGATCACTATATTTAAAAGAAATGATAACTTTGAGAAGTACCACAGCAATAATTTTTAAGCTGAAGCAATATAAAGCACTCCTACAGTAAATACCAGATTCTTCAGCTTAAAAAAAAAGTCTTGATTTAGTTAAGCAAGTCAAGCGTAAGAGCCACCTCCCCCAGTGAATGCGGCTCTTCCTTTGCAGCCCTGGCCTCTCCTTACAGAGCTGAGTTTCACAAATGTTCCTGGGGGGGCAGTGGAATCCACAGATGTAGTTTAAACAAAGTTTTCAACTTGTCTTTGTAGTCTGAAATGGAGCGATGGAAATAAACATATTATCATCATCCTAGTTTCCACTTGACTCTCCCCTCTCTTCCCCCTTCACACCCCAATGAGTTCCAGTAGTTAGAAAGAAAGTAGTGTATCTGAGAAACCACAACTTAACAGTGTACAGCTTGGCACTGAATCACCTAAACATGCCATGCAGACACAAAGTAAGTCCTATGCTCCTATTAACATGTATTTCATAATTTTCAGGATACACAAAAACCAAGTTTGATACTTTTAAGATTATATACTCTTAGGAGTATGTAATTGCATATGCAGCTTTGCACTAAGAAAATTAGAGTAAAATATACTTTTCAAATTGCAGCAAAGTATCATTTATACACGTTGATCCTAGACATCATAGGATATATATAATATCTGCATATCATACAGTGAGCATGCTATCATTCAGACAATAGCGTAAGTCATCATATTAAATTCATATATGTGGCTAGGTTAAAGTCAGTAATTTTGACCTACAGGTTTCCATTTAACCTACAACATGTAAAGAACTTACGACAACTGTCAACGCTTAAAGCACAAGTTATTTATTATGACACTTGCACCGTTCTCCCTAAGTTATAAAGTCCTAACACTTCTGACTGATGACTAAAGAACACAAAATAAGCACTGAAAGCACAGAAAAATGTACATGTAAATTTAGTTTAATTTTAGCCTTAATCTTTATGAGAGCTTCTTTTGACATTTACTTTTTAAAGAATGGAGAGCAACAAACAATAGCATACACTAGGAAAGCTTGATTTACTCCAATGTTCTACAACAGTTACACTATTATATACAATATTATATAAGTGACTTTTTTTTAATAAGCTGTCTATTCTTGGTTTAAATGCTTACTATTCAAACTGTCCCCAACAGAGTCACTAACTGCCCAGAGCTGTCCCTGAGCATATGTTGTGAAAAGTCACCCATCTTTGGAAGCAAGAGTTTCTCTTCTAATACCTTAGAAATAGCAGGTGCACTATAACCCAAAATTGAAGGAAACAGAAGCAGCTCCTCTCACAGACCATTTATTTCTCAGAGCATGTAGCATAATTGCTAAAATCTGTCCACTGCTTAAAAGCTGAGGAAAAGTTTATGTCTAACAGTGGCTTCCTAGCAACCAGTCTCTGACAGACACTACATAAAATGCATTAAGAAGGGTCTGCAGGCTGTGGTTGCACCTACTGGGATTTCACAATAGACATGTGGGTGGGTGCTCACCAAGATTCACTGACTGAAGGCATACATCCATGAACATGCTTTTAGCCGGAGAGTGGGCACACCAGAGAATATAGAATATGTCTAATTACCAACCAGGAGAAGATTCTGCCTTCACCTCCCCTCACTACCAACCACTTAGCGTAAGTTCACTCACTGCCTGGCCCTGACCCTGGGGATCCATTCACTTTCCATAGCCCAGAGAGGCTGCTGAAAAGCTGTCAAAGTAAATCTGTGCTCACTTTTTGGATAGTTTAATTTCAATGGAGCATGAAACTCCCCAGGCCCGTTAATAAGTTTAGCCAGGCATACTGTTCTCCCTAATATCTTTTAATTATGCATTTGTTTTAATCGTAATCAGATTAAGTCACCGGAAAGACACAAATTGGAATTTTCCCTAATGGCTATTGGAGCTTTTCATCAGTTTCTAAATACTAACAACGTTTAATAAATAGGTAGAGACATGACCACAACTGTGACATTTTCCAGAAGTCGATGTAGTTTCTTTGACAACACAGTTCAGGTCTCATTAGCCACCCAAACTAACCCAAATGCAAAAGACAACTTCAATCTCTAGGGGCGTCTTCTTCCACTATTAGTAGCACAAAAGAATCGCTAACGTCTAATGTAAAACTCCCAAACAGAAATGAAAGCCCAGGCTTTTATAAAGTGCTATTCCATCGATTGGTGAGAGAGGCGGGGGTAGCAGAAGCGACCAGCAGCAGCATTACCTTGGCTCAAAGTATACTACACGTCAAAAGGGAAAGTTGAAGTAGAGTACGAGCTTCTCTTTCGATTATTTTGGCAACTGTCACACGTGTGTTTTAACCTCGGGAAATAAAAGTGTCCCATCAACAAAAGGAAACGTTACTGGGAAGATCTATTAGGGGGCGGGGAACGGCTTCCTTTCAGCCCAGACGTAAAATCGCTCAATGTGCTTTTGTTTCACCAAGGAATACCTAAGATGTTTTAAAAAATATGTTCATTAAACAGTTTCCTAAATTGCTGCGATTTCCGCTAAAAAACTTAAGCGTCTGCCAACAGGCGAGAAGCAAAGAACCTGCTGCAAACTAGGAACCCAAAGTCCTTCAGCCCGCCCAGCGCGCTCGCCTCCCGGGTGTTTTCGCTTTAGGTGTTAATGTTTACGCGTCTCCTAAACCTTCAGGTGCTGGACCAGTTCCTCCAAGACGCACTTCCAGCCTTAAAGCGGGAAGCGTCAGAGCCACCACGGAGTCGCCACGCAGCCCGTCATCCCTTCTCTCACCCCCTTACCTGTCATCATAGCAGAAATCCGCACTTAGGGTGTTGAGATACAAGGCGAGCCCCAGAGCGCTGCTCACCAACTCTGCAATCATCTCTCCACCGCCTTCCCTCCGGCTCGGCTCCCAGCGCGAGGGCAGCAGCGGCAACAAAAAACAGAAGCATCAATCTCCACCTTCCGCCGCCTTCTCCTCCCAGCTTCACTTTTCCCTCGCTTCCCCACCCTCCGTCCTCTCCCTCCCTTCGGTCCTTCCAAACCACCGCTCTCTTCCTCCTCCTCAGCCCGTCTCCGCAGCGCCTGCGTCCTCCCCGGGTGCGGGCTCACACCGCGCTCCACATGCCCGGCGCCCGCGAGCAGCGAGCGGCGTCCGGGCTCCGCGCCCCCCGGCGGATGCACAGGGCTGGTCCTTCCCGCGGCTCGAGGCCCCCACCCTAACCCATGGCAATTCGAGGTGCCCTAGGTGAGGAGTGGGACGTAGAGGAGGTGGAAGAGTGCGGGATGGGGAAGAGGAACCGGACGGAGCCGGGATCTGGGACCAGCTTGAGGAAGAGAGAGAAAAAGGGGCGGATGGGAGGGACAAGGCGAACCGCCTCCCCTCGCCGCCTCCCGGGCGCACGGTTCGGGTGCCGCTCGGGCTGACTCCAGCCGCTACAGCGGCTGCAGCTCATTCACTCTTTATTAGCTCCCTGCCGGCCCCAGCCCCTTCTCCAGTGAAGTGAGAAGCGGTGGTTGGAGACTCCAGAAGCTCCCGCGTGGGGTTCTCGGCGCTACCCCCCGCGCCTGCGTGGCCAGCCCTCCATCCCGGGTTTGCCCAGCCCCTTTCTCCACCCAGATCCTCCCCTAAGGCTCCTCCCACGCTACCCTCCGCTCGCAGGCTGGAGCTCCTCCCACCCGCCCCCGGGCCTAAGGCTCCTCCTACTCTTCGCCTGCCCTCGTCTTGTTTCTTTCACCTTTGTTTTCACTCGGGAGGGCCCCGGGGACCCGAGGAGGACTGCTGGAAGACAGCCTGGGAGGGCAGCTAAAGGAGAACCACACCGAGGAGAAGGCGGTCGGTCGCCGGGCTAGTGCCTGGCCGCGCCTGGCACCGGCTGTTTCTCAACCCCAGCGCTGTGTGTGCCAAGCGCTGCCAGGCGTTAAGTCCGGTCTGCTGGAGACTTCTGGGGATCGGGAAAGGAAGAACAGGTTTGGCGAGTGCTGCAGCCGCGGTTGCCACAAACATACACGCCGCCTCTCACACACGCTCATAGTGCGTGAGCCGAAATGGGGAACGGGGGGTATCGGAGAGCTTGGGGAGGGAGGCATCTTAGGAGGGAGAGATTTCAGCTGTGAGCCTACGGTTGTCCCGAATGTAAATGGAAAGACGTGTGAGGAGGGAAATGTTCCCGCAGTAGGTTAAAAAGGAAGGACCCCCAAAAGAGGAAAGAAAGACACGGACACACGTGTGTATACCCCGCACCTGCGGCGGGCCTTTCGTGGTTTCTGGGGGAATGTCAGGCTGACCCAGAGAACATTGAGGAGAGACGCCTCTGCCGCCCAGTACAGAGCTATAACCTAGGAAGGCGGGAAGCTAACGTCCTTTCCTTTCTGCCCGGATGCAGGACTGGATGGAAGACGTCCAACAAGCTGCAATATGGTGTAGAAGAATGGCTGTGCAGAACGAGCTCTGGGTACTAAAGTTTACAGACCAAAGAGGGCCGTGGGCTGCCCGCCACACCTCCTGGCTTGGCCCCTTTCTGCAAGACTCGTGGTTTTGGTGGACCAAGATGAACACTACAGCGGCGCCCCCTGCTGCATGGCAACCACAATGCATGGAAAAGAGATCTATGGAGGGCTCACTCCCCCACTCCCCTTCCGCACCCGCCCCATCCAAAGACAGCACCTAACCAGGAAGCTCTCCAAAACTGAGACAAGAAATTCAGTTGAGCCCCCTGGATGTATGGCAATGGCCTGAAAAGCAAATACTGTGGTTTGGAAGTCTGCAAAACAAAGCTCCATCTTTTTCCTGATTTCACAAAGAAATATACGTAGACACAGATGAAATGATGGATATTCATTATACCTATGATGGCCTACATGATGGGTCTATTATCGTGCTCTGGGAAAAACATAAGTAAATATACATAACAGGGAATTGTATCTTTAAAGGCTGCGATTGACCTTTTACTTCTTTTCTCCATAACCTCTGCTCATTATTGAAAAGGTTGAAAAATCCTTTCTGTTGACCCATCAAGATCCTCTCCACTGTAAACACATTGACATTGGATCTTAGTATACTGGACGAAGAGCACGCTACGAGTTTGAGTCCCCAGTCTGCTATTATTACCTGGGCAAACTGTCCAGTCACCTAACCCCTTTGGGCCTCAATTTTCTCACTGTAAAACTGATAATAATACCTATCTGTAGGCAGTATTATGAAAATTAAAGTAGTTTACTTGTAAGGCACCTAGAAGAGTCCTAAGTACAATAGAAGTTGTAGGTATTTCATTATTATTATTATTATTCTCTCAAACTTTCTCCTTCCTTTTCAGTTGTTAACTAAAACCTAGATGTTTACCTCCAAAGCATAGACGATCACATCCACCCTGCTCCAATCCTAGTCCAAGGTACCCTCGTTTCCTGTATGGACTAAGGCAGGAGCCTGCCAGGAACCTGGTCTGCTCTTGCCACTGCCCCCCCCCCCCAACTTCAAGCATGAGACAGAAGATTCTTTTGAAAAGCTACAATTTCCCTACGTAAAAATGTTCAGTGACTTCCTGTTGCACATCAAGTAAAACTAATTTTTACCATGGCCAGCCAGATCTTCCTTTGGCCTTGATTACTCTGTCCCTTCACACTGTGCTCCAGTGCTCTAGCAACACAAGATGTCCTTCTCTGGACTGACCACTTTCTCTTCTTCCCACATGCAACGCTTTCTCCCCAGACCTTCTCTAGCTCCTCAACATTCAAGTCTTAGTTCAAATGTCAGCACCTCAAAAAGGCTTTCCCAGCCTGTACTGGATAATGTAGAAGATAATTCCTCTCCCCAGCCATCTCTAGCCCATCACCCTACATGATTTTCTTCATAGTATGTACTGTATCTGGTATCACCACTAGAATGGACCTTACCCATCTTGTTCTCTACATAATTACCCAGAGCCTTGAACATCTGGGCAGGTAGAAGAAACTAAAAAATAAAACTTGGCAAATGAACAATGTGCTCTGCAGAAACTACAACAACTGAAAATCGACAAATTTTCATCATGAGAGAATAGGTAAATTGATTTGTCGTTGATGTTAAACATAGTAAAGAATTAACAAAGGAGAGAGGGAGGAAGTACATTAAAATGTTTAAGAATGCATCAATTCTGCAGGAAAACCTGTGGTGGGAAGTCACACAGAGACAGCTCTGTTCAATAATGAAGAGAACTCAAGAAGCATAAAAGTATTAGAGAGGTTTGGGTTCAATATGCTAAAAGCTTATAAATGGCATTTTCCAGAGCGGTCTCCATTTTCAAGGTTCCAAAAGTTTTAAATAAATATTTTATACACTCTTCCTCCACCTCCTCCTGTCTCCTCTCCCCACCCCCAACTCCTCTGAATTGGAGGCCTAGGAGACAAATGCCACAAAAGAGCACATCTTGCTGTCCCTAATGAATAGAAGGCTGAAAATCCAGCTGTGTTTGAAAAAAATCTGGTTGCTTTTAACAAATTTTCCTATTATAATTTAACATGGGTTTCAATATTCTTCTAGTGCATTAAGCCTTCGTTGCTTTCAGACTGCTCTCCAAGGGCTGAGAAGCAGCCAATACCTGCATTTTCTCCCTTCCTTGAATGATGTTTAGAGGGGGAATCGGATTAAAGATGTCATCACTACCCTTGAAAATCATATCAAACCTGGGGACACTGCTTTTTAGTTTATTAAGGTGGCCTTACCCATTGTGAGACTGCTGCCATATATATATATATATATATATATATATATATATATATATATATATATATATATATATATATATTCTATTTAAAGCTACTGTTGCTCTCCACAAATGAAGGAAATTAGCTTTCTACCTTAGAAGCAAGATGGGCCAAAAAAGTGCTAAGCCCTTATTTTCCCGAAGTAGATTCCATACATCTGCTACCTCACCACTTCCTCAATGAATTCTTTTTTTATAGTTGCCCCGACCTACCCTGCATTTGTTCTGCATTCCCAGCCCTTTGTTGTATAATTCATACCTTTGCCGTGCCAGTTCCTCAGGGTAAAGATTTCCTAAGACATTTTTAGTTTATTGTGCAATACCATCTTCCCTGTGGGTGTTGCATAAATATTAACAAAAAATCCACATCTGGTCGTAGTCGTCATTTCTATTTGTCCTAATATAACTTCTCTTTGAACAATTCATTTGGAAAGTGTGTCAAGGGTGAAATGTGGCACATAAATTCTCCTGCTGCACAGAACGCCTTTTGAAATGCCCAGATTTGGTTATTTATGAACAGAAGATTTGCACCTCTTCCTTGCTCTCTGAATTCTAAAAGGGTACCAAGCCAAAGTAATTACAATCTCCCATATGTTTTGTAAAAAGGTATCCAAAAATCTCCCGCTAAAATCTTAACAGATTGACTAGGAAACAGAAAAACACTAGCCCAGCAGGTGAAACTGCCTGTTTAAGGAGGTCAGAACAGGGCTCTCTGCTGTGGGACTCATAAGCTCTGGGCTTTATTCAGGAAATAACCCCGCAGGAGAAAAACAGCAGAGCGTGGATGAAATGTGGGTCTGAGAGCTGAAAGAGGCACCCCGGCTGCTTGGTTAACAAATGACAGTAAATGCATTGGCTACACATGTTATAGTGAGATGTTTCCCCGCGTACCATAAAATGCTGCCCTGAAGACACTACAATATGTAACACCGCTTTATCCCAAAACTTGTGATCCATTAGGAATATAATTAGGACAATGCAGCCACGGAAACAGATCCTGTCACCTCTGTCACAAACCCGGGGCTGTTAAGAACCAGCTGCTACTAAAATAATGATCACTTGAAGAATCTCAAAGTCTCCCAGCTTCCAATTCAGAGGATGTGGGGGGTGGGGCAGGAGAAGAAGAGGAGTATAGAAATAACATGTTAATAACCAGATACAGATAATTGCAGAGATGTTGAGGCTAATGATAGAATTCAGGAACTCAATCAAGAAAAGCAAGGACGGCCTTCGTAGAATCTCTCTGAATGTATTCACACACACCAGTATAAACAGTGATCAAAAATATTCTAACCGCTTGAAAAATGGCACAGAATCTTGGGTAACAAGAGTTTTTTTGATAAGCTTCAGAACCCACAAAACAAAAGATAAAGAGTAGAGAGGAGATTAGTTTTGATGTGGACATTAAATTAACCAGTTATTCATGAATGTTGTCTTGATGTTCAGGCCAGCATGCACCCTTGAAGGCAGCACTGTCCAGTAGAACTTTCTGCAGAGGTGATTTTAAACCTGTCCTCTCCATTATGGTAGCCATCAAGTACATGTGGCTACTTAAAATATGGCTAGTGTGACTGAGGAACTGAATTTTAGATTTTGCTTAATTTTAATTAACATTTAAGTAGGGGCATTGGCTAGTGACTGCCCTATTGGACAGCATAGCTTATGCTATCTGTGCCTCCTGGCTGATTCCCAGCCCCTGTGCCTTACAGGGGAGTTCATATAAAAGCCAACTGCCTACTCCTCCCACTGGTCAAAGCTTTAATCCTGAACCTCTTGCTCTCTGACCTGCTCTGCATCCACATGACTTCCTTTCAGTCATAACATAGCTACCAGCTACTGAACACTTTTTAGGCAATAGGCATTTCGCTGAGCATCTTATTTTCATGATCTCATTTAACCCTCACAACAGCCATGGGAGATGGGCCATTACTATCTCTATTGTACAGACAAGAAATAGAGGCTCAGAGAGGTTTAGTAAGTTGTCCAGTCTTACAGCCTCTGAGTAGTGGAGCTGACATTTGAACTCAGGTCTTTTAAAAGTCATATGTAGTTTTACTTCAAAAGTTTATGCTTTAGCCACTGCTAAGTATTTTCTTGTTGCTCCTTCTCCCATTCAAAAGGTCACGGCCCCATTAGGATCTACTTCAGGGAAGGGTATTCCTGGCTACATCCAAGATGTTGTCAGTAAATCCACATTCTTCCTCCTCTACTCTTCCTCAGACGATTCAGGATAAAATACTGCGGAAGTCTTCCTTTGTCTACCACTTCTGCCTAATTTTCCCCAAATTTGGTGTAGAAGCCTACAAAGACTATAATAGAAACCCTCACCCATAAAATAAACATGCACACACCATATATTTTTAAGAAAAAATGTTTCCTATCATGCATAGACATTTTTCTAACATAATCTACATCATCTACTAGAACTATGGTCGGGACAAGTAATATAGCCCAGACTCCAACACAGTCATGAAAGTATTAATGTAAAGTACAATTTGAAAAACTAAATAAAACATTTATAAAAGTGACTTAATGTTATTCTGTTAAACACTCCACTACAAATTTGTACCTCATAAAGCTTACTTAATCCATTTGTTAGTCTAATGAAATGAATAGAAAATCTATTTGCAGTTTGGTCTATTAATCTAATAATAAATGACAGAAATCAATGTATTTAAAGCTTTTGCAATAGACTTAATTAAGTTTCCCATTTAAGTAAATAAATATCTTATCATTTGTACCACTTTACTTAATAGTTATAAGTGAATGACATATTAAAACCTTACATATATACTTCCTCCACCCTATATTTTTCTTTCCAAATACTCTATTTCTTTCATCTTTCTTTGTTCTTCTTAATCTACTCTTTCCTTTTTGCATATTTTGCTCCAACAAAATCATTTAAATCTTAATGCAAAAACCAATAAAGTCACACTATCACATGTGAAAATCTGCCCTGACATATATAAACTAATAAGAAAACAGGTTGTCTGCAATGGTTGATTTGAAGCTGAGATATTTATTTTCTTAACAGTCAGTTCAAGAAAGTCAGCCCTTGGGTTGAAGTGGACAAATGATGTAGAAGACATTAAATTCATCAATTCCAAGCTGAGCACCAATGGGAAACTGGGTCAGGATCCTTTTATCCCTCTAAACCTCTTCCCTAAAGTTAATCACCTGTCAGTGCTAGGCCAAAAGGTTATGATCCATTGCCTGTGATAATTTTCGCGAAGTGTCTCCCCTGATTAATATTGCAAACATGTGACACAGGCCACCACTGATCGATCTGCTTTCTGTCACTATAGATGACTTTGCATTTTCTAGAATTTTAGATAAATGGAAATAGCACTTTGTACTTTTGGGGCTAGTTGGCTTCTTTCACTAAGCAGAATTATTTGGGGATTCTTTCATGTTTTTGTGTATATTAATAGTTTATTTTTATCTCTGAATAATATTCTATTTGTATGGCTATACCGCAATTTGTTTATTTATGTAGCTGTTGATGAACGTTCAAATTGTTTCTAGTTTTTGGCTACTGCAAGCAAAGCTTCTAGAACATTCATGAAAAGTCTTTGTATGGACATATGCTTGCATATCTATTGGATACATATCTAGTAGTATGGCTAAGTCATTCAGTCTGTAGTGTTTAATATTTTAAGAACCTGCCAAACTGTTAACTAAAGTGTTAATGTACCATTTTACATTCCCACAAGCAGCTTATGCGAGTTCCATTTACTCCACATCCCTGCCAACACTTGATAGGATCAGTCTTTTAAATTTTAAACACTGTGGTAAGTGGGATCTCATTATAGTTTGAATTTGCCTTTCCCTAATACCAATCATGTGGAGAATCTTTTTATATGCTTATTTTCAACCCATACATCTTTGGTGACATGTCTGTTCAAATAATTTGCACTGCTGGGTTTTTTTTCCTTGTTGTTTTTAGCTGCTTAAAGCAACACAAATTTATTAGCTCAGAGTTCTATAGTCAGAAGTCCAGCATGGCTCAACTGGGTTCTCAGTCCAAGGTCCCACTTGATGGGAATCAGGGGTTTACACAACTGGACTCTCTTTTGGAGATTCTGGAGAAGCTAAGTCTACACTCATTTGGGTGTTGGTAGAATTCAGTTCTTTGCCAATGTAGGACCATTTCTTAGCCACTTAAATCCTAGTTAGAATTGCCCACCTTCCTTCTCATGAGGCCCCCTCCATTTGCAAATCCACAGTGCTTGGAATCCTTAGAATGCTTGAATTCTGACTTTTTTTTTTTTTTGCCTATTTTAAAAATCGCATTGTTTGTTCTCTTCTTATTGATTTGAGAGTTCTTTATTCAAAATACAACTTCTATATTAGATATGTAATTTGCAAACATTTTCTCTCCACCTGTGGGTTGTCTTTTTATTTTCTTAACTGTTTTTCAAAGAGCAGAAATTCTTAATTTTGATTAAATCCGATTTATCTTTTTTTTTAAGATCATGTTTTTGGTGTTGTGTCTAATAAATATTTGCCTAACCCAGGGTCACAAAGGTTTCTCCCTGTTTTTCTCGAAAAGTATTATAGTTTTTGGTTTTAGATTTAATCTATGATGTATTTTAATATTTGGGATGAGGTATTTCTCAAAGTTCTTTTTTTTTTTTTTTGGCCTCAGATATCCAATTGTTCCAGCACAATTAGTTAAAAAGTTTGTTTTCCCTACTGAATTGCCTTTACATCTTTATCAATTGACATATATATGTAGGTCTATTTCTGGACATATATTCTGTCCATTGATTCTTTTGTCTACATTTATGCCAATATTAAACTACCTGATTATTGAAATTTATAAGTCTTAAAGTTGGATACTGTAATTTTTACAACTTTGTTCTTTTCAAAGTTGTTACCTACCTCTATTTAATTGCAATATTTTAAAATGCTTTCTTCTTGCTAGTCTAAGCTCCTATCATTTGAGTCTTTTTCCTTCCACCTCTTCTGGATTTATTTATTTCTTTAGTGTATTTATATGTAAGTATTTGATTATGTATGTGTGAGCATTTAGTTTTGTAAATGTGATTGTTTCTGTTCCCTGAGAGAGCTTCTCTCTATATGAGAAGTAGAGTGAACATATATGGCCTAAGATATCAGTTAATAAAATAGAAAGGGCAGGACTAAGATATGCAGGTAACACCCCTTCTAACCAATATCCTTAAAATAATTTTCAGCTTGTATTTCTCTTTATGTTCAAAATGAGAAATGTATTATACGCATTGAGTAGAACAATACTTTAACTTAACTGGAATTTTCACTCACATCTGAACTGTTACATGGATAACATTATCACTAGCATTCACAAGAGATAAGTAATTTAATGGATATAGGTACAAGTTCCTTTCTAGTATTTCACATTTCTCCTCTTTCTCATTCTCTCAATCTCTCCCTCCCTTCTGCTTCTCCCATCCTGCATTCTTGCCAGCTGGGAAACTCTTGCCAATATTTCCCATTTTTATGTGGTTCCTGTTCTATCGTCAGTTTTACTTTTGTGACTTTTCAAAACAAGAAGGCATCTTTAGAAACATCTTATAATGTTTAAACTTGAGTTGTAAATCACTGATTCTCAGCAAACAGCATATATCATGTGTTCTAGTCCGTTTTAACATTTCACCGGACAATAGCTACAGACCTCAGTCTCAGGGCTAACAGCCTGGTCAATTTTTGCACTACGCCACCTACTTCACAGAAGCATGCCACAGAAATACCCAGTAAAGATAGGTTGATGTTGACCCAAAGTGATTTTTGAGTTGCAATTCAAGGCATTGATCACCTTTACATCTTGCCACTTATGAAAGGAGTCAAATATGCACTGTATTTCCAGTTTATTCCAGTTGTGATTTGGCATCCTCAATGAATCAGAGCATCCTTTCCCCTGGCACTAGGTACAAGTGCCAATTTCTTTGCCCAAATAACTCTACTACAAGCCAGCACTCTGGCTGTCCACATGTATGTATGCTATCCCTTCTATGAATTCCATGTTTCTCCTAATCTCTTTCTGGGCTCTCTTACTATTTCTCTTACCCACTGCCAAATTAAGTAGGATTTCTGAAGTAGAGACAGTGAAAGAAAGGTGTTTATATTTGTTGAGCACCTACCACGTACCAGCACTATCCAAGGTATTTTAAATATATTATGTAACGTAATTCTCACAATAGTCTGGCCAGATGAATATTTTTATTGTCTTCTTTTTTTTTTAATTTATTGGGGTGACAATTGTTAGTAAAATTACATAGATTTCAGGTGTACAATTTTGTATTAGATCACCTATAAATCCCATTGTGTGTTCACCACCCAGAATCAGTTCTCCTTCCATCACCATATATTTGATCCCCCTATTGTCTTCTCACAAATGACAAAATTGAGGGTCAAAGGCATTACATACCTTGCTCTAGATGGCATAACTAGTAAATAATGATTCAGGGTTCTAGACCATATCTGTCTTGTTCCAAAAGTCTTTTACTTTAGTTTCCATCTTATACAACGTCCATCTATTAACAGTATTGAGAACCATTTTCAGATGGTAGTGACTTTTTTATATTCTTTCCTTCAAGGCCTTGTAAAGTGAAGGAATGGCTTTTGGGAGCACTTCAAAGTGTCTTCTTTCTTGCTCTGGTGAGATTTTTGTGGGATAAATGAATGGAAACACACAGAACCTGGGCCATCCAAATGCAACAATGTTTAGGTTTTGCGTCAATAACAAAAAGTCCAGATGACTACTGGATTTTGTGAGGATAGGAAGAATTTGGAATATAAAAGACTGTATGAATTGAATGAATTCCTGCAGAGAACACCAAAAAGCTACAATTCAGGCAGGGAATGGCCTAAGTCCCCCTGTCATCTTGAGAGAGAAGCAAGGGGATTTCATTTGGCACAGACATCAATAAATGCCTTTTTTCAACTATTATGTAAATCGAGAAAAAAATCAGCCTTGAGGCCAGAGGCAGAGAATAAAGAATACAAAATATATACAAAGATGCATAAATTACATGTCTTATCTCTTCCTCTTATGAAAATTACCTCTTAAAATTTATGTTTTATAACAGAAACACCAGATAACAAAGAAGTAAAAATTGGCTATTCATCCCTGGAAAACTATCAAAGATGCTGGAAACAATTATTCAGTAAAAGCAATTCAAAACAAAACAAGAGAAAATTCTTTTACTAATATATATAGATTCTTTTGTAGAAGTCTAGAACTATATTATATTAAATAAAGCATCATTCATTAAAAGTGATTCTGGGAGTGATTACCGGGGGCTGGGGTAAGAAGAAATGGGAGTTTTTATTCAATGGGTATAGAGTTTCGGTCATGCAAAGTGAAAAACTTCTAGAGATCTGCTGTATAATAACGTGCATATCATTAACAGTACTGCACACTTCAAAATTGTTGAGAGGGTAGATTTCATGTTATGTGTTTTTTACCACAATTTTTTTTAAAGTGATGCTTTAAATGATAATGAATGATTGCAGAGTACCCCTTTTTATGCCATTTCAGGTTGTCAGATAGCATGGGAATAAACACTTATTATTCATTTGGGTATGTTTTTGAAGTTACCTTACTAAATATATTTTTAAATACATATTACAGCATATCTCTGTAATACCAACACTTATTTCAATAAGCTGATTATTGGTAGGATAACTTCAATAAAGCAGGAACATGTATTTAAAGGCTACTTTTTCAAACAGATACAAGCAGGAATCATATGAAACTACAGTTACAATCTAAGTGTTTTCCTGAATGTCAGCAAAATAAATTTTTCATCAAAGCATTGTCTTAGGAGAGGTTATGTCCTAGCTCAGATCACTTAGTGAAGCTAAAATATTATTTAAGATAGGACCTTTTTAGGAAAAGAGTCAATAAAAATTATTTCTACTTCCTATAATTCACAGATTGCAACTTATTATTAAAGTATAGGGCCCCCAAACTAAGGGGCTACTTGATTATGCTTCTTCTATGTCATATAAAGACTATATCTTTGGAATGTAAAAGCCGGTAAGAACAGGATGCTACGTTATCCTTGCCAGTCCCTTAAAATCTAAGTTCCAAATCAAAAATTTTTTTCTTTGAAATCTCATCCAGCCTAAGTCTTACTGAAAGCATTGAAAGCCATCTTTAGAATATAAAAGCAATCTAGAATTATTTTTCAGCACTTGAAACAATATACCTTACCTTTCTTTTAAGATCTTGTGTTCAGAGATTTGATTTTCACAAACAGAGCTGATCCATGGATTGTTTTAGGCTAGCAATAGAGGTAGGTTTTTATACTTGATACTAAAACAAAGTACACAGTTTTAGCCATTCGGCATTGTCACAAAGACTATCCATATTAATTAAGGTAATTGCAGGGTGACAGGGTTACAGCCAGACTGACTCATAGGGAGCAGCAGTTTCAAGAGTCTTAAGGTATATAATAAAGATTTTCCAAGATTGACTTTATATGTACATTTACCTGAAACAAATTAATGAAAATTTGTGTTATGTTTTAGTGCAAAATCTACCCATAAATATCAGGATAAAATGTCATCATAGTTAAAATCAAAGTAAGCTTCACCAATACATTAGACCTACAGATTAAAACTATAATAAATAATTTCCCCGATAATCCCATATACCCACTTAGAAAAATAGATCCTGTACCATGGTACTATTTTAAAATTATTTAGCTCTAGCTTCTTGAGCTCCACTCAACTATAATCACAAGTCACCTTTCCATTCAGATTTGACCCCAACCAAAACCAGAAACAATTCTCACCAGGGCAGAAAATACATCTGCACCATTAGCAAGTGGAGGGGACCTGGGGTCCACATGCTTCCTCTTCACCCCCACCATTTCCCTACTGAATCAATGCTTTCCCCCACATCCCGGTTGTGTTGACTGAATATGTGTATATGACCAGACATCTGCTTTGGTTTTCTCTCATCATTTTTAAACCCATCTGGATGTAGAGCTTTTCCCTGCACCCAAGCCCACTTGGCTGGGGTCCTGACATCCTGCCTCGTTCTGACAGGCTTGTCAATGAAGGCTGAGTTCCGTTACCTGGACCCTCCCGCTACTCAGGGAGGTTCTGCTATATATCACTTGAAACCACAGTTCCATTCGTCTCTTGACTTTTAGTATAGCCTGATGCCTATGGACTCCTTTGGCTGTGTTCCCACCCAGCAGATTGAATCTTCTTGGATAGCCATACCTGCTGGAATCAAGCCCAAGTTCATCAAACAACTTTGGATGCTGTATGTTGGACTGTAAGAGAATTCCCTCATGAAGTCACCCAACAGCTGGGGTAGTTTTTCATTCCACAGTAACTGCTTTTTTACCACCCTCAACCTTCTTGTGCTGCTGAGGTCCCAGTGTGCCTTACTTCTTTATATGTTTCCATTCACCATTCTGTAAATACACACACATTGAGTGTGGTATTCTCAAATGTTACACATGACAGCTGAAGAACGTCATGGACTGTTAAACAATTCATTTATTTTACATTTGCATTTATAGGTCTAGTAATAAAATGTGATACTGATTTTTTACATTGGCAACTACGTAGACCTTAAATGGTAGGATTATTAATTGATTGATTTTTATAAAATTAATAAGATTTAAATACTTTTGATTTAAAGTATTTATATTTACTAATTATAATTTATATTTTCCCTTATAATGAAAATTTAGGAGAAATATATTTTAGTTTGAAAGCAAAATAATTTAAATGTATATTTTTACATGAAATTAATCTTTTTCATAAAAGCATATTTAAATTTTGTATACTTTGAATATAATTACTTATTTATTTAGCACTTTAAATCATTAGCATTACCAGAAAACAAATTGTTTTTGATTTCAAAAACATAATTAATGAGTTTGCTGAGATGAATGAAAAAAATAAATTGTATAGAAAACATATAATAATGTATGTATTATGTTGTTTGTTATATGACTTAATCAAGACATCATTAACCCATCAACTGTTCACCTGACATAAGCAATAATAGTCAAATTCATTCAGCTTTGGTATTTTGCCAAATTCAAGTCATATGAAAAACATAGCTTTATACATATTTTCTGATTTTGTTGTTCTGAAGGTTACTTGTCACAGTAGAAGGAAAGAACTGATTGCTTGATTTAAAAGGTAGATGGTACATAAGCCTCCATTTATACTCTTGCCTTGGTCTCCATATATGTTAGGGGCAGGCCTAAGTTGCAACTTTTTATCACAAGAGCTAAAAATTAATGTTAAAATAGAGTGATAGGACTTTGCTCTAATTTCTTAGCTTTGGTTGTTGTTTTTATTTGTCTGTCTATGTTGATACAGCTGAAAGTGGAATTCTACTTTCTAGACTAGCGTTTATGTGAACTTCTGATTACTGATGTTGAGGTATTTTGAACACCCTTCTAAAGAATGTCACAGAAATACTCATTTGTTTTGTTTGATTCTTCTATGGAATACAATATTTCATATGAGAAGATTTCTCTTCATGGGTAGGTCTCCTGCACTTGAATCAAAGAAATGCTGTGACTTGTCAGAATGTGATGCAGGTGGAAGGGTTATGTGTGTGTCATAATCTGTGTATCTTCATTTCTTGGCAGCTTTGTTGTCCAGTAGAGGAAAAACTTAGGAACAGCTGAAATCTGTTTCTTATCATCATATTTTCCAGAGAATGGAGCAAGTCCTCTTGTCATCTGTTGGCTCAATATCCATCTATGCCGTTCGTTCTATAAGATTTCCCTTGAGATAAAAATGTTGAAAGACAGCTTCATTCCTTTCGTGCTCCAATTCTTTGCAGAAGACCTGCTCTATAAATGCACATCACTTGAGTAGGATTGCAAGTTGCCCAATTCTCAAGTGATCTGTTTTAAAATTTTAATTTGTAAAATAAAAATATTTAATCCTTTCACCATAATATAACCCAGTTATTTTATGTGTCCTGTTATTTATCTTTCCCTGTGTGTTCTGTATAAATCTGCTTTTATAAACTATGAAAACTACTTTAAGAAAAGCGTATATTTCCCAAAGATGGCATGCAGATATCATACAGGGCACTTTTGAACAATCCTAAACCATAGCAAGTCATTATGAGAAGAGACACAGGACTTCCTGGGAGACAAGGACTTCAGTAGAGTTGACAGTATGATTTTGTGCAGTGACATGTCCCTTTCTCCAAAAAGAAGTGTTAGATGCAATATTCTGGCCACATTCCCAGTTGGTTAATCGTATGTTGCTTCTCTAAACTCTGCCACTTCCATCACATTCACTGTCCTAACACACTTCCTATCAGGAATGGTTGTGTTGATGTGCCAGTTAAAACAGCTGTTGCATCTGATGTCTGAGAAGCTGTGATCAGGAGAGCAAAGAGATTCTCCAATATATTGTCAATGTAGAAGTTAGAGATATACCAGATAAATAAATAAGTTTCTTTTGAAGTATTCCCAACTGCTCCTCATTTATTTTAATATATTCCTTTACCCTACCACAACTTGTTTATTAATTTTCCAAAGGCAACCTGGTTACTTATTTTGAGCTTTCAAGATTTCCCAGACTTTCCAATGAGAATAGACATACTGACTCCTCTTGGTGATTACACTAAAGGCTGATTACTTTTATCAATTATGTTGTGTATATAAAGACAGCACCGCAAAAGCCATATATTGAACACTTTTTGTTAGCATAATGCTATTTTACCTAATACATGATTCCTGCCTTTAGGACACCAAAATTTTGTTTCCAAATAGGTATTTTGATCACAAAATAATCTTTACTTTTATTCTTTAAATAATAAAATCTATCAAGTTTTCCATTTCTGGACAGGGAAGAAATAAGAACTGTATTCTGATTACAATTAAGTATGCATCTTGTTTGATGCTTTCCTCCTCTTCCACACTGAGAAAAAAGATTTTTAAAAATCCAGACAGCCTGAAAATGTGCCAGTAGATTGAAAAAATAAAAAATGAAAACCAGAAATTGTTCCTTTTATTATGGTAAACAGTAAATTCCCAAAACACTGCCGGCACCCAGTGGTTGCATAATAAGTACTTGCTGGACGGAATTATTCCACCCTTTCCCTGCATTTATCTCTATAAGAGGCAGTTTAAAATAAAGAATCAATTTGAGCATTGATTTTTTTTTTTTTTTTTAAATCTTGGCCTCTATGATAAAGTCCAACTTAATAGCATATGTTAAATCGCTAACTGTTAGAATGTGATGAGTACCAACAGTGGAGAAAAATATGCTATAGTTATTTATACACACAGTCTTTCTATTTTTAAATATTTTTTCAGTTGCTAAAATGGAACTATAAACCAGAGGACAACACATTCTTTTTCTCTACCACCAGATGCACATAACAGAACTACTGCTTGCAAGGAGGACACTTGTTATTTCATCTGTGATCATTAAGAAATCACATGGAAAGTGATTATGTGGTCTATGTCCTGGTGACCTGTTTTAAAGCAAATAAACATTAATCTGTATTCTCTGAGTTTTGATTTGTAGACAATGATCACTTAGAATGAGGAAGACAGTTTCAGAAAGGTTATGATTATCATAGATCTAAAACGGTATTGGGACAGTAGGCCCGTTTAAGTTATGCTACAAAAATCTTGCTGGAAGTAACTGGACTGTTGTTTAATGTATAGTGAAGCATCTATAGATGTCCCAAAGATTTTGTATAAAGTAGAATTCATTAGCTTATTCAGTCTACCATGTATTTACAGAAGTTTTTTGAGAATTTTTTAAACAAAAGACGTTAGGGCTATAAAGTTAAGTATGACGTAGCATAATTCCTACCATCGAGGAATGCAAAAATGAAGTGACTATCATCGCCCCTCTGGTAGTTCGCCATGGCTGCCACAGCTTAAGCCAAGTTTCTAAGAACAAAGGTAGTTGGTCAATAGTTGTCCAATTGGTTACTATTACACAGAAGTTATGGTGACTTTCCTCTGGATGGTTAACAAGATTAGTGAAAATTCACGACTTTTGCCCTTGGCATTTAAATCCGTAGTCTTGTGATTCTTCAGTCATAGTTTGGCATTCCCTTCTCTCATGTGCACATTACTCTCCTTTTCTAAAAGGTTTATCACATTTGGCATAAATCTCTCTTCCTTTTCTCTCCCTCTAACGCTATTTTAGTGGATGCAAATCCTAGTCCCCCAAATAAGGTAAGTAAAGAACATCACATTGTTTAAATAATTTAAACAAAAAGAAATCTAACTGCAGTCATATTGCACTGGGTTGTTTGGAAACTAAAACTCAAGTCATTTGATGGCCAACTGTTTTTGTTTTTTAGCCCCTCTGGGTTTTCTTGAGTATCACATGGCTTATGTGGCTGATGAAAATGGAAGGGGAGCCATTCATGCTCAGTCTGTCATGGTTGCAGGAGGTCGCCTGTCTAAGGCCTTGAAGGTCAGCAGCCTCTTTGTCATTCTTGGGACCCAAGAATCTCATCGGTGCCAAAATCTCAAGGCCAAATGTTCAGACTTGCAGGGTCCACTAAGCTTTTTTTAAGTGACTGAAAAATCCCCACTAATCTCATGAGACTTTAATCTGAGATATCAAATGTATTTTAATTGATGTATATATTTAGACAGGAAGAGGGGGTTGTCTTCAGATACTTTTGCTTTTGTTGTGCCCCAAAAGCCCCTCTTAAAACATGGGAGCCCAACGGCCCTAGATAAGTTCTAAGTTCTCAAGAGAGGATAGAAAGTAATAAAGAACAAAACATAATATCTCATATTCATCTTGTTTCTCTCTCTCTTTCTGAGGACTTAACGATCTTCTGGTTTCTTTTTCTTTCTTTTAACATAATTACTGAACGCCTGCTAGGGGCCAACCTCACAGACATCCTTAGAGGCTAATATTATTAATTCCATCTGTAAGTTGAAGAAACTGAAGGGCAGAAAATACAAACGAAGTAGGAGATCTGAAATTTGAAATTTTGTTTACTGATTTCAAAGGAAGTGTCGTTGAAATGAAAAGAAATATCCAATGTGGGACTAGAACTCCAGCGCTGCCACACAAATGCCCACAAAGTGGGTGATCTTAACAAAGTTGCTTCACCTCCTAGCTCCCCAATTTGTTATCCAGAAATTGTACTTGCTCATAGAGTTTATTTGGGTATTAAATGAGATAATAAATGATAAACTACTTTGTGAAGTTCAAAGTACAGTACAAAAATAAGACACTTAGATCATTCTATAATATTATGTCTTCACAAGTTACACACACAAGGTGATCAATGTTTGGTAGTGATTAGATAGCTAATGAGCTGATTGAGATATCCCCAGGAAGTCCACAAGAGACAATCTCTGTATAGAATAATAGGGAGCTGATTCTAAGTGAGGAAGCGATAAGATAGACTATCCAGAGCATCCAAAGGGTTGACACAGAAAAGAAAGTAATAGGCTCCCTTGGAAGAGATAAAGTTCTGCTAATTCTTAGCAGAGTGAAAACAGTATTAAAAATCACACTCAGTGATCTCAGGCTAATGATACTAGAGATACTCTCTAAGCATGGCTGAACATCAATTAAGAAATAGAGATCAAGTGAAGAGTCATCTGTAAAGAATCTACATATATTAAATATGAAATTTAAAAATCTAAACATCCTGACAAAGCAAGTTATAGACTTTAGTGAGACTAAAATGGCAGTATGTGTTATGACTAAAGACAAAATAATACACAAACAAAAAAGGAAGAATAATAACCAGAAAACCTGTAATGTTTTCTATTTTTATCATGTCTAGCATACACTAGGTACAGTGCCAGGTATATTTGAAGGTAATTGTTAGATTGTCATGTGCTTGGACTCCATTTACATTCAATCCAATTGACACATTATAGACAGAAGTGAGAGACTGAAACAAGACTTCTTTGACTAGTAATAATAATTATTCATTTTTATTGAGCAATTACTGAGGGCTTTACAGGGATTAATTAAACTAATGTAATAATGCTTTGAGGCATGCTCTCTTATTGTCTCCATTTCACAGATGCAAAGGGATGAAACAGATATATAGTAAGTGGCAGATGAGTGTTTGAATCCCAGAAGTCTGCCTTCAGGATATGGCACTTAACCACTACGCTATAAAGTTGGACAAGAGAATTTAACTTATCCCTGAAGCCAGAAGAGTCCTTCTAATATAACAGTCCAGGTATCTCTGGACTGTCACTTTGTGAATTTGGGCTTACAGAGCATCATGGAGAATTATTACCTGTCTCAAACCACATCGAGCACAGAGAGGCCAAAAGGCCAAAATACTGAGTAACTACTGGATTTCTACCCAGATCTGTGATGTGTGCCATTCTGAACCAAGACTCCTAAGAGGGAGTTTTGTCCCTCACGCTATCTTTCCCTTTTGTCCAGTAGGATGCAGATAAGTACGGGCTAAGGGCCAACAGAACCACAGATGAAAGGATTCTCCACCTCTGAATCACAAGATCATGTGTTGGAAATGCACCCACCAACCAGGAATACCTGCCTTGGACAGTTGCAGCGAGAGAAATAAACCTTAATTGCAATTGAGCCATAACACACATTAGGGGCCTATTTGTTATTGCAGCTATCCTTATCCTAACCAAAATAGAGGAGTAGAAAAATAAAGGCCATTTGTATATATCAAGCTTTAACATATTATTTCTACCCAATAGAGTAACATGGATTAATGGATATCAGGCTCTTGTCATTTCAGCAATTGTATAAATTGCTTCTCATCCTGTGGGGACAAGACAGTGAGAAAGGTGGAGAAAAAAACAGCACGAACCTTTAATCCAATATCTTTAAGAGGGAGATGTTTCTATTCTGGGACAGAAACGTGTGGAGAGTGAGAAAATTTTCTCTGTTCTGTAGGTATTATTTTCTTTGTTTGAGATATGAGAAAATTGAGGTACAAAGAGGTTAAGTAACTTGTCTACATTTGCTTCTAGTTATATTATTATTTGTGAGACAATTTGATTACATGACAGCAAAACAAAAGGTCTGAGAAGCAAAACATGTCAGATGTGAACATAATTATAGAGATGTGAACACACATTCATTTACTACAGACTAAAATTGGGGAAGAAACTTTATAAGCAAAATGCCAATAAAAGTATAAACCAGAATACAATAGAGTTGTCCATTGTACTTTCTTACTATAAACAGTAATCCCTGTTAAGTGTTTGACTATAAACTACTTTTCTCTTAGAAAAAGAATATTTAGAGAACATTATAAGAAATTAAGGTTTGACTCCTTGATTTTGAGGAAGAAGGTCATATAACAGAGCAGTCCAGGTTTTCGAGAAATTCAGAATCTCTCCCTTAAAATGGGTCTTGACTGCTAGGCAATTATTAACTTATACCATGTTGATTCCTTAGAACTGCATATAGTCCTTATTCCCAACGATTTCCATCTTCTTCAAGGTCTGGATCTCTCCAGAATTTTGGCATAGCAGAACCTTGCTTTTTGTTCCATGGAAAATAAGTAAGTAGTACGGAGGCTGGAAGTGGGGTTTGTAGGAGGGAGAGTTTGGCAGGATGTAGCCCTCTGAAAGTGACAAAGGCTCCGAGACTCTCTCGTGTGGGATTCTGACAGACTGATTCACCATATCTAAATGGATAAAAGTGACATAGCAACAGAATGCCAATTAATGTAAAATATAAACTATAACTGTCTCATTCACGTGATCTGCACCTTCTCTCCTCAGGCGTACCTGTATATGAGAATCCACATCAGTATCGGGAACATTTGAATTTATTTTTTGAAAGGGCTGGCACAGGAATGGGGACACTGAATATCCCCAAGATGAGAGCTTTCTCTTCCTGTAGCCAGGTCACCCCGAATCTGAGTTGCTTGGTAAACAGGAACCAGGGATAGGGGAGTTTGGAATAAATGTTGAACCTTCTCCAGCCTTCCTCTTGGGCCCTCTCTTACTCATTCTCTACCCTTTCCCTAAGCTCTCTCACCCCCACACACCACTTACATCACATACATGACTCACAAATTTATATCTCCTGGGCTCAACCTCTTCTCTGAGTTCTAACCTATCTATTCAACTGCCTACTTGACATTTCCACTTGAGTGTCTCAAAGCCATCTCAAAATAAACGTATTCCCCAAACCAACTTATGAGGTTCCCCCTCAAAACTGTCTCTCCTAGTGTTCTGTCTCAGCGAGTGGCACGCTATTCATCTGGCTGCAGAAGAGTCATCCCCAGAGAGTGATAATGTCCTCTCTATCACCACCCTCATAATGATTATTTCCCAAGTTCTGTTGATTCTAGCTTCTAAAAAAAAGTCTCACCAACCTCCACACTTCAATCCATCACCATCAAGAAAATTGTGTTCAAATTACCCTCATCGCTCACCTGGCCAACTCTAATGGCCTCCAATTGATTGCCACGTTTCCATTCTCCAATTCATCCCTCATATTGTAAGTCTAATGGTTGATTTAAAACATATTGTACTACCTTCAGCCCCACTAGCGATGATTTCCCACTGCTATTAGGATAAATAAATACAAATCCCCTAAATGCCACTCGAGGTTCTGCATGTCTCAGGGCCCCACTCTGACTTCATCTCCGTCCAGCCTCACAGCTCCAACTACCCCAGTTTTCAGTCTTTCATATTTAATACACTCCTACTAGACCCAGAAACTTGGCACAAAGTGTTCCTCCTGTCTAACACACTCTTGTCCCCATCCCGTTCATGGAGTTAGTTACCGCTGCATATTTCCAGATATTGGTTCAAATAGCACAACCTCAAGGAATCCCTCACTGGCCTCACTGACTAGGACAGATTGCCCTCGTCTGGGCTCTCATGGCCCCATTTACCTGCTTCACAGCATTTACCACCGTGGCCATTTTATATTTGTGAGCTCCACAATAGAAAGAATTGTGCCCGCTTTTACTCATGATTTTGTATCCCAGTGATTTGCACAGTTTATAGTTACTCAATAGTATTTGTCAAATGACTACATAAAAAAATGATGAGTGGAATATACACTGGTGGCACTGGGATGAGATGTCTTGATACATCGCTCTCCCCCTAACAATGGGCGCGCATGAAGAACCAGACTTTGAAGTCAGATGTTGTCCCTTGTACCAGGACGCCCTGGATCTCATGGGCCCTAGAGCCAGGCTGTCTGGGTTAGGACTCATACTCTATCACTTAGTTGTATGGCCAGGGCGAGTTACTCGACTGCTCTAAGCCTCAGTCTTCTCATCTATAAAACAGGTACTTCAATAATTGGATAACTATGAGAATTAAATAATACTGAGGCTGCAAGCACTAAGTTCTCAATAAACGTTAGTTATTCTATTATTAATATTATAGTTTCTCTCTTTATTTCTGTACTTCTAAGTCCGGTCAGTGGTTTCATACTCTGACTGATTTAGTCTTTTGGTAGTTATGTTAGTATTTAAAGTCAGCATCTCCTGTCTTTTGAGAGATGGAGGCCAGCATGCAGTATAATGTAAAAGGATGAAAACCTCACCCCCACCCCCAAAAGGCAAAACCATGCTTCTCATGTATAGGAATACAGACCTGTGATCTATGCAACATATAATCTGATCTTCCTTACTACCCCCCATCTGAAGGGAGAGTCCCTGTGGAGGGTTGCGATGACTTCCTAATCTTCTCTTCTCCAACTGAGCTATCCCGGTTCTTACCCATATAACACTGTTTCTAAACTCTCCCTAACTCCCTTCACAGCCTAGTTCAATTACATTCCTTCTTATGGATGGTGTGCTCGGAACTTAATACAATGCATGAAATGTGGTCTAGTGAAGTGCCTTGCTCACCCCTGGCCAGTAATAAATAACTTGTCTGTTTATAGATATAGTTCTAATAATGCAGCCTATTTTAAATTGAGAGTCAGCAAAGGTGTCTGGGTTGATAGTGTCTCCTTACAATTCATGTCCTTCCCATACCTGAGAATGGGACCTTATTTGGAAATCAGGTCATTGAAGATATAATTAGTTAATATGAGGTCATGCTGGAGTTGAATAGGCCCTTAATTCAATATAAATGGTGTCCTCACAGGAGAGAAGAGACACAGAGAAAGATACAGATGGGAGAATGCCATGTGAAGACACAGATGCAAAAGGAAAGATGGCCATATGACAACAGAAGGGGACATGGGAACTATGAAGCTGTAAGCCAAGGAATGCCAAGGATTGTCAGCAACCTGCGGATGCTAGGAGAGAAGCATGGAACAGATTCTCCCTGTGAGCCTCCCAAAAAGAAGCAATCTGGCCAATTTTGAGCTTGATTTTGAGCTTCTGGCCTCAAGAACTGTGAGAAGATAAATTTTTGTTGTTTAAGCCTCAAAAAGAAATTAAATTAAAATTAAAAAATAAACTTAGTATTTCCTGTTGGTATGCCCCCCTCCCTCCTATTCCCACCATTCCACACATGCCTTGAAGCAACAGACTGTGTTAGGTGACTTTCCATGTTTATGCTTCGCTCTACTACGTGTTGGTCTCATAATTCTCCAGCATTCAGCTTCTCAAGACCATCTTGCCATAGCCCTCAGAACTAACCAAAAAAGGAAAATGTGGCTGGATCTGTATTTAATTCTTGCCACAGGCATTCATATTGTACTTGTCTCGATGACAAGTCTAAAGGCTTTTGAAAATGAAACAACTTTGTTTATCTTCCTCTTATATTATTCCAAAAGACACATATTTAAGGACAACTGAAAATAAGGATAGATATGACAAGTTTCTACCTGCCCTTCCTTGGGGTATTATATTGAGGTGGTAAAATTAAAATTTGGCACATTATTTGCATGTAGTTAAGAGCACAACACTCAGTGTGTATTCTCTTTCACTCTGTGAGACTCTATTTCCATTGATGTTATCATGAATGCTCTGCCTACCAACTCTGATAGTCTCTGCCCTCCTTTTTGCAGAGGGGGAGCCGTGAAAGTATTGCGGTCTTTGTTTTCATTTCAAATACAGGGAGATCTCTCTAAGGAAATGTTTTTCCAAAGCATGCCAGTCTCACCAACCTGATGCTTCTCAAAGTCCCGCCCTTCAAACCGCATGAGAGAGCAAGGCCGCTGCTGTGATTCTGAGTTAGACATCCTACTATCACTGAGTAAGTCACACTTGGCTTCGTTAGTGGCAGCCATTATTTATTCAGGGCTTGCTCTATGCCAGGTGTGGCTCATGGTATCAGAATTCTCCTTTACTCAGGGGCCTGGACTAGTGGTCAGAATAGGACTGACCCTGAATAAAGCAATTCTGACTACATGCATATCTTGAAGAATCTTCTACATCTATATAACATTGTAGCTAGAAAACCAACCTACATTCTCTATATTGCTGTAAAATGGGATGCCTAAAACAAAAATCCACAATAAAAAACCAGTGACTGCAGTCTCAGTAAGGGACTGTCAGAAGGAAAAATTGTTGCTATTAAAAAATTATGGGAAAAGCAGAGACATTAATTTTACATGTCTTATATTACCGTGTTTACAATCTGTTATGTTTTAGATAAAGGTCTAGAAAAGATTTCTCATACTTTGTATGCAGCTTAGTTTCAGTGTACTCCTCCAGGGGAAAATAATAAGGAAAAAATCAAATAAATATGTTTGTGCATAAGGAAAAAATAATTTGGTTGCCAAAGGGAAAATTTATCAGTTTGAAAGTTACTCTCTAGAGACAGTTTTTGTGAAATCAAGGTTTGCTTTTTTTCTTCTTCAAAACTTCTTTGATCTTCCATTTTGTCATTTGTGGAAAAGCTCAATGTCATGAAAAGTATCAAAATATATAATCATTAAAAGCCACGAGTTCTGAAAGAAAACATATGTAAAATATCAGGAATTCAACTTCCTAAAAAAATACCTAATGTATCCAAAATCAAACCAATCTGTTATATTAAAATTAAGATAAAAATAGCAAAACACTCTTTCTGTGTTCTTTTAGAGCAGGAGGATTTAATCTCCCATCTCTAGGGAATCTATGGTTAGATGATGGACTTCAGGGTGTACCTGAGCCTCATGAATTTGATTACAAAATTTTAAATGTGGGCGTATTCACTTTCTTCTGAGACAAGAGTCTACTATTTCATCAGATTCTCAAAGGTCCATCTCAAAACTAAGATACACTGCAAAGGGAACTCCATTCCAAAGTTTTTAATATAAAAATTTGAATTCTATGAATCAGGTAATAATTAAATACTGAAAAATGGAAATATTTATTTTCTTTGGCATATAAGAAATAATAAGTTCCTTTTGGCTTATTATCTTTCAAGAAGCTAAGGAACAGAAAAAGAGAAATAGAATATTTCTTATTAGGAAAGGGTAGTATAGCTACACCTTAGGGAAAGGAATGAGGGGCAAAGAGTCAAGGAATCTTAAAACATTCAGTACATTTTCCTAATGATATGACATTTCATCCAGTACCTCCCGGATTAATTACAATGCCCACTTCTGCTAATCTCTAAACTTCTTGAAAATCATTCTATTCTCCTTCCTCCTTCCTCAGCATGTCTGCCACTATCTGTTGTCTGGTGATCTCCACAGTTTTCCTGCTCAGCTCGCTCTTCAAAGAGGGAGGAACTTTGCACATCTCTAATTTGTGATTCAGCTAGTTGAGTATATAGTCTAAAAGTCCTATCATTCTTTTGCATACGGCTGTCCAGTGTTCCCAACACCATTTGTTGAAGAGACTATCCTTTCTCCATTGTGTATCCTTGGCTCCCTTGTTGAAGATCAGTTGACTGTATATGTCTGAGTTTATTTCTGGGGTCTCTATTCTGTTCCATTGGTCTATATGTCCATTTTTATGACAGTACCATACTATTTTTGATTCCTGAAGCTTTGTAACATATCTTGAAATCAGGAAGCGTGATGCTTCCAACTGTTTTTCTTTCTCATGGCTATCTGTGGTCTTTTGTGGGTCCATATCATTTTTAGGATTGTTTTTTTTCTGTACAATGTAGTTGGTATAGTTAATAATTCTGTACTGTACATTTAAAAGTTTGCTAAGAGAGTAGATCTCATGTTAAATGTTTTTATCACAATAAAAAAAATGAAATGAAAGCCATATCAAAGCAGCATGTCATACGCTAAACATATGTGTTCCTCCCTCTAAGCCTGGAGTTTCTCCAATGGTCACTGTCTCAATAAAGACCTCATCCAGTTACACAAACTGGAAATTGAGGACCCATTCTTGAAACTTTTCTCTCCCTTATTCTCATTTCCTGTTTTTCACAAACTCCTGTCAGTTTTAAACCACTCTCATTTTTTTCCCCTTTTCTCTGTCTTTACTATATCCCTCCTGCTTCAGGCAACCCTCATCATTTGCCTTGATGAGAAATGTTCCATCCTGCTAGCTTCCTATCTTGTTGCTTTCTTACAAACCATCCTTTCTGTGGCAGCCAGAGTTATTACTCAGAAACGAAAATCTTGTCATCACTCATGGATGCAAATTCCTGAGTAATGCTGCCCTTGACTTGTTCCCATATAATCTTTTACCGTTCTCCTTGCTCTCTACAATCCAGTTCTACCGGTTTTTCGATTTCTCAAAACTGTTGCGGCCTATGTCTGCTCAAGGCCTTTGTACAGGTCATGCTTTGCTTGAGACTTTTGTACAACCACACTCCATGGTTTCCCTGGCTCCACGTCCACTCTGAGTTACCACTCCCTTCCTTCAAACAGCAGCACATACATCACTCCATGAGGAAGCGCCCATTGCCACCCCTCTCCAAGGTCAGTTAGCCCCCCTACTTCCATGTTCACAGTCCCTTCTTTTTTCTCTTATAATAGGTAGGACAGTTTGTAATTTCATATGTGTGTGGTTATTTGAAAACTGTCTCCCTCTACCTCTTCCTACTTAGCTAAAAGCTCCAACATTGTCTGTTTTACACACCAGTGTCATAAAACTACTATTTTATTCCAAATAATATTGAATAATGAGTGAATGAATGAATGGGTAGTTCTGATCTTTATGAAGAAACTATACAATATGAGAGTGAGAGCTAAAACATATAAAGAAGGAGATTGCAGAAAAATCTTACTGGCTTCTTCCTTACCTTTCTTCATGGTCATTTTTATTTTTTTTAATTTTATTGGGGAACAGTGTGTTTCTCCAGGGCCCATCAGCTCCAGGTCATTGTCCTTCAATCCAGCTGTGGAGGGCGCAGCTCAGCTCCGAGTCCAGTTGCCGTTTTCAATCTTAGTTGCAGGGGACGTAGCCCGCCATCCCATGTGGGAATCGAACTGGCAACCTTGTTGTTATGAGCTCCTGCTCTAACCAACTGAGCCATCCAGCCGCCTCAATACCAAAAGTAATACTTTTAAAACAACAAATTAATAAGGATGAAAAGAAACTGCACCGATAATATCTGATTAGTAACAAGGTTAGAAATGAGAAGCTAATCCAGCCTGAACCAAAGTTGTCCCACCTAAGATTTTCTAAGTGGATCTTATGGAAAGAATCCTTTTTCCTCTCTGGTCATGGAACCTTAAGGATGTGACCCCAAAGTTGCTGCAACCATGTCCTTTGTCCAAAGAGGAAACCTAAAAGAACAAGGCCAACATCCAGAAAAAAAAAAGCAGAAAGAGAGCGCTGCTATAGGAGAGTCTTCTTTTGACTCTGAAGTTACCATTTTTTTTCAGTTATTTTCATTTTGGGAGATACTCATACTTCAGTATCTTTCCAATAAATCAACCTTTTACACCTTAACTAGCTCAAGTTGAGATTTGTTACTTGCATCTAAAAGGCTACACTGATACAATATAGATGCAAGTTTTTTGAGGTCTTGGTTAAAAGAGAAATACTAAAAATCTTTGCTACACAAGAATGAAGATCTACTCTCCTAAAGAGGGAAAAATATGTGATAAATAACTGAATAAGCGTATCTACAGAGAAGAGAATTTCTTATAAAGAAAGGAACCAGAAAATTGAAAATTGCCTCAGGACGATTCTAAACTGCTGGGTTGCTTACCAGTGTTCAGACAGCACTTGATTCTCCACGCTAATAATGTGGAGACGCTGCATAGAAAAATCTTATTTTAGCCATTTGTTTCAGTCACAACTTCATGAGAATTCTTAATAAGGAGCAAAACTGATTTCATTTTCCCCCCACTTCCCATTAGATCTTTGAAAGCATTAATCAATTACTGAAATGGCAAAGAACACAAAAGCAGAAGAGAAAAACAAAAAGAACTGGATAACCCTCAATTTGGAAAACCCATCCCAGGTAACTGAGAGATGACTGACTGATAATAGATCTAATGGATGGAAGTCTTGGATGGAAGTGTTATGAGATAGTAGTCTGGAGAGATAAAAAGAAGAGCAGAAATTGAGGTTAACATTTTGGATATAATCAGGCAGAGGGGAGGAAAAAACTTTATCTCGACCTTTAGGTCCCTGGCTGGGTCTGAAAAATTAAACTGAAAAAGACAGATTAATAGGAGAAAAGTATAAAAATATGTATATAAGTTTTACATGACATAGGAGCCTTCATGGGAAATGAAGACCTGAAGAAACAGTTAGACCTAAGTATTTTTATGCTAGGTTTCGTGAAAACCGGACAGTCATAGGGGAATTTAAGTTCAAGAGTAGGAGGTTCAGTGTTGTAAACTGAGGAAATTTGTCAAGTCCTATTTATTGAGATTCTTCTCAGAGTCCCTTTGCCTTCAGAGATAAGAATGCTCCTTTTCTCCAGGGATAAGAAGGGCACCTCTCACATGAGGGTTTTATGACCTGTTTTAGGGGAGAAGTAGTAGGGAAGGTCAGAGTGACTTTCCTGTTTCTCCTGTTTTCTCAAACTTCTTCAGCTTAAAATCTTCAGTATGCAAAGGTGCCATGTTTTGGGGTAGGATGTACTGAACCCCATCTCAGGTACTGCAAAATGTAATGAAAATAACAATGAAGAACATTCTAGAACATTCTAAAATTATCATGTTGATGGTCTCTACAAGTAAAAATGGTACTTCGTTTTTAATCGTGACCTAGTCATAGAGCCCACCAACATGATAATTTGTTGCCAGCGTAAGGCTTTTTGAAACTGATTTTCAAATAAAACTTCTCCTGGCATTACTGTTTGCAAATATGTTATGGACAGGGAGGTTGTTGCCCTGTGCTGGTCTTCTATTTGAAATATAGATCTGCCTGCCATAAGACAGAATTGTACAGGTAAGTGTAGCAGTTACTACATGTGCTCAGGGCTTAAATGCCGGTCAGGTGACTCACATCAACTTAAGCACATCTGTTCATCTACCTTTTTTCCTGTGGTAATATTCACTTGTGTACATTACAATGGATCCCCACCATGCTGTGAAATGTATCAAAAATAGATTCCAGTGTTTATTTTAGATTTGGGCTGTTTCAAGGGAAGGGAGCAATTGGTATTTATAGCGAGTTATTAAATTCTGAAATAAACAGAATTTGTGTATTCTATTCTGAATTAAAATAACTGGCTGAAACAGAACTTTAAGATTTAAAAACAAACTGTTAGTGAGGAGAGATTAGAAAAAAAACACTAAACGGTATTACACATTTAGTCTTCTAAATTTTGGACACTTGTATTTACCTTTGAGGCAGACCACCCATTTATTTTTAAGGAAAAAACAAACCAAAACAAAACATCACAATGTACATTTTAGTGATGAAATTATAGAACTAGACCCCTCACATTATCCTGAAGAAAGACAGGGAAATTACTTGAATGCAGATGTTTCAGATCTAAGAAATCATTTGTTCTGTCTGGAAATGTAAATTGAGTACCTTTTAGCAGAACCTGGCATCCATGAATTTGGTTGTCTTTGGGAGAAATGGTAATTTTTAAAAACTTCTCAGTGCTATGGACTATTGCTTATTCCCAGAGAGCTGTGGGTGTTCTCCTTCAGGCAACTGTTACAGGAAATCCGTAACTAAGATCACAGGGAGGGCTGGAAACGCCAGCGGGTATAAAGCTCACTCTGGAAGACACCCTGACAGAGGAACCTGAGGCTCCATTTCCGGCTTATATAATATTGAACAACTCGACTGTCCTGACAGTGGACTACTTTCTCCTGTGAGTCATGGAACCACACCCTCGAGGGTGGAGTTTCCTTAAGAATTCCTTAATGAATGTTCCCACTGTCCCCCACAAAGAGAAAGGTTAGACTGGGGACAGGAAATGAGGCAAGCCTTAGTGTGAAATTGTGTCTGAGAAAAGCATTTCTCTCTCAGGCCTATTGGCAGTTTGGTCCAGATTTCTGGAGTGTGGAAGGAAGTCTTGTTGAAGAGTTCAAGAATAAAGGCTTTGTAAACCAAAATTAATTTTGGACTGTAATAAAGAACAGTAAGCATTTATTTGAGTACAATTATACTATATATATACAATTATACTATATTGTACTATATAGTATAATATAAGACTGGGTCTTATATTATAGTAAAATAAGACCAGGTCTTATATTAATTTTTGCTCTAAAAGATGCATTAGAGCTGATTGTCCGGCTAGGTCTTCTTTTCGGGGAAATACGGTAAACAAGTGGGGCATGGTGAGGGAAGCTGAGATTTCAGTCTGAGGTTCTTCCGGGTACACAGAGTATGTGAGGAGACCCTGTCAGCAAATGGCCGCTAGACTCCTATTATTTGTATAATTTTGACCCTCAGTTAAACATGGAGTCTATAAAAGCAGGGTCGACATCTAATGACTCTTTCTTCTTGGGGTTCACACTTTGGAGGTAAAAGAAACTTGATCTGTTACTTGGGAACAAGTTGCTGAACAGTGCTGCTCAAAGTACAATCTGTGTATCAGAAATGGTCCAAGAAATGTGTGTCATCAGTTATTTATGAGAAAGTGCAGAAATGGAGAATTAGAAACGTTTAGAGCAGATTTAATAGTAATTTCATGTCTTTTCGATCTAATAATAAATAAATTGGGGTTGTATTTTTATAGCTGTTTTCATTTCACGTTTTTAGCTATTGGAAATAAAAAGAAAATATTTCTTTACCATAGACAGTTGGAGAGCATTTGTGTAAACTGATCTATTGAATTTACTTATCTGGAAAATATCACAGATTTATTGTAAATAATAAATGAGATGATGTTTGTAAAGTGCTTGGCCGGATACCGAGCACTTAGTAGCCATTCAATAGACAGAAATTAATTTTACCATACGGAATTTGTTGCTATTTAAGTTGTGACTTAAAGAATGAGGAGAAATTTACCAAGTGAAAAAGTTAAAAGTGAAGATTAGTGAGTGGGATTGGGATAAACAAAAATCTGAATTTATGAAAGGGTATGTCAACCTGGCTGAAAAACCTGAAAGTACAAGTCAGAGCCCTGAGAACTAATATTTGTGTGTGTGTGGCCATTACATAATCTGGAGTTTGGTGAACAGTCTTGATCAATAGTCAGGTCTAGTCTCCTTAAAAATTATTTTTAAGGCCCTCAGAATTCCAAGATACATGACTTGTATTTGTACTAATTGTAGTTCTTGAAATATAGCCATTCAAAATACTGGTAGTGTTTGACATTCCCATATTGGTGAGACTCAAAATTATAGAATATGGGCACTGGAGTTTATTTTTTGTATGATGCTAACTGTATCCAAATGCAAAACCAAATTTGTTAAAAGATTATAAAGGAAAGATTGTATGCATTTAAGGAGATTAATTTTTTTATAAGCACTCTATGACATTTTTCACATAATCAATGCTCTTAATTACAAACACACCTCAATTATAGACCCTTGTATAACCTCTGCTTGGAATAACTTCATTATTCTTTACAGAAAGTGAGAATATGCCCTTGAAAGTGATAAATATATGTCTTTACAGATATCCTTCAATTACTTTTCTTAATTGAACCATTCAGAATTATCGAGGTATAAATGCAGACGCTCTCATGTTATAGGAAGTAACTCAATAACATTTTACTTTACATTTTTGATGTGTGACACAACACACCTATGGTGTAGAAAATACACTATAATTCTCTGCATTCATAATACTGTCAAGTGAAAAGTACAGATAATAATGAGTTAATAGCAGAAATTGCGTGAAAACTTTTGATTCTTCCTTCTTTGTTGGTTTTCCTTTTGCTGCTGAGACAGCTTGCCTAAAATTTTGGAAGGTAGGTTTCAGTTGTTATTTGCATTCTTTCCCTTCTAACTTAGACTTTCATCCCTTCCAAACACATTCTCGTCTCTTTTTAACTAAAAACAAATGAGTCTCTCATTCTTGTTAATGAGTTATGGTCTCTGGCTTTAATGTTAGAAAGTGATCTTTCTTAAGAAAAATTCTAACAGCAGTACAAAGGATCTATTAGCAATTGTTGGGGGTATGGTCTCCCTTCCATGACTGTCACGGTTATATTGTTTGATGTTGTGGAGTTGGCATTGTTTTCCTGATAAAATGCATGCTGCAGATGGTGGGCAGCCAAATCTTGTTGAAATAGGCAATTGTAAGATGGACTGAATCCGGAAAAGCCTTCAGCCAGTGCAGTGAAGTGGTTATATTATTTTATTGGGGTAGGGAGAATATTTTGATTTGGGCCCTGAAAGACTTGAATGATAAACCAAAAAAGCTTCACCTCATCTGTACACTACATTTGACGGAGATTTTGCTGGACACAATACTGCAAATTGTCTTCTGAATTAAAGGGTATGAAAATGAAAGTGGCCAATTAAAGGCAAATCATCACTGTTCTCAAGACAGGTAGTGACTGACTTTGTAGGTAAGTCGTGCTTTGATGATTATAGCTGTCGTTTCCCTTTTAATGCAAAATGGAATTCAAACAGACATCATCAACAATGATTTGTTCGGTGAACCGGCCAGCTCCCTGCTGGCCCTTTTCATTTGCTGTTCCCCTGCTTGAAGCGAGCTTCTTCTGTTGTTTTGCATGGCCAGCTCCTTCTCAACAGTCTAGTTTCTGCCCAAATGTCTCCTCCTTGAAAAGGACTTTCCTCTCCCTTATCTAAAACAGCATCCATACCCTCCCCATTACTCTATGCTTTTATTTCAGTCATAACTCCTGCCACCATGTGATATTAGCTCATTTATAAATTTGATTACTTGCTATTGTCTGTCTCCTCTAGATAAAACACATATTTATGAGAGTAGGGATCACATTTGTGTTTTCACTGTCTCCAATGCCTGGCTCAGTCAGTGGTCAATAAATTTGTGTAAATAAATAAAACAAAATTTTAAAAGGGTTTGTGTGTGATATCTCTTTAAAAAAAAAACTATCTTATGTTATTTTAACCAGGCACAAAAAAAAGCCGTTGATTATTTTATAAAGCGTTCTCTTACAACCATACGAGTTCGAGACTTTGCTCTCTTTCTACCAGTTTTTGAAAAGCAGAGAACTATATATATTTTTGGTAGGTATTTGGTTTGAAAGAATTATTATCAGGGAACAAAACAGTGCTTTCCATAAACAGGCAGACAGAAATAAATCCATTAACGATAATGCATAATCATATAGTTGTTTTTCATTTGTTGTTTCCCTCTAGTTGGGAATTAAAGCATAGAAACGTATCATTAATGTCAAGTTATGGGGGTATTTGGGGTTACCATTATCATATTATACAACTCTCTATGTAACATTCCTTTTCTCAGTTGCTAGTATTTGTTTTGAGTCAATTCTCATTATTCAATCTATTTAGCCTGTACTGAATCTTTATTGATCTTTTTTTCATAGAAAAGAGAAAAATCAATTTTCTATTATGTTTGTTAAACAGGTAGAGTAAGATTGCAGTGGGCATGACAAATGAAGCAATGGATAATTATTTGCTGAGACGTTCAATTTAATATAGTAAAAGGAAACAATGAATAAGATAATAAATCACCACTTGATCTCTATTAGCACTTCTGTTTATCTTGAACATCCCAAAACATGCATGTGGCTTCCAACGTTAAAAAATTTAAAATAATTTTTTAGAGAGGAAACAGATATTAACAATATTAACAATTTAAATTTCTCATTTTAATATGTCTCCAATGTACATGAGTTAGAAAACCAAATGAGTACAGGTACTAAAAGATATTTTACCAAGGAATCTCTCATACAAGCTGAGGTTAACTACCTCTGCCCACCTTTTAAATATAGCACTTTCAAGGCAGCTACATTTAAGGTTCTGTCGTTCTTATGCTTTTGACTTATTTAGGAGCTGAAGCTTATATAATTTTAATGTTCAAGGATTTATACTGTTCATTACTTTTAAATTCTGGAAAACAACATAATGCAGAAAAGAATCTGTTGCATAGTCTTGCCATTTTATAACTAGACTTTCGTTTTTCTAACAGAGAAAAACTGCCTATCTACAAGGGGAAATTAGGCAGAGGACATTTGCATGCATTTATTTAATGCACCTGTTAAACATCCATTATGGGAAGATTACTGTATTAGTCACTGGAATACAAGGAGTTATGGAAAACAGATCACTGCGTCCAGAGCTTAAAGTCAAAAGGGGATGATGACATATCTGTGAATCCTTTGATGACATATGTGATGATTAGCAAAAAGTTTCTAAGACTTTTCTTGCAGGAGAGGAAACTTTATGAGAATGTGGAGTTCCTATGAGAAAGCGATCTATATGAGCACATAAGTGTTTGCCAGGATTAAGTAAGTAGGATGGGGCAAGAGCTTGCACATGGGAGCCATTTTAAAGCAACAATGAACTTCGTTTATAATGACATTGAGCCTATTATTAAAACATGGGCGGCATTCAACACAATTACTTCTAAAATGTGACTACAGCTAACACAGGCGAGTGCTATTATTTTCATTGCCCTCAGCCTGTCTAAAAAAAAAAAAAGGATACACTGTGTTCTCTCAGTAACTTGACCCACAAGAGCTGGGGGGTTGGGGGACAGTGAAGGCAAAGAGAGCCAGTAAAACGTGTACATTTGCCTGAAATTTAAGACCAAGCTTTGTTGGGGCGAGGTAGAAAACACGGACCTCTGGTGTCTGACTCACTACTGGCACTACCATAAAGCATACCTAAGAGACTGACCTGGTCATTCCCACCTTTGGTGCCTCTTGCTGCCAGGGGAAGTTCATCGCTAGGAAGTCAGAGGGTGGGGGAAAAATGGAAAGGCTCTGTTGTCTCCAGACAACCCCCAAACCATACTTGTGGCTGGTGCCCCCTACCCTGGCTGTATGTTGGAAAAACCTGGAGAATTGTTAAAAAATACTGAGACCTGAACTCCATATCAACGATTCTGAATCAATTTAATTACTTTGAAATAGGACCTGGGACATTGGTTGGCACTAGCTTCCCATGTGATTCTAACATGCAGGGAAAGTGGTTGATCACTGTTCTAGGCAAAGAAGTAAGACATGCTTCCAAGTAAAGAGGTTGGGCCAAGCCTTATTCTTTTAAAAATCCTTTCAAACTATCATTGCATGACTTGACCCCCTGAATGCTTTCCTTCAAATTTATTTGAATCTGATTTCTTATAAGAGTTCAAGGCATTGGGAAAAGAGGCAGTGGGTATATGTGTGTCGTTCACACTGGACTTCTCAGCCTAGTGGGAAATCCACTTTTGATCAAAGAACTCAACTTGGAACAAATCAGGACATTAGCTATTTAATATTGGAAAGTGATAAAGGACATGAAACTAAATGTATTTCAGGGATTGCAAATTTTCATGTTTATGAAATAAATGAATAACCAGCAAAAAATCTTGGTGTGCACATTACTTTGGCCTGTCAGAGAAAAAGAATGTCTTTATTATCAAACAGGCCTTGGTGTTAAGTGTCTTGGAGTTTGTGGGACTGTTCTAGATATTAGAAGTCTTCAGGAAAATCACAAATGAGAAACACATTGTAACACAGTCTGGATGTTCCAAGCACATGTGTCTATAATCTTGACCAAATCCTTGGAAAGGAAAAGCTGCAACTAGATTTTCAAGATGCCTACGTTGGGGGGTCTGGAAAGTATTAGTAGACAGGGGAATGAACAAGAGAATTTGTATGTGGTAACAGTCAGATCATACTCCTGCCTGCTTGCCACCATAGCTGCACATTGTATTGTCTCTTTTGATTCTTTACTTGCAAAGGTGAATCCGCCAGGTACACACATTCTAAGTCTTACTTCTTTATCTTTGCCTTGCTGTAGTGCTGAAAAACTCCAGTAATGCACAACAGAAGGGATTGGATTAGAAGACTTGGGTTTGGATCCAGGATCTGCTGCTAACCAGGTGAGGAAACTTGGACAAGTTGTTTAAACTCTGAGCGTCAGTGTCCTCAAACGTAAGATAAAGTTAATTTTAAAAAGCCCTGCCATGGCTAACTCCCAAGTTTATTATAAGACAGAACATAAGTTGGGAGAAATTTAGTGTGTGCAACTTGCGAAGTACTGTGAGATGGGGCAATATCGGCATTATTAAGGTATCAACTTTGCAAACTCCTTTTTGAAAATCTATCATGAAAATAGTAACTAAGTCACCTGTGATCTAATGCTATATAACAAATTACCCCAAAACTTTATTATATTTATACAACCTCAGGATCAGGAATTTGGGAAGGGTTCAGCCAAGTGCTTCTTGATTATATAATTTCTCCTGCTTGCAATCAGAGTTTTGCTGGAGCTTCTTCAGTCATCCAAAGGCATGACTGGGGCTGGAGAATTTACTATCAAGGTAATTCATTCCATGTCCAGCAAGTTGGTGCTGGCTGTTGGCCTCAACCCTTTCCATATGGGCCATGGGGCTGCTTGAGTGTCCTGACAGTCTGACAGCTGGCATCCGCCATACTAAGCATATCAAGAGACCATGGTGAAGTTTCATTACTATTTATGACCTAACCTTGGAAATGACACACAATCACTTCTACTTTAAGCTCTGATCCAAAGCAGAAGGTGCTACACAAGAGTGTGAATTCCAGTAGGTGAGAATCATTGGAGGCCGTCTAGGCAGCTCACTACTAACACCCAGCTATTTGTATTTTTCTATAAAGTAGATTATCAATTGCTCTCAGCTGTAGTTTGGTAAGGCCATGAAAAAGAAAACTCTGTGAAATCTGCCTAAAGTAAGGCTTGTATGAACTGTCATAACAAGCAAGCCAAAGCAAGAGGATACCTCGAGGAGAGCAAACCAAATTGTAAAAACACTTGAAAAAGAAGTTTGAGGAATAGTAGAAATTACCAACAGTATATTGCTTTTTTTTTTTTTTTTTTTCAGACTAGGCTAGCTCACAAATAGCTCAAAAGTGGTCTGTATTCAATGGTCTTATAATCAAATTTAGCTTCTAATTGAAGATAAAATATTTGCAACTACACAATTAGCTATCATTTGAAGATAGCATATGCAGTAAATTTTTGATTAAGCAGGCTTTACTAATGATTTGACTGTTCCCAGATTCATTATCTACTCTGCCCTGGCTTTGCTCTGTATTGCAGGCAACTGAACTCTGCCAATGATACCTCGCAAACTCCTTTGCCAACTGCTTCTGGCTGCTTTCTGCTAATGGGAGGCATTGGCTGGAGATTGGAGTGTGGGACAAAGAAGCCAGGGTATTTTTTTCCCTTTCCTCTCTATTTCAGGTAGCTTCTCTATCAATAACTATAGTTTCCCCATATTTTCAACTCCCACCAGAGAGCTGCCCTTCTGTGGTCCTAGCTCCTGTTGCACAACCTCTGTCAAGGGCTGGCTTTCACGATGAGGCATTGACTTTTATGTTTAAATAACCCCTTCTCTGCCTTTGGGCTTCTTGCTATTGCTCGCTCCTGTAGACCTTTTAGCTCTTCTAACACCCACTACTAAGCTATCTGATGAGTGCTCTGTTTCCTAACTGATAATGGTAAAGAATAGATCACAGATGACCCCAAATCTTAAACCAGGTCATAAAATGTCAATCTAATTAAAATTATGTGGAATAATTAGGTAGTTTAGGATCTCGACTGGAGTGTAAAGATTATGAAACAACTGCCAAAGAACGGGACCAGCCTTATTGAGTCTCGGTGATTATGTGTACGTGGGGTTTGTTGGACATGTAGAACAGGAAGAAGAGAAGAATGATAAGTGTTGACCTTAAATTAAACAAAAAGTCAGCTAGATATTTCTCCAACCAAAAGAGTTTATTCAGGAAAAAGAAAGAATTGCAGAGTCTGGAACATGCAGCCATGGTGAACCACATGCAAGTCCACCACTTCAAAGAAGAGTAAGTTCTTTTATAGACAGGAAGAGGAAGTTTATAGACAGGAAGAGGACGTTAGGAGGGCTATTATAACCACGGAGTTCTTCCTGTAGGGCTTTGCGAGGGATGTAGGAGTAAGAGCTCCCCTTACAGACCCTCCCAATTCAAATCTCAGTTGAGGTCTTTATTAATTTTTTCAATTGGTCACATATAATAAATATACCTAGACTGTACAAACAAGTTGCTCTAAGGCAGGGGTGTCCAAACTTTTTCCAACATTTTTCACCAAGGGCCATATGCGGTAAAATACACAGTCGGGCCACTCACTCGAGGTGAAGTACGTATTGCCTCACCTGGGTTATTTAAGTAAACTAAATATATTTTTGGAATTTGCTGCGGACCAATTAAAAATGGATTGCGGGCCGCAGTTGGCCCGTGGGCCGCAGTTTGGACACTCCTGCTCTAAGGGCTCAGAGGAAGAAAAACACATTTTGCCTCAGGGATCTGGAATGTGGATATGGAGGAGGGAGTTCTGAATAGGACCTTGATAGATAAGTAGATATTGAAAATGTAAAGATGGGGATGACAATATTCCAGAAGTGAGGAGGAGCAGAAAGGCAACAATAAAAAAAGACGAGAAATTTACTTCTTTATAGAAAAATGTCTAGTTTGACTGGAATACTAGAAGCAAACTGGAATGGTAGGCTGGGTCCAGAGAACTGAGGGCTTAAGTGATATTTTAAGAGTTCCAGTTCCTATTTTTCATATACCCATGGATTATAACTAGTGTAGAAGTGACAGTTCTGGTTTATGTGCAACAATATGATGGTAGGGACTTTGTATTTTGTTTATCCCATTCTGAAGTGCCTAATAACATAATTGGCATAGTAGGTGCTCAATAAATATTAGTTGAATGAATTAATGAGGCACAGTCTTTGTATCATAATTCACAGAACTATAAAACTTTCATTCATGAAAGGATAGGGCACATACTAAGTGAAGGACATTATTTAAATGTCTTCCTTAAACATTTAACAGAACAAAGCACAGCATTAAAAGAACACTCTAACTACATTATCAAGATAACTGCCAACACCTCTCAAAACGTGAGTTTTGAAGCACATGAGTCTGTGAGACCTCGAAGATCATTTAGTACAATTCATTTTTAGCACAGTCTGGGCTTGGGTTCAATAGGATTCAACACTTATTTATCCCTTAAAAAATGTTCATACTAAAATGTGCCCCTAAGCAGGGGTTAATGGATCTTCAAACTGGAATGTCGTTCCAAACTTACACAGCTGCTCTGAGTAAAAACACCAGGCTCCCAGATGCCAGGCTGTGTGACAGAGCTCTGGCACCAGCTGAGTTTGCTCTTCATTATTCCATTGTCTCACAACACACCCAGAAAACAAAGCTCTATAGATGGCTGGTCGTTTTCCTGGCTCACGAAAGAGCAAGGGCCCAAAGGGCAGTGCTTGGAAGAAATCCACCTGCGGGTAGGGACTTTTAATTGAAATCTCAAATACACTTTAGAGCTCTGGACTGCCATTTCATAGAGCAATTGCTATTCTTCCCCCACTGGGCACATCTTTACCCTGATTTCTGTAAGGATGAGAAGCCATTCCCAATATGCCACAGCCTGGTAAATGTGGTTACAGTGAGACATTAATAAATCCTGCCTTTGGGAAAACTGTTTCTGACCATGGACGCTTGCTCCTAGTCCATCCAATTCAATTAGTGAGATTTGGGTTTGTCTTCTTTCAGTTTCTAACTTGATCTGTTTTTAACAAGTGGCTAAAAACCCCACAACAATGAATACGAAGAAAGTTTGCATTCTTTGTTTGTAGGGAAATGTCTAATTATCAAATAGTGTTTCAAACAGGTGTTCTTTTTTTAAAAAAAAACAACAGAAGTTTTCATCATAAGGGAATTTGATCTTTGGATTGCCCTTGACATTCTGTAGAGAGAGAAAAAAGGTTACTCTGGTAATTGTGTCTGTGAAGGAAGAGAGAAAGAAAAGTTTGCATGGTGGTAGCTTGTTAAACTATTGCTAGAGTTCTCTATTATAGTACTTGGAAAACAAAGGGTTTTTTTGCGGTTGTTTCCCCCCCCTCCCCCCCATTAATGAGTGAAGACCATAGATGGAAAATAGTAACACTCTAGGGATAGAACTGAAGAGATATTTTTAATTCTTACTCTTACCTAAGACCAAAAGATTGTATTTGCCAATGGCAATGTTTGGCTTAGCAGTAAAGGAAGTACTCAGAAGATGTCACACTGAGAATGGGTCTGGTGGGATTCAGACTAGAGCAATTGACAAAGATTCTGGAAATCCAGTGCATAAGAATGTTCTAGAAACCGTGGTCATGACCAGAGGTTCTTCTCATCATCAATTATCACATATAATCCTAATTAAAACTTTTAAATGTCTGAGACTTGCCTGAAGAAAACTTTTACATTATATTTCCCCCATATCTATTTCTGTTCAATTTCTTGCCTCAATACGTGGGGATAAGCAGAGGTTCAAAATTATTGTCTGTTGAAATTGATACTCCCAAGTAGAATATGCCTATTATTAACCTGAGTAGAATATGAGTAGTAACCTGAGTAGAATATGCCTATTATTAACCTGAGCGCCCTTAAAGCATGGGCAAAATTTGATTTATAAATAGATGGAAGAAGGTGTACTTTTTAAAATTTAGAAATCCATAGCATCACTACGTATACAATTACATTATACCTTGGTAAATTGTTTCAGTGTATGCAATTTTAAAAACCACCTTTAGTATTAATTTATATAAGGAAACTAACATGAGATTAAAATATTAAAAAGAGTTTACAGCTTAAATCTTAAAAAATTTTCAGTTGTAGAATAGTCAGAAATAAAATACAGCTTAATTTTTATTTAAAATCGGCTGATTCTCTTTTAATATATTGATTCTTATCACCATTATCCCATCGTGTTCTCAATAACATTTGCTTACTATTCTTGTTTTTTCATGACTTCCTTTTTGGATAAAATTATGCTTATTCATAATTTTTAAAAAACTGAAGCAATACAGACAAGTAAAAACAAGTTTTAAAAATCCCACTACCTAGAAATAATCATTACTATTACTACTGAAATGGACATTAGTCTCCACATATTTCATGTGTGACAGAGAAAATAAAAATATGAGTTTATATTTCTAAATTAATTATAGATTTCCAAGACTGGGTTCCCTGAAGCAGATGCTAAGATGGAGTTTGGGGAGCAAGATACTTATAAGGGATCAACACATGTGAAGGGAAAGGGGAGGAAGCAGCATGGGCAGAGAGAGAACTCAAATTGTGATGTAGGCCCAGGAAAAGCCTTGCCCAACCCAGGGGGGAGCCCTGGGGCAAGTAGTGCCTATGGGGGGTCCTGCAGAGAGCCCTCCTATGTCTACTTGATTAGGCAATGCAGACTGCTCCCAGAAAGAGTGTGACAAGGGCAAGGTATCGCCATGCAACCATGGCTGCTCTTGAAGGAGCTGGTAGCCTCAGGCTGTCTAGTGACCTCATTTCCCTCTTTTGGGCATCAAGTCCTCCCTTGGAGGGGAACCTGGACAGCACATCTCCTTGCCTACCACAGAAGGAGTCTATGTCAGTCAGAAACATTGTCAAGAAACCAATTCCTTTAGTGGCCTTATCAAGTCCAGACATTAAAGCATCTCCCAGAACAAGCTTATGTAACATCCAGCAACTTCTTTAACAACTTGATTGCCTTGTAGTTTTAGAAAGTAATCCCTGTCGCTATGGCATATGGAAGTTTTTCATTAATTGTCTGCTGCTAAGTGCTTTTTGTAAGTATTGCTTATGTTACATAAAAGCATTGGTTCGAAATGAGAAAGGACCTGAGAGCTCATCTTGTCCAGTTCCTCCATTTTACATCTGGAAACACTGGCTAAGGGTCGTTTTCCAGGTGGCAGAACCAGGGCAACAACATGTCTCCTAATTCCTAAAGTAATTGTAGTTTTATAAAAAATAAAGTGGGGTTTTAACTCTACTAAAATGATGAAAATATACCCTCAAATCTTAATCTCATAATATTTACTCCCAAGTAGATGATCTTTCAGAATTCATAACGATCGTTTTCATTATAAATACTGTCATTTGAATAGGTGATTACCAAAGAATGAAACCATCTTAGGTGTTATCTTTGATGAAAGACGTGAGCTGTTAGGTTGGTATAAAAAATTTAGCAACATCTGAACTCTATAGAAACTCAGCATTTTCACAAATTATATTTCATCTTCAGTTTAGAGTATCATTGTGGGAAATTTTAGAAAACTGGGATTACATTTGAATCTATCTTCTGGTTTTCTAAATAAGACATCGGTAGCTAGCTATGTGAAAATTAAAGTCCTAGGAAAGAAAAAAACCCTAAAAGCCCAGTCTTGATGCTTATGTATTATGTATTTTTATGGCTACAACGTAGAGGGAAAATACCCTGAAGAGTGTGTGTGGTGAACTAAAGGGTTGAGGGGATACCAAATTTAACACTGAGTATTAGGAAAGACACAAGATCAGATTAGTCTGTCACCCCCTTTACAATAATGCTTCCCCTTTGGATTCCTTGAGCAACATAGAAAATCCAAGACCAGTGTATTCCAGAGAATCTTTGGAGGTTCTATCAATACCATAATGTTTCAGATTTTATGTGAAAATATTTGAGAATCCTATCTCAGTATCGGTGCCCTTTCATCACCATGACAACCAAGGGTATATTCAGAGAAGTCAGTGCGTACCTAATATCTTCTCAGCAAATTCTGGATACATGGGATTTCAGAAGCCTCATTTTGTCTCATGAAGTTTTGAAATCTTGTCACAGCTGACACTAACCCATAAGCATCAATATCTTGGTAGTTTTAGGATTTTTTTCTTTTCTAGGATTTTAATTTTCACATAGCTAGCTATTGATGTCTTATTTAGAAAACCAGAATATAGATTCAAATGTAATCCCAGTTTTCTAAAATTTCCCACAATGATACTCTAAACAATGTATAGTTAGTCAAGGTTTTGGTTCCATGTGTCAAAAACTGAACCTAAATGGATTTAAGTCAAAGAAAGAGAATTTGTTTGCTCATGTGACTGGAAAGTCTAAGCAGTGATGACTTTAGGCATTGGGATATCCAAGTTCAAATATGTCTTCATTAATCTACTCCCTTTTCTCCATCTCTAAATTCTGATTTCCTCTGTAATAGCCTCAATCTCATATAGGCATTGAGTGTTCCCAAAATATCCACCGGCAGCTTGAGACTTACACATACATACTTCTAAGCAGCAATCCCAATGAAGGGAGTGATCCTTTCCCTAGATAACTCCAGCAAAGTCCCGGGAAATCTCTAATTAGCCTGATTTGAGTCATGTGCCCCACAGACAGGGAGCTTGGGGTACAGTCACCACTATCCAAACCAACTAGGCTAAGAATGAAGGAAGAATGATTCCACAAGGAGACACTTGGCATTAATAAGGTGTTCACTAAACAGGCATATAATTTGGATTGTCTCTCATGAAGAATAAGCATCAAAACAAACAATATGCAAATTTTACATATCGACCAGAGGAAGGAAGAAACATTCTAATCCAAAAGCATGCAGGTTGAATGACAGAATATTATACAATCTTGAATAACCACAGAAACACAGTATTATATGGAGTGGTTGTGATTCTATACATCCCCTGAAGCCACATTATTGTTTACTAGTATTGTACCACATTTTAATTTCTATTAGTCAGATCACTTTTCATTTCAAGTTAAATAAATCCAATTAAAACTGGCCTAAACAGAGAAAGGAAATTGTTAGCTCATGTAAGAGAAAAGACAGGGCTTGCTTTCAGATAGAACTAGGTCTAGGACTCAAACATTGTCATTTGGATCTTGTTTCTTTCTCTCCATATCTCAGCTCAATTTTCTCCATATTAATTTCAAAAAAGTCCCGAGACAAAGCTTGCCATCTCTGATTAGTATAACTTGAGTCATGCACCATCTTTGAAACAATCACTGGACTGGAGGGATGTGGTACTTCAGGTGGCTGAACTCCAGTGAGGTGCTCTTCCCGGAAACCAGGAGCTGAAGGCAATTTTGTTCAAACAGGGATTAGGGATTATGCAAAGGAAAGTTAGGATGCATAACCCAAAAGAGAAAAGAAGATATCTCCTATATAAGTATCCTCTTCATATTTTGCTAATACACATGGTATATCATCCTGGAAATGGCCAGAAAGGATGATATCAACGGTTTAGATAGAAAGATTTGGTAAGACTTCAATAACTTTTCAGCCACATAAGGACAGGGATTTTTAAAAAGTGCAAAGGGTGAAGCAGCAGCCTCTGGGTCACCAATGACAAAGAAAAAGCTTTCAGCATGATATACACTTAGAATCTTTGATCCCTGTGGCTGCTCTGACAAATCCATTTCCATCCTTGAATTTTACTGTCTTTCCATTTGACTATAAATGCAGCTACTGCCGCTCTGTTTTCACGCCATGACTTCAGGTTTGGTGTCTCTATTGGTTTCTCAAATCCTAACCTACTCAGTCTTGTGATTCTTTTTCATCTCTAGGTATCCTGTCACCCACACCTGTCCCTCTAGCTGCAGTTCTTTGATATTTCAATCCTGCCACCCCACAATTATTCCCAGGTCATCCTGTCACCTCTCTCTTGCCTCCACCTGCCTATGGGCAGCAGAAATCATTCTTCCTCCTGGAACCTACATGTTAGTATCTCTTTAAAGTCAGAAAGGACTTAAACGTTTAGGATTTTGGCAGGATTACCCTTAGGGAAAAAAGAAAATACTTCTTTCTTATGCACCAAAGTGCAGACACCATGCAATGATATAGAGAAATGTTGAGGTGGAGAAGAGGGAAGTTGGAAGCATTAATGTGCTACAGCCTCCGTCTTCACAGACATATCGGAGTGAGAAACAGATGTCCAGAGAGATGGAGGAAAAGGCTGCAGAAACAGCTGTGGAGAAGTGGTAGGTAATCCTTCAGATCACTGAAAATATCACTGAGCTGCTGTGAGAGCCCAGTTGAGGTTACATAGCGTGAAAGTGTGCTGCAAAAGGAAATACACTGCATTTTCCTTCTCTTAGTATTTGAAGACCTTTTCATATTTGTACATTTGTGCATAAATTTCAGTTGAATGGCATAATCACCTTCTAGGCTAGTAAAATCATCAAGGAGTCAATGACAAATTGAGTCTAAAACTAAGTTTGTGATCTTCAAACATTTTTGATCAAAAAGTTGTATAGAAAAACCAGAGACCATTAACACAGTTTGTTTGTTTGTTTTTGTTTCTTAAATTTTAGAGCCTATAAGCTTATAATTATTTACCAACGGTTCTTCAAACTTTGTGTTCATCAGAGCAATTCTGATCCAGTAGCTCAGTGCTGGAGATGCTAAATCTACATTATTAAAAGCCCGTGTGATTCTGTGACAGTTGGTCCCCTGTTGAGGCTTTAGAAGCCCTGGCCTTTGTGGAAAGATAGGGATAGTATCTGTCAGTCTGTAGTCTCTGCTCAAATTTGCCCATGCAGTCGCTTTTACCACTAATTTTCGCCTGAGGCTGAAGGGTCACACTTACTCTTCTTGCATTGCAGGGAAGGACTGTATATTTCACTGGCTTGCAGAAATGGAATAAGGTTCCTAGTAATTAGCAAAGCAGTTCAAATGGTAAACTTTATTTACAAAGGAATCAAGATGATAATGAGCAAAGCTAAAAGCCTCAGGCATCACATTTTTAATGTTTGGATGACAGAGGCCTTTGATAACTGATTGCATTTTATCACGACAGTCTCATAGGGAACTTCATCTTGAAGGATTGCCCAAATTCCTACACATGAATTTTCTATAAGTGATAAAGTAATCGTAGAGATAATGGCACATTTTACACACAAGAATTTATTATGATATATGTGACTCTTATAATATGAAGGGGGACTCTGAGCTATAATTTAAAAATCTAAGAAGGGGAAGCTGCAACTGTGAGGAAACATTTGTTATGAACTTAAAATAGTAACGCGAATCATCTGTCTAACGTCTCTAGCTGAAAGAAAGGTAGCCTAGATCAGGGGAACCTTTGATATCTCAGGTTTCTAAGCGCAGAACAATCAGTGGAAAGCTGTGCGTGCTCCCTACAGTGAGAAAGTAATGGAATTTAGATTTCAGGTAGGAGGAAAAAGAAGATACGTGATCTGGTTCATTTTTTAAGGGGATGAACAAAAATCATTTTACTTCATCATTTCTGAGTGCGTGCATACTGCTTTGCAGGGTTCCTCTTTGACCCATGTAAAATCCAAAGGGAAGATAGAATACATAGATGGTCGGAGACAAGCGATGGAGTGAAGGATGGGTGGAGACAGGATGGGAAGAACGGAAGGATGTGATAGGCTCTTCTTCCCCTCAGCTCCTAATTTAAACAATTAAAACCAAATAGAAATTTCCTGTTATAATTCACTCATTAATTCAATGATTTATTTTACAATCTTTAGTGCACTCCTATTATGTGCTGAGGTTAGTTAAGCTCTTATCTATGAGGACACATACTTTCCTCCTCTCTTTTACAAGTGAGAAAACAGAAATACAGACAACACAACTAGTGCAAAATTGTATTGTTAATACCAATAATGAGAGAGAGACAGAGAGAGAGATTTTAATATGAAACATATATGACTTAACGAATTCTATAAGCCTTATGTGATGCTGAAGACTTGAATAGTTGTGCAATTTATGATATGTCAACTAAATGGACTATTACTCAAGCATTAAAAATGTGATGTAAAAAAATAAAGAATGTGACAAATGCTTATAATATTACAGAAATTTAAAGAAACAAGAGGTAACACAAATATGTATTAAGACACTGTGAATATAAAGGCAAATTAAACAAAATACTAACTTTGGTTGTATGTAGGTTGGTATGAATATGAAAATCCCTTCCCTATCTTTTTCTCCTATTTTTATGTATTTCTAGATTTCCTTTTATGAAAACAAAACATCATATAAAAGAAAAATATGTATGATCTACTAGAGAATGTCTAAATTAGGCTATATATTTTAAGCATACACCACTGCATGGTTCTTTTGATTTTTTGTTACTGGTATTTATAAATACCAGTTTCATATTCTACCTTTGGATTTCCTGTAGCCTTTGAACCCAAGTGTACATAACATAGCTATTTATCTGTTGTTTGTACACCTGTCTGTCAATGAACTATCATCCCATAATTATTAACTAATAGAAGACAGAGCCACAGATTAGCAGAGATTATAAGATTATGGTGCAGCAATTTTGCTCTCTCTCTCTCTCTCTCTCTCTCTCTCTCTCTCTCTCTCTCTCGTTACTCTATTTTATAACGAAATTCTAATTTTAGAAAAAATTCCCTGAAGCACAACATAAAATAAACTTTTTCAGTGATTTTTGGTTTCTTGAATTAACCAGTGTCCATGTGTGTTAATGTGTGGGCTTCGTGATGTGAATTAAACATGCAGAAACATGCTTTCCAATAATACTTGAGAAATTTAACATAACAGTAGAAGGTGAAGATAACCGTTATCTGGCTCAAGATCCCACTGAGTCTCAGGACTTCGTTTGCTGTTCTGTAATAAGATCAGTGAAAACTCATTTGCTTATTCCAGGTTGAAAGTTTGTGATCATTAAGATGGTGACTTGAGCCACCTATACATAGGATATTTTTAAGTGGTAGAGAATTTTTTTTCCGAACTTAATAGGACAAATATTTCAAGTACTTGGAATATGGTCATTCATATATATTTGTGGGACTCTATTGTTATCCTACCACCATGGCTGGAGCCTAGTAAATATCTTTAAAGTAGACTTAAACTAACTTACACTGTTTCTATCCTAATTAGTTCAGATCAGCAGGGTTTTATTACAAAAGCAGTATAGAAAAAAACAGAAAAAAAAACAGGATAAAGGTGTTTGTACTCCATTGTATGTGCATGAGTATGTGTGTCTGAGTGTGACTCTGTGTTTGTGAATGTGTGTGTGCCTCTCCCTGATGTAGGGCAGAGCACTGATGGCACCAAGAGTGGTTTGAGAGAACTTTAGCCTTCTTTCCCCATTTCCATCAAACGCTTTTCTATATTTTTTATATATACATGATAGATGTTTCCTTAATCTTATGAGAAATGCTATGTAAATGCAGCTTCACAGTTTGTCTTTCTTTTTTCTCCAACCGTAACACTCGTAAGTGTTATGTAAGTAAAAATTCTGAAGCTCCCTTCCCAGGTAGATGAAGGGACTCGAGAGACTCTTCTTGCAGAGAACGCTGGCTTCTGTTATCTTCCCTTGGACACTAGGTAGAATTTAGCACACCATGGATCCCTTTTTGTAGGGGTAGACATCCTACTCCCAAACCACAATTATGAAAGAAACCAAATTACTCGTAACTCTGAACCTTCATCCTGCTAACATGGTAAGAAGGGCAATATGACTCACTAGTGATTTTTTTTTTGTCAGGGGAAACACAGGTGGGGCTTCTCATCCCTTAGAATTCCACAAAAATTCAAGAAACTTATAGAGTGCCCCCCAAATGAAAGGGTCCACTTCAATGCATAATGCTGTCCACTGATTTCATTAATTAATTTATTGATTCTTTCAACAAATATTGAGAACTTATTAATGGACAGGCATTGTTCTATGCACTAAGGAAACATCAATGAGCTGAACGTTGCCATCCAGGCTCACTTGCACCTTTGCAGGTAGGCAGCCCTGTGGCTCGAGTGCTAAGTTGGAACACTGGTGGGTTTGCTCGTGCTGCGTGGCCCAAGCTCAAGGTCCAGCGTCTCTAAGTCTGCTCTGCATCCCTTCCCCACTGACGTCTTCCATCCTTCAGACAACACTGTCATTCTCTTTCTTCCTTTCTCTTCCCATTTTTACTCTCTTCCTTCTCCCCATTCCATACAAAATGCCCTCTCTTGTTCTCCCTTCCTCCAGTATGTTTCCCCTCAGAGAACTAAAGCCCAGGAGGCATGTGATCTTACCTGTAAGCCACATTTGCTTTTTGTCCTCTAACACAGACCTCCTCTCTGGCAAGGTGGCGCAAAGGTCTGGCTTGGAAAACAGGGTGTGGGGGCAAGCGGCATGGAAGAAAGAAACGTGTGTTTGCATGACAATAAAAAAACGTGAGGGAACTGTGATAAGGTCCTAGAGAGCCTTTGCTTTCTCAAAGCCAGTTCACTTTGGCTTCCCAGGGACTTCTTTTTCCCCCCAAGCTCAGTCTGACCCTTTAGGAAATTGAGTTTAAGTTTGTTTTTATAATAGGTCAAAGGATTTAAGTCAGAGCTCATAAACTTTATCTCAGTTCTAACATTTGTGTGATACTAGGTCTTATTTCTGTAACTTGCTTCAAAGTAAAAATGAATGGACCGAAAATATTCTGGGTTTTTAAGAGTCTATTTTTCGTTCTGTTAAAGCCTCCTATGTTCTTTATTCGTTGCTAATTCCCTACAACTTGGACACATTTAACACAATTATCTAGGGATCAAAGCAATTGAATGTAGGGGAATAACATTTATGGGTGTTCCAGCAAAAGAAAAAGTGTATCTACTTCATTTATACGTCAGGTAGGAAAAGTATATTTAGTCACTGAGATAAGGGCAGATCACACAAATCGTAAGAAACGTCAAGAATACATGATACTCAAAGCATTCTGTGATAGTTTAGCTCTTTCAGAGTCAAATATTCAATTCTGGGCTTGTGAAACCAGCAGTTATTTGAAGTCTAGACATCGATGAGCTGATGTGAGAAGGAATATAATTTGGTCTTGGAATGGAATACGAATAGTAGCGTGGACAAATGAGGGGTACAAACTCTATAATTTGCTCAATTTTCTAAACCATCTTCACAGCGAGTTTCATGGAACATAGCATTTAACTTGCACTTTGGACGGCTTTGGCATTTCTATACTTGAAGGTGACTATTGATTACTTGAATCCTAAACCATATGCACTCTCTTTTCTATTTCCCTTTTTTGCTGGTTTCTGGCTCAGAAGAAAGCCTCGTGAACATAGGCGAGATCTCTGTCTGCTAAACGACGTATTTCGGCCCTGGATAAACAGTCCCTTACCCCAAATACTTCCTTGTCTGGCTTGTTACCTGCATGTGCCCCATACAATCCCCTTTCCTGCACTCCTTGGTAGGAATCCAGTTTTCATTTCAAGTCCTAGACATTGCAAAGAGTCATATATGAAAACAAAAGAAAAATGCCTTTAATGCTGCTTGCTGGCTAGGACATTTGGTAAGTTTAAAGATTTATTACCCTCAAAGGCAAATGTTTCAGAGTTCTCTTTTCAAATAGGGTTTCCATGGAAATCTTATGTTTGCTTTAGAATTATTTGTGTATTAATCATTTACATACTGCTGGATTTGTGCCTAGGAAGAAACTCCACAACTCCTTGTCTGCCATGGTGGCAGGTGGGAAAAGGTGGGGTGGAATCGCTGATTTCGTCTTCTGTACATATGGCAGTGGAATAGGTATTCCAGATCAGACAGTACTAACTTTCCTCCCAGGGTAATATTTTTAAGTGTCAGTTTTTGCTGGAATTTGGCCTGCAGAGTGTTACTTACGTTTTAGTAATAGTACCTGAAATTTCTTACATTTCTAAATAATTTAACCAATATTTACTGTATTTTTATGTGACAGGACTGCTTCCTAAGATCCTTTGTAGAAAGGAAGAAAAAAGAAAGCAGGGGATGAGAGGGGAGAAAGAGAGGATTAAATGTGATTAAGTGGATACAGTGCAATTAACTTTTCTAGGTACTTTCATAAGGAGTCATTGTATAGATCGATATAAGTGGTTAGATTTATGATATTACTTATATTTTTGACAACCTATTTTGAACATGAGAGCAGAGCCTACAATTTCACACAAGAGTCTGAAATATTAATTTACATGAGTAAGTACATTAATCAGCCTCAATGTCAAAATGACCTAGGGCAAGTGAATACAATAAAGCTGAAATATATCAGACTTGCCTTTTCAAAATCATACTTAATAATTAAAAACAACTACTTCTCAAAGCAAAAAAAAAAAAAATCCAATTTCTTAAATAATTTTAAGTGCATGCCATAAGCATTTTTCATCTAAAAGATAAACAAGGTTTTCTTTTATTATTTAAAATAATACTATATATTGACTTCTTTCTATGTACCAGTGAGTATGCTAAGGTCTGTACCATCATTCCTTCAGTTGTTACATCCTGAGATACAGTTTCCTTCACTTTACAAGGAGAAGTCTAAGTATCTAAGGTCTCTTGAGTATTGTAGACCAGGATTCCAACCTTGGGCTGCCTAATCCAAAGTACACACTCTTGCATTAGCTGTCTTACAGCTTTGACATGCATGTAGCATTGAGACCAGAAAAGAATGAAAGATGTTTGAAAGAGGAAGCATTCAGAGCTTTGTGCCTAAGTCAACAAGGTTGAACTAATTACAGACCAAGTTCAAGCAATCAGGAGCTTGTCAACTCACCAAGCCCAGACAAAACCACTGAAATGGAATGAATGGTGAAGAGAAAGCAGTGAGGGAAAGTAACTTCATGAGAGGGAAAGTTTATATCTGACTTCTAAGCCAGTGAGGAACATAAGGCAACATCAGTTTATTTCAAAAACACAGAGTGTATCCTACCGTGTTTCCCCGAAAATAAGATCTAGCAGGACAAGCAGCTCTAATGTGTCTTTTGGAGCAAAAAATTAATATAAGACCTGGTCTTATTTTACTATAATATAAAATTGGGTCTTATGTAATATAACATAATATAAGACCAGGTCTTATATTAATTTTTGCTCCAAAAGACTCATTAGAGCTGATTATCCGGCTAGGTCTTATTTTTGGGGAAACAGGGTATGTGCCCAGGAGAGAGGCAACTGCCAAGGATACAGAGATGAGATTTATGGGGAAAAAGATAGTGTGTCAGTTAGGATTCCTTCGGTTGCAAGTTATGGAATTCCTGACCCAAACTGGTTCAAGCAAAAGCAGAGGATATTGAGATCTTAATTGAGATAATTAAAATATTTAAAGGGCCCTCTGGTTTCAGCCATGGCTTGATTTGGGACTCAAACATTGTATTACCAGATATTCTTCTATCTCAACCCCCAGCGATTTCAGGCTTATTTGTCTTTACTTTGTCCTACAGTGAGAGGTTGAGAGAAATCAAATAACCTCATAGAAGGACAAAATTTCTGGAACTGAATCTTATTGGCTCTGATTTGCCTGCCTTGGGTGGACGGGTCCATGAAGCAGACACTATGGCTAAGGGGGTGAAATGGACCCACTGGCTTAGCCCAAGCAGGTACAGCCTGCAGCCTACAGGGCGTGGAGTTAGCACGGGAGGCGAGGAGATGGAGACTGGACAAACCAAAACCAGGATCTTAATGTCACAAGAAGAGGGAATCACTTTAGGTGATAAAAACAAAAGTTCACTACCTGTATGTAAATAACTATTTCAATGTGATTAGTCATCTAATAAGGGAGTCAAATCAGAGGGCCAGAAGTTTCTAAGTCGATTAAGCATGCCTTCTATGTCTTGAAGATAAATGGAAATAGGTCAGGAAGAATAGGGAAAGTTACGGCAGTAGTAAAAACAAAAATACAGGGTAGTCTTGGGGAATGTAAGGACTGCGAGACTGGAGAACTGGTTGTTGAAACTGTGTAAGAGACAGAAGGAAGGAGAAGGTAGGGGTTTAAATGAACAAGAAGGTCTGTGTTTACTTCGTGAGGAAGATTGTGACTTTGGGCTTGAGTTACTGAGTAATGTGGGTCACTGAAGTTTTTCAAGCAGTGCCCTAAGACAAGAATTGGCAAACGTTTTCTGTAGAGGGCCAGTTAGTAAATATATTAGGTTTTGCAGGCCATATGGTTTCTCCCACTTGCCTCTGCCACTGTAGTGTGAAAGCAGTCATAGACAATATGTAAATGAATGAGCATGGCTGTGTTTCAATAACACTATTTATGGACATTGAGATTTCATGTCTCAGAAAAATAGTCTTTAAAAAAATTGTTTCAACCACTGAAAAATGTAAAAAGCATTCATAGCTTGAGGACGGTAACAAAATAAAAAGTAAAAATGATTTTAAAAAAGAAGAGGTAGGCCAGATTTAGCCTGTGCACCTGGTCATAGTTTGCCAACCCTGTTCTAAAATGATCAATTATGTGTTTCCAGATTACATAGAGAAAATATAAAAGAAGCATTAGAATGAAAAGAGAGGAGACAAGAAGAGCTATTTAAGGAGACCATTGAACGAATCCAGGTTGCAGCTTGTACACTGTAGATGAGCAATTGAAGGTGTTGATTAAGAAAGGTGACAAGGTAGCCTTTGTTACAGACTTAGGCCCATCAAAAATATCAACCTGGAATGGTTAGAAAGAGGGTGGGGTGGAGGCTGATGATTCAAGCAGGGAAGAAAGGAGTAATACAGTAGTCCTCCCTTATCTGCGGTTCTGCTTTCCGTAGTTTCAGTTACCCACAGTCAACCATGGTCCAAAGATATTTAATAGACAGTTCCAGAAAAAAAGCAATTCATAATTTTTAAATTGCAAACTGTTCTATGTAGTATATGAAATCTTGAGTCATCCTGTGCCATTCTGCCTAGGACGTGAATCCATCCCTTAGTCCAGTGTCTCCACACTGTACACGCTACCTGCCCCTTAGTCACTTAGTAGCCCTCTCGGTTATCAGATTAACTGTTGCTGTGTTGCAGTGCTTGTGTTCAAGTCACCCTTATTCTACTTCATAATGGCCCCAAAGCACAAGAGTAGTGATGCTGGCAATTTGTACATGCCAAAGAGAAGCCACAAAGCTGCTTCCTTTAAAAGGTGAGTACAGTACAATATTTTGAGAGAGAGAGAGAGAGAGAGAGAGAGAGAGAGAGACCACATTTACAAAACTTTTATTACAGTATATTGTTATAATTGTTCTATTTTATTATTAGTTATTGCTGTTAATCTCCTAATTAATTATACTTTAATACATTGATTAATAATGCCTTATTTAATAAATTAATTAATATTGCTTAATTTAGAAACGAAACTTTATCATAGATATGTATAAGAAAAATATAGTATATATAGGGTTCAATAAATACTATGTGTGGTTTCAAGAATTCAATGAGGTCTCGAAGCATATCCCCTGCGGATAATGGGGGACTACTGTACAATCCTAGAGGGCAGAATGTATTTCTTGAGGCTTGAGGGATGTGGCTGGGGGTCAGCTTTGTGGTGGAAATATAGGAGGTGCTAGGAGCTCAGGGCTGGGGGAGGTTGTGGACAGCTCTGTAGATGCTTGGACTCCATGGTTGAACTTGGCACCCAAGGAATGGACGCTGTTAGGAGAGGAGATGTTTTTCACCTGCTCTTCAGTGTTTTGGAGAAGAATCTCAATGGTAACTATTATTAACTGAACATCAAAAGTCTTCCCTCTTCTCCTAGATTTTATTAATCCTGTTTTTCTTTAATAATTTTAAGAGAAGAGGAAGCGTCTTTAGAAACAGACTGAGTTGAACTTTCTACTATCTGGGTGGGTAGATCCTGAGTCAGATTAAATTTCAAGAAATGTGATATTTTCTGAGCTCTAGTGTTGTGGACAAATCACCAACAACTAATAGGGTATTTGAATTTTTGCTAAAATTATTTTAACTGAGAGATTGCCCTGCGTCTCTCTGCTTACTGATTCTAATTAGTTGGAAAATACTACCGGATAAGCAGACTTGATCCTTAAACATGTCCAACTACGTATAGCAGCAAAGAAGCATCCCTGCCATCTTGAAAATGGAGTCATTGTGTATGAAGTGAGAAAGTGAAAAATCACTTGATATAAACATGACCTATCCTGGAAAAAGAAGATCCAAGCATGGGTCCTTCACTCTTTGAACCAAAATAGAATCCACCCATGTAAGTATATCTGTAACTGAAGCATTCATGTATAAAGACTGCATGCTACAATGAATATATATATATATATATATATATATATATATATATATATATATATATATATATGAATTCATTGTATATATATATATATATATATATATATATACAATGAATTCATATATAAAGACAGCATGCTACATTGAAGCAGTGCTACAATGTATGCAGAGTTTCTTTGTAAGGTAATTTATTAAGCAGAGAAGAATTCATAGACACGATGTAAGAGAATGCTTACTACAACGCATTTGGAACTTTCATTCCACTTGTAGTATTCATTACATTAAAGTAAAATTCAATAGGATTTATATAAATGAATTATTTCTGAGATGTTTGTTTTTTTCAAAGGGCCTATTCAATGAAGTATTGCGAATGGCCACTTAATCATCCAACTGAGGCACATATGTAGTACTGTGGAAACTAACATAGTTTGCTCAAGGCTACTCTATTCATGTAAGCCCTGGAAGTAAATGGAAATTTTTAAGATTCTTATCTTAGCTCTCATCTCTACCATCATCTCCCTTTGTTTTCTCTCCCACAATTTATACGAACATATGCACCTTTATCGTTTTGGGTAATTTCTGAAGAAGGAGAAAAATCTCATTCTGCTTAATATGTTATTTCTCCTGTACTTGGAATGTTTTTATTCCTTCTTTTTTTTAATTTGAAAATAGTTTATGAGTTCAATAACAGAGATTGGACTAGATGTTTGGGAAATAAAAGAAAATAATAAGTAAGCGAAGTCATAGTCTGAAATGGTGGTAATCGTAATTTGGACAAGGATAAGCATCATTAGCATCAGCCTGTGACTTGGTAGAAATGCAAAATCAGGTCCCAAACTTCACCCAACAATCTGTGTTTTAACAACCCCTCCAAGTAATTCGAATTCACATTCAAGTTTGAGAACCATTGGTGGAAGGAGAGAAAGACAACCAAATAGATTTACAAAACATTCATAGACACAGACAATAGTTTAGTGGTTACCAGAGGGTAAGGAGGGAGGGGAAGTGGTAAATGAGGGTAAACGGTGTCAAATATATGGTGATGGAAGGAGAACCGACTTTGGGTGTTGAACACACAATGCAATATACAGATGATGTGTTACGGAATTGTATACTTGAAGACTATGTAAGTTTACTAACCATTGTCACCCCAACAAATTTTAATTTAAAAAAATATATAAAAATAAAAATAAAAAAGATTTACAAAACATTCTGATAAGGTGAATAAGAGTTATGTATAAATTCCTGTTGGAGCAGAAAGGAGGAAGCTCCTAATCTCTTCCACATTTTGTTTAGAAAATACATGCTCTGTCTGCAATGTATATCTTTCCAAGGCATCTCCCCGTTGCATAAAACCTTTCACTGCTCCCCATTGCTTTTAGGTTCAAGACTCCTAGCATGCCATTTGAGGGGTTCCAGGATTTGGCCAGTCTTTCTAGTCTCATCTCTTGCCACTCTATCAACACTGTTCAACTTGTAGTAAGTACACATACACATACCCCATACTATTTTCACTTCCCCTCTGTTCAGAATGTCTTTTCCTCATGCCCCTCCACAATATTAGGCAACATTAGGACTCCACTAAGGAGACATTTTCTAAGGGAAGTCTTTGCTAACTTCGCTATGGCCATCACAGCTCCAGCTCTGTATAACTCTGTCACTGAATTGATCACATTGCATTGCTTCTCAGTTTATCTGTCCATCTCTGCTACCTAATTGTTACTTCCTGCAAACAAGAATGTTTCATATTCATTTTTGTGTTCTTAATGCTGATACAGTGCCTAGCACCAAATGTAAATATAAAAAGTATTTAATAAATACATTTAAAGAAAGGAATATATTTATTTTGTAACAAGTTCCCATAATACGTGATTAGCCTCTCAGGTAAGTGTATTTTTGTCTTCAACTCCAGAATTATTAGGGAAGTCCATGGATTTCCAAGTTCTTATGATTTTCAAACTTTTTGAATCAAAGATTGTTGGAAAATTACTGGAATACATTTTAAAATAAGAATTTCAAATATTTTCATTGATACTAATGACCAGATTATTTATAACTTTGGTTGGAAATTTTTCTCCAGATATTTGATAAAATGCTTCACTCTCAGTTGTCAGAAGACATTACCCAAAATAGAGGAGTATTCTTGTTTGAAAAGGACATTGTTAAGTGACTCGCTCCATATCTTGTCATGTGATACCAACTTTAGGGTTCTCTGCAAGTCAGCAGCTTTGTCTCTGTCCTCTCTACTTAATATTTATTCAAAGAGTTAATGGATACCTATTATATGCTAGAAATGGAAAGTACAGTACTACAATATAAACAACATGTATTGAGAACCTATGTGGTAAGCATCAGGAATACTACATACATACTCTGGATGTTAGTTCTACCCGTAACTCATGAGGTCAGGACCACGATAACTTTGTTAACAGAAATATTAAACAAATTTGCTTAAGGTCACAAGCCTAGTAAGTTACAGAACCCTAGACACAAACTCAGTTAGCTGTGATAATATTATGCTCTAATTACTGTTTATTGATCTTCTTGGCTCTCTCCTAAGTTTCATGGAAAATTGGTTAGGTATATTTAATTCCATTATCTTAGATGCCTTAGTCATCATGTATAAAATTTTGGAATGCCTAGATGTTGCCACGCAGCAGCCTACCCGTCTGTCTCCTCATACCTGCCCCTAAAGAAAGGAGAGTCTGTGAGACAGATCCTTTCAGGGTCTTTGCTTCACCTTTGTGCTTACACCTTATGTCTCCCTGTTTGGCAGAAGAAAGATGGCTGGCTAGTCAAAGATGGCTACGACTCCCCACGGGTAGGGCAACCCAAGCCAGACACAGCCATGTGGGGACCATCTGGGGAACTCACGGGGATTAATAGAGGTGGGCACAGCCCCCCACCTTCCCCCGGCTAAGGAAGGAGAGCCTCTGCCTCAGTGGCTGCATTCCTTCCCACAACCTGCAGGGAAGTGACTCAATGGTGTGCTCTCCATCTATTCATATGCATAAAGGTTTTGTCCCTTGGGGAAGTACATACATCCTGAGACTTAGGTTTCAGCTGCCTGCAGGCAAGGGTGATTGGCTTGAATCAGTTTCCTATTGTAATGTATGGGATTCACAGATCTTGAGATTGACAAGCTTTACTTCTTTTACTTCCACACCTAACTAATAAAAGCCATGTGTTGGCCCGATTGGGGCTCAGTCCTTGAGGCTGCAGTCCCTTGGCCCCGCTTGTACTCTATTCTTGGCTACTGTCTTTCTTAACCTTGTGCCACCCGCCTCACTTCCCACAATTCTTGTCGTGCTGGACTTGACACCTAGACATCAGATGTCACTTTAGAATGGAAACCTCTACAGTTAGATGCCATTCATTCCTAGATCCCTTGTACAAAGAATTCATATTACTCTGCCATGTCACATATGAACAGCGATTTTAAAAGAAGATTTAGATGATTAGACAACACAAATGGCTTCAATTCAATTTTCATACCATTTATTTATTCAACAAATGTTGATTAAGCACCTACTATGTGCAGGATATGTCTAGGCCCTGGAACTACATAGAGAAGGAGATAGGGTTCTTCTCCTTGGAGACATTACGTCCAGTGGGCAAAGACAGACAGATAAACAGGTGTGGGGAGCGGCCTGTGAGCTGACAAAGGCCTTGCAGCTGGAAGGTCATCCCCATGGGAAGCCTGCTTGTTCTGCTAATACTTGTTTGTATAGATAACTATTCTAAGACTGTATAAAAACTGTGTGTGAAATAAAGACTGTGCGACTGCTCCGCCATCCATGGACGGTGGACCTCCCGATTCCAGCTTTCCTGTCTCTGTGTCTTTTCTCAATCTCCTCACCCTTTCCCTCAGGCAGAGCCCTCCTGGTCGCGTGGGCCGTGACAAACAGGTAATTACTACACAGAGTGGTAAGCGTCTTGGGCACCATAAGCACAAAATGCTATGGATACACAAAGGAAGGATCCATGACCTAGACTTGGTGCTGGAGGAGATTTACAAACAGATTCCCAGAAAAATAATAAAGCTGTTACCATCCACTGAAGGATCAATGGTTATTACGCTAAGGGAGAAGAAGGATTATTTCTGTATAGATGGAATTGTGTGGACAAAAATCTGGATGCCAAATGTCACATTCATAGTGCATGTGGGTAAACACGAGGTAGAAGGGATGCCGGAGGTTTTCAGTTTTACAATGAGTTCAGATACTGTTCTAAGAAACGTGGGAAATTGGTGAAGGGATTTCAGCGGAAGAATGGCAGATGTGAGTTTTACAACAGTTCTTCTGCTTACTGTATGGAAAATAAAAAGGATAAAATAAATACTTGAAAGCAAGGCGATCCATTAAGGGGTTGTCACCCTAATCCAGCAGCAGGTGAGGTTGACCTCGGGTAGAGGCACTGGTATTAAAATAAGTGGATAGACGGAAAAGGCATCTAAGAAACCAAATTGCCAGGACTTAGTGGTGGATTGTAGATGGTGGAGGAATCTGAGCGTGGAAATGAAAGTAATGTTCAGGTTTCTGACTTGGACAGCTTTCACCAGCTTAGGGAAAGAAATCAAGGACGATGGATGCTTTTCAGGGAGGAAGATGGTGAGTCCTGCTTTTGAAAGGCTGAGTCTATGAAATGGGTGGAACTCCTCACAGTAGATTTGGACACTGCTGGACAAAGAGATTTACAGATGACTTAAAGAAGATAAGTATTATGAATGAGTGAAATGTCTATAGTGTGTCAAATGATTTTTAAAGCTTAACCTATTATCAGAGGTTAACTCTTTGAGTTTAACGTAAGCCTGCAGTCCAAAATGTCCTTAAACCACTTACAAATATTAAATGTATACCGTGATATAATGCTCAGTACCCAATTAAACTTAGTTTTGATTGGCATGATTCCAGCAACTAAGATCTTCTCACTGAAAATAGATACATTCACATGTCTTCAACCATCAGCCACGCCGTATGCATCAGGGAATAAATATTTTCTTAATATTTCAGAATTCCTCAGTTCAAATTTTAATTTTCATTGGAGATCAAATTATTGGAACGAATCTTAGAATAGTCTAAATTTAAGAAGACTATTTTGGGGGGTATTTTAATTCATTGAAACATACAATTTATGGAGGAAAGGATAATACATAGGCTCACAACATTTTAGAAGCTAGCTTTTTTTTTTTGTTATTGTTTTTTGCTTACCTTTGCAAAGCCTTAATCTTAGTGAGATCTATCCTCCTCCTTTTATTAACCTTGATAAAACCAGTGAAGAAATAGCTCATCACTAGTTAATGGAAAAATGTCACTGAATCATCAGTATCTAGCGAGACATACTGTAATTTAGTCAACGCTAATATAATTAGAGTAGGCATTTTGTTGTTAACTAGCTGATAGTAAATGCTGCTTTTAAATGCTGCAGTTGAGTCTTCATTTTGTGGCATTCTGCATACATGAGTGCTGTCCTAGGTGTGTCAAGAGCCTCCACTGGCTGTATTGTGAATTAGCACACCCAACCCTGCACCCAGAGGGGTCCGCTATTGTTGTAATGTTGACCCAGATTTCTATGGCCATACAATAGCCCTCCTAGAGAACACATCAGCAGGTGGGGTATCAAATAGTGAATGAAACATGAACAGATTCAGGCTCTGTCATCAATACAATCGGGCTGATGAAAGTGATTTGACTCAAAACCCTCAACAAAGACGGTGACACTGATAAATTCAACTGAAGCATATGCTTTGCAGGACTCAAGTAAAATTGATTCACTCCACGGTGAAAAATAACACCGGGGGTACTTTTATGTTCAGCAGGCAGAGTCATTTAGATTAAAGTGACCAAAAGTGAAAAGCACAGCATCTAGCAAGCGTCATTGAACTTGAAAACTTCCTGGATTTCACCCGAATCTGTTAAAGTCCCTTTTCAGTGTTGTATCAACCTGATACTCAAAAATGCAGCGGAGAAGAAAAGTAACATAATCAGGGAGGGTATTATAAGGTCTATTAACAAAGTAGCTCAGTCACATCAGCTGAAGGGAAACAGCTGTGGATGCTGAAACCCTTAATAAATTAACACTCCTGTTGCTTTTTAAAGAACTCTCTGTCATTTGCCTGTTGTGTTTGTCATTTGCACCTGGTATGAGGTCTTTGGGAGCAATCACATATCATTTACATGTAGTCAACAGCCATTCCGGTGTAGAATCGTTACTTCTGAATGCTGACTCCTTTGAATTTAAAGAAAGACTTGGGTACATGTCTGAAAAGATAACACATTACATTTTATTTACTGGTTTATACATAACCTTAACATCTTTTGAGTTCCTATGTTTCTATTTTTGTTTTAACTTTTATTTATTTGTGTTTTTCCAGGACCCATCAGTTCCAAGTCAAATAGTTGTTTCAATCTGATTGTGGAGGGCACAGCTCACAGTGGCCCATGTGGGGATGGAACCAGCCGGCCACCTTGTTATTAAGAGCCCCGCACCACGCTCTAAGCAACTGAGCTAACCGGACGCCCCAGAGTTCCTATGTTTTTTGACTGGTGATGCTTAATGCTTAATTAATCCTTGTCATTGACATATCTACCTATGATTTAGGATGTCACTCAAATATATGCCTGTGTTTGGAATGAATTTTGTCAATCAACATATACCGGGGGTGCCAAAAAAATGTATACTCATACACGACTTGTATTCATCTTTTGTTTTAGGTACATATTAAGTATTACGATTTTAATATAGTTTTCCTTTCTTAAAATGTGTATATACTTTTTTGGCACTGTGTGTGTGTGTGTGTGTGTGTGTGTGTGTGTATGTGTATAAAGTTGTTGTTTGTTTGTTTTTTAACTTTTCTCCATGATCTTAGTTTACTCAGAAAAAGTAAAGTAGATTCCTCTGTTCTTTTTTCAGATCTGTAGTAAGTCAATGATCTGGTTGAAGAGTTGCAAAGCTCTTTGGACAATGTGGACCTTTAAACTCAACCACAGATAATTACAACAGACACCGATTGGACATATACTTTTGCACCTGATTATCCAAATATCTCAAACAAGAGGAAGCTCATGAAGAAGGATATTGGAAGAAAGAGAAAATAAGGAGGGTTAAGGAGACAGAAAAATGGCTAACATACACCAATAGTACCTTCTATACTCACGGTTCACTTAGATCTGTTGTCATTCTTGGCTGGACTCCCAAAGTCATTTATTGATTTCTAATTATCCCCTAACTCAGCCCCTGCTCTGCAGACTTGTGCACCCACAAAGGGCTCTTCCCTTCACATCACACTCCTCTAATCTACATATGAAAGACATCGCTCATCATTGTGGTCTCTCACTTCTGCATGAGGTTCCTGCTGTTGACAACAAATTCTCTAAAGACCTCCTGCCTCTGGAAATAACCCCATAAAGTTCTGATGCTGCATCCCTCACACATAAATTTCTCTTTAATTTGAAATCCTTCTGGACGGTAATTTGTGCTGAGGGGAACAGCATGAATGTCTGTTGTAGATAAGGCCACTTTCGTCAGGAAAAGCAGTCAAGATGCTCATGCCAATGAAAGGCAAATAAATGGTTTTCAGTGACATACTTCCCATTCTCTTTTGTTGAGTTATCGTTTATCATCGGCAAATGTCCATGGTTACTGGGAATGTATGATTGGTTCCCAGAAAGCCCTGAACTCTATCGACCCTTTCCTAGGTATGGATTTGACATACCCAAAGCTCAATCAAATACTGAGGTAGGAAAACCATCACTGAAGTCACCAGACCCATATCACAGAAGGAATTTCATCTCCTACTACCACCCAACTCATTAGCACACACTAGAACAGTGCAACAAATTTATTTTAGCATGTTCTTAGACTAAGAATCTCTCTTATTTAAACAAAGTAACCCAAGGATCACATTATCTAGAAATGGGTCTACACAAATTCCAAGGCATGGTTATAAGTGATTTTGCCCAGTTTTGTAACTAAATATAGAAAACTGAAATAAGGTGTATTATTCCGGGATCTCTAAAGAAACAGAATTAATTTGATACGTAGAAAGGTATATGTATGAAGAGGCTTATTACTGGAATTAGCTCATGTGATTGGGGAGGTTGGGAAGTCCCACGATCTGCCATCTCTAAGCTGAAGACCCAGAAAAATCAGTGCTATAATTCAGACGTCTTAGTCTTAAGGCCTGAGAACTAGGGGAGCCCATGGTGTAAGTCCCAATCCAAGTTCAAAGGCTGAGGATCAGGAGGCTGATGGTATAAGTCCCTGTCTGAGTACACACAGACTCATGAAAGGGCCCTGAGACTGAAAATCTATCTCCATGTATGGAGGGCAGGGAAAGACCAAAGAAAGTGGCTGGCCACTCCAGTATGGTAATTAGTAGAGTTCATTAAGGGAAACTTACAGATGTGTCTTGGGCGGCTACAAGACGAAATGGATCCCTGTGCCACTTGGCAGGCACCAAAGAATTCTATAGGGTAAATAGGGGAAGGGGGATAGAACCATAGGTACTTGTATGTAAATGCCACTAGGTCTGGGAAATGACATGCTTAACCAGGTCAGGACAGCAGCCTGTCACAGGAAGCAGCACATAGTGGGAAGAACGGGAGGGTTGCTTATTTATGAATGAACATCAATTATGATCAGACAGTCTGTACATGGTGGGGGGCGTGTGTGCAATAAGCAATCTCTTCTCTGGCCCAGGGCCAGCACACAGGTCATTCAGTGGCCACGTCATAGAACAGTCTCTCCTCCACAAGAAGAAGGCCTGAGAACCAGGAACATGGATGTAAAAAGGCAGGAGAAGATGGATGTCCCAGCGCCAGCAAAGAGAGGAAATGTGCCCTGCCTCTGCGTTTCGGTTCTGTTCAGGCCCTCAAGGGACTGCGTGATGCCTGATGTGAAGGTCCAAGGGAAATGTGGGCTAAACATGGGAGCCATCAATGTTTGTTGACTACTCGGTTCTCAGGTACTATCTTAATTTCAATTTCTAGAACAACAGGTATTAGGTATTATAATTTTACAGAAAAGGAAATTAATTCACAGAGAGGTTCAGAAATTTACCCTATGTCACACGGTGTATAAGAAATCAAGCCATGATTTGAAGCCAGATCTGTCTTATATCAAGTCCCATCACCATGGTCACTGTGGTGGTAAGCCTCCCCAGGAAAAGGGAAAACTGAGTTACTCTCAGCAACGTGGCAGGCTGTGATCGAGGGCAATTTTGCCAACACTAAGAAACAACAATTTCTTAGGTTCTTGAATACTATTTCAGATTCATTATTACTGATCAGTATTTACATTTGTTAAATATTACATATCTCCTTACTCATAGGCAGGAAGCAACTGGAGACTTTGGATGAACTATTTGCGACTGTACACCTTGATGGCTTGGCGTTTAAGTGCATCATCTCTGTGCTGTGCTGGTACTTGTATGTTCAGAATATGGTCGTAGTCTGTCCAACAAATAAGGCTGGGTTTGTACTTAGGGTGACCAACCATTTCAATTTACGCAGGACTGTCCTAGTGTTAGAATGAAAAATCCCACATTCTGGGAAACCATTTTGCCCCAGGCAAACAGGGATGGTTGGTCACCCAATCTGTAACTTCCCTTCTCAGTCTGCTCTTATCTTCCCTTCCTTCCTTGTACTAACAGCGTTTATTACTGGAAATCCACCATCACTGAGTTTTTCTCTAGCTACGCGTCTTTTCAGAGAGCAAACACCTGTCACCTTTGTCTCCTAATGAGCCCAGTTCCCTTGGACAGTGATCTGTTCTTTTTCTTCTTTTCCCAGAGGACCAAACAACCCAGCCCAGCCTGGACTGCCTCATTCTTCCTTGAGGCACAAGTGGAACAAAATATCCCCCAAAGCAGAAATAACTGAAGACAGGCACAGAGTTTACTTTTGGTAGCATGGCAACCACTGCTGGCTGCTTTTGAAGCTGTTTGTTAGTGTGAAAGTTGTTTTGCATAAAGTTATTTGTTAACTTGGCTAGAAACTTGCAGCTCCCTGCAAGTCTTGCTTTCTTACAGATGATTTTCCCCCTCAGAAACCTTTATGATCCAAGGAGATTTGAAGATATCTCACAAATAATAGAAAATATCTGCCAACACCCTTCTAAATGGGTGAGAGTATCTCTGCATCTTCAGCCAAAATTACTTTGGGTTATTTTTTATTCCTTGCCTCCTAAATTATAGAGAACAAAACTGTACTCAAATAATCTTTCCTTTCAAATCAAGATAATAGCTTACTCTCCATCTCATTTAGCCAGGTATATGCTTCACAATAACAACTGAAAAGTATTAGCAGAATTTGTTTGGTGATTACCCACCTATTCTCACCCCCAACAAAGAAAAAATTAGTGGTCCTAATAATTTGCAATCTATCCTTGATTTACTTATACAATTTTATTTCCCACTACTTTCAAAACTTTTTTATACTTTCGGCAAACTTACTGATCTAAAAATAAACACTCATTATCATTTCCTAATCTCTGTCCGTCCGTCTGATCGCCACCATTGGAGTATTCTCTCCTGTACTCTTTGCTGACACCCGCATCTCAGCTCAGGTAATTACTATTATGACAACTACTGCTATTACTACCGTGTTTTCCTGAAAATAAGACCTACCTTGAAAATAAGCCCCAGTTAAGATCATCAGCCAGATGGACACATTTAGTACGTTTTGATGATGTTCCAGAAGAAGATGACATGACTGTATTTGAATAAATGTAGATCGTTGTATGTAAAAAAATAAGACATCCCCTGAAAATAATCCTTAATGGAGCAAAAATTAATATAAGACCTGGTCTTATTTTCTGCGAAACACGGTACTACTACTACTGCTAATGCTACTAGTACTAGTACTATTTCAACATCATTAATAATCAATCATTAACTACCTCAACATCTTTAGTACATGCCTTGGATGAGTCTGACCCTATCCTGAGCACCTTGCAATAACTGTCTCATTAGAAATATGATGCTTGAAAACAATACATTGGTTCCAAAATATGAAGACAACTGCAAAACTAAAATACATAAAAAAATAATAAAATACCTATAGAACCTGCCATTTGGTCACTGTAGTTTAGTGATAAGTTCATAATATTTTCAACGATACTGTGCTGAGCTTAAATCCTGGTTCTGTTATCTACCAGTTGTATGGCTGTGGGCAAGATATTTAGCCTTTTTTTTTTTTTCCTTATTGGTGGAATATGTATAATTGTGTCACTTACCTATAGGATGATTGTGACAATTAAATAGGCATAACGTGTTCTGACTATGCTTGTCAATAAGTTCTGTAAAACATAGCTATTATTAAATCATGGGACTTTGCAGGATGTGGCTGTGTTTTAATGTTTGATATAATGTAGGTGGGACCACCAAATGTAAGAATTCCCAGGGCCCTGATATCTCTTGGCTATTGCAGAGGTGTGTATGTCTTTGGAGGGAGGAAGCTGAGATGTGGGTTGTGGGTTCCGCTTGAGGAGGTCAGAGAAGGATTGAAAGGGAAGGAGAAGCTTAAGCTGCCTTTGTCTTCTCTCATTTGCCTTTTTAGTAACTGTGTGATTCCTTGTTTCCAGGTCAGAAAAATAAAACTGAGGATAGGGCACTGGACGAACTATTGCTTTTCTCTTTCATCAGTGGCATAAATTTGCCTTTCTACCAGGCTTTTTGGACCAGTGTTTGACATATTACTTTTTAAAAAAGTGTTTCCTAGGCTTTTTGTTTTTGTTTGTTTTTTTTTTTCCTTAGGTTTTTGCCGCATTATTTTGTCTTCTTGGGTTCTTTCCAAGAACATAGGTTAAAAGCAATAATTTTTTTCTTGTTTTAAAACTAAAATTATTTTGCTTCACTTAAAAAAACTGAATTATTCTTGTTTTTGCTTAAACAATTCAGTAAAATAAATTGGAAAACGTGTAGAATGAAAAACGTCCTGTAAAAGAGCAAAAAAGGTGATAATATAGTTAGAGATAGCTATAGTTACCTTTGCATATTAATGTGTTATCTTTGTATAATGGGAAAAGTACAAAGTCATATTGTGACATTAATTTTTGAGTGATTCTTAGCACATGAAAGCATTTTCAGAAAAGCATCTTGCATTGATTGCCTCTCGTTAATGGCAATGTGAAATCCTGACAGCTAGAAATGAGCTATATGAACTAGCATTTTGGTTGTCTAGAAATATTAAGAATTTGCAGATGTCATTTGTGTGCTCAGGCTCTTTGCTCACACTGAATACCCAAAGCTTCCCTATGTGGTTCAGTGACATGAGATGTTTATTTTTAGAAACTGAAAAGAATTACATAATGTACTAAAGCCCAGACTCCTACATATGGAAACAACTCGCAATGCAAGTTCCAGCTTTGTCAAAAGCTTATTTGATATTGCAATTTGAGAATAGAGAAAGGAAAAGACGCTTTCTTTTGTAATGAATCCATTTGGGATTTTTTTTTTTTTTTTTTTTTTTTAAAGATTTTATTGGGGAAGGGGAACAGGACTTTATTGGGGAACAATGGTCAAATTGTTGTCCTTTCGATCTTAGTTGTGGAGGGTTCTGTTCGGCTTCAAGTTGTTGTTCTTTCAGTCTTAGTTGTGGAGGGCGCAGCTCAGCTCCAGGTCCAGTTGCCGTTGCTAGTTGCAGGGGGCACAGCCCACCATCCCTTGCGGGAGTCGAACCGGCAACCTTGTGGTTGAGAGGACGCGCTCCAACCAACTGAGCCATCCGGGAGCTCAGCGGCAGCTCAGCTCAAGGTGCCATGTTCAATTTTAGTTGCAGGGGGCAGAGCCCACCATCCCTTGCGGGACTCGAGGAATTGAACTGGCAACCTTGTGGTTGAGAGCCACGCGCTCCAACCAACAACTGAGCCATCCGGGAGGCAGCTCAGCTCAAGGTGCCGTGTTCAATCTTAGTTGCAGGGGGCAGAGCCCACCATCCCTTGCGGGACTCGAGGAATTGAACTGGCAACCTTGTGGTTGAGAGCCCACTGGCCCATGTGGGAATCGAACCGGCAGCCTTCGGAGTTAGGAGCACGGAGCTCTAACCGCCTGAGCCACCGGGCCGGCCCCGGGATTTTTTTTTAATAGGGAAAACGTCATCCTAATACCTGTTTAATGTCCCTACATAAGAAATAGTCAAGTTTTGGAAATAAAGGTTTTGGAGTCAAACAATATTAGTGTCAGTTCAATGTTCTAGCTCTTAACTAAGTTTTCCAATGTCTCTTGGTATAAGATTCCCCATTTGTAAAATTAAGTTGATAATACACAGTTATAGTGTAAGGATTAAAGGAGAAAATTTGTGAAACACTTAATATTGTTCTTGAAACATATTATGCCAAGAGATATTAATATTTGTGGTTTTCCTCCCTTCTTTCTACAGCACAGTTATGAGTTTATTCCTTTAATCCAGAAATGATGACCACTCATGGACTATCAGATGTCTATTTTATTTTAAAGTTGGTGATACCGAAACAGATGGGAAGAAGACGAGACCCTGAATACCTCATCCTATCTTTCCACAAGTCACCCTAGAGATCTCCAAGAGGACAAGGGCACGCTAATGCCTGCCGTTACCACTCTGAGGCTTTGGCCCTAAACCAGTGCAGTGCCATAGGGGTGACTTAAACTGAGCCATGTGGGTGATTCTTTTCATACTCCAGAGACACAGGTGGTGCCTCCTTTTGCTTCTTTTCTCCTAAGCCCCATGTAATCTTGCCTTCTTTTTGGTACTCATCAAATGGTGGAAAAAGTCCTTAACAAGTATAACATTCTGCTAGAAGGAAATGCGTCTTCCCCACCCCTGAAAAAGGTGCCCCTGCTGGAACCCTTCTGCCTCTCTCCACCCCCTAACTCCCTCTTCCTCATGGGGTTTGGGACAAAGGACTGAGCCTCCACAGCTCAGTCACTCTTACCTCTCCGTCTTCCTTTGGGGAGCCAGCTGCCTGTGGGAAGCATACACTCTCTTCTGTTTCTTCATGCTGCCAGTTCCATAGGGATAGGCCCCAATGGGAAGTTCAGTGGTGGCCTAGTGTCACCTGGGATTAAGTCTGTCTAAATCTGAGGTTCAATGTAATGAAATACATTGCTGCCATGCCTCTAAGCCATGTTTTCCAATATTACCTTTAATAATGCAGTAGGTATTCTTTTCCCCATCTACCACTTTGTCTAATCTCCCTCTTGGTTCAGAGCTTTAGTAGTCAATCAGAGGTGGTCAGCCTCGTATCTTTTTGGTTGACCTTTTACTCCAGCCATGCTGTAGTAACCAGCTTTGTGTCAGCTGGACTTATCTCTCACTCTCTGCCCCAAGGCTTCTCAAACTCTACAGCTTTGGATGCCTAAGGAAACTTTCCTAGCACCCAAGTTTGTATAGCACTTGTATATGCCCAGAACTCACGTATACACAACCTGAAAGTGCAAGAGCGTTAACATGCCTTGATAAATGGCCCAGGTCAGGGGGGGAGGCAGGAGGGGATGGATAAACACTGCCTTCTTTCCAGTTCACAGCTCTAAGGTGTATGTTACATGGATCTGCATAAGGTCCCAAAGAGATCAAGTCGCATTTGCTCACAGTCATGACCTTCGCAATAATGCACTGTTATATTGGCTTTTTTTCTCTCCTGGTTTCAATTTCCATCCTTCAATACCATTCCCTGGAATCACTTCCCAGAAAAGAATTATCTGCCTGCAAGCTCATGTCTCAGGCTCTTCTGTCAGGAAGTGACCTAGGCTAACAAACGCTGAAAGCCGAGAACTATTTGATTTTTGCTTCTCTACAATCTCTTTGATAACCAAGGAGCTTGAGAAACAGAGTTTAGTGGAATTTCAGGATCAAAATTATATGGGGAATGAAAATTTTGGTGAGGATTTTTCCCCTACCTTGGCTGGTCACTGCACCTTGATTGCTTTATCCACGAGTGAAGGCACTTTTAATACTGGTCAAGTCAGACTTGAGAGCACACTCAAGTCTCAGACTGCTTTGGTTTAGCTTTGAAATATGCAGGCATATATTTTCCTAAGCTGGTTTGGCCTGAGCAGAGTTTTGATGGATAATTTTTGGATAACAGAGGCAAAGACATATTTTCTGTTCAAGTATGTTATTAAATCAATTATGTAAGTCAGGGCTTTGAAGAGCAGCTAAGTTTTCTGTGGGCTACGAGAGTTCCATGGTATAAGCTCTAGCTTTAAGTCATTTGTGCCAGACTTGGGTAGGGAGAAGACCTATCTGGATTCTCTGCTCAGGGTCTCACAGGTCAAACTAAGGTGTGGGCTGGATTGGGTTCTTATCTGGAGGCTCTAGAGAAGAATACACTCTCAGCCTCATTCCAATCATTGGCAGAATTCCGTTCCTTGTGGTTATAGGACTGAGGTCTCCATCTCCTTCTTAGCTGTTAGCCAGAGGTCGCACTTGGTTCCCAGAGATCAATCCCTGGTCCTTCTACATGGCCCTCTTCATCTTTAAAGCCAGAACGAGCACATCAAATTCTTCCTGTGCTTGAAATATCTCTGACTTCCCCCTTCTACTACCAACTACAAAAAACTCTGCTTCGAAAAAAACAAACTCATTGATTAAATGAAGCCCACCCAGACATGATTAGTAACCTCAAATACAACTACATAATCCCTTGTGCCACATGACCTAACATAATCATCGTCTTGGTATTTCATCCTGTTCACAATACTGGAAATTTGGGTGAGCGATCATAGTGCACCATCACTGAATTCTGCCTACTTCATGGGCCAATCCTTGATCACACTGCTTTTCCTCTGAGGATACATGACGGGAATGGAGCAGGAACCCACATTTGTCTAGTACCTGTGGTCACTGGGAGCAGCAGTGTAAGGTGTGGCCACTGGTGCCCAATTTCAGGGTTGGGGAGGGGCACGATTTTCTCATGAGATGAGTTCTGTGTGTGAAGTTAGTCCTGGCCTCCAAGTCTGTTTTCCTGGAGACTGTGTGCAGTACTCAATATCCTCTAATAAATTTATTTTCTGATCAAATGATTCACTGTATTATTTTCAATTTAAAAATCTGCACTAACCTAATTGGTTGATTATATTTTCCCCTTTACAGCTTTCAAAGCTTGGTTCACGTATTTTTTCTTGCCTGGAATGCACTTTTTTTTTTTTTTTTAATCGTATCTACCTATGGAAATTCCACTTCCCCAGAACGCTTTCTCTCACTTCCTCTAAAAGTATGCTTACTCTTTTCACTCTGGCTCCAGTGACTTTTTTTTTCTTTTTTAAAAATGTTATTTGGTACTTATCACAATTTACCTAGATTTACAGTTACGTGTCATATCTTCCCTGGTCTCTATTATATGGCTTCAAAAGTCTTTAAGGATATTGTAGTGGGTTGAATGGTGTCCTCCAAAAGATAAGTCTATATCCTAATCCCTGGAAACTCTGAATGTGACCTTATTTGGAAAAAGAGCTTTTCTAATGTGATTAAGTTAAGGATCTCAAGATAAGATCATTCAGGAATTAGGGTTCACCCTAAACCCAATAGCAAGCATCCTTGTGAGGGAAAAGCAGAGGGAGATGCGAGATAGTCACAAGACACAGGAAAGAAGGCCATGTGAAGAGGGGACCAGAGATGGGAGTTATGTAGCCCCAAGCCAAAGAACGCCTGGAGCCACTAGAAGCTGGAAGAGATGGGAAAGCATTCTACCCTAGAGCCTTCGGAGGAAGCACACTGATTTCAGACTCAGGGCCTCCAGAACTGCGAGGGAGTAATTTTCTATTGTTCAAAGCAACCAAGTTTGTGGTCATTTGTAATGGCAGCCCTCGTAAGCCAATAGATATCATCACTGACTTTTGAATGGCAGTCTTGCTAGGCATGCGGTTTTCATTACTGCATCTGAGTTATTAGGTTGGTGCAAAAGTAATTGCAGTTAAAAAGGTTAAAAATAATTGCAAAAACTGCAATTACTTTTGCACCAATCTAATATCTGGGTACTACCGTGTTTCCCTGAAAATAAGACCGAGTCTTATATTAATTTTTGCTCCAAAAGACGCATAGATGCATTAGGGTTTATGTTCCGGGGATGCCATCTTGAAAAATCATAGTAGGGCTTATTTTCTTGTTAGGTCTTATTTTCAGGGAAACACGGTATGATGGACAGCTATGGTTTTGCCTTCCTACCATCCAATTTTTATTCTTCTAGTAATAGTCCCTACTTTTATTTGGGGGACCTACCTTTCCCCTTTGAAGGGACTATCAAAGTGTCTTGGCGTCCTTTGACCCAGTGGAGGACGTAAGACCCAAATTTGGCCTATTAGATGCTCTCTTTCTGAAGTCTAAATTTAAAAACAAAACAAATAACAACAAAAAAACCCCAAAACACAAAAAGCTGAGGCAGAGACTGAACAGAGTGTAATTAATTAATTTTTTGTTTTTGAGAGACGTACCCCAGAGACATGTCACATTCATTGCCGTTTAGGTCAGCAGCGCTTCCTAATGCCTCTCCTTTGCAAAGCCTGGCTCTTCCGCTTATTGTGGAATTCTACGAAGTACCCTACATCTGTCTAAGACCATTTTTGTGCTCTGATTGGGAGAGCTGGTTCCTTTCTTTGCAAGATTACTGCCTAAGATAGCTGCTTGTTGATATGAACGAGCCGAGACTCATCCTAGACTAGAATAAGAAAGAGGATGAGTTCCAGAAACTGTATTTTTATAAGCTCCATAGGTGATTCCTTTTTCCTTTATTTCTTCCTCTTAAAATTGTCTTATAATTGCTGCCTCTGTCACCAAACAGCACTTATCTTGGGTTCCGACTAAAATATGTCGAATGGACAAAGGCTAAATTTCACTTTGGAGTTACTTCGATCTCCAAATGCTAATGGGAATATCAAAATGGGATGGGGAAAACTGTTGTCTCATGTATTTATGGGTCTTATATATTTATATGAAAAGAATACAGCCCCACAGCAATGAGTAAACCCCACAGACAAACTAACATTGTACTTTGGAGTCTCTCAGACTTCCCTTTTTTCTTAAGTAGACGTCAGAGTAGCAAATGGGGCAAGAAATACTTAGTCTCTAAATCTCAAATCCAGGATCCGTGTTCCTAACCCTAAACTGAACTAGATTTTTTCAGTGGGAAGTATCTTTAAAAATTATTTTGGGGACATCTCAGGTATGCAAAAGGTAACATTTCAAGTATCTCTGTACACAACACACTGCAGTTTTATTCACAAGGCTTGTGTCTGCTTATAGTAAATAATAAAATTTTACCAGTTCAAGAGAACTCAAGCACTTCGTCACCTTGAGGTTACTTGGTCAATTCAGACTTTGTTTCTCATCCTCTTCTCTTTCTCCTCTTCTTTATAGAGGCACTATGAGTTCCTGGGAGCTTATTTATGGAGGCAATAGCAGTACCTCTGATCCAACTACCATCTCCTGTGCTTCCTGGCCTCTGCTGGAGGGAGCTCAGTATGTCTGGAAACTGGCAGCCGGTCTTTGTTGTTTTCACTGCCAGAGTCCCCAGTGTTGCAAGAGCTTTTGCTTAATATGAATTGAGATCATGCATCCTTCTCACTCTTCTGTTAGGCTTCTTCCAGACCACTGGCCTGTCCATTTCCTCTCTTTTCTTTGGGGCTCAGGGAATCTATGAGGCTGCCTTCAGAATCAAGCACTGGTATACCCTCCTCGGTCCTTCTACTTTATTACTCAGGGACCATGCTGGACATTTGCAGAAGTAGTTATCTTGCAGAAGCTGACAGTCTTTTACATTCTGGAAGACTCACAAATATGTGTTGGGTATCTATCACCATTTTTATTGTGCTGTTACTTACCCACCTCCTATTCCAGAAATGTGGAAACCTCCAGCACCCTTCACGGATCTACAATCTAAAGTTTAGCCATGTCCTTAATGATTCTCACTTCCTAGGCATCAGTTTCACTTTCCTATCTCTTAGAGATGGGAAATTGTTCTCACACTGTCACATATCCCTCCTCATTCTCTGACTTATGCATAAACACTGTGCTCTGAGAACTCCAAGGATCTCACACTCTGGAGGTCACCAAAACTTTTTCTCACTCAAAAAGCCTAGCTTCTATAATAGAAAGACTTGCTTTTAAGATGACTGCTTATACTATGGACTTTATTAAAAGTCTAATTGGAAACTCAAAGGTGAGCAATGCCTTCTTCTCAGTTGTATTCTCACTGGCCCTGAGGGCATTGATAAGTAAAGCTATTGTGTCTGCCTGGATGGCAGAAGAATAATCAGTAGGAGCAAGCAGGAGGAAAAAAAACTGTAGTTTGTATCAAAGTATTAACCACAATACATTACACAAGGAATCAGTAAAAAGGAAGTACTACTAAAGGCGTTTCAAATATTTTTCCTACTATCTTTAAAATTTTAGTGTGAGCCTAAACAGCTACCTGTGTTACAAATGGCGAAATGCAACATGAGTTAGCTTATTTATAACAGAGAGATAGAGATAAAGATAAGTATAATATATATGTATATACATGTATATTATATGTAGTATAGCATATATGTATATACATATATATTATATGTACGTGTGTGTACATGTGCATATATATGTATAGGGAGAGAGAAAGAGATTGATGTATTATAAGGGCACTGATCTATCGCAAGTAATTCAAGGACAAGAATGAGATTGATGGATTTAAGAGGCAACAAAAACCAGGCACATATATAACATCAGAACCACTAACATGTCAGAAGAAGCCCTACCACTAAGTAGAATTTTGTAAGCTGGTTGTAAAACACAGCCATTATTAAAAATTAAGCAAACTTACAATTAAGTAAATTATTTAGGTACTAACCAGATATCACCATTTCCTATTTTTTTTTACTATTATCAAGTTTAATATTATCTATGTGATATGTTACTATTACCTATGCTCTTGAAATTATTTACATTTACTGTATCTGTATGTTAGAAATACTATATAATGCTGTGCTACTAAGAATCTTTTTCCAACGCAGGTTCAGCGACATCCCATTAGTAGTTTGAAACGTGCTGTGGTAGAAAACTTTATACCACAGAAATTGGCTACAATCAGTTCTTTGGCTGATTGGCTACAAATCAATTGGCAAATTGGCTACAATCAGTTTTTTATTTTTTTAAACTAGGGAACTTGTTAAACATTTTTCAGCATATCAGTGTTCAGGACTGTCTCCCTCTATTTCCTACCTTTTTTCTCTCATTAAAAAAAAATGTTCTGCTTCATTATTCCTCCTTTTTCTCTATTGCCCAGCTACCTCTGTGTTTTTTCATTATGTGACAAAAAACATGGTAACCCAGAAGTTTTAAGATTCATAAATTCCAATCCAGGCACTCAAAGATAGTGCTACGGTGACAGCGCCTGGGATAACCTAGGGGGTGGACTCAGGTAAGAGGAAATTCCCAGAAGAAGGATGCTGGCAGATAATCTCAAGTTTATCCATCATATTGCCATGGTGACATCCCCTTGTGTAGAGCTTTCTCTTGAAAGATTCTTCTACACAGTGTCCCCAGTATGTCCATCTCTTGGTGACTAATTGTCTTCTCTTCATTGTAGCTTCTTGCCACTGTTCTCAAAGCAAGTTAAAGAGTCATTTTGACAGATTCAAATGGCTGGAGTGGTCTCTTCCTCTGGAAGTGGGACTTTGACACAAGTTTAAGTGAAGAGTAGTCTTTCAAGTTGCCCATAGAGGGCTAATAAAACAGAAAGATTCTTTTAGAAAGCAACTTAAACTCTCCCTAACCCCAGGAAGTTCAGATGACCTATTTTCCCAAACTCTCATAACTCTAGTTAATTTGTTGAAAAATGTATTCTATAAAATATGAAGGGTTCTTTTTCAAAATTATTTCAAAGAGTAGGGACTTTCCTGAGCTTTCTTCCCAGCCAAGGCGATAGAAAAATGCTTACTGGACAGAACGATGCAACTAAAATCCCTCTACAAAAGTGATGTATTACTCCAATTACATGACAAACCTGCATATGATCTATTTGCTTGATATAGAAACAGCAACCATGGCAGAGATTCCTTGTTGGATTCTGTCATGTGAGATTGAAATTCCAGAGGTTCCTTTCTTCTTTAAAAAATTTTAAGAATTAGCTGGCTCTCCTAGAAATCTATTTGTGACTATTGACAAAATATATATTGCTCTTCTGGTTGACTTTCATCCCCAAATAACTTATCTGCAATAGTTTTTTGCTTGTTTGTTTTGTTTTTTTTTGTTTTTTTTATCTGTAAATGAAATATCTGCCAACCAATTCAAAAAGATTCATGTGCAAATGCTAAGGGTTTTTTTGATTCTTTTTAAAATTCCAATAATTCTATATAAACTTGACTTCCAAGTCAAAGAAACCATGAACTGAGAATAAATCATGTTATGATAAAATACAAAAAAAAGGCATATTTTAATTTCCAAAATTAAAACTCTTAATATTCTCATTAATGTGACCCTACATCATGTGTAATATCTAATTTACCAGCTATCAGATATTCAGGTAACTAGATCAAAGCTTTTTCCACTACCCCCTTCCAAATATCTCTGCACAGTACATTTATGTGGAAGAATAGAGTCCTAGATTTTCAAGGAATTGTGATCAAATCCAGGATAGAGGTGCTAGGGTCATCTCTGAATCGATAGCACTTAATGCAGCGCTGGATCTACAGTAGATGGCCAATAAATCTTGGTTGAATAAGTAAATGGATGCAGGTCACATACCCTTTTTGAGATCACTTTGGACTTCAACAACAATGTATTTGTATCCTTGAGAATAATAATGACATGTTTCCATGGTAGTTCAAACTAGCAGTTTTTCCTTACATGAGGAAAGAGAAAATAAAAATAAGGAATAGCTGAATTGGTGTGTCAAATCATAGTGCTTAATGTGTGGTTCTTCAAATGCTTTCTATAAAAGTGGTAGTTACACCTAGAAGCTTAATTAAATTCATATATATATATGCATATATATTTATGTATATATATATATCATATATATATATATATATATATATATATATATATATATATATATATATATATTTAAAGAGCACCTTTTCCTGGCAATAATATTTCATGGATAATGCTGTGTACTTCCTATAGCATAATGTTAAGATAAAAAGCATTAGGTCTGGTTGCTGCACTTTCAGTGATAGGAAGATTAATCAGTGAGTTCAAGGAATGGCAGTCTGATCCATCATAAAGTTCCCCATCAACCTTTACCTAATGGTTTTTAGCAGCCACTGATGGTCTTTTCAATATTATTATTTCACTAAGAATTGCAAAATGTTGACATTCTTAATTTTCCTATGTCTTCTGAGTTATCTGTTCTACCATAAAAAATGTTTCCACATTTACTAGTTGGTACCTAAAAACACCCTTTGTATAGGAGAAGCAGGATAAATGCTTGATTTATTTCCTTTATTTAACAATTTTCAGAATAATAAGGTGGTGCTCTAGCAAACCATTCAGGCTGTATTTTTTTGTTTTTAGGATCATGAAGAATTCATGGATTTTTTAAATGTTTGATCTATTTTATACAAGTCAGTCATTATTCCTTTTGGTGCTAAATTTTTCCACTTTACACCAATGAGAACTTCTTCAAGTTGCCTCCTGAGACCTTTTGACATGACATTTGTAGTCTTGGTTTCCTTGCTTTTAGTCTAACAAGATATCCCAGGAACACCATGTGTATTTCCTATTATAGATATGAAATCTGTTTTACAAGGATCTCCAGATCTTTTTAGTGGAAAATGATATTTAGAGACCAAAATCTAGGCTCTGAGGTTGCTCAATTTTACCAGGTTGTCATTGTTTCCAGGCCTTTTCAATACAGACAGGTATGACATAAGGTGTTAGTTTTGTTACTTTTAGCAAGATAAAAATAAGTAAGCTGTACTAACATTCCAATAAAAACATCACATGACTTTTTCTTAATTTCGTTGATTTTATATTTCTTTTCTTATTTTACAAATATTGGTTCTGAAAGACGTTAGCACAATTGTTTAAATGTTCTACCCTCCAACATATAATTAATAGATTCAATCTAATGATGCCAATATTATTATTAAAATATCATTACATAATGCTGTTCAATATTTTTTATGATTTTCTTTTGTTCTTAGGATAAATCCTGGTAGGGATGTACAGTCAAATTACTATTTTTTAAAGTCACTTGAAATAATGCTTCTCAGTCCTCATTTGCTTCATCACTAATATCTAAAATCCCCACTATTGTCTTAAATCCCCACTTTGTAAGGTGAAAATACATGTCTCTAGTTTTTCTTTTATCTCTTCAAATCTTTATATGAGCCTAACTTCTAACAGTTGTATTTTTCACTTCTAGATTTTTCAAGGTTATTAGCACGTAAAATTGGCTCTCCAACAAATTACTGGAATTTGTTGTTTGGTTTGGTTTTCCTTTTTGGAGTTTCTAATTGCCTTTATTTTTTTCTCGAGCAATGTGATTTTATCATACGTATCTTAAACTGATTTTAAACTTATCATTTTTTATGAACATGTTTCATACGAAGGCCTGTATTTTCCTGCACCAATATGCACTATTTGCTCTCCAGTCTTGCTCCATAGCTATCATGCATTCTTCCTTTCATGGATCCTCAGTTTTGCTTCCCTATTTCCTGCCTCTTACATTTGCTTTCTCGTTTTGCTGGGCTAAAGTAAATTCCTGAAGAAGGCTGTTTGGGAGGTGCACTACTCCAGACCCATACAGCCACTCTCTTTCCCTGTTTGCCTCAGTCATCTGCCTGGCTCCTTGCCCAGAGCAACCTAACAATGCCCCAAAGTCACAGAGTCAGAGCTCTGTTACAGTTGCTACTACAACTACAGTATAGAAGAAGCTCAAACATGGTGTCAACTGGCCAGAAGACCAAGTGGTTTTACTGAACCTGCAGGGGTTCCAGGACCTGTCCAGAGAGCTTGGTAACACACCTACAGATGCTGTGAGGTGGGGTGCATTTGAACAATGGGAGACTTGGGACAGAAAGAAGCTAGCAGAGTATTTCTTCTCTCTTCTTCCCTGACTATGCACTGTCCTGGGAGTAGTAGCTCATATGAACTCTCTGAAGGTCTAGCTCTCTGAAGCCAAGAAACCAGTTGCCTAAGTTGAAAAATTGTGGTGAGCTCGGTGATATACCAATTTAATTTTCTACTCCTTCTTCCCTGCGTGACTTATCTTCCTCTCATTGCTGTTTTCATGGAATTAAACTTCCTCATAAAATGTTGGTACCTTACCGTTATTTCTATGAGTTTATTCCAACTTTATTCTATATTTATAATTTTACTTCAGTGATGTAAAATTATAGGACTACCGAGGGATAGTAGGCAAACTTTAGGAACCAGTTTGCCATTCTGAATAGCATGTCAATTTTAGAAGCTATGAGAACCACACTGGGCAAGTATATGGATATGGGCCGAGGCAAGAGTAAATTTTATTCATTCCCTTATTCAACAAATATGCATTTGGGGTAAACATGCTAGATGCATGACATCCAGAAATAAAAGATGCATGCTCTTCCTCAAAGAGATTATTTCTAATGGAAATACATATACTTTCTGAACAAACACTCTGGTAATTTCTCAGTCATGGTATACATTTCCTAAAGTTTAATTTTTGTCAAAATTCTTCCCAGAGCCTCTGTTCTGTTCTTATTTCCAGGAGCCACATAACCCAAAGGCTGACCTTTGAAGCTGGCAGCAGAGCCACGCTCTCCTTTTCTATAGTTAACTGTGTTTTTTTAAACCTTCTCTCTCTGCCATGGCTGAGAAATGGCTGTTCATAACAAAGTCTGGAAACGATGCCAGAGGGAAAGTAACATTTTTTTCTCTTGATCTTTTTTCTCAATTTACTAAGCTATCGCATCCATTTTCTCATGTGTTTCTCACAACTCAGGAGGCAAACAGAGCGGTGTTGTTCCTTTGTTATATAGAAGAGGAAATTGAGGCCCAACGAGATTAACTGTCTAGCTCAGGGGTACTAAATACAAAATCAGGCAAGAATCCCAGTCACATCTCCTGGACCATTTTTTTCTAGTGACATTTTAATAGAGTTTCAAGGCTTGGGTAAGAGACGGAAAGAGTACAGTAATCTCACTGTGTCTTCTGTTCTTAGTGCCACCTATGGACTCAGCTGTGTCCCATGTTCACAGATCAATTTCAGAATTTCCAGAATCAAAGGACGAGTGAAAGAACCAAGCTCAGGGGTAAGACTGAAGTGGCTCCAGGGATCCAAGTAGCTCAGTCTTCTTGTCGATCCTGTTCTGACAGCTCTCAACCTCAATTCATTCGTCCTTCCTCTTGACTCCTACTTTCTCTGCTCTGGCTATCCTGCTCGCCTATCGAGTCCCTGACCTGTGTTGTGGAATCTCTTTATTTTCATTCATTTGGATGCCCACAGGTGGTTACCACCCAGAATATATATTTAATAAAAACTTATTAAATCAGTACATGAATGAATAGATGTATACCCCTAATCTGAAATTCTGCTTCCGTCTTATTTATAAAATTTCAGTTCTGTCATTGTCTTTTCTTTTTACTGTTTCTTTAATTTCTTGCCTCATGTTCTGACAGGTTTTATTCCTAAAAGCAGAGCAACAATAGAGTTTTTCAGCTGTAAACAAAAGAAATGGACTCTGTTATGCCAAGCAAAAAGATTAAAAATATAATAACAACAAAAAATGTGAATAACAGAATAATTCAAAAATGAAAGGAAAGTGAAAGAACTGGGCTTCCAAGGAGCAAGAATGTGGTGGCTCCAGGTATCCAAGCAGCTGGATTTAACTGACTGGCCTGTCAGCTGGCCGTGCTGCGATGATTCAGTCCCATCAATTTTCCTGTCTGACAATCAGTGTTTTCAGGATTCGAAATCCCAGGAAGTGAGTCGGATTTGTCAAGCATTTGTCTAACATATACTCAAGCCCTAGCAGGAAGAACACTTGATGAACAGTCCCCCAAGACTGCAAACAATTGGCAAGAATGAATTCCCCCAAAAGAACATGGTATACTATGACAAAGGAGAGGAAATGGATTGTAATCATCCACTTTGCAGAGTATGTTGCTAAGAACAATGAACTGGAGTTAGGAAACCTGGGTTTAAATTTCACTGTTGCTATTACTTAGCTGTGTGGCCTCAGCCTGCTCTTTCATATTTCTGTAGCTCAACCATTTCATGTACAAAATACGAGGCTTGGGTAGATGATAACTAATACTCCTTTTGTTTTTGTTTGCCCTTAAACTGTGTGTTTGTTTGTTTGTTTGTTTGTTTGTTTAACTTCAGAGGGTTCTTTCCTGGTAAGCAAATCCATGCAAACAGGTTACACCTTAATGGCTTTACAGATCTGAATCACCTCTCCAGCATCATTAATGGACTAGCAGGCCTTGTGTCACGCACTTCTATAGCCTTTCTTCTCATCCCCACGCACATTCTGTGTTGACCCCAGTACCTCTCTTTACTCCTCGCCTTCCTTTGTATAATTCATTTTCTTCTGACATCTGATATCCTGTCCTTTCAGTACTGTCCATGAAGCGCTGTCTTTATTTCTTGTTTTGCCAACAAACAATACAGATGCTATTTCTTCTTTTGTTTTGTTTTGTTTTTGCTAAGGAAATTTCTCAGTCAAACTGACAGCAATATTTTCAACCTTACTTTTCCCACCCAGATTAATTAAACCTTAACTATTTTTAAACAGTTCTATTTTCTCTATTTTATCCAGAACAGGCTTTGGATTGGTCCTGCATAAAAAGTTGAACCCCCTTTCTTCCTACCTTCTTTATACTTTGTTAATGTGTCAATACCAACAATCATTAATTTTTTTTAATTCTCTCAACAATTAAGCCGAATTAATTCTATGTATTGCCACAGAGCAAGGTAAATTCTTACTCCTTCATCCTCATATATTTATTTTGTATTCGCCACTGAATTAAGCTCTGTTACAAATGTAAAGATAGACAAGATATTATATAACCCATACCCTGTAGGATCTTACATCCTAAGATTTTTGAGGGAGATGAAACATACAAGTTTCCTAAAACCCAAGACTAAATATAATGAATGTCATAAAACAATAGCAACACAATGTTACCAGTATAAAGAAGAGATAAATTATTCAGATAAGCAGGGAAGGGTTCATGGGGCAAGGGAGTGTTTGAACTAGGATCCAGGTAAATAAGGAACCAGTCTTCATCTTCCACTTTTGCTCCCCAACAATCTATTTCTTAAATAGGAACAGTGACTTACAAATCAATTGGTTCCTGACTTCTTTGTGTCTAGACCTCCAAAGACTTGTGGCTGTGCTAGGAATAAAATCCACAAGTCTTCCTATAGCTTACAAGGCCCTACATGAACTGGTCTTTCCTCCTACCACTGCTGTACTCACCGATTATTTTCCAGTTATGCTGGCCTTCTTTCTAAGTCTTGGATAAAGCAAAGGACATTGCTGTAGGACATTTGTTTTTGCTGATTCCCCCTCCACCCACCCAGAACTTTCTGTCTCAGATCTTTATATGACTGGTGTTTTCTTGTCATTTAGGTTTCACCCAAGCCGCACAGATTCAATGAGGCTTTCGAAGAACCCAGTCCAAATGAATGCATCTCCAAGGCTCTAGTGCATCATTCTACTTTGCTTCTTTCAAACTACTTGAAATTTTATTGCTTATTCATTTACTTACTTTTTAAAGTTCTGCTTTCCCCTGACTAGAATTTTATTAATAGTTTTATCATATAGTGGACTTTTGTGTGGGTGAGAAATATGCACTAATACTTGACTTTATTAATATCTAATTTATTAATCTTATGATTTTATTAAAGAATCAGTTTTTTAAATTCCTCTGTGACTTGCAGAAATTAATAAAACAAAATGTATGAATTTGACACAGTAAATTTCCCCAATTTTAAATATCATTTACCAAAAAACACTTCTAAACACTTTTTATTTTAAGTTATTTTCAATGTTTTAAACATCTTTAAAAAATAGGCAACACACTATTACAACGATTACAAAATTAGTGAATACATTTACTTTAAAACCAGGAATAAAAGTGCCCTATATGATTCTTATCCTTATTTTTATTATTTATTGTCGTGTCTTCCTAGGTTTCCATTAAGAGCTCTCCGTGGGGTTTTAATAATCTTACCAGCTCTTTAAGAAAATGGTATCATTTCACACTAACCAAATTTTGTATATGGGTTATAAAAGTTTAATCCTTGGTTGGGACACGGCCCTGGCTGAGCCGTCTGAGGTGATTTTGAGGCTGCTAATCAATAGTAAATTCCTTTTTATAGAAAAATTCTAATCATTACATCTTGAGACTTGTAAATGTTTTTCTTTATAAAAGCTTTATTTTTTGAGACTTGGTAGCTTTCCAAGAAGTAAGGAATTCTTTTAGGTTTTATCCAATCCGCTGCCCTGTCATGTTGATGTATTAGTATGGTTTGTTAGTACTATTAAAATCTTATGTATTTCTTGTTAGTATTTTATTATAATTAGTTGAACTGTCAAGAATTGCCAACTCCTAGGAGATGAGGGATTGTGTCTGCATAGTCAGATTTACTCTTTTCTGCATTTGGTTAATTTATCATTTTAGAACACGCTGTTGAACCCTCCTTTAACTTGATTATTGTGTGTGACCACTGAAGCTGATTAGCTGTGGACACCCTTTGAATCTGATTAATTTTAAGTGCTGATCAGGCCTTCTTTTACTTGCTACTGAATCTACTTTTGCTGGGATAATTTGGCTTTCTTATGTATTCCGTGTTGATCAAAGAAAGTACATACCTAAACTTCATAGGAAGATATTTAACTAATATATTTGTATATTAACAATTCTTAAAATATATTCAGATCAATAAAATATTAAGCATATTCTATTATATTCACTCATTTGCTTGTGTATTATAATGCCTTTTGGTAATCTGATATAAACTTTTCTTGTTTGAATATTAGTAGGAACTTAAAAGAATTTTTTAGATCCAATCTGTTTCATTAACTACTATAATTGCCATAATTATTATCATTAATCTTATTTTAATGCTCAAACTGTATACATTTCACCAATAAGGGCCCCTGCAATTTGACTCCCTTCATTTCAGCACTTTTGCGGACATTTTAAAAAGCATGTTTGCAACACCCTTTGGAGTTCAATTTCCCCACCTATAAAATCAATAGAAACAAATAGATGTTATGGGTCCATAGATGTTTTTCTGCCCTAAAATTTGGAAACATCTAGCTCTTAAGAAGCCCTCAGCCTCATGGGTGTATGCATGCAAGTGTGTGCATGTAGATCAGAGACCAAACTATGAATGCTAGAGAGTTATAATAAGATTTGAGTCATAATAGTTACAAAGTTGGAATGCACATCATGAATTAACCTTTTTCTACTTAAAATGTCATATGGTTCTACTGATACACATATGCATATATACACACATAATATGAATATACAAAACTGTATATGATAAACTATATACGTAAGACAGACTAAAACTATATAAAAGCATAAAACCAAGAAAATAGATTTTCAAACATTCAGAGGTAGAGGACTCTGGGAAGATGGTGGCAGAATTTTTAAATTTCCCCAAATCTCCCCATATAAGCAGATACAGGAACTAAGATAGCAAAACCTAAAACACATGGACAATATCTATCACTAAACGAAAACTAGATTAACTACAAACCCCCAAATATAAGCAGGGGAAGACCAACCACCACCACCAAGAAGAACCACATGGTATCAACCACAATGTGGGAAAAAGCAGAGGAAAGACAAAGTTTCTACTGAGACTAGAACCCTAATAGGAGAAAAGAAATGGTTCAGAGGAATGTGAGGGAGAAGGAACTAGAGTTGGCAACTGTCAGGAAAATACCAGCTTTTGTTTTTGAACACATTTTGCAAATAACAGGCGATCTAGAGCCATGAAGCTAAGAAAGCTTTCCTGATCCCTCCTTTTCTAATACAAGAAAATGCATGGCATATGAAAAATACAACAGCAAAGGATTTTTATAATAGGAAAGTTTTTATAATAAGAGAGAAAAGGAGCAAAATAAGATCCTTACAGACAATGAAGGCATGCCAGCATAATCTGAACACCAAAGAACATGAAAACTACAACCCAGTTTTTTTTTTCAAAGTGAGATAAAATGATTTAAGAAAACATTAATAACTATGAAACAACATAAGTCTTAATTCTAAAAATTTGGAAATGAGATAATTGGAGAAGAGAGAAAGAAATAGGAAGATTTGAAATTTGAGCTCACAGAATGTAGAAAATTATCAAGAAAACAACAACAAAAAAGTTATTTTAGAATTGAAGAATAAACCTGGAAGAACACAAGAGGCAATTCATGAACATATAACGAATACCTTAAGAGTAACAGAAAGTAAAAAGTAAAAAAGTCAAAGAGAAATAGTTGGTAAAAAGTATTTGAGAGGTAGTTATAGATGATAGGCAAAGAAGACTCAACATTATATGAAAGGAGATTCTGAGGACAAAAACTAAGGCAGTGGATGAGAACAAACACGAGAAAATATAAATCAAAAGAAATTTTCAGAAACAAAAGATAGGTGGAAACTGCATGTTGAAAGGGCAACTATATTCCACTTATGAAACAGTAGATTCTATTCTGAGCTCCTATCTTTTTTATAATACTTTGCCAAATGCAGTCAATAGAAACTAACACTTGCTATTAATGTTTTATTTTTTTCCTCTCAACTTTTTCTCCTAAGGCTTCAATTCTAATGGGTACATTAACTGCTATAAAAATTGTTTTTTTCTGGTGACAATTTTACTATATGTTTTGCTACATATGATATAGATCCCTATCCTTCCAACCTCAGATAAAACTTTCCTCAGTGACCATCACCCAACCCCTAACTGAATACCACATATTCCTTTTGACTGTAGCACCCAAATTCTGGTACTAACACTGCATTGGTCAGGATTATTATTGGGTTATGCTGTGGTTATAAGCTCAGTGCCGTGTCTCTTCACAGGTCAGCTGGAGGCTCTGCTCCATTTTTTCCTTATTCTTGGACCCAAACCTCCATCTGCATCATTGCCAGTGGCCATGAGGAAGGCGAGGGGAGTTACTGAGGACCTTGGACCAACAATTAGCTGTTAAAATTCAGAAGTGACTCATGTCTTATCGATAACTCAAGTCCCAGAGCTAGTAACATGGCCTGCTCTAAACACAAAGGGATCAGGAGATGTATTCCTATCCTGGAGGGAGAAGGGGGATGAAACAGAAGTATTTACCCGATAGCATCAATGACTTTCAACACAAATGAGAACAAATGTTATTTTATACTTTGCTTTTATACCTAACAGTATTTTCGAATTGTTCCTATCAGCACATGTTTACATCATTTTTCAAAGCCTCCATGTAATCTGTTATACAGCTATAATCATAATTTATTTAACCTTTCTTCCATTGGTGGATATTTAGAATATTTTGCTGTAAATATTGCTATATCGCACATCTTTGTACGTTCATCTCTTTGCCTAGGCATATCTTTCAGACACGGGTAAGAAAAAGGCAGCCCTGACATCACTTACAGCTAAGGTCCAGTATTGTTTGAAGCTGGCATGGCGCTCACAGCTAGGTTACCCTGTACTCCTGTTGGACATAAAACAGTCTCACAGAATGACAGCATCATACAGTCACTCTGAGAAGAAATTAGTGAAAACAAGACTACTTCAGACAAAGACAAAGTCCCTGGAAAAACCCCACAAAACACCAACCATCCCTTCTTCCACATAATCGGACTGCGTCTTGACTAGTCACAGATTTAGCCTCGTTCCAGTCTGCCCTGCCTCTGAGTAAGACTGTGATAGCCATAGACTTGCGCCAACGTTCTGACAGCACTTAATCCAGAGCAAAACTGTGCTTCCTTGGACTCTTCCCCAAATCATTCAATCAAAGCCAAAACACCATAGTAAGGAGTTAGAAATGCCACCCTCTTGAGAAAGCATCCCACAGTTCCCTGTGGTACGTATTCTCCCTCACTCGAATGAGTAATGACTTCAACTAGTTCAACGACCAGTGCATTTCTGGTGCTCTTTGACCGAAGGTCATTGACACAGGCAATCTTTGAAGTCAAATTGCTTAGTCATAGGGAAGTACGTTTTAATTTTGAGTGATACTACTAATTGTCCTTCCAAAAGATCACACCCATTTATGCTCCCATCAAGGGTACATGAAAAGGCAAGTTTCCTCACAGCTTTGCCACATTGCATAACACCAACCTTTTTGATCTGTGGTAATCCTAGATGTGAAAAATAATTTCTGCTTCTTTTGATTTACATTTCTTTCATTGTAATTGAAGTTAAGCATCTTTTCACATTTTTAAGCCATATGTTCCTGTTAATAATGTATGCTCAATTTCCTATTGGGTTTATCTTTTTTTTGATTTGTAAGAGCTCTTTAAATATTAAGGCTACAATTTCTTTTTGTGTTGTATGAGTTGCAAATATGTTACCTGATTGTTACTTGTCTTTTTGTTGTTGTTGTTCTTGTTCACTGTTATTTATTAAGATTATCTAGTACGTTGATTTCTTTCTTGATGGACACTTGTCTTATTTTTAATAAAGTTATGTTATTAGAGACATGTAGACTTTTAAAGTTTTATATAGTCAAATTTGTCTAGCTTCTTCTTTATGGCTTCTGAGTTTTGTATGGTAATTGGAAAGACCTTACTCATTTTAAAATGATAAAAATAAAAATTCTTCCATGTTTTCTTCTACTACTTTTATAGTGGGTATTTTCCATTCTTGTACTTCAGGTCTCTGCAGCAATTGCCTTTGATCTCCACACTTTCCACACTGAAAATTTCACATTTATTGGCACTGTCTTTTCTTACTTTTTTTCCTACTAATTGGGTATTTTGTTTTCAGTTTCCTTAATTTTTTTCTTCTTCTAATCTGGCGGATATCTACCGGGGGTGCCAAAGAAATGTATACAAGTGGACACTTTGGTCAATGTTGCTCAAGCAATAGTTCACCATAATCAGAAGTGTCTGGACGCTGATGTAACCACTTTGAGCACCTCTTGTAATTGCAGAAGTCAAACGTGACTTGTATTCATCTTTTGTTATCGTTATATACTGAGTATTACAGTTTTACTTTCTTAAAATGTGTATATAATTTTTTTGGCACCTCTGTACTACCTGTGACTGAGTCCATTTCCCTACAGCAGTAATCCATAAAGAAAATACTGTGAAACTACCCTTTGCTATTCCCAGCTGTATATTATTGGTTAGGGTTGTTCCAGGAGAACCCCTGAAATTCTGAATAGCTTAAGTTAAACGGTGATTCCATCTCTTGGCTATCATGGTCCAAGGTGGAGCCCACAACCTCAGTGGAGGTGGTTACATGAAAGATACTTGTTTTGCCCTTTTTGAGAAGAGAAATGATTCTCTCTTCTGCTGGGGCTGAAGAACTTCTTTCTTTTCTTGTAGGTATAATGTGAAGATGTGATGTGTGGAACATGGCAGCTACTTTCAATTCCAATGAACAAGCCTGGATCTACTGTGTCACCATGTGTAGCCGGAGGATGAAGCAGACACCTTGGAAGGCTGAGGGAAGGAATGGAGAGAAACGATGCTGACGTCATTAGAATTGCTAGATCCAGCCCTGCCTGAACCTTGCCTACAACTGGATTGTTCACTTACAGATGACAGCAAATATCTTCCCCTTTAAAAAGTCAGTTGTTGAATTTTATGTCTCTTGCAACCAAAGGCTTCCCAACATTTATTATTTTTTTCTTTCTGTCTGTTATCTTTTGATGTTTCTAACAGTCCTGTCTTCTAATTACACTTCACTCTAAGTCATATGTTGCACCCCATGGGTTATGACCTGATTCTGGCTCATAGCTACTTTCCTTTGGCCCCACAAAGAATCAGCTACAGCATATATTTACCCCCTTTAATTTGAATTAGTTGCTAACATTTAAAAATTGGAAAAAAAAAAATCCATAAATATGCAGATTTGTCAACACTGGGCCTACAATTCCAATTGGCTGGAACTAAATAGCAACTTTGATATTGAGATGAGTCACACTGGCTCCAGTTTTCCAGTCTTCATGCCTCACTTGGTATCCCCTGAGCACACAGCCCTTATTTATTTACCTGCCTGGTCTCCACCGGCTTTTCGGCTTGTGATCCCGATCTATATAGCATGGTAGCTAATGGGGATGAAGAAAAAGAGGAGATCCAGGCTTGTTTTCATGTAGAATAAGAAAACATTGACAGCCCTCCCCACCCCCCCATTGGAAAGCTTTGCTACATTGACTAATCTCCATTTGTCTTTCTCAAAGTATCCAGGGAATTGTCATTTCTGTAGGGAGCACTTAATTTAAAAATTAATTGAAAAATTAAGAATTCCTTTTCCAAAAACCTGTGAAATAGAAAGGCAGTTAATGTTAGAAGGCTTAAAATTATTTTCTTCTGCTTAATTTGATACATTATATATGCGTAAAAACCCATCTCATAATTAAATGCTACTTTAATGAATGTGCTAATGGTGGCATAAAGCTTTTTAAATTTAAAAAGTTCTAAAAATATCCCTCCATTCTTATCTCCAACACATTCTACTTTATATAAATCCAGTTTGACTGAGTCTAAATGACACTCAGTGGCACACTTTAGTTCTTTGTAAAAAGACTGCACTAACAAGCAAATGTAATTGGAAGGTGATATCAGCCCTTCCAAGCAAGAGAATGAAATGAGCCCTAGGCCTGTGACCCATCTGGGAGGATGGCATGTCCTCTCTAAATCCAAGGGGACAGGGATATTTTCTAAGAGATTCTGAATTCTGTCCTGGTAAACAACCAGGCACCCTGAGTCCTGGTGGATTACAACTGGCAGTTGTAAGGAACAGCATTATACAGACAGCGCTTTCTTTTTTAAAATAAAAATCTATCACACTTAAAACTCTGTTTTGGAGCAATATAGGCATTTGAATAATGTGTCTATGAAGTAAGCATCTTTAATACATACACTAACATTAAGTGCAAAAATGCACTTTAATATATATTATATAAATATTTTATAAATAATTATTCTTTTATTGTTTTCTTAGAAGAAGCTATGTGTTTGTTTCTTTGTGCTAAGCTCAACTTAAAGACCTATAAATGCTGTTTAGTGTTCAAAATCTAATCCTTTCATTGATGAGTTTGAATATGGAGTTGAGAATGATGAAGAGAAAAAAATGAGATGAAAGTTTACTAAATCATCATAATAGCTACTGATACTGAGTACTTACGAGATGCCAGGCATAGTATTAAAAACTCCATATGCATTTCTCATGGAATCTTTACAATACATCCTTATTATTCCTATTTTACTTGCTCAAAGACTCTAAAAGGGCTTGGGATGTTCTTTTGTTGTGGGGGCAGGTGGTCACTGTCATAGAGATCCCGGCCCATAGATCAAAGGAAGATATTTATGAGGGGAACGCAAGGAGATATGTTTTTGTACTAGATTATTCAGCAGCAAGTTACTTTCTTTAGCACTTCCCTTTGGTTATCCATTTAGTCAAGTCTCTCAAAAGACCTAGATAACCACCAGAACAAACTGCTGATGAAGCCAACCTGGGTCATTACTTACTGTTGTTATTATATTATCACACCCCTATTGTTAGAGAGAATATTGGCTTGATAGAGTGTTAACAGTGTCCCTGAAAGTGGAGGTCAGAGGGAGATATTCATAGAGTTTTGAGGTCTGGGCTCCAGTGGTTTAATCCTAGTTTTTCAGGTAGGGATCTGTTTGGGATTGGGAAAAAAGTCATGATATAAATAATTTAAGACGAGTGGTCACAGAGAGGTGAGAATTTTGAAGTGCTACTTAATGAGTAAACAATTATTTCATCAGTAAGAAGCTTGCCCAGATGAGCAATCTATTGTCCTGAGAAGGGGACTGGTTGAATCGTTTATTTTTCTGAACGAATTTTCTGGAAATTCCCGAAGTAAATTGAAGAGTAGCAGAATGTTCCACCCTAACATATGCCTCTTTGGCATAAGAATTATTTTAAGCTCATTATTTTTAAGAAACTGCAGACACAGGAGAAGCTCTGAAAACAGAGTAGAAGTTATCCTTTTGTAAGGAAAGTCTACATTTAGAAAGGAAATTTACGCCAATCTGCAATTCCACCAAAAAGTTCCCTTTTCTCCACATCCGCGCCAGCACTTGTTGTTTGTTGATTTATTGATGACAGCCACTCTGACCAGAGTGAGGGGGTATCTCATTGTAGTTTTTATTTGCTTTTCTCTGATGATTAGTGAGGTTTAGCATTTTTTCATATGTGTGTTGGCCATCTGTATGTCCTCTTTAGAAAAATGTTTCTTCATGTCCTCTGTGTTGAGTTGAATGAGTTTTTTTATAAATTTTGGATCTTAACCCCTTATTAGATATATTATTGACAAATATCTTCTCCTATTCAGGGAGACCACTTCATGGACAGTGTAGATGCCTGACCACTGCACTGTACACCTGAGGCTGAAGCTGAATAATATTGAATGTCAACTATAATTTCATACATATGTATGTATAGTCACAGGATGTGGAGTACAGCATAGGGAATAGAGTCAGTGGAATTGTAACAGCTATATACAATGCCAAAGGGGTAATAGATTGGGGGTGGTTATCATTTTGTGAGGAGGGTAAATGTATAACTATTACGTTTGGTACACCTGAAACTAATAAAAATAAAGTAAAATAAAAAGAAGGGGTGCCTGTGCTTGGAAGAGAGCCATTATGAGAGAGAACCTTTTTACTGAGAGATTTATCTTCATGGCAGGACAACCTTTGTTGACTAAACATTTGCTCTTCTCACCTTGCTCTGAATTGCCTTCCTCCTTTTGAAGCCTGGAGCCCCTATCCCTTTCCTTCGTTCAAAATGGTATATAAGCCTCAATTATTTGGCTGCCTTCTGAGTCCCTTATCTTTGTGGGGCTCCCTTATGTGTGTACAAATTAAATTTTTTTTTTGTTAATCTGTTTTTATTACAGAGGGTTCTCAGCCAAGAATTCAGACGTGTAGAAGGAAAATTAATTTTCCTCCCCAAAAGGCAATGAAGTAATTTACTGCTCTATAGCCTTATCTTTCTGGAAAAAAATAGTAAAGACATATTGATGTAGGCAACCTTAGTTCTATTGAAATAACTTTGTAGGCCAAAGATGGACACTCCTGCTCAGGCTGCCATGTCAGCAAACCAAAATTTAGATAACTTTTGTGTCCTTGTAAATGCTCTGCTTGGCCAGAAATGAAGTATATTCAGTCAGTCAATCCCCAAATCTCAAGCCACTTCTGGCCTCTATACTTGTTTCCTTATTCCTTATTCATTTTCTATTTTTCGCTTCCTTCTTCCATTTTCTTTCCTCTATAAAAGCTTGCCACTTTCTCCTAACCTCACAATTCTACTGTAGGAAATTCTTGCAAGCTAATTTTTTTGTGCAAAGATTTGCTCATCCTGGCCAACCGTTCTTCTGTCAGAACAATACATTACTCAGCTGGACACATAACTCACTTATCAGAAAACTTTGCTATCAACATTCTCTTACAACTTTCATCTTGCTGCATCTTCCAATTTTCAACTCTTATGTAACGAACTTTGCCTAATCCCAATAAGTTTCCTGCCAAGAAAGACCACACGAAAACACTTAATCTCAGACTCCAAAGCTTATAAATACCCTTCCCTACTCTTTTCAGATGATACTAAGACCAAGTCAAAGCGGTGTTCTCCTTATTGTCCTGCAATAAGTCTACTAAATTTTGTTTTGCTTGATCAATAGGTTTTTATGGAGGTCTGTCTTTGGAGTCAATAATAGACATCTTAAAAAAGGGCATGGTAACAAATACCTTCCAGTTTGTTTATAAAAATTAGAATATGTACCTATAAAAGTACTGAGCATAATGCCTGGCATATGAAAGGGGCTACTTAAATGGTTAATCATTACTATTATAGGTAACTTTCAGAAAGATTATATTCTGCTCAGCAGCCTAAGACCAGCAAAGATGTATTTTCCCAAATATAAGGGTTATGTTTCTGAAAATCCCTTTGGTAGAATTAAAGGATTTAAGAATATAAGAGATTAATAAAATTACATGCGATCATATGGAGGTCCTTAAAAATCCTTCTTTACATTTGTCAAAATAAAACAATAATAACGTATAATATATGGTAAGAGAATAATATTTGTATTTGTGCATTTTAAATACAATTTAATGTAATTTCCATTTACCATTCCCAGCTGCCTAGAAGTAAAACTAGATTTTTTTTCTCAGTTTCAAGGAGGTAATATTCACTTTACATGGTTAGATATAATCTGCTACCCAGAATTAGCCAAACTCAAGGTTAAGGACACAGGCCTTCAGACTGCCAAGTCAGTCCAAGATTTCAGACACCAACTGCAAGTCTGTGGGTTCCCCCAAATTATCTAGTGATAATTCACTAGAACGACGCACAGAATACAGGAAAGGGCTACCCTTACAACTACAGTTTTATCGTAGCCAAAGGATACAAGTCAAAACCAGCCAAGGAAAAAGATGCATAAAGCAGAATCTGGGATTGGGAAGGCTCCAAATCTGAAGCTTCTGTGTCCTCAAATGTGCTAGTCTTCTGGCACTGATATGTGGCAATATGTGCATCAAGTGTTGCCACCCTGGAAGCTCACCTGAGCTGCAGTTTCCAGAATTTTTATTGAGGCTTCATTACATGGGCATCAATAGTTGAATCATTGCCCATGGGGTTGAATGCAATGTCCACCCCCGTCCCCTCCCCAGAGGTCAGGCTGATGACACATGGCTCAAAGCCTCAATCCTCTAACCACATGGTTGATTTTTTTGGTGTGGCCAGCCCCCACGCTGAGTAATCTTGCTACCATCAACTATCTAGGGGCCCACTATGAGTCACCTCATTACCATAAAAATATTAGGTGCAGTCTGAGGGACACATCATGAATAACAAAGATGCTCCAATCACTTGGAAAGTTCCAAAGATTTAAGAGCTTACTTCCCAGAAGCAAGGACAAAGACCAGACCTCTTTTGGGGCATAGTTAATTCTTCACTACTTATATGCATAATAATATTTATAAATTATTGAGTACCTACAGTGTGGCAAGCACTTGATATATTATCTCTAATTTTCACTAGGATTGGTATGGTAAAGTGTTATAAATCACATTTTAATGGTGAAGAAACTGAGTGTGTTACCCAGACTATAATCTAGTAGGTAGCTGAGCTATAATTAGAATCCTGATCTGCCCAGCTTCAAAGATTATGCCGCTTTTTACTATCTCTAGCCTTTTCTTACTGTTAACAAATATAAACAAATAGTATATGTTCCATCATGATCCCCACGCCAATAACTTCTACAGGTGGTCATCCACACAAATATTCAATCTTTGTGCTTTTTTTAAAAAAAAGTAAAAATACTTAAGTTACACTCTTCAGATAAGAATTTGGAGTAATATACAGTAACATATTCTGTAAATGTTCATAGGTAAGGGAAAGAGTACACGTGGTAAAATTCAAGGGATGCAACTTTTAGTATTCTCTGACTGTAAGGAACAGAAAAACTTCTGGATAACTTGCAAAAAGAAGTTTCGTGGAAAGATATGATGTAGTTCATAGAATTAAAGGAGAAGCCAAGGAATCAAGTATTAAAATTCCCTAGTCAGGCGGCCATTGACCTGCTATGAGTTATGCCCCTAAATCTTGACAGCCATAATCAGTCTTCATGGAATGGAGAAAGGGTAATTCCCCATGGAAAAATCAAATTGCTGCTATTGTAAGGAGGAACGTATGCTTACAAGAAGAGAGAGAGAGAGAGAGAGAGAGAGAGAGAGAGAGAGAGAGAGAGAGAGAGATTTCCACACCAAGGGGGATTAGTGACAGGGGAAGTACATATATACACATATGTATAAGAGGGACATATTAGTCACAGTCACCATGTATGTTTAAAAAAACCCTCACTCTATGTATACAGAACAAATTCAAGGAAGACCTCACAATATTAGGTTAGTGGTAGTGGAGAAATTTACTTAGATCAATGAAGTTCTGAATCATTTAAAACGTACCAAAAGCTTGAACTTGTTTATCTGATTTCTTCACTGTGCTTTATGATATAAAATAGTGTCAGTAGTGATAGTACGAAAAAGGAGATAGCACCACGCCTCCCTTAAATACAATCTATACAAAAGCAGGGTGCCTGCTGTGGAAAATGCAGGTTTAGGATATAGCTCCTAGCTCCTATTTCCACCAGGATGTTTGTGCTGCGTGGTGATTTTTATTGCAAAAATGTTCCAATTTCCACCTCTCTGTATGTCTACCCTGTTCGAGACGTGACTGTCCCGGTTCCTTCCATAAAGACCTGAAGTCTGTTTCCCAGCCTTTAACTGTAGGCTAGCCTTGTGGCTTGCTTTGGACATGAGAATGTGACTTCAGGAAAAGAATTCCAATTCTGAGTCTTGGCCTCATGTGGCACTGTACACTTCTGCTTCCTCTCTTGGATAAATGCCACCATGGTGAGAACAAGTCCCATTAGCCTTCTAAAGGGAAGTGAGAAAAACTTGGAGGTGAATAGAGTTGTCCCTGCTGAGGCCATCCTAGAAGAGCCAGCCACTAGTTGGTCTTCCAGCTGGCTGCAGAAGCATAAGCAAGCCAAATTGAGATTAGCTCAGCCCAGCCCAGATCTGCAGTACGTCAGCCAACCCATGCACTCATAAGTAAAAATAAATGTTTATTGTTATATGTTCCTCTGAAGTATTGTATTTGTTTTTTTATGCAGCATTATTGTGGCAATGGGTAACTGACGTGCCCTCCTGCTACATAACAGCCCCTGAGAGGAAGAACTCACAGGCCTGCCCTGGTTCTTCCAAGTTTCCTCTTGCCAATATCCACAAATGAAAAAGGAATGAGAATTGAATTATCCTTTTTGACTATCCTGTTTTCATGAAGCATTGAGAGGAATACAAGCAAACCAGAGCAACTGAATTTTATGAAACCAACCTTCCTGTACAAACACATGACCACAGCCTAAATTGACTCAATCACCGTCAACTTTCCTCTTCACTTTGTGGCTTCCTAGACCCAGCACAATGTCCACTTAAATAAAAATACTCGTTTGTATGGATCTTAAAACATGTAGCTATAAGAAAATTGTTCAAAGGAGGTTTTCATTAAAAATTATTTGCTTATATGCTACGTATAAAAATGTTTCCTTTTCAATGCAGACAACAAGCCAAAAATACCTCAAGCTTGGAAATGACTTTCCATGAAATTAAACAAAACAAAAACAAAAACATATACAGTATATAACTTGAATTTGGAGCTGAGAATTAACACTTTCAGTTTTCCAGGTGATGTTTATGAACATACATTGCACGTTGCACGTCGATGGCACATTCAGAACTGTGCAATATACCCATCTCCTGCCTCATTGTTACAGATCTTGAACTCAGCTCCTTTTTCAGGTTCCTTCTGGAGCAGGAGTTGCTCAGCACGTTCTCATGGCAGAATCAAATTGCACCCTCTCTTACATATCTTGTCTGGCTTTATGTGCACAGACTAAAGTCTCCACAGAGAGTTTTGAGTCTCTTCCTTTCCAAAATCTATCCCTTCCTTCATCTTTTTCTTAAATAAGTCAAAGTAATTTTAAAAGCAAATGAACAACCACTCCTAAAGTGGGAAGAGTCAACAGCCCCCAAATGCCTTTCACCTCCGTACTCTGTGGAATGCTATTTTTTTCTCTTTACTTCACATCCTAGCAACTTTTTATTACAGGTTAATACATAATCACTTGAAACCAGATTATATTCTTGATAGGCTGTAATAAACGGAGTCAATTTCCTCAATACAAATAGATGACATTTTTCTCTTTTGCATACTATGATAGCAAGCTTTTTAATTATGCCCTTTTCATTGTAGCTAGCAGTCTTATCAAATAATTATTTTCCACCCTTTTCATGGAACAACATTCCCAAAGGACTGAATTTGTTATTCCATATTTGATACAAAGTTATTTTGTTTTGCTCACTTACTTGTTTCAAAGAAGGGCGGGGTCACAAAATACTCCCTGAGCCCCAAAGCAAGGATGAAACTGAGCAGCTACTGCAGGTGGGGTGCGAGGATGAAAAGCCAGTGTGCTGAAATAGAACATGCAGGTGTATTAAAGACAGAACAATGGGCCCTTCCAAGAACAAATTGATAATTTGTCTCTTACAGTGTACATATTCCTTCTGGGTACCTAAATGGGGATCTGGGAGGGTGATGATAATCAAAAGGAGCTCTTGGGTTGAGGAGGTCTTGCCTTGAGACAGTTGCTACCCAAAAAACTGGAATTATAAAATGGCAAAGGGTATTTGCAAGGAAGAACTTAAAGGATGAAAAGGACAAGAAACATAATATCCAGGCCCAGTCAAAGAAATTAGTTTTGGAAACAGATGGAGAGCTGGGTGTAAAAGTATAGACTGAAAACGGGAGACAAAAGAATGACTATCACCAGGGCCTGGCCTAGGGGAGAGTGGCACACACGGCACGTGTGTGGGTGAGATATAGAGGCAGAGAAGTCCGGTGAAGAGATATATACGTGTGGCCTTATCTGGGTAGGATCAGAGCTCCTATAGAAACCCAAAGGCAGGCTAATAAGTCATTACCTGGATGCAAAATACCAATTAGAAGTTGAATGGAGTATCCCAAAATCCCCACTGCATTTGTAAAGGAGGGCAGATACATAGTATATAAAATGATTTATTTATGTGTCAAGAGACATGGCACTAACCAGCCTTGTGGCCTTGCCTAATCCTTTGGGTGTAGTTCCTTCCCTTACAAAATGAAAAGGTTGCACAAACTCATCCCTTCGATTTCAGCTTTCATATTTGAGGACTCTGACACTAGGACAAAATCCTGGTTGCATTTAATCTATAGACCCATTTCTCCATAGGGGAGGGGGCTATTTTGCTCCCCCCACGGGGGGAGCTATTTGTCCCGTTCTGGAGAAATTTTTGGTTGTGACAGCTCAGGAAATACTACTGGCATACAGTACAGTAGTACAGGCCAGGGATGCTGCTAAACATTCTACAATGAACAGAGCAGCCCCCCACTTCCCACTACACACAAAGAGTTAGCGAGCCCACGAAGTTGAGGCTGAGAAACTCTGCTATAGGCCAAAATTCCTTTGCATCCAGTTCTTATTTACTGACCAGATTCTAAAGCTCCCCTAAGTAGAAAATATTGAAGTAAGTGTTCAATTAGACAGAATAGGCATAAGAAGGAATCAGAGATTTCTGAAAGAAGAAGGCTTGTGCCTGAAAATGTCTACTAATGAGATAAGGACATCATGACCATATTTTTCATTAAATATCAATGAAAATGTTGTAGCCTTAATTCTCTAACAAAGTCTTATTCAGCAATGAGAGCAGATTTGGGGAGCTGGGAGATATGGATTTCAGTGTGCTCAGTCTTGTTCTGTCATTAACCAGTTGTAATTGGAGCAAGTCTCAGTCACAGAGAGTTAGCAGTCAGTAATACAGAGTTAATGTCTTTTATCTTCCATTAGGGTTGCAATAAAAATCAAATGAACGGAGCTCAGAAAGTGATTGAGAAGTTAAGAGTGCTATAACTATATAAAAAGTGATTCGTACTCATGTTTGACATTATTTAAAGCATTTTTCTCTCGCTAAACCTTGCTATGTATCAAATTGAGCTCAACAAAAATTTGAATTCCACTTTGGGAAACCACATATTAGATATTATGCAGACTTGAGGCAAAAACAAAACAAGTAAGTTTCTGTTCACTGGGGTTTGGGAAATGTATCAGCTATCTATTATCATCATAGGGTTGCATAATAAATAATTACAGAAACATCAGTGTCATAAAGCATTAAGCATTTACTGCTCATGTGTCTAGGACCAGCTGGGGTTTAGCCAGGTGGCTCTGTCTTGGCTTAACTCATTCATATTATCTGGAGGTTGGCTAGTTGTCAACTAATGTAGGATAACTTCACTGGGCAATTGGCTCTGCTCTGTGTGTCCTCATTCTTGTGTAGGCTACCCTTGAGTATGTGCTTATGTTAACAATGGAGGGCAAGCTTCTGCTTCCTTCGTGTCTGTAACACCCCACTGATCAAAGCAAGTCATGTGGCTGAGCTCAGAGTCACAGGGTGGGCACATTTCATCTGCAGTGAGCGGATGCAAAGATATATGGCAATGGATGTGGGTACAGGGAGTGGTCATGCTTTGGGTCAATGCTGTGATCTACTTCAGGAAACATAGTCCCTGGACTATGAGGAGTCACCACCGTACTGATGGAGGCGATTATGCATGCCCCTGATTTGCTGGGCTTTGAGTTGAGTGTAACTCAAAGTTACTGAATGTAACTCTGAGTTGATTTCCTTGAAGAGGTAGTAGCTTTGCTTTATGTGTAAGAAGAAGGGTATTCACATGTTTAGTGGTCAGAGGGATGGACTAGGGAAAAGCTAGCTAACTGCATCAAAGTTTGTGCTTCCCTTTCTCCCTAAATCTACATGGGATCATATGACTCATTCTTTCCAATGGAATATGAGCAGAAGCAATTGTGTCATTTCAAGGATAAGATAGTTAAGAAGTGGGTACACATTCACTGTTCTTTCTTGCCCCTTTTCCTGGCTGGAGACAAAGCACTTCAAGGTCCTAGGAGATGGGGAGCCACAGATGGATAGAAGGTGAGTCCCTGAATTGCCTTATAGAGGAAAGTCACTCATCAAACATCAATAACAGCATGAGACCAGTACATGAGTTTGAAATAAATGGTTGTGTTAAGCCACTAAAACTTTTAGACTTATTCGTCACATCACCTAGCATTATCCTAATATGATGTAATTTTAATATAACAGCTAGTGATGTAAAATAAAATAATAAGAATTAAAATTAATTTTTCTTAAAAGTTTAGCACAGTTTCTCACCTAACCCTGAGTTTAAATCTCTAACACATTCTCACCAAGTCAGTATCTAATCCATTTGAGTATTTCCAGTGATGGTAAGTTTACTAACTTCTGAAGCAACCATTTCTCTTTAAGAAAATTCTGTTTATAGAAAAAGCTTTCCCTAGTTTGAGTTGCATATCACTATATGTCTACCCATTTGTCTATTCTAGAATTACCAAGCTTAAGCTTATTCCTTCTTTAAAAGGGCAGATCTTTTATTATTTTAAGATATCTATGCATTCTACCTATCTACAGCCTTAAGAAAATAAATTAAACTTTAAACTATCTTTGGGAAACCCAGCACTGGTAATTATACACCAAATCTTTAAAAGTCTTTGTAAACTGTGATAGTCACTCGTTACACTAACACTATGATAAGTTAACTTTTATTGTGTAGCTGAGAAAACTAATACATTAAAAAAAAAATCTAATATGTAGAATAAAAGTCACAGAATAAGTACCTGCAAAAACAAACGTTTGAGATTTTTAAGGGTTCCAAACATAGTGGTAGAAAGAGACCACAAACCATTTTACAAATATACGAATTTTACTGCGTTGAGATTTGATAACTTTTTGAGGTTTCTGTTCCAACATTTTGACATAAAGAAGGATTTGTATTAACTAAGTCAACTAGAAGAATTTTTATGTAATTTCTAAGAAATTCTGTTTTTTGAAGTTCTATAACACCAACATCTTGTATCCATTATTTTTATTTATACTTTTCCCCCTGCCTTGAGTATTGGTTCAATTATGCAAAGCTTCCAAGAGGAAAGCTTCATATTGAAAACTTCTGACCCCTTTGTGCATTTTTACTAACCAATCACAACTTTCAGGATTTTTTTCCTTTCACTAAAATTCTAGAACATGGTAGATGGCGACCTCTACTGGTTCTTAGATAATGTAGCTAAAGTCACCGACAATTTTGACAAAGAGTGACCACTTTTTTAATGTCATAAAGGGAAAAACACACACACAAAAAACTACCAGCATAAACTGAAGAGTGAATGTTTAAGGAAGATAACAGATATCTGCTGGTATTAATGCAGTTCCCAGTTCTATATTCAATAATGTATTTAGGTCAAGAATGCATTTGGGGCTTTTACCACTTCCCATCTGTGTTTTATTTATTTTCTGAGACTAAAAGCATAGTTGCTAGAGAGAGCGGTAATACACATACGTCAGATTTCAAGAACAATGCTTGACAGATTTTTACTTATTAGAAAAGGAATACAAGCTTAATGTAAAAAAAGAATAAAAAAAAATCAAACACTCCTGAAGGGATACCAGTACAAAAGTGAAGGTCTCTTCATCACCACTTCCAGAGTTAATTTACCATGAAAACAACTATTTCTGGTGTGTGGATTACCTACCTGGTTTGGGATTTTAGGCTGAGTTTGGAGATGAGTGGGGTGGAATTTAAGCAGGCATTGGTTTTTAGAGTAGCAGTGTAAGGAGGGAAAAAAAAAGATACTCTCTTTCCGTGCCCTTGAAGAATTTAATACTCAAGAAGATCACCTGTTTGTTTTGCCAGAGGGGGGACTTCCCAGTTTTTTCTCCTAAAAGTGTCAGAGTGCTAATGTTAATTTTCAAACAGATAGGAAAAAGAACAAAGTGTGCTTAAATATAGGTATCCCAAATCTAGGTTTTCAAATTTTGGTACAGAATACTACTTGATTTTTAGACTTGCCTTCACTTTCAGTGGAAAGCTATTTCACCAATGTTAATACAATTCTGTTTTTCATATTAGGTTAAATCCCATTTAAATATATTGCAACATCAAAAATTTCTGAATAACAAAGGTTCATAATTCTCTTCTTATAGATCATTCATTTCTAGACATTCAACACAGATACTGCCCAAAAAACAAGCAGTCTTAGTAGTTTCTTGGAGTTTATGGCTTGATTTAAAATGTAAAAAAGAATGAGTATTTAAAGAGCTTTCTTATGCAGAATGAAAAAAAGGAAAGCCAAAATTAAGAATATTCTGTGCATGTAAATTAGAAGTTTACTAGTATTTCAAGATACGGTAATAGTTTCGATAGAAACTATTCAAAGATGGGTAAAATCCTAGCTATATCAGGTCCTTGAAAGGGGGAATAAAAAGAAGAAATTGTTTTCTAGGGAATTTATTGAATGGGTACACAATGAAACATCATTCGCCAATAAATGTAAACATTCACTAGAAGATTTAATCAATCACTTTGTCCTAAATTATAGGAGTTTGCTTACTAGTTAGATGTTGAAAGTTTTTGAATAAGATTTTACCGGTAGCTTAGTGTAGAGAACTAGCTCATGCTAATGAAGTGTATCAGGTCAGCGGTTTTCACTTGGGGTCTGCAGACTAGCTTTGCTTTGCTACAATCTTTTCACTGGTCCACAGTGATATGATATTAAAACACTAAGATAAACCAAGATGATTTTTCATGAAGCTTAGTACTTTAAATTTAAAGATCTGTACTTTAAACAGTGTTGGTGCTGTCAATTATCTTTTTTATGAAAAAGATATTGGAATAAAATTAAAATTAATAAAAATAAATGAAAATAAAATGAAAGTTGATCTTATTTGGCAGAAGAAAAAGTTGACAACGCTCTGGTTCCCCTCTCCCTGTACTTTTGAAATTTTTGCTTATCTTTAAAATATCAAAGACTGTAGTAATTTCCTTGTTAGTCCTCCACTGTAAGTTTTTCAAAGCAGTCATCTAACCCTAACACCTTAGGGATGAAACTTCTGAACTGAATTTCCTCAGGTCAGAGTTGGCACAATACTTACAAAATCCCCTATTTCACATTAAGAATACTGCCAAAATAACATGTGACATCATAATTCCAAAATAGTTGTAGAACTTTTGCATTTTTTTTGTCATATGGTTTTTGAGAAACACTTGTGAAATCCACACGTATATCAGTGGGATTTATCTTTCAGAATTGGGAAGATATGTTTTGCCAGTCATAAATGAACTGTAGTCCCCGCAGACTCAAGTTTATTCAAAAACACTCTCTCCAGAGCTGCTAAATTTGGCAATCCACATTCTCTCCTCCATATGCTGTCCTTAGGGTATTCTACATACACTGTCCATAATGGTTTCTAGTTAGGATGTCTGGAAAAGTAGATACTGTGGTCACAGAAGGGCCATTAAAGGGAATTTGAAAACAGATCCATTAAGTTGAAGTATTCAATTGTAAGAGTCTTCAAGTTAGATGGACTATGCTAATTGATATTCAAGGAATAACTCCACCTACCCACTGCTGATATCATAGTGTCTAACTACTCAGGCTTGTATCTTTTACCAGCCTCGTTTGGTATTCTCCCTGGAGAGAGAAATATTAGCAGAACACAGTATGCATAAAAAGTACAGTAGATAAATAATGAATTGTCTCTAAATGTGGACCTCATTTCCATTCTGTTCTCTTGTTCAGTGCCTTCACTCTTTCAAATAGCCATCTTTTCTTCATTAATCACATCAGCTCTGCTTTTGTTATGTCTTGTTGGAAAAGAGAAAAGAAAGTTTCCATTATTTCTGTTGTAGACTGTGGAATGCAGCAGCTGTTATGTTTTGCAAACATCTAGTCGTATCTTAGGATCTTTGGTCAGTTTCTGAGTGGCTTTACAAATATTTTTCTGTATTGTTATGCTAGCTTCCCCTGAATTTGTGAGCTTGTGCTTCTTTTCTCCCTGCTCATCTTTTGTGGCCTTATTCTCTTTGCCTCCACCTGGCTCTCATTTTCAAGTCTTATAATAGTTCTCAAGAGCAACAAATGTATCCCAAAGGTTTCCCAGCTTGGCCCAGTCTCAGCAATACAACACTAGGTTTTGAAGGGTTTTTTTTGTTCTTTCTTTTTTAAAAAAATTCTGTTTCCTTTCCTCCTGTTTAAATGATTTTCAGGACACAGTCTCTCTTCCGCCATGCGTGCCAGCTGCTCCCTGTAGGACGATGTCTTTGTGGTCCTTGTCATGTGACCCTTGGCTGAGGAGGAACTGGTAGTTTTACTGACAACAGCTGCCCTCTTGGGATGGCAATACCACAATCATCATGATTTCCTGAATGTGGACATTACTTCGTAAGTTTTAAAAGTTCTTACCCATCCATTGTCTTGTTTGACCCCACAACGATCCTGCAAGGTGATAGATGAGAAGAAATATGACCATAAGAGTCATGGAACTGGTCCAGCAAGCTCTGAGTGTGAGTAAATGGTGAACAGGAACAAAAAGTCTAGTCTTCAGGGTTTTTTCCCCAGTGTGTTTCCTGGGTCTCTTTTTTTTTGTCTGTAAAATGGGAAAAATACTAACTTTGTGTTGCTATGAGGAAACAATGAAAGAATCTGGGTAAAACTCCTAGGATAGTGCCTGGCGCTTAGTAAGTGTTCAGTAAATGTTTATTATTATCCTTTATTTGTCATATAAACATAACAGATACATTGGCTGAATAACATATACATGCAGCTGCTATCATTCTGCAAACATCAGGGTGTACTGGTCTCTGAAGGAGAGCTTTTGAGTAACCATTGACTGAAATACAATGATTGGAATTTATGTTTGGCTACAGCTGTTCAGCGGTAACAATGCTTCTCCCTCTGCTCCCACAGGGAAACGACACGTGTAAGTTGATTCTTCTACGCACAGAAACCGGTTAATCCAACACAGTGCACAGGTGGAAAACAGATTCTGGATTAATATTCTGTCTCACAATTTACAGGACGGGTGACCATGGCTTGGATGGGTGTTGTAGCCTATGAAATGGGTTTGTTCAGGAGGCTAACTGAGTAAAATGGGGGTGTTTAATTGAAATTTTTGACCAAGGCACAAAGATATGATATCATATATAATAGGCTCTCAAAATACAAACTTACAAAGAAAACACTTAAATTCATTGAGATTATAAGCCCTTTACCCAGGGGTCCTTCACTCAGAGAACAGATGTAAAAGGACCAGAAGAGTGGGGATTTGAGGAGGATTTGTTAGGAGATGTTCTCAGGTAGGAGCTTCACTTATACCTCCCCCTGTGGGAGGGGTGGGGTGATACTGCCTTCCAACGCTGGGCGAGGTGAGAGGGGATTCAATGGGACCGTACGGAGAGCATGATAGGTGTTCCTGGGCCCCACTGGACCTATCTCGTGTCTGAGAAAACAAAAGCAGCTAATGACAACAGAGCAGAGAGCTGCCCCTGGGAAGCAAATGTACTGTAGCAAATAAAAGTGTATGGACTCCCTGGGAAGTAAGTGCAACTGCCCTGTCCTATAGAAATTACAGGAGTATGGATCCCAGGGACAAGATGTGGAGATAATGGTTGTGATGTCAACCTGAGGTTGTTTTGAAAGGGATCCCACTGCAGTCCATGATCTGCCAGGGAAAGGAGCCGGTAGGCATATGTGACTGTAATAGCCGGGATAAGGGCTAAGGGGAGAATGGTGGAGCCTTCTCAGAGCTGAGGCACAGCCCATGACAAGGGAGTTGCTGATGGAGGGTTCCGGGAGGGAGGCCTCAAAAGGTTCTCATGATAGAAGGAGTCAGTGTCCACCCCACCCCCACTGCCTCCTGAGGCCATGCAGCCATTGTACAAAAGTGCCTGTTGAGCAAAACCTTTCCTCTGCTCCCTAGCTTTCCTCCCATGAGCCTTTGCACACTACAAGCAGCCAACCAAAGGCAGGCCCAGGCCAATGGGGACACGGAAGGAGGAGTGTTTGCACTTTAAGTAAAGTTCAAACTTTGATTATAACACAATAATGGAGGTTTTAAATTATACATTAGATTGTGTTTGTGATTTGAAGTGACTATCATCTAAATATAACTTGTGAAGTCATAGGCTGGCCAAGACATCATCCTCATACAGAAAGGAATAGTCCCACTGAGCAGGACTAAAAGGAAAGCAAGAGGCAAAGATAAGGTGATTTTGTAATTATATCCACGGCTTCTGACTAAGATCAATTAGGTAAATGATCTTGAATACAGTATGATCTCAAAGTTATTAGCATTTGTTTTTCCTTTGTTCTACAGGCCCATTTTTTAATCTGAAAAATAAACATTTTGAATGCAAAAGAATATTTAGAAGAAAAATGTAAATATTTAAAATCTCTCACCCAGTAGAATAACAAGCTAGCCAACAAGTTTCTGCTTCATTACTTCTAGTAATAAGGAACTACTACCTCCATAAACGATTGAAAACCTACAGAGGTTAGCTTGTTCTCATACCAAAACAAAATCCGTATTCATATAATTTCTATCCATTTGTTCTTCATGTTTTATTCCAACGAGGAATATAGATCATGGTTAGCTGAAATGCTGTGGTTTTAAATTTTTTTCTTTCTTCCACATAATATTAGAAGACAGTTACGTCTTCCTTTGTTCTCTATTTTCAGCCTAAATGTTACTCTTTTTTAATATAATGCAGCATACTTATCATTTTGACCTCCCTCTGCAGGTTTTCCAGTTTGTCAACGTCCCCTTCTGAACTGAACGTGAAGCCCAGATGTAACCTGAGAGCAGAGCTAAGTTAGCAGTCATATAACATGCATATTAGGTTTGTGGTCAGCTCAAATCCCTCAGGTTATTTTCATAGGAAATACCCCACAAGTCAGGTCTTCCTCATTCTGCACTTACAAAAAGTGAAGAAAGAAATGTACCTTTTTATACTCCATTTTGTTGGTTTTACCCTAGTATTCCAGGCTTTCACAAATATTCCAAAGTCTTCTTTTGATTAGGAATATTGTTTTCAGAAATTGTTTTAAGTCACTTGATAGTTTATAAGCGTTTTTTAAATGCTCACTTACGCCACTGATAAAAGACTTGAAGAGTACAATAGAATTTATTTTTCAATAAACATCCTTGGATATATAGCTCTTTGTGCTTACTGAGTGAATTTCACCTGGGCATATGAGATCTGACAATTAAGTTCACGAACTTGTTTTCAATGATGTTGCTCACCTTTTTTGATATCAAAGGGATTATTCATTACGAATTTGTACCAACTGGACAAACAGTTACCAAGTTTACTATTTGGAGGTGCTGAAAGGCTGCGTGAAAAATACAAAAACGATCTGAACTTTTCGCCAACAATTCATGGCTCTTGCATCACGACAACACACCAGCTCACACGGCACTGTCTGTGAGGGAGTTTTTAGCCAGTAAACAAACAACTGTATTGGAACACCCTCCCTGCTCACCTGATCTGCCCCCCAATGACTTCTATACCTGAAGATAAAGGAAATATCGAAAGGAAAATATTTTGATGACATTCAGGACATCAAGGGTAATTCAACGACAGCTTTGATGGCCATTCCAGGAAAAGAGTTCAAAATTGCTTTGAAGGATGACCTAGGTGCTAGCATTGGTGCATAGCTTCCCAACGGGAGTACTTCAAAGGTGACCATAGTGACATTCAGCAATGAGGTATGTAGCACTTTTTCTAGGATGAGTTCGCAAACTTAATTTCTGATCTCGTATACTCCAAAGTGGAATTACTGGGTGATAAAATATAGATGTTGATCAAGGGCACATTCTTTAGATGAATTAAATACAAACAATTTGGTTACAGTTCACTTTATATGAGGTAGTGACCATTCAGGAAATGACGTTATCCATTGACTGTGTGTACAACACGCCATGTAATGTATGTGGCAATGATACCCAGTCTGTAGGATTGGGCAAGCAAACTGCAAGGTCCAGATTCCCATGGTGGCAGCAGTGATCTCATCAGACTGGCTTGTAGTGTAGTGTGCTGTTGGCTCTGGTCTGAACTTTTTTCTGCCCACATTCTACGTCTGATTTACTGGCTTTATGGTGGTGCTATGAGCTAAACTTTAGTCTTTCAACAAACTCCATTTCTGTTTAATATAAGGCGATAATTATTTTCTGTTGCTTACAAGTAAGAGAATATCACAATTATTTTCCCATTGCTACTTCAATACTCATTTGCATTTCTTCCCCCAACAGTTTCAGAGCAAGATTTCATACCTCAGTTAATACAAATATTCACAGACATTTAGTGAGTGTGCAAACTGGAAGACTGCTATTGCAAATAAGATTCACTCAGTGTCTTTTTCTTTGACTGTCCACAGGGCTGCTGCTTGGGCTATGAAATTCAGAAGAATGAGGTTTCACACCATTCCCACACTCTTTATGTGTTTTTTTCTCTTCTTTCTTACTCTGCTCTTCCTTTCATTTAAATTTTGATTCCATGTTTATTTCTCACAGGCAAACAAAACAGAACAACACAAAACAAAAAGACACCCAAAACAAAACAAACCCCGTAAATAAAGAAATATGATACCAATGGCAGTTAAAATTAGCAAAAATTTTGCAGTCATCAGTCCTGGGAAGAGAAGAAAGTTGAGTGTGGATAAAAAATACACTGTAGTTCTTTTCCTGTTGGAAGTGAAAATTTCCAGCACAAAATACATATAAGTCACAAAAATAAAATACTAAGCGTGCTTGCCTCTTATTGCCCTGCTGGCGGTACACTCATTCTTGTTCCCTGAGTTTGGTTTGCATATTTATACTCGAATCCATTGCTTGTGCAATTGCTAAGTTGTTTCTCAAAGGACAATTTTCTTTTACTTACCAGTTTTTAGGGTAAGGGATGCCATTTTTGGTACACAGCTGCATTTTATTAGGAGTATTTTACACATACATTAAAAAGTTGTTGAATTTGGAGTCTCTCTAAAAGTCACGGTCGCCAGTTCCAGTGTGTGTGTGTGTGTGTGTGTGTCCGTGCATGCGCACGCTAAGGCTGTTTCCACACCACTTGTATGCAATTCTCTGACACCAGCTGGGTGTCGTACAGTTCAACTCAGTTCTGACACTATCTACCTCAAGATAGAGTCAGGTCCTACAGATTAAGGTTTCAGTCCCATGAGATGCTCTCACCCCTTCAGACGCCAATCTCAGGCCCAGGTTGTCACCTGTGCTACTCACTGACCAGCTATAAATTGAAGGTTCCAACAACCCTCTTCCCACACACACATTGGGTTTGATTAATTTGCTAGAGCAGCTCACACAACTCAGAAAAACACTTTACTTACTAGTTCACCAGTTTATTATAAAAGACTATAACTCAGGAACAGCCAGATAGGAGAGATGCATATGGCAAGGTACGAGGAAAGGGCAGGAGCTTCCCTGCTCTCTCCAAGTCTGTCACTCTCCCCAAATCTCCACCTGTTCACCAACCTGATAGCTCTCATAACGCTGTTCATTTGGGTTTTTATGGAGGCTTCATTACAGAGGCAAGACTGATTAAATCATTGACCATTGGAGACCGAGTCAACCTCTAGCACCTGGAGGTGAGGGTGAGAGTAGGCTTGAACCATGTGATTAGTTTCCCTGGCAACCAGCTCCCATCCTTAGGTGCTTATAGAAGTCATCTTATTAGCATAAGCTCAGGTGTGGTTGAAAGGGGTTTGTTAGAAATCTTAGGACACCATTATTGCTCCTATCACTTAGGAAATTCCAACGGTCTTAGGAGCTCTGTGCAAGAAATGGGACAAAGACCAAATATATATTTAATCACAATATCACACTTGTTAGTTTCCAATACTTATACCTAAACACACTGAATCTCAGAATTCAACTACCAAATAAAAAAGAAAGGTATTTCAGATTAGAGCCCCTGGTTCCTTCCCCCTTGAAAGGCTTCTGAGCAAAGCATCTAATCAGAATCACTGAGGGCAAGCCTCCGGCATTGAGTTTTCACGAACCCCTAAGTCATTTCAATCAACGTACAGCCTCCGCTGAGCATTAATGGCCTCGTAGACAGTGGTGGCTTAGTAGACCATGGTGGACTTACCGGCATTGCCTGCCTGGCATCCCTTCTCTCTTCCGGTGCAGCCATCTGATTTCCTCTGGAGAGCCACTCCCCTCCACTCACAGCCAATAGTTGAAAAGGGGCTGACCCCAGGCTGCCTGCTCCAGGGGGAGATAAGTAACCCAGGTTTAGCCAATCCACAGTGATTGGATTTGTGATAGGTATCTGACCCAAGTAAAGCTCAATTGCAACCATTTTGTTAGAACTGTTGGGGAAGAGAAGCAGTCTTCCTCCCGGGATTTCATTAGGATCACATACTAAAATCACCGGGATCAGCTGGTGACCTAGAAGCACTAGGTCAGCCTTGGGTGGGGAGTTGGGGTGGTGGCATTGTGGGGACAGAGTCCCAGAGGGCAGTTTCCAGGCTCTCGGCCTTGCATGGGGAGGGGCTGGCTCAGGTAGTGAATGACCATCAACTGTGATTGGTTGACCATCAGCTGTAACCGGTTAGCCAATTGGCTACTGATGTAACTGCGGGGCTGCGTTGATTGGTTGGTTGGTTGGCAGGCAGAGAAGTGAATGGCGGACTGCGGATCATGTGGCTACTACCACATGTGTCTCACCCAGCATCCAGTGAGACCATAGTGGTATGGCTCCCCTATCTATGGCTTCATGGGTGTTCCTTTGTGACCTCACCATATCTTGCGTTCTTATGTGGGGAGTGGGAGCTGAGACCCTGCAGGCCACCCTGCATGACAAATGGCGTAGCAACCAGGGTCTCCCGCACGACAGGTATATAGAGGATGCTGAGCTGAGAATTAAGTCACTTTAGAGGAAAACAGAAACACGATTGGGCTGAAGGGACAATGGGAAGGGAGAGGGGGAGGAGGAGGAGGGGGAGGGGGAGGGAGAGGGAGAGGGAGAGACACTACTGTTATTTGAGCCCCTGAATCCATCTGTGCCTGAATTAGATTAACCCTAGGATTTTTCAGAGCCATAATATGTCTTACTCTGCTCAGTCTGCCATAACAAAATACCATACAAGTCCATTGTTAAACAACAGAAATTTTTTTTCTAATAAGGAAAAAGAAGATGAACTTCCTTTGGAGCAAGAGTCTCTGGAACTGCTGACTTGAATTAGGAAAAAGCAAAAAGATAATCATGTGATTTTGCAGTCCAATTTTCATGATAAATGAAAATTTTCCACTTTGCCCAAGTTGGTGACTCTCAAAAGCTGACTTTTCTTTCTTATCAGGGAAATGGATTCTTGTCCCCAATAGATGAAGGTTATTAAAATTTTTATGTCTATTAACATTTTTTATTTAAAAATTATTCCTATAAAATCAAACAATAAAGACATGTTTAAACAACAATATAATCTTTCATCTTCTACGTTCCCCCCCAGTCTGGGTGCCTGAGGTAAACAATGTCATCAATGTATTTCTTTTTTCAATGAAAATGGAATCATATTGTACACATTACTCTGCTTTTGCTTTTTTTTTTTTTTTTTTTTTTGGTTGTTATGTGATGGATATCCCTCCTCCAGGGCAGTACATGTAGCTCAAACACATTCTTTACATAGCAGCATAATAGTTCAAGTAAGCCTGCACCAGAATTTATTCACTAGACCATTTAAGTTGTTCAGATTCCATTTTGTGTCACCACAAAGAATGTGCAAATAAATATGCACCTGTTCCTACCTTGACAAAAACACAAAACGCTATTTCTCTAATGTGCAGTTATTTTAGGATAATTTCAAGGTGCTACCACATCCCTCTAACACAGCGAAAGAAAATAATGACCTTTCTTGACAGGAGACTTTGATAATAAAAATAAAAGAATGTAAAGAATAAATTTAAATAACTTAGGTCACAAGTGATCCCATTCACTTGTGCAATATGGTACTTGTTACATTCAACCTGCATAAATCATTTCTAGATCTGTGAGAGGGCCATGAAGTGTCCATATTTGTTTGACGGTCATGGGTAGTTTCTCAAAGTGTGGTTCCTAGAGCCACACTTGTGGGGCAACACACGTTTACACTAAAGATTCCATCACTTGCCATCCAGAGATTTTTATTCAGTGGGTTTGGATTGGGGCCCAAGAAGCTTCACTCTGCAACAGAGAAATTCCCAGGTAGAATTCCCAGGTGAAAGCATTGGAGTTTGCAAGCTTTGGGCTAGATCAAGGGTCAGTCAAATTTGTCCCTATACCTGTTTTTTTTATAGCTCATGAGCTAAGAATGGTTTTTACATTTTTAAATGGTTGGGGAAAAATATTTCATGATATGTGAAAATTATATGCAATTCAAATTGCAGTGTCCATAAATAAAGTGTTACTGGAACACAGCACACCCATTCATTCCCTATTGTCTAGGGCGGCTTTTGAGCTGCAAAAGTAGAGTCGGGCACTTGCCATACAGAAACCATGTGGCCACAAAGCCAAATTATTTGCAATCTGGACCTTTGCAGAAGAAGTTTGCCAACTCCTCCTGGACAAGATGATCTTTAAAGTCCCTGTCATTTCCGAATGTATTTTATTCAGTGTAATTATTTACTTCCTTCAATACGCACATACACTGCCAAAGCCTGGAGCTGGTGCAGACCCAGGGAGGTACAAAGTGTGGGTGGAGGACAGAAACCATGATGAATTTCTTTTCACCAGTCAATTGTAGCTGAGGAGGCGATGTGAGCAACATATAATGCATTATACTTCTGCACAGTCAGAAACCGATAACAATAACTGCAATAACTAACACGTATGTGGCTCCTTATACACACAAGGCCCTGTTTTCAGTGCTTTCCATGATTGACTCACAGAATCCTCACAACCCTATGATGTAGGTACTATCTTTATCCTCCTTTTACAGTTGAGGAAACTGAGGCATAGAGAGGTTAAGTAACCTGCCTAAGGACACATAACTGTAAGTAGCAGAGTGGGAATTTGAAACAATGCAGTCTAGCTGCAGAGTCTGGGCTTACAACCATGGAGCCATTACTGCAAGCAATATGTTCAAAGTAATTTATAGTAAAAACCACTGTTCTAACACGTATTTCAATTCAAATGTTCAAATCGGGAATAGGACACTACCCTCTGAACATTCTGTCACCTTTTTACCCAGGGTCACGAGCTCAAAAATCTTCCAGGGCAGGTAAGAACATCAATGAATGAAGAACACTTCATTTTCAAACAGTTCCTTTTTCTATTTTGAATAGTATCACCCAGACAAAGCCTTTTCATGAGAGGAAAACAGCTGAGTGAGGAGAGATAGTAACTGGTAGTTGCAGGGCATGGGAGCGCTGTGTGGTGGGGACTGCATACAGCTAGAGAGGACGGCCCCCTCGAAAAAGGGCCTGCTACTCATCTCTAGCTCGTTACTGACACGTAGAAATGAGGGCAATTCAGATTGTCACAGTGTAATCTCCCAATATTTAAAAGTTCGGCAACTAATTCAGATATTCAAAACAAATAAACAAACAAACCAGAAAACACTGTGCCAAACAAAACAAGACTTCAAGTCACCAGTGCATGACCCATGCTTAAGCAATTTTCTCTTTAGGCTAAATCATCTTAATTCCAAACCTTTCCAAATGGATCTCTCTAATCCCAGGCCTTTAATCAGAATCATAGCTGCCCCTGAACTGGTGCCAAGCTTTGCAGTCATCTGTAGTTGATGAGAGGTACGAAGTTATTTTCAGAAGTTGGAGTCCTACCTGGCAGAGAGTTAGGCTATGATCAAGCGTAATGCCCTCCTCATGTATGTTATAAAAAATGTCTGCTTTTTATTAGAGTAGACAATCTTTACCGGGACCAGCACCATTGATAAGTGCTTTTCCTTAATGGAAAAGCATATTTTCATAGCTTTTCCAGGAATATCTTGGTGCTTTTAATGGAACCATAAACCATTCCCGTATTTAATCTTCAATCACACAATGCTTATTTCATTGAATATAATGGCTCATGCACATTCACTAATGGCCCTCCCGAAAAAGACTTTTTTAAAAAAAATAAATTTGAAAGTGCTTCAGAGTACATAACAAGGAAAAGAACAACAACAAGCAATGCCAGTTGTTTAGTTGAAGTGAAAAAAATAATATTTGGAGTAGTGTAACTTGAGTGATAAATCACTGTAATAAAATAATTAAAAAGCATTCATCATTCTGACAATCTGAAATAGTATTTAAATTGTTCAGATATTTTACTAAAAATCTACCTAAAGAACTTTCAGGTCTCATAGAAAACAATTTTTTATAAAATAATGTTTTAAAATATTTTCCATGAGAATTTATTCAGAAATATAGTACCTTATATGGAATTTCAAAAATCAATCAAAATTTATTGCTCAACTTTGACATTTATGTGTTCTGGTTGGAGTTCATGGACTCTGCACAAAGTAAGCATTATTTTGAATATTTTCAGTTACTTTAATATATAGTGTCATAAATAAGGGACAAATTGTCTTCAGAGGTCTGACTAGGTGTTTGGAGTGTGAGAAACATGACACTTTAGCACTTGAAAACAATTCTCAAATGAAAATTAAATGATTATATAGAAGCATAAACAGGGCACTGAATTAAGAAATGTGGAACTTTACAAAACATCAATTAAAAAGTCATAAAACTGTGCTCGCTTCAGCACCACATATACTAAAAAAAAATAAAACAATATATGTAATATATGTAATATATGTAATGTATCCTGGATTAGATCATGAAAGAAAAAAAAGACATTAGTGGAAAACGAGTGAAATATGAATAATGTATGGACTTAAGTTAATAGTAATATACCAATGATGGCTTTATAGTTTTGACAAGTGCACCATGGGAATGTAATAGGTTAACATTAGCAAAAACTGGGTGAGAGGTATATGGGAACTCAATTTTTGCAACTTTTCTGTAAATCAAAAATTATTCCAAAATACAAAGTGTATTTGAAAAATCACAAAATAATTTGTAAGAGTATTAATCTGTGCTGTTAAAGCATCCAACAGAATAAGTAGCCTGATGAAATTCACATGCCAGTAAGTGCCATTGCTGTGTGAACGAGCGGGTGGTGTGTGTGTACGTCAAGTGGATAGGTGGCGATGTGTGAACACAGTTAACACACTCAGTCTCTTCCTCAGTTGACAGGTCTGCTGCTCAGCACTTAAAAGGACAGAAATGATGGTGGGAATTTCCTAAATATTTTAGTAATAATATATATTAACAAAAAATATATTCACATATTAATAATATATATTTAAACTTCAGGAATTCCTCTCCTTATCATTGTGTTAAAAAAGATAAGTTGTCATAACTGGACTACTTTCAACTTGTGCTTTTTTGTGTGCTTTTGATTTTTTAAAACAGTTTTGTTCCTCTTTGTACTATCTTCAAATATATGCCAATGTAAATGATTATAGTTTGTTTCCAAACTCTACAAAGCACGACTGTATACTCATTTCTATCCCTTTAGCAAAGAGACTACATTGTAATAGGTTTCCCTTTTGTTGTACAGAACAGAGGCATTGATGAGGTGGAGTAGACATATGTCAGCATGTTAAAATAAATTTAGTAAGTCTGCTTTTGTGCACGATGTAGCAGGTCATGGCAAGCCAACACTTCCACTGCAACAACCAAGAAAGCAATTTTTCCTGCAATTTGCAAAAAAAGCATATTTTAAAAGATATCAGACAATAAGGAAATAGCATAAACAAAATTTCCAGAGAAAGGAGAACCACTTTCTGAAATAAGTTGGTAATAATTGTTGGCCACTGTTTTTCCTTAGGGTCTGAGGATTGACAGGCAAAAAGCTTATGCTGGGAAAAAGAGATCCTAGCAGATCTTTTAGTTTTTTTGAGAAGCCAGAGGAATCAAAATGAAACCTTAAAGGTCTCAATGACAGATGATAATGGTGGAATATTTGAGATACCAGTAGAGAATCTGGATGTGTGCCCATGACGTTAGGACATGGGTGAATATCAAAAATCAGGATTAGGACATACCAATCTAACTCACACAGGTTCTATACAGACACAAAGGGGAGAGTAGATCAGAGACAACTAGTTAGTCCTGCTTCATCACTTCCTACAGCCCCAACAGCCCCTTTCACCTCTGCACCAGCACCCATTCCTGTGTCAAAGGTTCCAGCAAATGGAAACCATCAGCAGAGCATGTCTGGGCTCAGCGGTGATGGCTTCGTGGGAGTGAACCAGAGTGCAGTTCCTTGCTGGAGACCAGGGGAGCCTCAATAGAAGAAGCACGGGATGTGCTCGTCTTCAGATTTTACATCGGGAGCTGAGAAGAAGTCCCATGTTCCACAAAGAAAATGTATGCCAGTTGTCAATATGACTTCATCCCCGACGACATAAGCATCTGATTACTGTCCTAGGCCTTCAACCCTCTGAGTCAAATAGGTATGACTTTTTTTTCTCTCTCAATAAAGATGCATTGAAGATATTTGTCTTGACAAGGGAGCCAGAATCTTTATACATAAAGCTGGATTCAGGAAGAACAGTAACAACTCTGCTGTCAACTGTACAAATAGAAATATAAAACAGTGTGGCAGCTAGGGTTTCAAAAGTGGAATCTTTTCTCAATGGGTTTAGTCACTAGTTTTTTAAAATTTGTTTTTTAAACTCCAATACTCCAACATACATTGTTTCAGGAAGCCATGAAGAGAATGTCCAAATTCTAGTTTCTTGGTGAACTTCATTTGTCACCATTAAAAGAACAACGCAAACCTGCATCAGCAGAAGGGTTTATTCCTGGGCCTGTTCATTTTAGTGAAACTGAAGAATTAAAACTCAGTGTCATGACCTAAAGAGATTTCATTCCCCTGATTTCACCCTCATTTTGATGCATAATCAGCCATGTTTAACAGGTAGAGGTTTTTTTTGTTTTTGTTTTTTTTTAATTAAAGCAAAGCAGGTAGGTATATGGCACATGATTTGTCTCTAAACAATTTCATTTTGGCCTATTTGTCATTCAACGTGTGTGCTCAATTTAGAACAGCTTTTGTGCATTCAAGTCTCTCTCTCTCTCTCTCTCTCTCTCACATGCTCAGTGATTAAATATTTAGCTTTATATAACGTTATTGACACCATACCCTCGCGTGCGCACATACACACACACACACACACACACACACACACACACAAAGGCCACATGTAAATGAACTGCAAAGAGCAGAAAATCAAATATAACCTTAAAGAACATCATTGCCAATATATGGGAAGGCAGTATAGCATATATTTTTATTTTGTTTTGTTTTGCTGACTATGTACACTGAGTTCTCATAAATGAAAATAGGTCATTTGTCTTTGAAAAAAATCTGTCAGAGCAGCCTAGTTTTATATGCATTACATTGTTTTATTTAATGAAGGCCTCAAGTTGAATTTTAACATAAGCAATTAATAGGAAATTGGGGCCATTTGAGGAGTTAATCTGTGGCAAGCTTTTCTAGTTACAAGGAAACATTTAATTTATGCACTTTTATTCCTATAAAAGATGGTAGTAGAGGAAAATAAAACACCCAACATAAATAAGTGTTATTTTAGCAAACATAATTTTTACCATTAGATGTACTACATTATTTCACATCTATAAAACAGGTGGTATACAAGAATGTAATATATTTGAATGTGAATCCATTAGAAATATTACCTAGATTTATTAATTTTTACAGTGCCTTTTTCAGTGGGTCAGCTGGAAAGTCTACTATACATCGTAGTTGTCATATATTAAAAAATAATACTAGTTGCAGGTAATTTTGAGAATCAAGTCAATCTTTTACACCAGATTAGGTTTTTCTGTCTTATTTTGTTTCATAACATCCTGTTTCTCTTCTTCATTTTATTTGTTAGATTATAGTAATTGCTTACTTAATTGTGTAATTTGATGTAATGCCTTTCCTGTTATGTTCTGAACTCCACGAAGGCTGGAGCTGTTGTCTTGTTCACTACGCTACCCAGCTTAAAACATAGACATGCTCAATAAAGATGTGCTTTGTGAATAAAGGACTGAACTATCTGCACCAGTCGTGGGCAAACTATGGCTCAAATCCAGACTGCTGCCTGCTTTTTACAGCACCTACGTTAAGAGTGGCTCTTCCACCTTTAAATGAATCTTATTCTTCAAATGGTTATACAAGTACCTAAGTAATAACCTCAGTTTTGCCTGCTGGCCTATAAATTCTGCCCAGAATCAGCCCAGAAAAAAGTTTGCTGACCCTGATCTAGACTAGCACAGTGCAACAGAGCTCTGGTGATGATGGAAATATCCCATATCTGTGCTGTCCAATAGGACAGCCATGAAACACTGCACCCACTGAACACACAAATTTGTCCTGTATGACTGAGGAACTGAACTTTTTACTGTATTGCATTTTAACTAATTTAAATAACCCCATGTGGCTAGCAGCTAGTGTAGTATTAGACAGCAGCAGATCTAGATATACAAAAGAACAGACTGCATGGAAATACAGTAAGTGATTACGTGGAGATCAAATATGTACTTGGAGATCAAGGAAATAATGAAAAATACATGCTAGTTTTGAAGTTAGTTGGTCTTTCTGGCAAAAAAATAGAATAAAAAAAGCACACTGAATTGTCTACGTCTAGTTCATTAAGCCAACTAATGTTATAACAATACTTTGAAGAGGCCTAAAAGTAAAAATGAATTCATTTAATTTGATAGTTAAACAGAAATTCATTTCAAATAAATGGTGGCACTTCATTCTATGAACTGTGGATGAGAAAATAATTATTTTTGATAAGGTAGATGTTAGTGTTCTATTAATGAAACATAATATTGCTTTTATGAACATTTTAAAGCTTTTTTTGGCTTTATTGAAAGAAACGACTTATTTGCAAATAATTCTTGAAATTCACAGAATCCTATCAAAGCAAAGTGATCTATAGTGCAGTAAGAAAACATTAGAGCACATAAACAAGTGACAACGGTGATACCATCTGACAGTATCCTCCAATAGCATTATAGGAGGTATTAAAGTGGACCAAGAAGTAAAAATTCAAATTGCAACACGAAGTTGACAACACACGTTCACAAATTATTTCAAGTATTTAAGTTGAGAAGCACTTAAAAGAAATTCTGAATGTTGTGCCTTTTAGGATTGAAATTGTTTGCTGCGGCTATTTATAACACTTAAACTTAAAAAATTTAAAAATTGGAGAATAATTCCTTTGCTTGCTTATACTGTTTCTGATGTGTCTGTGTATGAAATAACATCTCCCTGAGTAAAACCACTTTGGCTGCCCTCTTTTATTTCCAATGATTTTACCATTAGGGAGAAATTTGAAATCACGGTGGACAAATAATCCCTTAATGCTTTTCCTGGCTAGCAGTAATGTGTCAAAGCAATTCAATTTCCAAATAGCACACAAACTCCGTAAGACACTGAACCAATGCAGCTGTTCCTCTCTATATTTAAAGTATGCACCGATGTCTTTCACGTGGGGGGAAAACCCTGAGATTGAATTCCCTAAAAGGACAATTTAGCTCTAGCAATTAAAAATAATTTATAATTTCTCTCTGATAAAATTTTATTTTTTTAAAAAAGATTACGTTTTTATTTAGATACAATTTACATGCAATAATATTCATCCTTTTTAAATGTACAGTTTAATGAATTTTGATAAACATGCAATTGTGTATGTTATGGGACATTTTCATCACCCCAAAAAGTTTCCTCATGCCCTTTTTTAGACAACCCCTCCCTTCACCCATGGCCCACTGGCAACCAGGGATCAATGTGTTTTCTCTTTCTAGTTTTGACTTTTCATATAAATGAAACCATACAGCATATAGTCTATTGTGTCTGGCTTATTTCACTTAGCCACTTAGTGTAATGCTTTTGAAATGCATCCATGTTGTTGCATGTATCAGTTCATTGCTTTTTGTTGCTGAGAAGTATTCCATTGTATGAATATACCACAATATTTTTATTGATTTGGCTGTTGATGGATTTTGGCTACTATCAATAAGGAAACTATTAACACTTGCTGTGTGGACAATATGTTTTCATTTCTCTTCGTTAACTATGAGCAGAACTATTGGGTCATGTGATAAGCATATGATTCACTTTATAAAAATTTGCTAAATTATTCTCCAAAATAGCTGTATAATTTGCATTCCTACCAGCAATATGTTAGAGCTGCAGCTGTTCTGCATTGTCTCCAGTAGTTAGTATTATCAATACTTTTAATTTTAGCCATTCTAAGGGATGTGTAGTGGTATCTCCTTGTGCTTTTAATTCATATTTCTCTGATGATTATCTTGAATATTTTTACTTGTGTTTATTGCTGTTTATATATCTTCTTTAGTGAAATATTTGTTCAAATCTTTTGCCTCTCTTTTTACTGAGCTGCTGTTTGTCTTATTATTTAGGTATTCTGCATATAAGCTCTTCCTTCATCAGTTATATGTTTTGCAAATATTTTTACCAGTCTGTGGCATGTCTTTTCATTTTGGTAATAGTGTCTTAAAAAACAGACATTTTAAATTGGATAAAGTCCAATTTGTCACATTTTTCACTTATGGTTCATGTTCTTGTCTCCTAAGAAATCTTTCTTTAATAAATCCTCACAAATATTTTCTCCTACAACTTCTTCTAGAAGTTTCTTAATTTCTGCTTTTAAATTTAAGTCTAAAATACACTTCAAGTAACTTTTATAGATGACATGTGGTAAGGGTTGAGATTATTATTATTTTTTTCATTTTGATATCCAATTGTTAGTACTACTTGTTAAAAAGATTATTTTTCCCCATTGAATTGCTTTGGAACCTTTGTCAAAAATAAACTGACAAAATATGTGTGGGTCTATTTCTGAACTCACTAGTTTGTTTCATTCATCTATATGGCTATCCTTAAACACCACATTGTCTTGATTACTGTAGTTTTATAGTACATCTTGCAAACTTTTACATTTTTAATAAATAAGGTGAATCCTGATATCCTTCAAAAACCTAAGTGTAGGCAGAGGCTTGCACTGATTTGGGAAGATGCCATTCTTCCAAACATGGAAGAATTGCTATTCTTATTTGTGATTTGAGGTGATCTGTTTCCCTGTGTTCCACAGACAAGGGATTTACTCAACCCAGGGATCCACAGATAGAATTCAGGGACTCCATGGTCTTGGGTCTTGGAGAAAACGTACTTTATTTTCACTAACCATTAATTGAAATTCAGTGTTTCCTTCAGTGATAAAAGTGGATTACAAGCCTCAGTAGTACTGGCAGTACCTGAGACTTGCCAGTAGGAGGTACGGATATTTTCATGTCACATTGAAGTTGAGACTGATATCTTTAAATATCGTTCACATTTATTGTTACTTCAAAATTATAGAGTTTAGAACTGCTACTTGGTTTTGTTATTAATGAGTTAGTAAAGAAACACATTACTAAATTATAATGTTAAAAACTTTTGATGTCTATCTCAATATGATTGGCTTCCTTTGTCATATTATGTGTTTTACTATGTACTGTGTATAATGCACACTTTTTTGCTCAAATTTGTGAGGGAAAAATAGGGATGCATTTCATACATGGGTAGTACTAATTCCATATCTACCTAAATGTTTTTAATTCTTTTATTTATGCTTATGAGTTAAAAGTGTAACTCTAGAAATCAATAACTCTAGAAATCAATGCAAAATAATACCCTGGAATACGATAATTGGTTTTGTTGAACTTACGACGAACTTGCAACGACAGAGTTCTGGGTCCTCTATGAGGCATAAATATTGTAAATTTGTTACCGGTACATAAAATTTCTTGTACCTTGTATCTATTCTTATGTTTTGTAATTATTTGTTACATAAAATTTCTTGTACTATAATATGTTAAAAAATAATGCTAAATTTCCTTTATAATACAAAAAACAAGTATCTAAATGTAAACAAATAAAAATTTGAATTAAACCCTCTGTTTTTCCTCCATGTTTCCAAAACTGTTTCTGATTAGTGTGGATAAGGGGAAGGTGAGAGGTTTTGGGAACGTACAGAGGGATAGTGGATGGGGGGAGGAGGGTTCACACAGTGTGAGGGATATAAATGATAAATGTCTAAGTTTTGCTTTGTCTTGTGCACCTGAAACTAATTAAAAAAAAAAAAAAAAAGAAAAAAAAAAAAAGACCATAAAAAAAAAAAAAAAAAAAAAAAAAAAACTGAAAGCAACAAAGGGACAAGACAAACCAACAAACAAAAACTCACAGACACAGAAAATAGTTTAGTGGTTACCAGAGGGTAAGGGCAGAGGCAGTAGAAGTGGGTAAAGGGGGTGATGGAAGGAGAACTGACACTGGGTGGTGAACACACAATGCAATATATAGATGATATATTACAGATTGTACACTTGAAACCTATGTAATTTTACTAATCGATGTCACTCTAATAAATTTAATAAAAAAATGGAAATCCTGAAAAAAAAAAAAAAAAAAATTTGAATTAAAGAATTAAAATGAAAGATTTTCCCCCTGAAAGTTTGGGCCAAAAATGTGAGTGTGCATTATACACAGGAGCACATTATACATGGCAAAATATAGTATTTTTTAAAAAAAAATTGTTTGAGGAGGGTTCCCAAAGCACTTCCAGACGGCTGCTACTTAGGTTGTCCACCACCCTGCGAAGTTCATTAAAAGTGTCTTCAATACTTTAGTTTGGAATACTACCATCTTTGCCTTATTTCATCTTATACTATACATAATATAACACATTATAGCTTATATTATTTCATCTTCTTAGTAAAGGTTCAATAAATTTTTACTAAACATGAGAGGTTGGACAATGTTCTGTGACAAAATCGGGAGAGTCAAAGGTGTATCACGTGGTCCTGCCTTTGAGGGACTTAGGTCCAGTACTGTAGGCAGATAAGGAAGTGGGCATGACCATGCAGTGTGTATATGCTCTAATGAGCACACATGGGAGTGACCTAGATGATGTTCTTACCCGTTGCTTGGGTGGTGGCAGAGGTGAGGGCAGAGAATCAGCAAATGCTTCCCCCAGGAATTGACACATGTGAGGAAAGCTAGAGAATAAGAAAGCATTAACTAGAATGGGAAGAGAGAGTGTCACACAGAGGAAACAGGTGCAAGCATTGAACTCAACTCTGCCTGGAGTCCTGGGGCAGAAGAACGGCCAAGAGAGGAATTACGCATTGCCTGCCTCCCCCTCTCCCAGCATGTGTCAAGGCAGATAGTCATTCTCACAAAGCAGAAGCCAAAGCAGCTTCCCTCTCTCTATTAGAACATTCAACTTGCATTTAGTATTCTTCTTGCGGGCAAACATTCTTTTTCTCAGGTCCTTTGATCCCCAGAAGCTATTAGGAGGTGAAGAGCCCTTAGCCATTGGAGTCTTCTGGCAACGGCCCCTCCCTCTTTCTTACGCCTTCCTCAGCTTGTCCTCTGCCCACCGGCTCTCTCTGTGTGTGCCTCCTTTTTTTTAGCCAGTTTCCTTCACTCCTGAACTGGTGGGTGGCACATGCTCATGCACTTAGATACAGAAGTGCAAACAGAGGGGACCCCTGGATATAGACTCACCGTCCTCATCTCTCCTTCCGCACTTCAGCCCATGAAACCCAGTCTAGAGCAGGGGAGGTCCTCTCCCACCCTGGATTAAACGAGTCCTTTATTCCATCCAAAGAGACATTCCTGTTTAAACTGTCCTCAAGACGGGCAGGCAGGTGCTGCTCAGCTCATTAGGGACCAATTCCTTGGCCACTGTCGTCAGCTGTGACAGCCTTACTGTCTGTGTGTGCCAGCGCCCAGGGACTATTCCTCTATAACGGCTCCATTTTCGCTTTGTTCGTGAGGATCTACATGGAGCAAGTTCCAGCTGCACATTCCCTGATATTCCCTTTAACATAGGGGTATCGACGAAAAATCTTTATATTTTTGAGGGTTTCTGTTTAGTTCAGGGAATTGTTTCACCTTGTTCAGTTATCCTTATGGAAAGCAGACTGCCCATCTTGGAAGGGTTGCTAAGGAGACATTACACTTTCTGTGGAAGAGGATGGTGCCCTTTCTTGCCCTCTGTAGAAGTTTTTTTCTCTTCTTTTTTTCCTTTGTGGAGGGCATTTTTAATTATGACAATAAGATTTCATGACTTCTCTTACCCACCATTATTCTTTGCTCCCCATGAAGGATCAGAGTGTTGGTTTCCTTCCTTTCCTCCACAGCATGTTCGCTTTCACAACTAGGCATAGGACAAACATTAACAATGATGGATTTTCTGCCCCTCCAGGTTAAATAGAGGAATCAAGCATTTAAAAATTGAGTGCAGTAAGTGATATTGATGTAGTTATAGTCATCTCTAAAGAGTATGGTTGGGACATAATAAAAAGATAGCGATTTAAATATGGAGGGCAGGATCACAAATATTGAAGAACAACGTAAGAAAGTGTTGACAGGAAAAGGAAAGGGTATTCGCCTTCCTGGAAGAGGGATCAATGAGAACAAAGTCCAGATGGAGGCAACACTGGAGAAATGATGGGAGTCAGAGAAAGTCCACATAATTTGAAACTGGGGTGAGACGGATTGAGCAAAAGATCATGCCGATGAAGTAACCAGCAGAAGCATCATGGAGGATGTGGCTGTCGTGCTAAAGAGTTTGGATTCCCTGTAAAAAAAAAAAAAAAAAAAAAATGGCAAGGCCATAGAGTTACAAACAGGGGTAAGAGTTTGATTCCAAAGCAACCAAGAGAGCAGTTATGAGGTCCTGAACCTAGACAGGAGCAGTGAGACTGGAGAGGAGAGGTAGTGAAGAAAAATGTAAGAGGTTAAATGAACATGACTTAAAGTTCAAATAGATTGGAAGGAGAGAAACATCTAGGGCAGATTGGGTTTTCAACCCAAAGTTACCTTCACTGAAAAGGGTTAGTAGAGGAAGAGTAAGTTTTAATTTTAGACATGTTGATTTTGCAGTGCTAGTAGAATGCCCATGGGGAGAGGGAATGTCCATCAGGCAATTGGATAGACAGGTCTAGCGTTCAGGAGAGAACACTAGCCTAGAAATTAAGATTTGAGCAGCATCAGGTACGGGCAGTTTTGGAAGCCATGACCATGTCCCTTTGAAAGTGTTGACTGAAAAAGGCCCAACGACAGGGCCCTCAATGGAAAAGACTAATATTTAAAGGAAAAAGAGACAAGAGTCTGTATAGACGGCAGGGAGGCAACTGATAGTAGAAGGATAAAACGCTAAGAGCAGTGGCTCTTTCGGCTTCCAGGAAGTAACTCTTGGGTGTGTGTGTGTGGGGGTCAGATGTTCCCTCCATCTCCCTGCGTCTTATGGCCTTTCTGTTTATCTGTATTGGCTTTATCTCTTTTCGCTCATCATCTCTTCCTCTGCTCATTCATAGCTTTTGACCCTCATAACTTTGGCTTCCCATGGTCAAACGTTGCCTCCAACATCGCTTTATATGCCACGACCTTTCAGCTCCCACCCCATATTGTTTTCTATTTCACATTCCTGAGAAAAAGAGAATCTGATAGGTCTAACTCTTCTTTTCCAGCTAGGCTGCCATGATCAGGTGTGCACGCCCACTTCCATCACCTGTGGTCCCGAGAGCCATATGTATAAAACTTGGCTGCCCGGGTTCACCCCTTTAGCAAGAGATATGGACAAGGAGAAAAAAATATATTTAGCTACTTTGAATAATATCTGTAGTTAAAGAAAGCTTATGGAAAGGAGTCCTCAATAATGGCAGATAGCATGGCCAAGAAAGAGTCCTTTGGCTCTGGTGATCTGGATACCAGCTGAGGCACTGGCCAGGCGCTGGGATGGTGGGGAGGTATCTGGTTACTGTGAGTTGGCCGTGAATGAGGGAAGGAAGTGGAGATGCAGAGTTGTGGTTTCCCCTCGACCAGAACATTTATCTCACACTTTGTAATATGAAAGAGAGTCATGGACCTTGTAGCAAAACCAGGAATAGAGCACAGGCTTCCCAATTCAAGGCATAATATTATTGTATCTTTTTGAGTGTAACCATTTCTCCACTAATTTCTTAATATCCTGCCTATATCCACTACATGTTCATAACCAGAGCGCTGTGCTTGAATTAGACTGACAAACCAGTGACCTAACTGAAGTGAGGTTTCAGTCTGCATTTGGCTATCCTGGTATAAGAGCTCTCATTACTGGGTAATCAAAATATAGGATCTAATACAGGCTTCTATCCACTTTCTTAATTAAAATAAGAACAACCCTTGAAGTAGTGGCAAAATTTTTTAGTCATGAGGTTCCTCATTGTTCCTGGGGAAGAAGGGGAACAGTGATATCATCAAATAGGACTGATCTCGGAGTCAGAAAATCTGGATCACCTTGGACAAGTCACAGACATCGATTTGAATTCCACTGTGGAGTGGGAATATCTTACTTACAATGATATATATATATATATATATATATATATATATATATATATATGAATATACTGTGGAGGCTAGAGGAAGGGAAGCTGAACCCTGCTAAGGTCAGTTGGGGAAGATTTCCAGAGAAAGTGGTGTTTGATGTGGCTTATGAAACGTGAGTGGAGATCACCAGGTAAGAAGGTAAGGAAAAGCCTTTGACTTGGGCTAAGTTTATAACATCTATTACCTGGAATGAAGTAATTATTATACATAGAGAAAGAAAGTAACTGAGGCCTCTTGTGGCCTCCGTTTGAATCACCAACAACTTGGAACTACATGCCTTCACCTTGTCATCCGTTAATGTGGACAAAACACAAGCACCCCCAATCATTTAATCCCCTTAAGCTCTTAGGTCTATACTGCTCCGTTTTTCCTCTTTCTCACTTATTCTCCTACTGCTGCCATCGTTTTCCATTAAGGCCCTCTAGAAATCCTTCTTTAGAGAAAACCAACTACGCTACATGGTCACCTTTACACTGAACATCTATTTCCTGATGCTTAGCTAACTACCCTGTTTCCCCGAAAATAAGACCTAGCCAGACAATCAACTCTACTGCATTTTTTGGAACAAAAATTAATTTGAGACCTGGCCTTATTATATACTATTTATATTATTATAAAATTATGATATAAGATCTGGTCTTATATTATAGTAAAATAAGACCAGGTCTCATTAATTTTTGCTCCAGATGCATTAGAGCTGATTATCCGACCAGGTCTTATTTTCAGGGAAACACAATATCAAGGCATTACTTCCCTTGCCACTCTCTCCAGTTCAGGATGCTTATTTTTTCACATAACATGGACCATGAGGAGAGGCTGAGAGGCTGAGTGGGAGAGAGATGCATTAGCTTTCTTCCTGGTCCTCACTATTATTCCTCATCATTAATTCTCCACTCTTAAAGAAAAGAACCTCATTTGATGGTATGAGCCAGTTAGAACAGTTATTATCATGTCTTCTACCAAATTCTCAGTAAGATTTAACATTTGTCTATTGTCAACTGATGTTATTTTCCTAGATCAAATCTCTGAATAACATTTTTTTTTCAAATACTCCTCTCTCTAGTCAAGTATGTAACTTGAACACTCATGACTTAATAATCATTGATAGATCTTGAGCTCAAATTTTCCTATGGGTTCTAGGTTCCATATTGGATATTTTCATCATGTGGGTGTTCTGTAATGAAGCATATCCAAAATTGAACAATAATCCTCCTACGTGCTAAGCCACTCCTTGGCCCTTTGTGCCTCCTCAACTTTCTTCCTCAATCAATGGCCATACTACTCAGCTCGCCACCCAAGCTAGAAACTTGGGGGAAGGGGAAGGGTGAGTATCCTAAACGTCATTCTCACCCTCATCTACAATATACAAGTAGTAACCAGTCGTGATAACTTTACCTCCTTGACTTATTTTTCTTTTCCATTTCTACTTCCTCTGCCTTAATCCAGGCATTATTGCTTTTCATTTCGGTTTCTGAAATGGGCTCCTAACTGCTTTCCCAGTCGTCAGCTCAGCTCCACTCCAATCCATCCTCTAGTTTAAACTCTGTTTTTTCTTTAGAAATATAATCACATCATTCACTTCTTAAACTCTCTTAGTGAATCCCTATGCCTTGAGAGGAAATGTACCTCTTTAGCACAGCATTCAAGGTCTTCCATGTCCAGAACGTTGTCAACTTCTCTAGTTGTATCTCCATTCTCATCATTCACATTGATCTACTTTTAAGCACCTATTGAAGTCATGCTGTCTCATGTTTTTGCAATAATTGATGCTCATCCTTATAGACAGTTTACTATATACCAGTTTCTCACTAATTGATCTATTCCTTCTTAAAACTCTATGTAATCAGTTACTGTTATTCCCCCAATTGACAGATGGAGAAGGTGAGGCACAAATAAATAACCTAACCAAGGTCATACAGCTAGTGAGGGATACACTGGGCTTTGAACTCTATCAGTCTCGTTCTAGAATCCATTCTTTTAACCACTATTTACAGCTATATCACACTGTCCCTTCTTTTGGAAGACCCTTCTTTCTTCACTTAGCTTACCTCATACTTAACTCCTCATCCACTTTATTGGCCTCTGCTTCCATCAAAACTGGAAAATCTCTAACAAAAATATCAGTGATGAACTCCAAACGGAATTTTACAATTCTTTTCTTATTTCATCTCTTAAATGTTTTCAATCATTGGTCACTCCACAGACCTTGAAATATCCTCTTCCTGTGTTCATGTGATGATATGCTCTTGGTCTTCTGCTTTATCTCTGGATGTGCTCTCTCAGCCTCCTTCTCTATAGAACCTTCATATTGAAGCTATTAAAGATTCAGTCCTAATTTACTCATTCTTCTCTTCCTCCCTATGTTTTTTTTTTTTTGTTGTTCTGCATGATCTCATTCATGTCCTAGCTTCAATTTCCATCTATGTGTTGATAACTTCTAAATTTTTATCCAGGCTTCCCCTTGGTTTTACAGACCAGTGCTCCTTTATATTACTTGAATTTATCAAAAGCATCTTATACTCAACATATCCAAAATGCAATTTTCAGTTTTCTCCCAGATATTTCTCTTCAGTGTACCTTAGCACCACCTTTCATCTAGTCAATCTAGAAACTATTATTATAGTCCATCGACCAAAGAGCACTGGGAACAAAACTGTCATCCAAGTTAGATTTATTTCACTTATTTCAGCTAGGGGAAATAAACTCCAGAGAAATTGTGGGTTGTCTCAATAAAAGAGTTTTTAGGAGCTGCTTATAAGATTTGGAGTTGTATTGAATGGTTGTAGGAAGGATTTTTTAAAAATAGGGTCCAGTTTTGAATTGGAATTTGTCAAGAAGCTAAGGAAGTTCCATTGCTGGTCTTTTTTTTTTTTTTTTTTTAAATATATATTTTATTTTTAATAGGAAGCATGAGGATTAAATTGGGCTGAGAGTAGTCACTGCTAAAGAAGTAGTAATTCCATCTCAGTGAGAGGAGAGGATGCTGAGGATGGCCTTTTATATCTTGTTTCAGACACGTCATTGAGTGTCCTTATCTGAATATTATCTATGATTGTCATTTATTTTGAGTTTTAGCACTTCTAAGTTTTGCTAGGTAATTTTAGAAAAGGGACTTGAACTCTCAGCTTTAATTTTCCAATATAATAAATAAAGCAAATATCTATTCCTATTTTGGACAAAAAAATTCAATATCACATTAAGTATGATTTTAGTTGTACATGTATTTTTCTTCATTTTAATAATGATACATTTTTTTAGGTATTAAGGAAAAACTCTAATGTCATTTTAGCCATTTAAAAAAAAAGTTCAATCTGATTAGTAGATTATCAGACCTACCCATTTAAAGGCAGTGCAAGCAAGAAATCATCAATTGCTTGAGGTCTGTAGGGTTATGTATCCACCAATATATTGCTTTTCTCAAGAGGAAACTGAAAAAATGGAAGAAGACCAATGCAGAACCTTCAAATAATCAAGAGGTAAGATGGTATCTGTACTGGTTAAGTGATTAGACACTCAAGCCAGAATGCCTGGATTTGAATCTTGACTTTACCATTTTGTATCTCTTTGCCTTAGTTGCTTGACCTCTCTGTATCTTAATTTCCCCTTCAGTAAAGCAGCAGAAATAATACAGTCTCTTTTTCTTAGGATTGTTGTGAGGATTAAATAAGTTAATAAAGTTCTCAGAAATGGACATAACACAGCATAGGCATTCAATGGATATTTAGTTGGCATTATTATTATAATCCATCATGTTATTTGTAGTTTAAAGCACCTTTTAAAAATTGACTAGTTGTGAGAGAAGGATCCAACATGGTGGATTATGTAAACACTACGCTTACTGCATCCCAAGATCACACCAAAAACACAAATAAATTATAGCACCTCAAGAATCATCTGAAGTCTAGCTGAACAGAACCTCTACAACTAAGGATCTAAAGAAGAGGCCACACTGAGACTAGTAAGAGGGGTAGAGATGCAAAACAGGCTGACCCCAAACCTACATATAGTGGTTAAACCTCGGGAGGGACACCATGGTGGCAGAGGACCCCCAGGGGACCCAGCGCCACACCGGTTCCCCATCCCAGGGGTCCTGTGCTGGGAAGAGGAGTTCCCACAACATCTGGCAATGAAAATCAGCGAGGACTCTGTCTGTCCCAGTGAGATGGAAGGTGACTAGAAACCCAGATGCCCTCTTAATGGGCCCACGCACAGACTCACTCGATTGCAAATACTCACCTGGTCTCCAGTGGAGGGGCGGCAACTCTAGAGGATCCAGAGACATACAGGGAAAGATGGAGTTGAGTGGCTTCGGACAAGGGCTGGAGAGAACAACCACTGTCCCTCTGTGAAGCCTGCCTTGCCTGTAGACTACAGGAGGGCTCCATCTTTTCTATGTTGAACCCCCTCTCCACCCCAAAGGGCCAAATCTGAGACCACCGTGGTCTGGTGAGGTCCGTGCCCGCACACCACCTTGATGATGCTCTGGGTCCCTGCCCCTCACAGCTAGTACTGCATTGCCAGGTCTCTCTTGGCTATTGAGCAGCCAGCCCCACCCCACCCAAACTGCAGAAGCCTTTTACAGCAGCACAAGGCTCGCTGTGGCCTGGGAAACGTTTGATGATAGGCAGTGACCCAAAACCTGTGCCGCAGCCACTCCTGGGCAGTTGTCAGGAATTTATAAGCCCTGGGAAAGTGACTGCTTGTTGCAGTGTTTTTTTGGGCATTCTTGTGAAGTGGTTGTAGGCCCGGTACCAGGGCAAGAACCAAACCTGCATTAACTTTGTGAAAATCATGCCCACACCCTGTAACTCCCTGGAGTCCAGCCCTACCTCTCTACGGCTGCATTGCTGGGACACTCTCTACACCAGATCAACCAGCCTGGCACGTGCACCTAAGGAGACGCTTTCAATGGCTGAGCCTTACAGGAAGCCAACAGTTGACAATAGGCACAGGGGCCCCTGGGCCTTTTGCTAAGCTGCCCCAGGCCCAATACTGGTTGGCAGCCATCCTCGGTTCACAGCCAGGCCACCCCTATATGCCTCCAGGTCCAGCACAGGCAGCAAACAACCACATATAGCTGTGTAGCTCCTACCAGGTAGCTCCAGACCCATCACAAGCAAGGCTGAAATTGGCCTGCCTGGAAGCCCCTCCCAAGAAGGACCAGAGACAACACACCCAGAGGTCAGCTTCAGACCACACCAGAGCACTACCTGGTTGGCCCATAAGTGCCACACCCAAAGGGTGGACTTAAAAGGTACAAGAGCCTGTGGGGGTAAACCCCACTGAAAGGGGTCAGCCTCCCCACAGTAGCTCATACACTGTGGGCAAAGCCAACCCTCATAGTCAGCCTGGGAGTTAATCCCACCTACTGATGCAAAAAGAAATCTAGGCTCAACTATAACAGGAGAATACACTTAACGCACACAAGGGAAACTCCTGGAACACACACATAGGAGATCAAGGAGATTGTGCTATTGGATCACACAGGACACATACTATATAAGACCACTCAGCCAAGACTGAGAAACATAAGAGATCAACCTAATACACAGAAGCAAACACAGAGAGTCAGCCAGAATAAAGAAACAAAGAAACATGTCCCAAATAAAAGAACAGGAGAAACCTCCAGAAATAGAACTAAATGAAATGGAGGTGACAAACTTACCAGAGACAGAGTTCAAAACACTGGTTATAAGAATGCTTAAGGAACTCAGTGAGAATTTCAACAAAGAGATAGTAAGCATAAAGAACACAGAAACCATAAAAAAGAACCAGTCAGAAACAAAGAATACAATATGTAAATGAAGAATACACTAGAAGGAATCAACAGAAGATTAGATGAAGCAGAGGCTCGAATCAGTGATTTAGAAGACAAAGTAGCAGAAAACACCAGAACAGCAAAAGAAACAGCAAAAGCAAAAAGAAAAAAGCAAAACAGAACAGCAAAAAGAAAAAAGAATTATAAAAAACTGAGATAGTTTAAGGGACATTTGGGATAACATTAAGCATAACAATATTAGCATCATAGGAGTACCAGAAAGAGAAAAGAGGCAGCAAGGAATTGAGAACCTATTTTTAGAAATAATGACTGAAAACTTACTTAACCTGGTGAAGGAAACAGACATACAAGCCAAGGAAGCACAAAGAGTTCCAAACAAGATGAACCCAAACAAGCCCACACTAAGACACATCACAATTAAAATGGCAGAGGTTAAAGACAAAGAGAGAATCCTAAAAACTGTAAGAGAAAGACAATTAGTTACTTACAGGGGATCTCCCACAAGACTATCAGCTGATTTTTCAACATAAATTTTGCAGGCCAGAAGGAATGGCAGAAAATATTCAAAGTGATGAAAAATGAGGGCCTACAACCAAGACTATATTACCCAGCAAGGCTACCATTTAAAATTGAAGGAGAGATAAAGAGCTTCCCAGACCAAAAAAAAAAAAAAAAAAAAAAAAAAAAAAAAAAAAAAGCCAAAGGAATTCATTACCATCAAACCAGTTATTACAAGAAATATTAAAAGGACTCTTAAGCAGAAGAAAGGAGAAAACAAACAAAGATAAAAAATATAAATAATAAAATGGCAGTAACTATGTATCTATCAATAATCACTTTAAATGTAAATGGATTAAATGCTCCAATCAAAAGAGACAGGGTAGCTGAATGGATAAGAGAACAAGAAGCATGCATGTGCTGTCTACGAGAGACCCACCTCAGGTTGAGAGACACACAAAGACTGAAAGTAAAAGGGATGGAAAAAGATATTTCACATAAATGGAAATGAGAAAAAACTGGGGTGGCAATACTTATATCAGAAAAAGTAGTATTTCAAATCATGACTATAATAAGAGACAAAGAAGAACATTACATAATAATAAAGGGATCAATCCAACAAGAGGACATAAACATTTATGCACTCAACACAGAAGCACCTAAATATAGAAAAAAAAAAAGACCGACATAATGACAGAGATCAATAGTAAAACAATCATAGTAGGGGACTTTAACACCCCATGAACACCAATGGACAGATATTCCAGACAGAAAATCAACATGGAAACAGCGGCCTTAAATGACACACTAGACCATTTGGAGTTAAGTGATATTTTTAGAGCATTTCACCCCAAAGTAGCAGATTATACTTTCTTTTCAAGTGCACGTGGAACATTTTTCAAGATAGATCACATCAGGCCACAAAACAAGTCTCAATAAATTTAAGAAGATTGAAATCATATCAAGTGTCTTCTCAGACCACAAAGGTCTGACCAGAAATCAATTACAAGAAAAAAACAAAACTGAAAAACACATTAATGGAGGGTAAATAACATGCTACCTAAAAATGAATGGGTCAACAATGAGATCAAGGAAGAAATCAAAATATACCTTGAGACAAATAAAAATGAAAACACAGTGGCTCAAAATCTATGGGACACAGTGAAAGCAGTCCTATGGGGGAAATTCATAGCAATTCAGGCCTACCTAAAGAAACAGGAAAAATCTCTAATAAACAGTCTGACTTTACACTTAACGGATCTGGAAAAAGAACAGCAAACAAAGCCCAAAGTGAGTAAAAGGAAGGAACTAATAAAGATCAGAGCAGAAATAAATGAAATAGAGGCTAAAAACAATGCAAAAGATCAATGAAACCAAGAGCTGGTTTTTTGAAAAGATAAACAAAATTGAAAAATCTTTAACCAAACTCATCAAGAAAAATAGTGAGAGGACACAAATAAATAAAATGAGAAAAGAAAGAGGAGAATTGACAACAGAACCCACAGAAAGAAAATATTTTAAGAAAATATTCAAACTGCATGCCAACAAATTAGACAATGTGGAAGAAATGGATAAATTCCTAGAAGCATATAATCTTCCAAGGCTGAATCAAGAAGAAACAGAAAATCTGAACAGACCAATTACAAATAATGAAATTGAATCCCAACAAACAAAAGTCCTGGACCAGATGGCTTCACAGGTGAATTTTACCAAATATTCAAAAAAGAATTAACACCTATTCTTCTCAAAGTATTCCAAAAAATTCAAGAGGATGAAAAGGAAGAAGTAAAACTGTCATTATTTGCGGGTGACATGATACCATATATATATATATATCCCCATAGATTCCACCAAAAAAGTATTAGAATTGCTAAATGAATTTAGTAAAGTGGCAGGATACATAATTAATATTCAGAAATTGGTTGCATTTTTATACACCAATAATAGTAATATATATCAGTAAGAGAAATTAAGAAAATAATCCCATTTACAAGTGCATTAAAAAAAATAAAATACTTAGGAATGAATTTAAGTAAGGAAGTTGAAAGACCTGCACTCAGAAAATAAGACATTGAAGAGAGAAATTAAAGAAAATACAAATAAATGGAAACATATACCACACTCATAGATAGGAAGAATTAATATAATTAAAATGTCCATATTATCCAAAGCAATGTATAGATGCCACGCAATCCCTATCAAAACATGAATGGAATTTTTTCACAGAACTAGAACATATAACCCTAAAATTGATATGGAACTATAAACGACCCTGAATAGCTACCGCAATCCTGAGAAAGAACAAAACTGGAAGAATCACGCTACCTGATATCAAATTATATTACAATGTCATAGTAATCAAAACAGCATGGTATTGGCATAAAAAACAGACACTCAGATCAATGGAACAGAACAGACAGCTCAGAAATAAATCCATGCCTATATGTTCATTTCATCTATGACAAAGGAAGCAAGAATGTACTATGGGGTAAAGACAGTCTATTCATACTCGGAAAGCTGGACACACACATGAAAAAAATGAAACCAGACCACCTTCTTATCCCATATACAATAAACTCAAAATGGATTAAGGACTTAAATGTTAGACCAAGAACCATAAAACTCCTGTAAGAAAATATAGGAAGTAAATTCTCAGACATTACCCTTAGTAATATTTGTACTGATATATCTCGTCAGGCAAGGGAAAAAGAATAATAAAGAAACAGGACTACATCAAACTAAAAAGTTTTTTCACAGCAAAGGAAACCATCAACAAAACAAAAAGACATTTACCAATGATACATCTGATAAGGGGTTAACATCCAAAATTTATGAAAAACCCATACAACTCAACACTGAAAAAACCCAAACAATCCAATTTAAAAACGTGCAGAGGACCTGAATATACATTTCTCCAAAGAGGACATACAGATGGCTAATAAACATGAAAAAATGCTCAATGTCATCAATCATTAGAGAAATGCAAATAAAAGCCACAATGAGATACCGCTACACTCCTGTCAGAACGGCTATCATCAATAAATCAACAAACAACAAGTGTTGGTGAGGATGTGGAGAAAAGGGAACCCTCAGGCACTGTTGGTAGGATTGCAGATTGGTGCAGCCACTGTGCAAAACAGTATGGAGGTCCCTCAAAACAATAAAAATGCAACTACCTTATGACCCAGATTCTACTCCTGGGTATTTATCCAAAGAAATCCTAAACATAATTCAAAAAAACAAATATGCACCCATTTACTGCAGCACTATTCACAATAGCCAAGACAAGGAAACAATCGAAATGCCCATCGCTAGATGACTGGATTAAGAAACGGTGGTACATTTATACAATGGAGTATTACGCAGCCATAAAGAAAGAAATCTTACCATTTGCAACAACATGGATGGACCTAGAGGATGTTATCCTAAATAAATCACACTGAGAAAGACAAATACCATATGATCTCTCTTATATGTGGAATCTAAAGCACAGAATAAAACAAACAAACTAGACTAGTAGGTACAGAGAACAAACTGATGGTTGCTAGATGGGAAGGGTTTGGGGGGATGGGTGAGAAAAGTGAAGGAATTAGGAAGTACAAATTGGTAGTCACAAAATAGTCATGGGGATGGATGTCAAATGTTGCCAGTATGGGGAATACAGTCAATAATGTTGTAAAAACTATGTATGGTGTCAGATGGGTAGTAGACTTATCAGGGATACTTCATAAATTATATAAATGCCTAACAACTGTGCTGTACACCTGAACTCATATAAAATAATATTGAATGTCAACGATAATTAAAAATATATAGTCATGGGATGTAAAGTACAGCATAGGGATTATAGTCAGTGGTATTGTAAGAGCTATATACGATGTCAGAGGGGCAGTAGACTTGTTGGGATTATCACTTTGTGAGGTGTATAAATGTCTAATCGTTATGTTGTTTTACACACCTGAAACTAATAAAAAAATTGAATAGTTGCCAAGGACCTACATATGAATGGTATGTATGTCTATAAGAGAAATATAAAGTTGAAGTTATCTCCAAAATGTTTAAAACAGATCTGGCCATTCAAGAAGAACCCTTCTGAGAGAGCTTCTCAGATGCCAACACACTTGAAAATAGTGAACCTGGAATTATGTTAAAATATTGGAATCTTTCATGGAGACGAGAATGGTGGAAGAGCAATTTGAATAGACTTTCAAAACTGTCAAAGAAATTGATGATGTATCCTGCTTGCCAGGAAGGGGCTTATGCAACACCTTTGGAGTGAATATAAGAGGAACTTCTGGGGGAATTCCATGAAATTTGTAATTGAAATGACCCCATTCTTCTCTTCCTGTCAAGCTGGCCATTTTGACAACTAATACATGTAAGTGGGGTAAAAATGTTTCTGATTATGACATGTTTAAATTGGTCTTCTGTGTCTGTTCATAATTTCAGTTAAACTATATGCTTTTAGCATTTACTAGATTGGAGGTGGTTTCTTTGGGGCAGAATAACCAATTTGCAACATATGGGACACAGAAAAGCTCTGTATATTCTTATATTTGGGGACTGGTCATTTGTTTACTTTTGGAGGGTATATTTGAATTAATTTTATTGGCATGTTTATGTACATTTCAGTTATTAGATTTCTGTCATTATTAGATTGCTTTCCTGTGTTTCTTTGTGTTTTATGTACAAATATGTAGGCAAGCGACTATTCAAGGTTTGCAATTCCTTGTCATGAAGCTGTCTTTGGGTCCTGTGTTTAATCACCAATGATTTCCCAAGCTGGAAGCTTTTGTGAGCCGAACTAAATTCAAGTTTCCATATATTTGTTTAAAAATGAGAAATTTGGCCCTAGCAGTTTCAAAGGGACAAAAAGAAAAAGCGGAGTTTATAAACAGAAATGTATACAATGTGTTTAATAATATTATCAGTCTTTCGCAATCCTACTTCTGGGACTACATCCTTAGAGAGTAAATAATTACAGAAAAGAATAATGCCATGTACTCAAAGACAGTCTTAGGTACAACAGCAAGAGGTTAGAAATAACCTAAAGGTCAAACAATAAAATAATGGGTAAGACTGTATCTCATTAAAATGGACTCTTACGAAGTCATTAAAAATGATCATCATTAATCATGATGAATCATGGAAAATGTTTCTCATAAAAAGTTAAGTAAAAGAGGCAGACTATACAACGGTATGTTGACTGTTAAGGCAAATATAAACAATGCATGCATTTGGACCAACTGAAAATAACTATTTGGTGGTGGGAATGTGAGCAAGAAAAAGTAAAGAGTTTTAAATGGCATGGTTGTTTTATTCAAAAGCCAAACTCCTCTTTCATTTTTCATGGTTTTGTAAAAATGACAGTCTGTATGTTAAGACAATTTGAGCTTTAGCCCAGGAACCTGATTTGTTTGCCTCAATAGATTCATTGTATCTTGATTTCCTTAATAAATTCTGTGCAAATCCCAATGCCAAATGGTTTGCTATCTTTATTAACATGAAAAGATCTCATGGGTGAAAAGAAAGATACCATAATCAGAGATAAACAGGAAAAGCACAGCATATGTTGTGGAGAATCCACTAACAGCTATTCAGGCCGTTTGAAGAGTTGATCGTGAATGCTATATAGTTTTTTGTTTTGTTTTGTTTTTAAGAAATATAGAATTTTAAAAGTGAGATGTATAGATAATACAGAACATTGTCACATTTTTAAATTTTCCTTTCAAATGAAATATTTTACATTGTAAGACATAGCACAGTGAGTCGTGAGAAATGGTTGAAAAAATAAAAGCCATAATTCAAACCCAAAATTTATTAACACTTCCTCTTGGAGTTACGTCTGATAAAGAATGTCAACTAAAGGAGGAAGAGGGGATTTGTGAAATTCTGGTTTCTATTGAATTCCTGTGGCAGTGACTGAAGAGAGAGGGATCCACTCTTCTTAGATACAGGCCTCTAGAGCATGAGCCAAGATGTGGGCATTTAGGGCAAGGCTGCGAGTGCCTTTGGGATTTGTGTGCTCCCCAACCTTGGAATGCAGCAGACATTACAGAGCATGGCAGGGTCTTCTGTGTTCTTCAACATAAAACTATCTCAAAGGAGACACTTTAAGCCTGTGTTTTCAAATGTTAAGCACTTGGGAATCTCCTTAAAATTCCTATTCTGATCGAGTAGGTTTGGGGTAGGGACTGAGATTCCGAATTTTACAAACTCCCAAGTGACGCTTATGCTGTTGGACTGAGGACTGCATTTTTGAGTAAGAGTCTAAGCTCACCTTACTAGTGGGAAAAAAGTGATACAAGAGTTTCCTGATTAATCGTTGCTTCCCATATTATTTCTATGACTGGAAACTAATCTTTGAACGAGGAAGTATGCTATTGGAGTGGACTCTAATTCAAAAAGATGTTATTGAATATTGAAATCATTTCTTATAATTTTTACCACTCTTGTGTTCAGAAAGATCAATATTAGTAACTCACACACTGCTGTATTCCCACCAGTTTTTTTTTGAATGTTATTGGCTTAACATTATGATGTGTGGATATCTGTTTGACTGGCTGTTTTTGAAATTTTGCTTTGAAATTCAAATTTAATTTATAAATAAATCTCTTTATAAAATCCCTCTCTGATCCCTGGGGTGGTCCTTGAATGTATATGTAAAATGCCAAAATATTTGGTATTTAATAATTAAAAACTGTCCTGAGGTTTTTTAATGATTATCTTAAAATTTCTTTTAAAATTAAAGTTATCTTGTGCGAGAAGATTCTTGATTTTTATTGATCTTCCTAAGTTATAACTAACCACTATTACTAGTGCTCAATTCTTTCAAAAGTGGCCTCAGGCTGAAACTTTTAACTTTAATTGAAAAGTTCTGATTATAACTTATCCTATACTTATGAGATAATAAAATCTAAGTATAGAATATATTATCTCAAGTAGTAAAAACGAAATACATTATTTGGAATGTGAATGGGATTCTTATCATTGAATCATTTTCAAAAAACCTGTGAACAGCAAGCTGAAAGATCTCTTACATGTTTCCTATGAAAACACATTTCTGGGGAAAATACATTTACTTTTTTTTTTTTTTTTTTTCTTCGCTTTCTTTTGAATATAGTACTATACCTGAATTCTTTGGCTTACCAAAATTTGGAGACCACAGAGCTAGATAAAAGAAAACAACAAAAGGGAAGTCTGTAAGCAGACATTGGGTATTCAAATCTTTATGCTTTCAAGATAACAGCTAAATTTTGAGAATGAATGGGGAATGCGTGAACTAAAATATTACTGCTTGCTCCTTGGATTTATCCTACTGCTTCGATATTAGAAATCTATCCCTAATGCATGTTATTAGTTTGTTGTTCTGAGGATTGAAGTAGTGTGAAAGCACCCAGCCTAGTACCCATTTCATAAATGTTTAATCAAGTTTTGTTGGACTTTATATACCTTACTTGATCAGAAACACATATAGCCTGTTCTTTAACAAATTACAGAGATTCGGACTTCTGATTCCTGTCTTTCTAAGACAATGTTTCTGTTTTGGCCCCAACAAACAAACAGCTATCCTGTCCTTCTTCTGCATTTACATCTTGTAGAGAGGTTAGAAATTAGAACATACTCGTAAATGATATAACTCCGCTAGGCTACTATGCCCTTCAGAAGCTCTGTAAGATTGCTTTAATTACTTAACTAAACAAAGGTCCATGGGATTTACTTTTAATTTTCATAATAAAAGAAAGGTAAGGAGATTTTGATTGAATTTACCCTTGTTCCTTAATCTTAAAGGTAAGAGCTATGCTATTAATTGCAGCAATTTTAATGAAATCCTTTTTTCTCTAAGCATCTGCAACCCATTTATTAGAATAACAACACATTAGCAATAATCTCATTAACAAAAGTGGATATTAAAACTGTGTTAGAGATCTACACAATGAAGCATATTTTAAAAGAATTCTAAATCTGTTTATTTTCAAGATAATCAATAGTATTGGCTATTAATAAGGGGAAAGTTTTCCAAGAAAATCACTTACACATGCTTTCAGTTCTGACATTCTAAGTGTTGACCCACATAACTTTTAAATGTCATTCTTCAATACAATAAAACCTGCTGGTAAGGGATGGCTTCCTTAACTTCCTCAATTTAGTACAAACTGTAACGTAAATGTAAATGTGGACCCGTTAAGGCACTGCTGGCGTGCATAGGTTCAATCTCGTGTACATTAGAAGTGAACCCTCCTCTGCTTTCAATTTTCAGTTTTGTCCTTTTGATGTAAAGTGGAAACAGAGAATTATTATTATTTTCTCTTTAATTTAAATCTGTCCCTTATGCCTTTATTCAAAGAGGTTTACCTGCATGGAGATATATTCTCTACTAAAATTAGAAATATTCTAAAGCCACCAGAACACCAAAGGTGTCTGTTGTTAAAATCAAATGGTATCTGGAATTGTTTTCTTTCCCTTGAAACACACTAATTGAGTATACTTTGCTCGATGGAAAACCACCATCACGTCTTTTACTTAAAAGAGATGTAGCAGTATTAGAAGACTGGGTTCTTTCCTGAGAGAGCAGCTAACTCAGAATACATTGCATTCAACATTCAATATGATAAGCTGATACACACCAAATCTCATGTTGACCAAATGGAGAGAAACATGGTGAATTTTAGGTTGGAATTTCTCTATTTTTCTAAAATTTGACAAGTTCAATCATAACCGTCTGAGTACACATTAAATGACTTTTCCTCTCATGAGATTTGAAGACATGCTACTTTGTTCTGTGCTGAAAATGTGTTAACTATCTTATTCTGGATTGTGTATTGGAAAATTCTAATAAAAGCAGTGTAATTTTAAAAAACAAAAGATCTTCCACTGACAGAACATCTGCAAACTTAATGAGGCAATCCATTGAGATAAATACATCGACTTATAAATTCCAATACATGCAGCCAGTAGCATCACTGGCCAAGTACAAACCATCTGGGGAGGTTTGGAGACTTTCAGTTCTTTTGGTCACAGGCTAAATAGAGCACATATTTCACACAGCAGAGTATTTCTTACACAGTTCTCCTCCAGGAAAAAAAGACATTCTGCACACCATATTTAAAAACAATCTCAGAGAAACTATAATTAAGGGGAGAATGGGATAGAAGTGTGCAGTTTAGTCGAGTTCATGGTAAAGGATCATGTGTTTATGTAGACTTTCTTTTTCTCCTCCCTAATGTCATTAATCTAAATCTTGACTAACTCTTCCATATGCCTCTTATATGTGTTTCAATAACTAGATTATAAACTCCTGGGGATTAGGAACTAACATAGCTTTTAAGTCTTTCTCCCAACTTTACTGTTTGGCATTGTTTTAGTCACATAGTTGTGAGCTAACAGATAGTGGTGGATGAAATTATATGCTACACAAAGCACTTTTACTGAGATGTAGGGAATTAATAAGGATTAATAGCAGACCCAATTTAATAGTTATATGAGTATTTGTTTTACTTTTCTCGAGACAATTTTGGTATATTGTATTTACTTGAAAATTTTTTACATTTCAAAAAAATGTTCAAGTATATTGGCATAAAGTTGTTCAGTTATTTTTATTAACTTTCTGATTTCTGTAGAATCTACAGTGATCTTCCTTTTTACATTCTTAATATTGGTTATTTAAATTTTTTTAAAAAAATGATTGGTCTTGACAGAGTTGTGTCGATTTTATTAAGAACCAACTTTTGGAAGTGAGTCATCTCTGTGCATTTCTTTCACAAACTACTAATCTTTAATATTTAGTCTTTTTCTTTTCTAAAATATGTGTTCAAGGCTAATGCTTTCCTGTATCTTATGGTTTAGCTCATCCCACAAGATCTGAGGTGTAATTTTTATTATAATTCAATTATTTTCATTACTATTCAAAAATTTTCTGATTTCCACCATTTCTTCTTTTACTCAAAAGTTTAGAGGTATAATTCTTAAATTTAAAGGATATGAGAATTTTCTACTTATATTAAAAACAATTTTTTTTAGTTTAAATGTACTTTTGGCAAAGACTGTAATTTCAATGTTTTGAAATTTACTTTAAAGCTAAGCACATTACCAATTTTTTAAGTTCCATGTGTGCCTGAGAAAACTATGTCCTTTGTAGTGGCTGGGGACAGTCAATTTTACTTATTTCATTGTTTAAATCTTCTATCTTTACAATTTTGTTTCCTTTTTTCATCAGATAGATGGAAGAATGAAAATACTCCAAGTATGACTGTAGATTCACCTACTTTTCTTTGTAGTTGTGTTAGTTTTTGCTTCATATATTTTGAGATTGTTATTCACTGAGTACACACATAGATTTATTGTAACTTCCTAGAAAATTGAAACTTTATGAAGGGTTTTTATCTTTAGGAATACTTTTTGCCTGACATTAATTAAAATTGACTTTGATATTAATAAAGCTTTCTTCTGATGAGTATTTGCATGTATGTCTTTTTCCTTGCGATTAATTTTGAACTTCTGTACCCTTATGTTTTAGACGTGTGTCTTCTAGCATATATTGTTGGGCTTTATTTTTCCAATAAATCAATCCTTGTTTTATAATTGAGGCATTTAATTTACATTTAACGGAATAACTGATATATCTGGATTTAAATCTACTATCCTATTATTTACTTATCTATGTCTCCTGCCTACTCAATGTTTCTTTTTCATATATATATATATATATATATATATATATATATATATATATATATATATTTTTTTTTTTTTTTTTTTTTTTTTTTTTTTAAGAGATTGAGAATTAGTATCACTCTTCGACCCGGGCAAGCAAGGTCCTGTTCTGGACCCCATACTCATGGGTCCCTGTGTCAAATTTGGAGTCCTCTCTGGTGCCCAGGAACAGCTGGGCTGACAGTGCCATCTGAGTAGGGCAGCCCAAGTCAAAAGTGGAAATTGAGTCCTAGTCCCCATTTCTCCCCTTTGGGTCACTCTCTTCCTACCCTCTAACCCATGTGTGCGCTCAATCTGATGTCCCCCAGAATTCTGAGATTTGTTCCTATAATGTGGGCCACAGTTCCAGGAAGGCAGCCAGATAAGCAGATTGCTCCTGCTGGATGACACTGTATTTCTCCCATGGGATCCTGCAAGATTGGGCTGCCAGAATGGTACCGACAGGCTAATGTCGAGTGACTCACATTGTTCATGTAAGGATAGGCATCCTGAAAAAAAAATTTGCTCATAGTTCTGCTCACTTTCTCAGGTGGCCTCATTTAGAATATTATTTCATTATTTTCCTTCTATTTTCTTGAAAGTTATATTCTTTATAATTCTTCTAGTGGTTACCTTTGTATATTACAACACTCAATCTTAACCTATCAAAGTCTGACAATAATTTTTACTATTACTTTCTGCCTGGCCAATGAAAGAATCTTGTTAGAACATTTTAACTTCATTTACTACTTTCTTCTGTATGCTATTGGTTTTATTTCAACTGTATATATCTTTTACCTCTCATCAGACATTATCATTGTTTTATATAGTCAATATTTACCTGAATTTACTTATATTACCTTTTTGTCGGCCTTTGTTTCTTCTTTGATTTCCAGCCCTTCATCTGAGATCATTTCCTTCCTGCATGAAGAACACTTTTAGTATTCCCTTGAGTGAAAATCTGCTGTTGAAAATTGTTTTTATTTGTCTGAAGCTGTCTTTATTTCACCTTAATTGTTGAAGGATATTTTTACCGGCATAAAATTGTATGTTTGCAGTTGCTTATTTTCAGCACGTTGGAGGTATTGTTGAATTATCTTCCAGGATCTATTGTTTCTGTTGAGAAGTCTGTTGTCATTTCAATAGTAACGGCTTTATAGGTAATGAGGTTTTTGTTTCTGGACATTTTTAGACTCTCTTGTTGTCTCTGGTTTTCCACAGTGTTAACATATGCCTTAATATGTTTTTCTTTTTTAAAATTTTGCTCCTTGGATCTGTGGCTTGATTTTTCTTTTCAGTTTAAGAACATTTTTATTCCATTTTCTCTCTGAATATTAGTTCCCCATTCTCTCTATCCTTGTCTTCTGAAACTCCAATTATATGTACGTCAGACTTTCTCAGTGTATTCTCTCTGTCTCTTATCCTGTCTTGTGATAAGTATTTTTTCTATTCCATTGCCTCCGTGCTTCATTCTGGATATTTATTTCAGAATTTTATCATAGTTCACTAATTCAAACTTCAGCTGTGTCTAATTCTATTAAACCAATCCTGAGTTATTAATTTTGGCTAATTATTTCTTTTCACTTCTAGAAGTTCCATTTTATATTTCTTTATAGTTTCTAATTCTCTGCTAAAAATCTGTCCTCTTTTCTTTTTCAACTTAGTTATTTTAAAGATTCTCATAACTGAGATATAGGGAAGCCTTGTGGGTCTGTTTCTATTCTGTAGTTTCTCTTGTTTTTCAACCTTATTATTTATCAGGTCATTTTTTTCGAGCGTGACAGACACTGTATTTGCAAAATTGTTTGTAGAAATAAGTGAGGCCTAGAATGATGTTAATGTTCAGAGAAGATTAATTTTTGCTTCTGCCTGTTTCCTCTATAAAATGGAGATAACAGTATACCTACTTCATGAGTTGCTGTAAAGATTAAATGAGTTAATACAAGTGCTTAGGATAGTGCCTAAACAAAAATCAATGTTTTATAGTATATGAAGACAGAAACTTATCAGAGCCCATTTTCTATAAGAAATTTTGCTAAGTGATTTTAAGGCAGAATTGATATATCTCCTTAAGAAATACCCATAAAGACCATTCTGTGTTGCAGGCATTGTGTTGGGTACCGAGTACAGAAAAATGCAAGATAATAGTTGGGCTATGTAATCCACCATGGTTACAGAATTCCTCTGTGGAAGTCATACACAGATGAATTCAAGTGTGTTTCTTGGCCATTCGTCTCAATTTTAGGTCTCCTTAATATTACTTACTAAGTCAGAATCACCAATAGTGAAGTTAATATTAGAAACCTGTCCACTTGCATCAATTTTAACAGCATGTCTCTAATATATATTCACAAAGAATTGATGGCAAGAGTATTCTTACATGGCTTTAGAACAATGAACTAAAGGTGAGGAGATTTAAACAAAATATTTCTGTGTATTCCAAAAAGAAACTTTAAAGAATGCAGAAGAGCAGCAGAAAGCTATGGGGAAAAACAAGACAAAAGAAAAACAAAAAACAGTCAATTTAGCTCACAGCCATCTAAGAAAGGATGGAACTTCATGTCTCATGAAAAAGACTCTGGAATAACTATGCATGTTAAAAGGGGGTAGTAATAATAATACAAACTAAAACTAATAAATAATAATTGTTACACACAGTGGCTAACACCACAAATCAAAGAACAATTTTTAGATACATATAATATGAAAAGGCCTTTTGTATAAGTCTCTGCATTTATACCTACAGATATAATCACTGTCAGAAATAATCCTAGAAATAAACATTAATCTTCAGATTATCTCAGCAAAATTACTGATGTCTGTCTGTCTGTCTGTCTGTCTATCTATCTATCTATCTATCTATCTATCTATCTATCTATCTATCTGGCAATATTTTTCATCCAATAATCAAATCCACTTTTAAATGAGGTAAATTCCGCAGATTTTGAATAAGGATCCTAAAATTCATTTGTAAGTTGTTTGATTAGAACTCAGAACACATTTTTTTTTCCTACAAAATCAATGTTACACATATAGTTAAGTTCCCCTTTCTATGCTTCTAGGGCATTTAACAAACATAATTGTTGCTTTTATATTAGGCATTCTGTACCTGGAATTATGTCCTTTACACTGAAAACTGCAACCATCTGCATCAGTGTGAGAGAGCAATGGGGTCTGAGAACTGAGACCACGTGTGTCAACATGATTAATTTGTTGTTACTGGGAAACTTTGCTCGGGAAAGATAAGACTGTAAACCAATAAATAACTTCATTGTTTGTTTCAGGAAATTCCCATATAATCCTTTATCTCAGACAAACAATCTGTTCACCTTGGCAAAGAGTTCACTTATCAAGCAACAGTTTACTCATCAAGAGTGGCTTCAAGGGCCGCTGGTTAGCTCAGTTGGTTAGAGCGCGTTGCTCTTAACAACAAGGTTACTGGTTCAATCCCCACATGGGCCACTGTGAGCTGCACCTTCCACAACTAGATTGAAACAACTACTTGGCTTGGAGATGATGGGTCCTGGAAAAACACACTTAAATAAGTTTTTAAATAAGTTAAAAAAAAAAAAAGTGGCTTCAAGACTCTCGCCTTGTTATAGATACTAAGCATAAAGCTATTGTCATGAACTTTTCCAAATTCTAGTGTGTTCTCCACCTAAACCACTCACAAACTGTGCCCCGTCAGAGATTGTCAAGACGGTTAAGACAGTCTTCTATTATTACAGAGCTCTAATAAACTTAGTTTTGCTTTATTAACAGGTTGTCTGAAGATATTTTATGTGAGTTCATATTATTTATTCCTTTAATCCTTGTAACAACCCTATGAGTAAGTTCTACTCTTATGTGTTTTAGAGATGAGAACACTGAAGCATACTGAATAAAGTGACCTACCCAAGGCTACAAAACAACATAATTCACATGAATCTAAACTATGGTACTAATGTTACTGAGTCTTTCTCCCTTCTAAGTCAGTCAATTTGAAGAATCCCTGAAGAATGCTGTGCTCTGACCCTCTCAGCCCTGAGCCCCTAAAGACTGTAATTACTACCTTCATTGTCTGTCTTCCTCCCTGGATGGACTAGGAGCTCTTTGAGGGCAGGGACATATTCTGTTTACTTCCATACTGCCAGTGCCTACCCAGCATAATCTCTTATACACGGCAGGCATTCAATAAATGTTAATAAAATAAATATTAAATGTAACTCCATTTTATAAATGAGGTTCTGAGATACTAACAGTCTTGCTTTAGCTCACCTGGAAAGGAAATGTTAGAGGCCACACTCCCGCCCATGTACCACAATCTTCAGCTCAATTGTAAACGAATTCTCAAGAGCAGACTGTTTGAGATGAGAGACTACAAACACTACAATGGGGGTTCACGTGTATAAAACTGCAGACCTACCAAAATACTATATTTCTTTGCTTTTTGCTGAAATATTATCATCTCAGTGTGATCATACAGGATATCTCATATTGATTAAATGCTTAAATCACATATTTGTCTCTGATTAATAAAAATGGAATACATTAATTGAAAAATGCAATTTCTGACAATGCTTTAAAACAGGGAATTCCTATGAAATTTCCTTAATACAGGTGTAATTCACTTCTCTATTCTAAACAGTGCTTTCCACATATAGAGTTCTACTTTATTATTATGAGAACTGAATGTTATATAAATATTTGGGCATAATGGAAAAGTTTAAAATTTTACATACAAAATAAGTCTGTCAATGCAAAGAAAGTAGGCTGGAAAGGTTTTCTGTTCATTCTGATATAGCTACTCATATAGTAAAGAAATAAACAACCTAAAGAGACACATAACCGAATGCAAATATGTGGACCCCGTTTTGATTCTGAATTGGTGGAACAAGCTGATATAAAACACTTTTGAGCAATCATGGAAACGTGAACGAGGACAAGTGAAGATACGTTATTATGGAAAAAAACCTCAACTTAGAAAAATATACTAAAATATTTATGTAAAATAATAGACTGCCTGAGCTCTGCTTTGAAATTCTCTGGGGGCGAGGTGGTGAGTGTGTTTGTGGGCATGCTCACGTGTGTACAGATGAAACAGTATTGGTAAGATGTTGGTAATTGTTGAAGCTTGTGACGAGAACACGGGGATTCATTGTACTCTACTCTCCATTTCTAGGTATGTTTGAAAATTCCAGAATAAAAAGTTTAAAAACCAGCTCATTTCCCCAGTATTGTATTAGTTATACAAAGTACCTGATCATTCACACACACATTGGCTGCAATCTCAATACTAATATCACAACCCAAAGTAAAAAACTATCCTTCTCATCTGTGGATAGACTCCAAAATTTAAGAAAGCAGTTCCTTTTTCTGCTTAGAGGAATTTTATAGTTTCTAGCTGGGCATTAAGGAAGCTTTTCCCAGCTGTCCATCTCTTCTGAATGTATTAGAAACCTTCAGTTATCTGCTAATTAAAGGAATCAGTGCCACACGGGATGGATAACTGCCCTTTTCTCATTTACTCTGGCTTTACTCAGTGGCTTTTTAAAAAAAAGCACAAAGTAATCTCATCAAGTGCCAACCCATGCCTTACTTTAAGATAAGCAACTTCAAGAATCCTTAAAATGAATATCTCACTTATAAGATGCATATTCTTTCAAGGACACAGTGTATTTCCTCGTGTAACTTAGATTAAAACGCAGTGTAAAATATGCTTTATATTAGGCACTTTTTATATCTGGCCTGGTTCCTGGGTATTTCTTTCCTGTAAGTGTGGATTCTAACCTTCTGATGACATGGAAAATCCTTCCAAAATGTGGAGGAAAATGCAAATGATTTTCAGTACCTACTAATTTTTACTATACTTATACCTATACCTTTCATCTGTTTTAAAGACACTAAAAGGCAAAATGTGTTATGTAGCAAATATCAAGGGTCTTAAATATTAAACAGGAAAATAAGGCTCAGAGTACAACGGGTTATTGACATACTAAATCGGGAATGTAGGTCAATCCTTTTATAATATTTTCACGAGTTCTTATTTTATTAATGTATGTTACGACAAGGAGAAAAAAGGATTATGGCATTCTGTTGTTAGCTATTATTTTATTGTTTATTTAAAATATAAGGCAATGTTTTAAAAATATTTATGTATGTAACATCCCATAGATGTTTTGAAAAGCAAAATTAGCAGAAGTTTCCACAGATACATCTAATACCTTGCTTCAACTGAAATCACTGCTGCTGCTTCAGAGCAATAACAGCATAACATCTGGGAGATTTCACAGGATCAAACAACTTCACAAGTGCAGACCATGCAATATCTTCCTGAAAATTGATAAGTGATTTAGAAATAAAACCATTTGTTGAAGATAAAAACGAGAGGTAAGTGAGACTACATATTGTAATATGAACACTACATAAAAAAAACGACATAAAACTATTCTTTGTTGAATAAAATTAACATTTATAATTTCACCTTCAGGAATTTATGCTGAGAAAATCATTAGAGATGTACTCAGAAAGTGAACTACAAGGTTACTCTTTGCTGTGATTGTGAAAAACTGGAATTTGCCAATAAAAATTGGGTATTACTTAAATAAATTACTATATGATGAAATATTATTCAGCTCTGTAGATTTAATGAAATGAAAAAAATTCTAAATAAATGAAACAAACTAGATGCAAACTGAATTCATAATTTGAATCCAGTTTTAAATATGTGCACATACATATATTTGCAATATATATGTATATGTATACACACATAGATATGAGAGAAGCTCTAGAAAACATACCAAAAATTTAATAGTTCTGAAAGGTGGAATTATTGTTACTTTTAATTTTCATTTTTTATTCTTCATTTAAAAATTTTAAAATATGTATTAATTTTATAATGTTTTGTAAATATTAAGAATACATAAATATTTCTCTGATTTCTATCACTTCATTACTAATCTATTAATCTTTGTGCACACCATTTGCTGCACAAATAGAAAAATATAGAAAATGCACCTATATTACTTAGGTCAATGAAAATTGTTTTGAAAAGAGACATGATGAGTACTTAGTAAAATTGACTGTCACCTACCAAGTTTGGAACCAAAGCTTTGCAGTGTTTTTTGACTATGTTATTAGCTTAGGAAAACACATAGTTTTCTAAATACTTAAAAATTGCCTTTCTCCATAAAATTATAAATTAGAACAAAAGCAAACATTTATTAAAATCCATTTTTTCCAAGTAGCCTGTTGAAAAGAAGAAAGGAAGGCTAATAAAGGGTTTCTATAGTGGAAACATAAGCCTGAATCCACAAATGGGTTTAATTTAAACAGTTCAAAAACTTTATTTTGATCACAGCCGAGTAAAACCTGCAAAAAGCATTGTCCCTAAAGATAACCAAAAGGACAGTATATTTAGTCAATTAACAGATAAATAAGACTGCAAAAACAAACAAACAAAAACAACCCCCAAAATCAGAAAGTCTTCATTGCTTAGAAAAAAGTTTCTAACTGCAGAGTGCATGTGTCCAAAAATTTAAAAGTGAAATAAAAGGCAAATTTTACAAAATGTAATATATATATAGTGTGTGTGTATATACATGTATGTGTGTGTGTGTGTGTGTGTATATATATATATATATATATATATACACACACACACATACATATATATATATATATATATATATATACACACACACACATATATATATAACGGTCTTCATTAATTTCAGACCATTTAGCTACATAATACATCATATACGATAGTTTGTGTTCACTGACTACTGTATAGTAATTACCATACAATTAAAATAATGTAAGCTTTATTATGGCAGTGTTGCTGCAGACATCTGTTATACATATGTTTATATTTTAATGTACATAGAGTGAATATTTAAACTTTGAAAATACAATGCGAAAAATTATCTTATGTATTAATCCTAAATTCTATGTGAATGAAACTTCTGGATATATAAATGGATCAATATTACTGGAATTAATAAAGGTATTTGTTATGAATTTAAAAATAACATAATTTACCTGCTCTTTTAGGTAGCAAAGTCGATCCAGAAGAATCAATGTCTCTATACAAGGAGCCAGAACAACTTTCAACTAAAATAAAGAATAAGATAGGATGGTGGTACTTAAAATAAAAAAAGAAAATAAAAAAAAGACTAGCTAAAAATTATGTTTAAGAAAATGCATCTACAGAAGTTTGTATAAGGCCAAGTCTTCAATACTCATTGTATATCTTCAGAAAATGAATACTGCAGAGATCAAAAGTTTCTCTTTAATAATAATAGGAAAAGAATGTCCTGTAAGTGACTTTGAGGTAGAATCCAAAAGCAATCATACATATGTGATAGAAAGCTTTTAAAGGGGAACTAAGAATGAAATTCATTAAAAGGAATGCTTGTGAAATAACAGAATTGAGACCAATATGTGTTCAAAGAACTCTGAAATTTCTTTCTGTGCATTTATAATACACTTTAGAGAAATCTACCATGTGTTCTCTTTATTACATTACAGACACCTAATATAGTTCTGAAATAGGAAATGATCCCAAATGGTTTTTTTACAGTATGAGAAACAACATAGATTGATTGGCCCCATAATAAAATTTAATAGGATTCTATTCAAGTCTAGCAACATACCCAATTTAATATGCTTAATTCTGAGAGATTTACCATATTAAAAGCTTCCAGCTCATTCATTCTAGGCTTATACTTCTCATAGTAGTCCATTATAAGTTTTTCTGGCAGCTTCAAGATAAAACAACAACAATAACAATAAATTTAACAATAGTTAATACTTTTTTCTTATCAAACATACCCTAAAGTAAAATAAACATAACAAAAATTTTAAATGAACTAGGGGTTTGAAGAGCTGTAAGGATATTCTTGCAGTCAATATAACTCTTTTTACTTAAATCTTCTCCATCAATATACGTCATTCAGCATATCACAAATAAAACCACCAAGAAAATCCTATTAATATAGTTTAATTTTAACGAGTAATGATGAAATATTTACTTTCATTTGTTCCTCTGTTAGGGGCACATAGTAGGAGCTCAATAAACATTTTAAAATAAAATTAAGATTTAAAAGAATATATGTAAAACTATATATTATAGAGAGTAATTCCAAGACAACAGGAACACAATAAAGGCATATATTCATATTTAGGGTAATTTCCTCTAACATCAACTAAATAAATCCATTAACAAGCATTTCTTCTGTTTTTTTCTCTAAAACATAGGATATCCATAGTACAATGAACCTTTGTGGATATCAGGTTATGTTCCGTATCACGTATATGTCTGTCTGTGTTACCACCAGTTGAGTTTATGCTCACTGAGTCAACTGTATGTTTCTAAACTTGTTATGCCAGTTATCTTATTGTAATGATACAAGTACATAATCAATGAAATATGAATGCAAAAAGTTGTTTCTAAAAGTTTAATGCCTTTGTGAAAAGTTTGATAAAGGAAAGTCACCTGAAGAAATCGCTGTCAAATTACATGTGGTCAAAATAAAAGAAAGACTGGATAAAAATTTAAAAATCTGAAAGGGTTTGTACTCAGATTTCTTCACAAATGTCTAAATACATATATTATGTTTTTCAAAGTCCCTAGTCTTCCTCTTGTACTAAATTTCTTTTGAATTTAAAAAGTACAAAAGGGTAATAGTGAAAAGTAAGGCTTTGTCTCATTCAATTTCTAGTGTAGCCTTCCAGAAAAGATCTCCCCCTTGGTACAGAACCCAAACAGATTACACCCCACCCCAATCCTTTTTAAAACTTTTCCCATCTTTGAATCAAATGAGTACACCCTGGATCCAATTTCTGCAGTGGAGCATATGGGACTGGATCCAGGCCTGTACTTCAAGCCAAGAAAAATTCTCATCTCGCAAAATTTTGTGTGTGTAAATTACAGTCTTTAGTCTTTACTTCTCTCCTGCCATCTCAGATCAGCAGTCAGGGGACAACTCAGAACACACCATCCTTTTTCAATCCTACCTCACCAGCATACTGCTTCCTACAAACATGGTTTTTCAATGTGATTCCGTGGGTTCTCCAATATTCTGTTTCTCATTTATGCCAAACTGGAAGCAGCACCACCTAAACTAGGAATTGTTGATTTTGCTGCTCAGGATATGCCACTTCAGCGAACTGTATTCTGTTGGTTTTGTGGGTGACCGGTAACCCTAGGCATGTTCTCTTGGCATCTTTCTACATCCCTCTTTATCTTCATTGTACTTTACAATACATATGCTTTCTGATTCTGTCAAAGGAGTTTGAGTTTCTGTTTTTCATTCTATTTGTTGCTTTTGTGTGATTCTGAAAAGGTGAACACATAACCTTAACTCTATTTAAAAAAATGGAAGTCTGTTGCCCTTCACTTTAAATGAAATGAAGTTCGACGTTGTAGACTGCATTATAGGTATGTTTGATGCAAAAAAGTTACGGTGGAACTTCAAACGGTGAAACTAATATATGCAAACCTGTGTCCAAAAAAGCAAAACAAATTTATGCCAAATTTGGTGAATAAAAGTACATTAATATGTTTTTAAGAAAAAAAATTCAGTGTTTAAGGTGTGATTTCATGTTTTAATCAGCTTTTTCAATCAAATGCTCAACTACCGGTCTGATCAGATTAGATCACAGAAATCATATGAAAAATTTAAAATAAAGACAACATCTCATTTAACCCTATTATTAGTCTGTAACATATATATACATATCTATGGTCTCATTTTATAGATGATATTATTAAGTGTTAATGCTAGTGAGAGCCGAGGGAGAGCCAACACCCTAGAGATAAAGGCAGGCATCAGAACTGCGGGATTGCCCCGTGTAGGTCATGCTTAGGTAAGACATACATGGAGACTTACAAGTTGAAGTGCACATTAAATGGAAGCTGGGAGTACTGGTCATGTGATCCATTGCTCCCTGCTGCCCATCATCCCGACTCCAGGTAAAGGGATTAATGACCTAAGCTCGGTAATAGGGTTCTAGCTCAGTGGGCTGTGGTTTGGTTCAGGGCAATATCCAGTCTTCAAGGGAAACTGGGGTGATACAGCAAATGAGCAGTCATGTTCAGGAGTCAGACAGACTGGATTGGAATCCTTCCTCCCCAGTTTCCTAGATTTTGGCCTTAAGCAGTCCACTTAACTTATGTTTCAATTTTCTCACCTGTAAAATGAGGGTACCAGTACACCTTTCATAAGGGCATCCTTAGTATTCAGTGAGATACTTAGCACACTGTCTGGCACAAAGCAAAGGTTCAATAAACATTAGCTTTTCTCATACTGTTTGTTGAAAATAAATATTTTCGAAGTTTTAGATTTACAGAAATTTTGCAGATAAGTTTCCATATAACCTATATGCACTTTACCCTATCATTAACACATTACAATATGGTTATTATAATAAATGAACCAATATTGATGCATTATTATTAGCTAAAGTCCATATTTTATTCAGATTTCCTTAGGTTTTAACCTAATGTTCAGCATCCCACCCAGGATACCACATTGCATTTAGTCCTAGTGGCTGTGACAGTTCCTCAGACTTGCCTTGACAGTGCATTTTGCAGAATGTTCCTTCATTGTCATTTGTCAGATGTTTTCCTCACATCCTATCGAAGGTACATACTATCAATATAAGCTATCACTGTTGCCATTGACCTTGATTACCTGGCTGAGATGTTTGTCAGGTTCCTTCACTGTAAAGTTCGTCTTTTATACCCTTTCCCTACTGTGCGCTTTGGAAGAAAGTCACTACGCATAGCCTATACCTAAGGGGTGGGAAGTTATGTTCCATCTCCTAGAGGTAAAGTATCTAAATAAATTACGTGGAATTCTTTTCCATGGGAAATTTGTCTCTTCTCCTCCCTGTCTTAATTAAAACTGTGTTTTTATAGATCTATATAAGGAGGTCCAGATAAGCAAAGGTGGACCATATTTTAACTTAATAGGGAATGGGTTGGATAAATAGATGACAGATACAGTTGTTCAGAGATCCTTCCCACATCGTATGTGATCAGAAGATGAGTTAGCAATTGACCTAGTACTCACCATTAGATGGAGGCTACTGAGAATGCTGATACACCCTTGGCTAGGTCATGATAAGCTCAGGAACTAAGGTAGGTGAATGTGGAGATAAGGTCCATTAGCTGATCCTGCCCAGGGAGCTAGGAAAGACATGGCCAGTGGCAATGAGGCTGAAGTGGGCCTGATAGTCTTAGGTTGACAGAGAAAGTCATCCATGTGATTACTCCAAAGAACAGAGAATCTTCTGTTACTCACTGAGAATCTTCTGGAGCACACAATGCAAAGGTGACTCAGTATGTTTCGTACTTTTAGAAATGATGCAGTCAGTATAAATAACTAATCTTCCTATGTTTGGAATTTATGGGGAATAAGATAGAAGTATTCTTTTTTAAAGTTTTATTATTTTTTATTAAATTTATTGGAGTAACATTGGTTAGTAAAATGATATAGGTTTCAAGTGTACAGTTCTATAGTACATCATCTGTATATTACATTGTGTGTTCACCACCCAAAGTCAAAACTGTCACCATTTATTTGATCCCCTTTTACCCTCATCTACCACCCCTCTCCCCTTACCCACTGGCAACCACTAAACTGTTGTGACTATGAAGTTTTGCTTGTTTGTTTGTCTTAGAAAGAAAGGAAAATGTAATGCATAAAGTTCTTCCCGTGTTTTCTAATGTATACCTGTTCAATTACTAGCTAATGGAAATAAAATTTGAATTTGCTACTATCTGCATAACATAAACTACATATAAAATATAAAGTTCAGCTCATATTCATTCTAAAATTGGTTAGTGATACATTATAGAATTATTACATATTTTCTCATTTGAATTAAGTCATTTGCAGATTTTGTACACCAATAATTCTAATAATAAAAAACAATGTGACTTTGAGTTAATGTCATTTCCTATATTAACAGTATTAATAAAATTAACCAGCTCTTATTTTTCTTCCTTAAATAAAAAATAAATAAAAGGTGTAACGGGTTTTCCTATTCTTTCAATGATTACATTGTCTACCACTCCCTAGAGTTAATGGTTGCCAGGGAGACATTTCTATACCTAATGCTTCCCTGTGGTTAGCTAGGAGAATAAATATAATTTTTATAGGCAATGTGGCTATTCTTATATAAAATTAGACTTATATTACATAAGAATGTTCTTTACTTAATGGAAATATCCTTTTATCTTCTGTGAATTTGGCATTAAAATATGATTAGGCTTGGTCCTTGCATGTAACAATTGTGTTTTTGATTACAGTTTCAAAGAAGTTTGTTAATTCTTGTTTTTTTCCCCAACTTTAATTGCTCCAAATCTATACAACCATAAGTTAAAGGAAACTTTGCTCTTAATAATATGTATATCTTCAAGAAGAATCTGAGGTGATTTATAATATGAAACATAAAAATATATTAATAGTAGGGCCATTACAGAAAGGATAAATTCTCAAGGATATACAACTCAAGGGAGAAGGACACGATACCAAAATATCCTAGCTAAGCACAGCTGCTGAAATCAAGCATAGATCGCACTTAGAGCCTCCCAATCCCTAAGGCAAAGAAGTACGCTGAATGTTCTTTGGAGATCATCCTATGATGAAAAATTAAACAGAAATCACGTAGTCGTTATACGAGTGTAACAGAACCCACATAACATAAAAAAGCTTCTTTTCCAAACACATTAAGACTCAGAATGCCTCAAACCCTACGCCCCATTTTAATGTGTTCCTGCCCAATCCCTGTCTGGGGAAAGGACCACGGGCCTGTGGTCTTCCCACAGGTACATGTGTCCTCTCTTCTGCCTCTCTCATGTTATGGGATTTAGGGTATTGGTGACAGGGCTGCTGCTGCAAGCTGATATGGTGTCTTTGTGCGAATTAGAAAAAGACTCCCCCCCATTACTTTGAGTGGACGCAGTCAAGGGCCAAGGCAACTGCTGTGAGTGGAAGAGGGGCTGCTGGAATTTTAGCTACTGTGCCCTTCGCTAGATGACTTCGTGCAGAGCAAAAATAATGGCATAACCCTGTGTGCTCATCCTGCTGATGAAATGGTGCAGAATGAAACATCTATCCAAATAGGTGTGAAAGAGGTCAAATCAATCAACTAGATCTTTTTCTAGGGGAACATAAAGGGACTGACAGTGATGTACCAAGTTTGATGACCGTGGAAGCATACTCATGAATAAACAACCTATCGTAAGCAAAAATCTGGAGAGAAAAACAATTTAGGATAAAAAGTGAACTAGTTGGTATTTCAGGATATAACTACCAGTATAATGGTGAAGGATTAGAAAACACGGATTGTTCCTCAGAAAGTAACACTCACTCAATCACTATGCTGTGTTGAATCCTGCTCCCATTAACAAACCACATCGTAATGAAACGAGGCTGTGCATGCTTTTCTGGGTTCTTGTGAAGCTGAGATTCCAGTCTTTCTTATAAGTCTGTGTATTCCTGAAATAACCTCCCACCAACGATTGAAAAAACCTGAGTAAATCTTTATTCCTTGCAAATAGCCACATTTCTTCCTTCTTAAAACTTTGATAAAAGCAAACTACTTAATCAGTTCTTATAATGTATCCCTACAGGGATGGACTACTGTAGGTACAGGGTTCTAAATAGGGGAATATACTTCTTTCATGATGTGATTTGATACAGAGATGGGGCTTGGAAAATTAGATGCACTGGGAAAGGCACAACATCCCTGTGTAATATTCCTGCCCAAAATGCGTAACTTTAATCTTTAATTACTTATGAGGAAACACTTAGACAACTGGCCTTTTCAAAATACGTCAATGTCATGAAAGACAAAAAAAGAGGTGAGGAACTGTTCTAGATTAAATGTGACTGGGGACATGGAAACTGGATACGATGCCACATCCTGGACTGAGAGCCTTTAAAAACACGCCATGGAAGACAGAGGCAGAAAGAGGATGCCATTTTGTTCCAATAATGGCGACGCTAACTTTGCATTACTGGATTTGGGGTGTTGACCATTTTTATCCACTTCTGAAAATAGTCTGTGGGGGGTATTTTGAGACTGTGTCAATATCTTGTTCCCCCCAAATCTTTTATCTGATGGTTTTCATCCATTGATGATTCTCCTGTGAATCAGCTATAACCTTGGTGTTTGAAAAGAGCAGCAGGAATTTATTTATAGGAATAATGCATATGTTTTTCTCATATCATCAAAGATGACAGGTTTTCTGTATATTTCATCTGTATCAGGAATTCGCTGTTTCTTTAGGGTCAGAGGAACTCATTTAATCTAGACCATTATGGATACAGGTAAAGGTAATGAGCTCCTTACATTTGTTGTTAGCCATACTGTGGAACGAATCCTGCCCTGGCACCCGGAGATTATGATCAGTTCTGATCTCTGATTTAGCGTCCAAAGATCATTTACTTGCCCTCTCCACATGTGCCCTCTCCTTTACCCTCATCTCTCACCACTGCCTCCACTATCTGCTTTATGCTCCAGCAGTGCCAAGTCCAGAATCATGTTTCTTATTATATATCTCTGTGGTTTTTGCCTAGCCTACTCCCCCCACACACCTGAAAGGAATTCCTTGCTCCCTACCTTTCCACCTCATTTGCTTAACAGGCTCCTAGGCATCCTTTAAGACCAAGCTAAGGCACTGATGTAGTCTGTGAAATCTTCACAGGTAGAGTGAGTCATTCCTTTCCCCTATGCCTCCACCATACTTTATATAATGTCTGTTATTGCAAATTCATGCTATAAACACTCGTTTTCTTTTTTCATGGGTTATGTCTAATTATCTTTGTAGCTCCAGAGTTTCCACTGTTCTTGGCACATGAGAGAACCTTCAAAATAAATATCTGCTGATGAACAACTAAATGATTTTGGTCTCAAAAGGTTTGCTTTTGCTAGCCTGATTTGGAAAAATATCTAAGAATATATTTTCTGAATTATCCTCTATCTACTTCCACTAAGGTTCTAGCTTAGTGGTTTTCAACTTGGTCCATTTAACAGTATAACTCCCTCCCCCATCAATTCACCAGGTTTATTGTCTTTATTTCATTTATTGTCATTTATTTGAATATTTGTATAGCACACACACACAAGCTCTAGAACATAAGTTCCTTTTATTTTTTCTTATGGACAAATAGTCCAGCTCATTCTTTGTCAAAGATCTTTTAAATATTTTGGTATGTTTAGTACTTTAAATTTAAATGGTTCACAAAACATGGGAAGTCACTATTATATTTCCCAATGTAATGCTCTAATAAGAGAAGCTCAGAAAATGGCAAGTCATTTCCCCAGGGTCAAACTTTTGAATAGTCAGAATCTCAGGTGAAAATTAATTTCCTTTTAAAAATAAACTATAAACAAATCCTTTTATTGTCCTTGATGGCAAAACTTTCATGTTAGCACTGATACTTCATGGCGTGGGAGAGGAATAATAGGTTTGTGTATTGGACTGGAAATGTAAGTTTGGTTTTAATAACTTATCCTATTTCCAACCACTCTGGCCTGATGGACATAACTCTTTTAATTCCTCTTGCTTAACAATAAAATAAACAACCAAAAATAAAAAATAAAAAAGCCAAACAAACAACTCCCAAATTACATATACTCATCCACTTGCTTCCTCTCACCGGCACATCCTTTAACACGCCTTACATTGTTCTGAACCTTGGGCGTCTTGTTCCTTTTCTTTTTCTAACCAATTTTATTTGACCTATTTGTTTTTAATGAGCTCAAATAATATTATGAGAAAATCAGTGGGGCATTATTATTTCCTTTATTAACTAATAAAGGTAATCATGTAAGACTGATTTCACATGGTGATACTTATCTACATTAGCCTTTTGTGTTTGCGTGTTTCTAATTTCACTTCTCAGGATAGTGGTGGTTAATAATTGAGGTTTTGATGTTAGTTGAATCTGTGTTCAAGTTCCAGCCCTACTGCTTGCTAGCTCTTTGACCCTGAGGAAATGACTTGCCTTTTTCTGAGCCTCTCTTTATTAGATTATTACATTGGGAAATATAATAGTATTTTCCATAAATGTTTTGTGAAGAATAAATGAGATAATGTCGTGATGGCCTCAGCATAATAATTATAGTAAGTGCTTAGTAAACATTAGCTATTATTAATATTCTTAGCAGTAATAAAATAAACACTTTAAGGAACTTTTACTATGATTATTATTAAAGACAAACCTGAGAAAAGAAAGCCAGCAGAAATGATAAGTAAAATTCTTTCTGGATTTTTACTGTTTTGTTTTTGGCAAAGGATAATATATTTTTAGTTTAAGTAAAAACTTAGCTCCTGATTTGTGAAAATAATGCATGGGTTTGTGTTCTTGATATTAAATACAAGACATGAAATTAAGACATGCAATTAAGATTAATTGGAAGAAAGACCAGTTTGATTAAAAATATTTTTTATAAAACCCAGAAATAAAATAAGTATGATAACAGTGTCTAGTCTTGTTAATTTATTTAAGATGAGAAGGATCTTCATTTTGGTGACTAAATAAAAAATATTTATAGAAGTCATATCAGTAGTGTTATTACTAGTACATATGCAAAGATCAGAATAATAAAAACTAGTACTCTTTAGTTAGCATATACTATTATCTCATTTAATCTTTCTTAAATCCTACGAGTTAGACATGCTTTTTTCAAATACTGTATTTTGCTGTGCATAATGCGTTGCCATGTGTAATGTGCATGAACATTTTGGGCCCAAACTTTCAAGGGGAAAAAAATCTTTTGTTTTAACTTTTCAATTCAAATTTTTATTTGTTTATATTTAGGTACTTGTTTTTTGTATTATAAAGGAATTTTAGCATTTTTTTAAACATATTATGGTACAGGAAATTTTATGTGACAAATAATTACAAAACACAAGAACAGATACAAGGTACAAGAAATGTTATGTACCAGTTAACAAATTTACTATATTTACGCATCATAGAAGGCCCAGAACTCTTCATCATTGCAAGTTCGTAGTAAGTTCAACAAAACCGATTACTGTATTCAAGGGTATTATTTTGCATATGGATACAGTTATTGATTTCTAGAGTTACACTTTTAACTCATAAGCATAAATAAAAGAATTAAAAACATTTATATAGATATGGAATTAGTACTACCCATGTATAATGCACATCCTTATTTTCCCCTCACAAATTTGGGCAAAAAAGTGCGCATTTATACATGGCAAAATACGGTAGTCATTTCACAGGGATAGTTCGTACCCGTCTATTTGGTTTAAGTAATATAGCAACTGGGGAGTAAATGGGTAATTGGTACAATAAATAATACTCTTCAGCTTTGAAATAAATTAATCTTTGTAACTTTTCTCTTTCCAGAAATACATTTCATTCCTTTAACCATATTTTATTCTTTATTTCAATTTATAATTAATTAATCAAAATACCAGAGTGATCCAAGTTCAACTTAATATTTCAGTTAATAACTTTAATATTTCAGAATATTTCAGTTAATAACTCATTTGAATCATGTTGAGAGCCTATTTTATTCCTCAGTGTTAGAAAATATATTACTATAATTGGCTTACCTTTCTGTCTTCAACAATATGTTCTTAATTATTAGTTTGGGCCTTCTACGATGTTACTACTTTCCAGATTGTCACATTCGAAGGCTTTCTGAATTTAAGATTTTTAATTTTAATTAGCTATAGGATCTTTAAATAAAAGCAGTTCAAAATTAAAACCACTGTCTCTTGCTTTACTTACAATTCCCTTTTGTTCTGTTATCTTGATTTTTAACAGTATTTGATTTGAGAATTGGCATGTTTTTCCCTGAATAAACCTAAAGGGGGAATGTCTCTGGACAGCAAACTATACACATTGACAGGAAAGGTCAACTGAAACAAAGGTAATGGAAGTCTGGTTTCAATATAATTTAGAATATTTTTCACAAATAAGAGAAAAGTGGAAGGCAAATAATTTTTGTATGATTTCAAATGAAAACAATGAGTAATTATGTACTGACCTTGGACTCATCTAATCCAAGCTTCTTTAGTGACTTTCTGACATAGTCCAAAAAAGAAGAGGATTTGGAATAAATTTTACCAACATGCCGATCACTGCAAAACAAAATTGAATCATGAAATATTTTTAAATGCCTTCTGTGTATATGACGTTAGATCCAGATGTGATAAAAATGTATTAATAGTAATATTTTTGTGACCATTTTGAACTTACATATGATAAAGTATTTGAGATTTGCTTTTGGGAAGTCCTTCAACATACTGCAGTGGAAGACAATATTATGAATACAATACTATGAGAAAGAAGTTGTAAATTTACAGTATTAAAAAGCCTCATTTTAAAAGTGTACTATATAGGTCTTTCAAAAGTTTCCACTGTGCTCCAAAGCACATTTTAATTGTACTGGCTCAGCATGACAGCACACACGTCATTGCAACACATGCTGATAGTGGTGATAATTCAACAGCTCTGCAAAGGAAACTTCTTCCATGGCAGGCACTGATCAAGCACCACAATGCTGAGCTGGGTCTGACTTGATTTCATGTATGCCCCGCAGATTTTCATTATAATTTAAACAAAGTATCACGAGATGGCTTTAAATTTAAATAATGCAATGCTAGACTATCACATCTCCCAATTTTGGATGCAATGAGTGTAAAAATCAAGGGAATGAAAACTTTACCACCTCCCAATATCAAAAAACAATGAATAAAAGCGCACTCACCCTTGGCAGTACAAATACTAATCCCTATGATTAATTAAATATGAAGAGCTATCAATTCTTCCATTGAAATATACCTTAAATATCTAACTTCAGTTCTGTTTCTAGATGGCCACCTCAATTCCACTTCTTACCTCGTGTCTGGATTATTATAACTACTTCCTAGTTAAGACTGAAGTCTGTCCCCTTCATTCCTGCCTATATTGTCATGCTATTTTCTTAGAGGGCAATTTTTATTTACCAACTCCCTGCTAAAAAAAAAACTCCTTTGAAATAATAGTCATTTGAATAGGTATAGGATCCAGGAAGCAGAAATTGCATTTTTAATAAGTTTTTATGTACTTATCAGATCCTATACATACTTATGTATCTTATGTATAACAGACGTCATATAATAGATATGTATCTCTTACATATCACAGAACATTGAACTAAATAACTGTGTGACAATTAAAATATATCATTTAATGTTAATTTCTTGCTCCTCATCTTAAAAAGGCTCTTAAGGTGTTTTGCAGAAACAAAAACATCTAGTTAGACTGTAACAGGAAAATACATTAATACCATAAGTAGATCTATTTATTAGTCAAGCAGACAGGGTACAGACAAGCTTAACTATACAAACAAACAAGTGTAATTTAAAACATACAGAGAACCACTGAACAAATACATAAGGAAAATGCAATGTAAACAAAACAAATAATGACAGCTAATATTTATTTCATGTTTACTATGTGCCAGAGATTCTTAAGTCCTTTGCTGCATTTACTCATTTAATCCATACAGCGCCATGTGGTAGGTCAAATTATTATCCTCATTTTAAAGATGGTGAAACTAAAGCACAGAGAGGTGAAGTAAACTGCCCAAAGTTTGAATTCAGGAAGTGTGGCTTCAGAATCTGGGATATTAACTGCTACTCAACATTACGCAACACAGTACTTCAACAGGATTCATACTCAATATTGTTAAATTGCAGAGGAAGGATGCCCACCTGTGTGCTATAGGCAAACAGAAGTGGGCAGGCTCCATGACATCTTACAAGAGTGTGTCTGTGTATATTCTTACAGAAAAGCTTTGTGGGCCCTCCTGCTCTGCTCGAGGGCAAGGAGCTTAGTGCACTAGTGATGGTAAATACTAAGAGTTACAAAATTGTATGAGGGATGGACATCAGGTAGGATGTCTTTTCTTTCCAAATCATGTATTGCCAGACTTACTGCTTAAACTTCTCAGCAGTTAGGGCCAGTCAGAAGTATTTGGCTTACTTCCAAGTGGCACTCCAGAAATGGTGGTTATTTTCTGTTATTGTGCTTGGGGTAAAATCATCCCCAGTTTATAAGAAATCTTTTACAGTGTATAAAGGAAGATAGGTGAACAAATGTTATAACCAATGTGATAAGTACATGATGGTGAGCAGAAGAGAGCAGAGTTGGGTGTGATTTAAGTACTTCACAGAGGAGGATTTCAAAACGTCTGTTTCCAACAACAGTAGTAAGAAGTGAATACATAGTAACATACTAAAATTAGGCCAACACGTACAATTTAGAAATACATTACAACAATTTGTTTTTATTTCTTAACAATTTGTTTTTAAACTGTACTCCTTAAGGACTCCAAAGAGGTACTTTAAAAGCTTACAGTCTTCCATAAAAACTGAAAGTATAATTGTCTAAGAAAAAAGTCCTTTTCAAAAATCTGTTGAATTTATTTGATTCGTTTGTAGGACTGTATTTGAAAATAGAGTGCTATTGCTAAAGAAGGCTACAAAAATTGGTTTATTACTTTCATAGTACTGGAGAAGAAGGAAGTACCAATGGTTCCATTTTGATTAAAAAAAATATATATATATACATATACATTATATGTATATTATATATATATATATATTTTTTTTACAAAAGACAGAAAACCAATTTAAATATTACCAAACAACATGTGTAAGTACAGTGAGTCAAACTTTCAGAACTTTTGGAGGTAAAAAGTTACTTTTGTAAGACATGGCACCAATCTCTAAAGGCTGGGTATCTTCAAATTATCTTTCTTAAAAATAATACCTGCAAAGAGAATTTATGATGCAGAATGCAATCTGTTCTTTTAATTACAAGGAGACTATTTCATTCATCAGCCTTTAGTAGTGTCTATACCCTACTAAGGATAAATACTGCAACTCTATTAATTAAGAAACAAAATAAAAAAGAGGCAGCCAAAAAAAATGTCAAAAGTTACTAACTGGAAAACAAAAGGGCAGAATAGGATTAATAACAAATGGCATATGGGGCAATTCCATTTTTAATTTTTGTAAGTGCCAATCCCATTGCTGTCATTTTATAATACTTCAGATTTAGAGTCTGCCTTTGATAATTATGTATCACAACATTACAGATTCACTGTAGTCTTACATTTTGCTGAAGTGTGTGAAGATAAATAAAGCCTACTGTCCATTAATTAATATGATTAACATAGCTAATGTAATTGCTTTCTGTCAGAAAATGCCTAAGGTAAGAGATATGGATACCATCTCTGCTTTTTTTTATGTATCTTGAACATCTCTTACTTGCTGAATTTTTACTCTTATATGAAAATACTGAAGTATCTCTGTCTGAAAAAAGCAAGCAAGCAAAACAAAACCTCCCTCTGATCCCATATCCTAGAACTATCTACAATATGACAGATGTCACATGACCAAAGGATAGCGAGTTGAATCCTATACAAATTCAATATACACTTGGTTATGTCATTAAAAATATTGTAAAATATTTTATGTATTTTATACTATAGACAAGCAAACAATATGTACTTGAACATTTTACATATTTTAATTACTGCACTGGGTTATATACTGAAAATCATGTATACAGTACTTTGTAGGAAATGTAAGGAATTTCCAAGGGTAAATTTTACTATATGATTCCTCTCTATGTTGCCATTGTATATTATTAATTTTCTATATTAATTATCTTACTCATTAGACAATAAGTCCCTTAGTTATTTGGCCCAGAAAGCATGGGTGCCGTGCCAAACAGTGGGTGGCTATTGCTGTGATAGGACTGCTGGACTTACTTCCAAACATTGCTTAGTATTCTGAATAAGAGAAATAGTACTATTCTTCTGGTTTTCCAGTAATGGCCAATAGTTACCTTTTTTAACATGTATAAGTCTGTCGTCTACTATAAATGAGCTCCCTGATGGCAGAGTCCATAGACTAACAGATTATCTGCCAGTCCTTACAGTATCCAAGAGCATAGAGGGTAGTGCTTCACACATAGCAGATTGTCCAATGAACATGACTGACAGCAGGGTAAGAGAAAGATTCAGGCCACAATCCAAAGTTTTGCCTTTTTGGCAATAAGAACTCTTATAATCAAGAGTACTTTCTGAAATGGTGTTGTACTAGAAAAAAATAATAAAACACTTGGACTAGAAGTCAAAAGATCTAAATTCTACCTTCTGTAAACAAATCATCTCTCAGAGCCCCAATTTCCTCACTGAGAAAATGGAGGTAACATCTATTTCATAGGGCAAAGATGTAAATGAGGTAATGCACGTGGAAGATAATAGTAAACTGTACAGTTCTATGGAAATTTTAGGTGAGGCAGTATTTATTTTGGTAATATAACTGTGTTGGTATTTTATTTTTTAATTAAGTATCGTGAGTTGTTAAAAGTTTTGCTTTTACTTACTGCTTGTACAAGAAGTTTCACTTACTGCTTGTACAGATATGCAGTGGTCACTTATCATGGAATATAGTAGGTTAACTATAGCTGGAAGTGATTTTAAAGAAATCAGTTTCCAAATCCTCTGCTTTCTTATACCCACACTTTCCGAAAACTCATCTAGCTGAGAAGGTGCCTGGAAGTCCAGATTCTGTTTTACACATCCCATTTCACAAACAGCCTGTCTTCAGCTTTAGCTTGACAAAGAAAATGCATCCCTCTCATGCATGGTACTGTCTGGCATTGCTATGAGGTAGGGTGCAGGAGGTCCTCTGAAGCATCAGAGACAAAATTATTTCTTTACTAAAAGCACTATAAAGGCCACCCCCATCCATCTCAATAGGAGATACATTCCATTCCAGCTTTACTCTTCATGGTTAATAATTTAAGATAAAAACTTCTAATGGATGTTGTCTACATGTATAAGTATTTACAGCACAATAACTCAATTCAGAATAACTTTTTTTTTTTTTTTAACACTTAGAGCATAACTGGTATAGGAAATTTTGTTGTCAAATGGATGTGATATAAAAAAGTAAAAGGAGAGCAAAGACCAGTCACCAAAGGGAACGGATATTGCACTGCGTTCCCATTATGGATTTAAAGCATGACTGGACTTACTATATCTAACAGAAAATATTAAATTTTAGCAAATATTCATATTTCAGAAGAATCTTTCATAGTATTTGATAGTTGACTTTTAATATATGTGGCATTAAAGAAAATATTCACAAGAACTTAATTTTGTTGTCATTTCATTTGGAGTTGTTAGAAAACTAATCACATAAATCATAAACGGGGTCATAGAAGGAGCTAGAACAATTACTTTCAAGATTTTTCTGTATTTTTGAGTGTGCCCCATAAAACATTTAGTGCTACAAATATAATTAAATCTGTGTACAGTTTTGGGAGAAGAAAGATTGTATGAACAAATAAAATAAACATTGACTTCAACAAAGTTAAATAGATTTAATAATAATAGCAATCACTCACTATGTCCCAGGGATTGTTTTAAGCACTTTATGATATTAGTTTATTTTTCATAATATCCCTTTGAAGCAGACACTATTATTCACTCCAGTTTACACATGGGAAAACTGAGGCAAAAAAGATGTTAAGTAATGTGCCCAAGATCATAGTGTTATTACCCAGTGAGGACTGGAATTTAAAACCAGGCAATAGAGATCCTGTGCCACGCTCTTAACAGTTACAGTCTGCGGTCTCTCACCAAACTAATGGGAGTCTTTAAAATATGAACGGGCGCCGAGAATCTTAAAGAGGGTGATATTACATAAAGCATTTACTTGATTCTAAGAAATTCTATTCTCTCAAAGTATGTTTACAGAATTATTTTTCTTCAGGACAACAATCTGGAGAACACTGTTATTATTGAATAATCAAAATCTGATTCATGTTCTTCAAAAGCATTTCTAAAATACTCTGGAGCCAAATTACTGGTTCTATCATTTGTAGTGAACAAAACAAACAGAACATCATTTGAGTTGGGAGACAAACAATGAAACAAATAAGTAAAATATGTAGTGTAATAAATAGTAAACAGACTTGATGAGAAGCTGATGATAGGAGAGAAAGCCGATATGAAATGTGAGAGAGGAGTGATGGTGGATGATGGATATCATAGACATGATAATTCCAAGCAAAGAACTGAAGAAAGAGCGGGAGCTAGCCATGTGGATATCTGGCAAGGCACGTTCCAGGTAGAGGCTATGTTACATGCAAAGGCCCTGAGGTAGAAGTGTTTCTGGCATTTTTAACACGTTGCGTACGGATCACGAGAATCTTCATGAGGGATTTAAACCCCGCCATATGCAACGTGTTAAGAAAACCAGTACACACATAAAGGGAAAAATAGTAGAAATGAAATCAGAGAGATAATGAGGAGCCACATCATGTAAGTTTTTGTAGGTCACAGTAAAAATATTAGCTTTACGTCCATATGAATGCGAAACCATGGGAAGATTGTGAGCAAAATCTCATATATTAACAGGATGATTATGGCTAATGTATAGAGAACAGACTAGAGGGGGCAAATTAGAAGCAAGAAGGCAAATTGGGAGATTATTACAATAATCTACATGAGAGATAATGGTGACTTGAACTAGGTTGGTGGCCTTGAGGTTGGTGAGAAGTGGTAGAACTGTAGATATACTTGGATGGGAGAGACTATAAAATTACTGAAGGACTGGATTTAGGCAGCGTGAGAAAGAGAGGCGTCAAGGATACCTCCAGGACTTCTGGCCTGAGCAACTGGAAGGATAAGACTGTAATTTACTGCAACATAAATTTAGGATTCATCAACATATAGATGGTACTTAAAGCCATGAAACACGATGAGAACACCTAGGTAGTAGGTATTGATAGAAAAAAGCACTCCGACAATTAGAGGTTTGAAAGAGAAGAGGAATCAGCAAAATAAACTAAAAAAAAAAGAGAAAGAGAAAAAGAAGAGTATATTGTGAGAGGCTTTCCTAGAATATGAGAAAAAAGGTTTGTAATAAAGAGTGGTAAATTGTGTGAAATAGTAATGGCAGGCTAAGTAAGATAAGCACTGAGAACTGACCATGGGATTCAGTAACATGGGTCATTAGTGCGCCTGAAAAGGGTGGTTTGATGGAGTGATGGAAGTAAAATTTGATTGGTAATTCAAGAGAAAATGGGAAAGAAATTGGCAGCAATTTCAGAGTTTTCGGTAAAGGAAAGAACAGATATGGTATAGTAGTTGGAGGGGAAATGGGGCCCAAAGAGCGTTTTCAGATTCTGTGCTCTTAACCACTATGATATATCATTTCTTTTAATAAGACTGAATACTGACCATTAGGAGCTGACTAGGTAAGTGATAGACGAATAGACAACTAACTAGACTTAATAAGTTTAGTAAGAGCAGTGAATTACAGATTAAATACTATGGGAGAAGAGGAGAAGGCGAGAAAGGGAAAAGAAATCTATCAGAGATGTCTTCTAAACTGAATGCCTAGGATTTCACCTGCCAGAGGTCATGAGAGGAAAGGGTGTCAGAAATGGGGAGGAGAATATTCCAGGCAGATACACATGCTCCAAGGAAACATACAAGGTGCAAAATTAATTGCATGGGAAACGATGAATAATCCAGTGTACCTGGACAGTGTGCCTGGGCAGCTGCTTGGGGTGCAGAGGAAGAAGAACCGGATGATGAATTAGGCCGGAAAGGATATTAGTGACAGATTAGAAATGACCTCGAATGGCATAATAAGGATACTGTAGTTTTTGAGTATAAAGAAGAGGAACTATCAAACATTTTGAAGTTAGAAAAGTGACATGACTGTTTCTGAAAGATAAATGATGGGACTCGAAGAACAGATTAAAAGGGGCCCTTTGTCAGAATAAAGCATGGTCAGAATGCTAAAAAGGAATTACTATTCTTTCTTTTAATAAAAGTGAATACACTAGATCTGATTAAAATTCTACTCATGTGAATCCTATACCACCCACATTCTTTTCTAAAAATACAATTGTAAGAACATGGTTTACTTGTAGCATTTTCCAAAAAAGCAACACCGATGTAGGAAATTTTAGGAAATGGTGAAGCAGATGTATACTAAGTTAATTAAAACAATCACACAGGACAGAAAGCACCAAAATTCAGTTTTTCTATCATCATAAAATATTTATGAAACTATTTTATTTTATGTCCTTTATATGCTAGTAGATATTGAAAGACTTAAAAGAGCAAAACATAAAATTTTGCTGAAAATGGAGATCACTTAAGAGAGCTCCAAAAATTTTCAAACTATTGTATTTTTCAATCTAAAAGATAAACTTGCTAATTTCAATTTGGCCACATGTAATGGATTAAATAATTAGCTTTAATTTTGTGAGCCAGTTTTCATGATCTGGTTTTCACTTTTCTATTTGATTATGGCAAAATAAAACTAAGTAATTCATAATTATAGACATCAAAAAATTATTTGTTTACTGTATAAATGTTTACAGTAACTATTATGAAAGAGAATAATAAAGTGACTAAAATGTACACACCCATATTTTCCCTGTCCTCTTTCCAAGTGTTTTAAGAACGTTTTACCCGTGAAATTCCTTCTTTGGCATATTATTCCCCTTACAAAGTTCCCAGATAGGAGCTAATAAGGAAATAAAGAATTTTCTATAAATTACTGAGTTTTAACATAAATATAGGATGCTAACTCACAATTACAATTAACAAAGTTAAAATGCTATATATTTAAGTCAATGAAAAATGTTTACTTCTAACCTTAGGCTATATAAACAATTACACTTAAAGAAACTTTCAGAATAATGTTGCAGGTATTCTAAAACAGTATATCCCTTGAAGACAAATTGTTTAACAAGGAAAACTAAACAAAAAGTGAAAGAATTAAGTGATCACATTTTCTGTCTTTAATACTCTTGCTGACTAGAGATTCCAATTCTGTTAACCTTGATTTATAATGTCAACATAAGGAGCCATGCAACTCAGCTCACATTAAAAATATCCCCTCAAAATTTTAAATTAAAAAGAAGCATGAAATAGTGAAAACACGTATAGACTCTGAATCTAGTCCTAGCCCTGGTTCTTTCAGGCTGTATGAGACTGTGGATAAGCTTTTGACTAGTTTTATCTTGTTTTCTTATCATGCTAATGAAGTGACCGTAACAGATAGTAGCAGTAGTATAATATGTAGCTCAATAGTGTGCAACCGGATAAGAGATCAAAATTTTATTGCTGTTGAACACAAACAAATACATATTTATAAAATATGTATAAGGCATAAAGACTGTCTATAAAATGAACCAAACTTGAGAAATAGAACATTACCAGTATATTGAAATCCCTATAGACCCCTCGTCTTCCCTATCTCATCAGTCTACTCATTTCCCCCACAGGGAACTACAACACTCACACTTGCTTGTGTTTTCCATTCTTATGTTTTTCGTGGTTACTTACCGTACATTTATACTCAAAATAATGATACAATTGTGCTTGTTACTCAATTATATAAATGGAACCATCTGGTAGGACTTTTCCTGTGACTTTGATATTCACACTATTCATCCTCATCGATGCATGTAGTTGCATTCATCCATTTTCACTGCGGCATTACCCACTACAACTTATCCATTAACTTGTTGTTTCTAGATTTTCGATTTTATAAACATTGCTGTCATTGATCATTCTTGTATGTCTTGAAGAGCACATGTATCCGAGTTTCTCTAGGATATAAATAATACTTAGGTGTGGGCTGCTGAGACAAATTATATAGACATATTCAACTTTATTAGATTATGCTAACTTGTTTTCCAATGGGATGATATTTTTCCCTCCTACTAGCCATGTGGACAGTTCTAGTTGTTCTGTGTGTTTGCTAATATTTGATATCGTCAAACTTGTTTGCTCATCTAAAGGCTATAAAAATCATATCCCATTGCGGTTTCATTTTATGTTCCCCTGATTACTTATCAAGATTGAGTATCTTAGCCTATGTTCATTGGCTATTTGAGAGTCCTCTTTGTAAAGAGGCCTAGCAAGTTTTTTCACTATTTTTCTTTTAGGTTAATTTTTCTCACAGATTTGCAGGCATTCTTTACATATTCGGGAAAATCATCTTTTGTCAGTTTTAGATCTTGCAATTAGTTTGTGCCTGTGGTCACTTCCCCCTCCTTTTTTGGCATCTTCAGAAAACAGAAGTTCTTAATGTTAATGTGGTTGAATTCTTAATCTTTTCTTTTAAGATTTGCAGGTTTGTACTTAGTTTAATAAATCCTTCCTCTAGTTCAAGGTTATAAAAATCCTATTCAATACTATCTTCTAAAAGTACTATAGTATTGCCTTCATAGTTAAGTTTTTAATCTATTAACACTATGAATTGATTTGTGTTTGTTGTAAAGTAGGAATCAGACATATTTTTTGTATGTGGTGGGCAGCATAATGTTCTATCAAAGATGTCCACACGTTCTAAGCCTCAGAACCTTTGAATATATTATGTTACACGGAAAAGAGGAATTAAGGTTGCAGATGAAACTAAATTTTCTAGTTTGCTGATCTTAAAATAAAGAGAGCATCCTGGATTATCCAGATTGGCCCAATGTAATCTCGAGGATTCTTTAAAGTGGGAGAGGGAGGCAGAAGAGGAGGTCTAGATTCAGAGAAAGGTTTGAAGATGCTACACTGCTGGCTTTGAAGATGGAGAAAGGAGCCAACAGCCAAAATATGTAGGCTGCTTCTAGAAGCTGTCAAAGGCAAGAAAATGGATTATCCCTTAGAGCCTCCAGAAAACATGCAGCCCTGCTGGCACCCAATTTTAGCCCAGTGAAACCCATTTTGGACTTCTGACCTCCAGAATGTTAGATGATAGATTTGTGTTATTTTAAGCTACTACGTTTGTTATAGCAGCAGAGGATACCAACATATTGCATGGTTATATAATTAACTACTGTCCTAGCACTATTTAACGACTGCAGTGCTCTGCGGGCAGCTAGAGGAAGCAGTACTGGAACATACTTTAATCACAGCGTGAGATGACTCCAGGTGGGGCTTTAGTCCATTTTAGGGCTGTTTTATTTCTAGTTCACTCTCACTCGTACAGTGTGAACCTCCAGGGACCTAACTTCAAGTATGAATGGTTTACCAGGTCTACAGAGTCCTCATACGAAGCAGGCCATGAACTCATCTTTTGTCTCACTGAACTGTCATTCTCTTGAAAGCAGTGTTCATCCTCGGTCCACTCTGTGGACTGGCAGGGAGCTGCTTATTCAGAATGCCTCTGGGGAAAATGCAGCCCTAAAAGCTGGGCTCGTTTCTCCTGGTTTCCACCTTCTCCTAGATAGTTGCCCTGTAATTTTTAACTTCCCTGACAGGTCTCTGATGATCTCAAACCAATTAAAAACAAATTTAAATACACACACATGTGCACACAGTACATCTCCAGTGTTCTTAGCTTTTCTCGGAATAAGGGTTGGTCCTAATTATCTAGTCTGCCGTTATTGGAAATGGGTTTCTATCATTTCAGTTGTTTTTTTACACATGCCATCCTAACTAGAATATGAAATAGTCCTGTGTAGACACTGTATCCTCTGCATCCAGAATCTAATAGGCTGTCTGTCACACAAAAAACAACTGCTAGGTTAAAAAATATAATCTGCAAGTCGTGGCAACTAATTGGAATGTGTGGTTTGATAATGGGAGAATAAAATCACATATGATTTCAAGATTTCTAAAGCTGATAATGGCCATGCCATTCTCAGAAATGACAAAAAAAGTCAAGAGGGGAAAAACGAGGAACAGAATTGGTTGGAAGCTGACTTTGGTTTTCAGATGTAGCTGAATCTGATGTATTTATGAGGCACTTAAGTGAAGCTATTCAGATGAAATGACAGATGTGGATTTGAACTTCTACAAAGATGCGGGAGCCAGATACATTATTCCAGTTTTTTGTGGTGAGGGTAATTGCTAAGTGAAAGAGAAAATATAAAGAGACATGAGCTGAGTATAAAACAGAGAATGCCTCAATACACTTAGGGGATGAATAAGAAGAAAATAGGTAAGTGTTCCGAGTAGGAAAAAGAAACTTATAGGAATGCAGTGGAATGAAAGATACCGAAGAAGAGTTTGGAGAAAATAACAATTATCAACATGGCCAAATGTGGGTGAAAGGTCAATGAAAGCAGTCCTAAGACAAATACCATCATCCACCTTTTGAGAAGTAAAGGAAGGCAGGAGTGTGGAGGATTGGAAAGATTTGAATTTTTAAGTGAGAAGAAAAGTTTAGAAAAGAATGTATATGATTTTAAGTAGTCATTAAGAGAACAATAAACAAAATTATGAAAAGATTTGAGTCTTAAAAAGAAGGCAGGTAGTCAATATATGAGTGGACACAACTTGCATAATTTTGTGACTTTTTTCAACAAGGTTAGTAGTATCTTGAGGTGAGCTCAAGAGAAGGAGCTAGTTTTTAAGAAAACCAGAGACATTCACTTATAGACATTTTGAAGATTAGTAAATATATGCAAAAGAGAATGGAGATCGAGATACAAAGTTAGAAGTTATCTACATAGAAATGACAATTGAAACCAACAGTTATTTGGATATTTGTATGCGTATGTCATAAATTCTTTCAGTAAAAAAACTGACTTTCTCTTATAAAGAAATACTAGCTAATCTAAAATAGCTTCTATCTCAGTTAATATGTGTAGATTAGTTTCTGAAAACCTGAAAGTTACTCTAATTTGAAAAATAATCCTATTACCACCAGATGGCTGTCAAAATCCTAAAATTGTAATTAGAAAGAAGACATTCATAAAACTTGCCAAGATTGCTGCAAATATTTGCCTGAGTACAGCAGTTACCGAACCAGTATTATGGAGACATTCTCCTACCCCTTGCCTCTCTGTATAAGCAAGACATTATCAAAACAAAACATATGCAGGGCTACTATTCAACCAGTAGAGACCCGAATGGCCAAAATGGTTGTTGATGATCAATATCTGTTCTAATTAGTTAAGTGGTTATGCTGTACTGGTTGTGAAACACTTTAAATATAACTCCTGCTCATGTGATAATACTATAAGGACTGAATTACTTATATGTAACATTTCAATACTTCTGAAATTCTAAAGTGTATTTTACATATATTACTTTTTCGTTACAACAACCTTTCAGAACAAAAAGGAATCATTAGACCCTCCACTTTAATAATGACTAACCTAGGATACAGTTGTTGCATACTTCTTTGTTATTTACTGACACGCTCAAATTTAAAGCTTGTTCTACCAATGAAGTGAGTGACCCTGAACAAATTCACCTGAAGTCTAAGTCACTTCCACTTACAATACTGCATAGTTCTTCTTATTAAAATAAAATCCTCATACCATTTGGTGATGCCATAACAATCTTTAATAATATCCTGAAGGACGGCACGATAGAAGAGTGATTCAGTAGGCAGCTGAAAAAAATGTAGACATATATAAGCACAAGAAAAAAATAAATAACAGAAATCAAATCAGTACTGCAAAGTTGGGACCATAGGTGAATATTAGGAAACTGACTTTGCTGTGAAACATAAAAGACAATTTTATAATTTTTCCATTCTAAGTGTTAACTTTAACTTAGGCTAATTCTTAGTGGGGCTAATTCTCACTAAGAAAGTAATTCTGCAAGAGAAGAAACTAGAAAAGAAATAGTGAATTAGGAAGAAAAGGTATGATCAAAGAAAAATGAGGTAACATTCCAATGGAGTACTTATCAGTTAAAAATGTGGAAACAGACTTTCATGACCAGCCAAGTCAGCTCTGTGTAAGTGAGCAAGCAGTCAAGTAGGATATGTGCGCAAGAAAAGAGAACGTGGGTTTGTCCTAATGGTGGTGGAATAGAGATAATAGTATCTAGGATTCACAACTAGAAAGAATAGGTAAGTAAGGACACACTAAAAATATGTCTGAGGCTTAAAAGAGCATAGCACTGGCTACTGTAGAGTTGAAAAGAAGAGCGTTAGAATGAACATAGGATCAGAGACTGAAGTCTTGGCAAGGCTTCATTTCCTGGGGAAAAAGAAGTGGAATGTGTCCACGAAGGTGCAAAGGTTTCCCAAAGGAAAGATTCAAGGAATGGCTGTAGACAAGGTTTCCAATGAAGCACGGTAGTTCCACAGAAGCAGAAGGTAAAAAGTTACTATACAGTTGACGCTTTAGCAACACTGGGGTTAGGGATACCGACCCTCACATAGTGAAAATCCATGTATAACCTCCGAGTCTCCCAAAACTTAAGTTATCCCTTGGCATTCCAAGGGAGATTGGTTCCAGGGCCCCCCACAGATACCAAAATCTGCGGATGCTCAAGTATGACATAAATCAATGCATACAGTTGGGCACCCACAACTGCAGACAGAAAACAGTACAGGTATTTATTGAAACAATATGTGTAAAAGTGGACCTGCACAGTTCACATTCGTGTTGTTCAGGGTCTACTGCATATACAGAGAGAGCACTTTACTGTAGTAATGGAAAAGGCACTCTTACACCACGAAACTACACGTCACCAAATTCCATCCACATCCTGAAAGATCTCTTAATATTGAGAGTACAGGAAAATCAAACACAAAATAATAGTAGCAACGACATGCAAAGTTATTATTGGTGGGGAAAAAAGAGAGAAAGAAAAATGAGCATGGATGGAGAGCGGTGAACAACATTGAATGCTTTTGAAAAGTCAAATAAGGTGAAAGGTGAAAACTGCCCAATAATAGGTAAAGTTTTAAAGATAAAGTTCTGTGGAATGTGTATATCCACTGAGTTATCCTTTTGGAACTCCTATTCTCCTTCAGAGCCCCAAATTATTATTTATATCTGTTTTCAACTAGAATATGTTTGGATTCAGATGGAGTTCAGCGCAAAATAAATTTTGCTGGTATACTCAGGCAAAAAACCTACTCCACTGTCACTCGCTTCCAGCTAACATCAAGTTACTACACAGTGGGCCCCAGATGCTGAGACTACAAAACACATCAAGTTAGGAGTTGAGGGTCAACCTTTATTTCCTGGGTCTCTGCCTGATGGCTCTGCCTTCTTACATTACGGGAGAATGTCTGTCTTGTGGGATCTTGATAGGGCACTTTCAAAGAACGTAAAGGTATATCCTTTCTGGATGGTGGAAATAGTGGGGAGGGTGATTCTAGTAGGAAATGGTGTTAGGAATACCACAGTCCCCAGCTCAACTCCTAAAATAACTCACTGAAAGCAGACACACACAGTTGAGAGCCCATGCTCAAACTAATAAGCTTCAAAAGGCATGCTGTTTATATAAAAATCTCTTTCCAAATACAACAACTTGACTTGAGATAAAAATCTCTGATTTCTAAGCTTTCCTGAAACATGTCATATTCCAAATATTCATATTTCAAAACATTTCATTCAAAATTTTCCGTCACCGGATATATTTTCCATTTGATAGTTTTTCATTTTGAGTAATTTATTTCTGCAGTACCAAAAATCTCTATCATCTGTCCCTCACTTCCCCCCAAATTCCTTCAGTTCTCTTACAAAAATAGTGAAATTCCTTTTCATATGTTAATACCTGCTCTTATTTTGTTCTATCAAAATTCAAGTCATTTTGGGAAATATATTATTGCATGAAGTGAATATTAGCATTACTAGTTCTTACCTTTTTATTTGATTAGATATAATAGATGGAAATTTTAATTTTATGTGACTTTTATATAAAACTCCTAAAATAGTTAAAGCTCTCATTTCCCATGCTTTTGAAAAAAATATAAAATTGTATCAAGGAAATTTAGAAATAAATGTATACTTATATTACAGAAAACCCACAAAAAATGCATTTTAACAAGAGAACATAAAGAAATGGAACACGTAGAGAAAAACAAACAGGACAGAATGAATCACCACTCCCAAGTTACCCTGAGTAAGAGCTTTACAGCTATTACCTAAGAGAAAGGAAAGAGAGTAATGAAGTGCCTTCAAATGTGCATTCCTGGGATAACTAGGACTACCTATCTATCCTGGTAAATAAGGATGGGGTGTGAGAGGGAAGGGACTCAACAGCTCCTGAGCAGACTGGGACGGACGTTTCCAGGAATAAACTGAATGTGGCTCAGAGTTTACTTTCTTTCCTTCATAAGTGATAAAGCAACACTTTCATGCATGTTAAAATGGGAGGGAGCGGAAAGAGTACAAACACCCTTCAAGCATATGTATTAGACATGCATTTTATAGGTCTCGTGGAAAGGGCACTAAACTGAAAGTCAGGACTCTGCAATTAATTAAAGGAGCTGGAAGGCACGATTCAACGTGTGCTGTGCATCGTGTTCTCATGGAAGTGTTGTGTAATACCCAACTCATCAGACTGACTGCAAACGTGAACAAGCACTTGGGAAATTGAGAGACACCACACACGTGCATTGGGGCATTATTATGATAAAGGCTCTTTCCTCTTCCAGGCTCCTAAGGAACCACTAAGGTGACAGGCAGTATAGGAGTGAAGGGGTTGGGATCCAGAGTCAGAGATTCAAGTGTCAGTGTTCACCACTTAACAGTTCCCTTAGGTGCATCATAAGACAATAATAGCACCTCATGGTACTATGCCGGCAGTTGCTTTATGTATGTAATGTGCTTCAATTGGTGAAGAAAACTTTGGTAACCTCTGTGTTAGATTTGGTTGTTATTTTTCAGTCATAATTATTAATAGCCTACAACAGCAACAGCAGTTGACACTTACTGAACACTTACTATGTGCTAGGCATTGTTTTGCATTTTACATTTTCCTTCATTTAATTCTCAAAACAACTCTTATGAGGAAGGTATTACTGTTATTCCTATTGTAATTGTTATTATTGCTATTATACAGGTAAAAAATTAAGCTACAGAGGAATTATGACATGTGTCCAAGGTCACTAAACCAGTCTGATGAAGACAAAATGTAAACCAGCAGTTTGAGACTTAAAGCCCATGCACTTAAACGATAAGCTTTAATGCTTTTAAAAATCAGTTTGTTGTTTTTATTTTCCAATCAATTTTTAGGTAGTGACACTTAAAAACAAAGTTCTTAATATCATGCCAGGCTCAGACTAAACACTCAGGAAAAGGATACTTGTTGCTATTATTATTTTAAAATTATTTTTAAAATTTTAAATTGACATGTTAATGATACTTTAAGAGAAGCAAAAGAGACGTTTATAAAATTTAAATCCAACAGAAAAACTTTGTGAAAAGCTTAAAAACAACTCTTAAAAAAATTTTAAAAATTCCTAGTATGTTTCATGAATCTTAAGGTGGAGGATAAGGCAATTAAATGGATTATTGTGAGGATACATTTAACTTGTTTCTATGAGCAAACCCATTTGGCTGTTGCAACTAATGACTAATCAGTAGATAAAGAAAAAAGTTAAAAATAACCAACTGAAATATGTGTTTTGGATTATAGTTAAAAAATAAATTGAACTATACCTTGGTTATCTTTGCTTGAACTAAGCCCATTAAAAGCCTTATAGTCAGCAAGAGCACTCTTTAGAAATATTTATAGATTGTTCAGTATAATATGAAGAAATGAGATATTAGTACAAGAGTGTAATAAGGAAGTTTTCCTAAAAAGTTCAATTTACTTTTCCTGAAAGTTCACTTCTGTTTTAAAGTAAACTTACAGAGAAAAGTATAAATTTCAATATGAAGAGGTGACAAGAAGAGGTGATATTTATTAAAATCCATCAGGTAATAAGTTCATCAACAGGTCAAGTACGAAAAATACTTGAGAGAAAACTATCCTGTTCATCAGCTGGAATAGAGTAAACAGTCTTACTTACCCCTCGGCCAACTGCAACCCGCTCCAATGCCTTTAAGGAGAAAAAAGTAAGACAAAGGCTGCTGGTATATTTAGTCTTATCATATAAGACTTATAAACACTCTGTATAAGGGCTTGTAAAAGTGACCTTTAAAAAGATTAACTAAGTGATAACATGTAAGTTTATACATTTAAAAGTGTTAATATCATTAAGGAATGTTAACTGGTATAATTTAGGGCTGATTTATAATGTATGTGTGTCATATACAAAAACGCAGACCCTAACTGTATACACTCCCTGCATTTTAGAAGGTCTTAGAAAACAGGAAAGAAATGAAATGACATATTCTTGGCTCACTTTTGGTGTAGCTAAAACAATCAAATAAATCCAAAGCTGTTATTGTGCACATACAGACATATTTATATACCACTTTTAACCTAGTTTCTTCCAATTTTTATAGATATGTATTATCTCTTATTAAACAAAAACGAACAGATTATAGGACAAAGCTTAGTTAGAAAATAATGTATAATTTTGATCTGCATGGTCTGCAAATTCAAATCAAATTCACGTAAGATCAAGTGTCAGATAGAAGAAAAAGTAATACATATCTTCACAATTTTATATGTAGCGGGTGTTACATTTGTATTTACTTAAGAGCCAAAACACTTTTGTAAAAATATTTCCTAATATTTCTAATAAATACTCTTAATACAATGTATAGAAAATATATTTGAAAGATTTGTCATAATTTAAATATGGAATAGAGCCTTTTGAAACTTTCATTTTTTTTAGAGACATTCTATGCTCACATAGTTTTATAGCAAGAGTAAAATACGTTCACTGACATTTTATTTTAAAATTTTTAATTAGGAAATATTTCAAATAAAGAAAAGCAGCGAAAACAACGGATCTGCATGTTCTTCCTACTTAAAATTTAAAATACACACATTTGCTTCAGATCTTGGTTTTCATAAATAATATTTTTTTAGATATAGCTGAATTGACTTTTAAAACTGAAAGATAATTTACAAAATACCTTGTGCAAGTGCAATATGTGCAGATACACAAGGTCAGGGATGGGGTAATGTAACTTGCCCCAATTTGCATAGCTAGTCAGCAGTTGAGCAGAAACATAAAACTTGCTCTTTGAATTCTGATTTACTTCTCAGACTTCCCATCATGGAGATTCAGCAGGAAGAAGAGTTCATTGTAGGAAAATTTGCTTCACAAAAGTTACTTTAGAAAATATGTAATTTTCCCATTGACTCGATACCTTCACTGAACATTTAGAGCCAGAGTGTTATAAAACGTGGAAGATAGTTATAATTTTCACATTAAAGAGCAACAGGCCCAGAACAAGTTTACTATCAAAGAAAACAATGAGTTTTCATTTATAGTACATGTGCTAATTTCAGATTCGATTTGTGTTATGGTTTTTGATAAAAGGCTGAACTGAATAAAGAAGCAAAAAATTTTAATAATAAATTATTTTGCATCAATAAAATATATAACACACAGGGCTACCTTTGGTATGTGTTGCTGATGAGTTTATTTTAGAAACACAAGTGACAAAGTTTGATTACAGAACAAAAGATAATCAGGTAGGTGATAAGTTTCTTACAAACATTAATATTTTTCTTGCCCAATATAAAAAGGTAATGAAGAAAATTTACCAAGTGAATATTTCATACTAACCTAAAATATTTTGCAGTTTTATCAGGCGTACAATATGCTGACAAGATTGTCTTAATCTAATTAAAATTTTATTTGTGGTTAGTACCCTTAACAATTTATCTGAAAGCATCACCAGAAAGGTTATCTTTTCTTTTTTAAACTCGTTAAGCTTTGCATATTTATGGAACAGATCAGTTAGGAAGCAAGAGGCAATAAAACAAGAGGCACCAAAAGAAATGTTCCTTTTACTTTTTAAAACATTTCTGTTAAATTTATTGGGGTGACATTGGTCAGTAAAATTATATAGGTTTCAAATGCACATTTCCATAATACATCATCTATATATCTCATTGTGTGCTCACCACCGTTTAAGATTACTCCAGCATCAAGGTCAAGGTGGGCAGGGACTGGAACGCAGCTAAGGAGACGGGCGTTCCATGGGAAGCTGACAGTGACCGGGGAAAGTTCTTAATGCAGCATGGCCTACAAATTCTATAGTTTGGAATTCCCTTTTTAAAAATGATCCTTTTTGGTCCTTTAATGTTTATTTTATAGTAAACATTCTTGTATTGTGGCTACAGTATATTCTTTTATTTCTCTTTAGGATATTGATAGTTATTTTATTTTGGACAGTCTCCATTTTCTCCAAGTTGCTTTTTTGCTGTTTATCTTATGTCAATTCTTTCATGTTAGACTTTCTTAGACATCTAGTGATTCTTGGCTGTCTGCTGATAATTAAAATGCAGGTATCACAAACCTGAGCAGAAGCATTATGCTTCTGAATAAGGACAATTAACTGTGGGATTCATGATAAAGTTGAAGATCTGTCCTGTTTCATTATGAAATCCCTGAGACCAGTATCTTTAGGTCTTTCCTCATAGGCTAGTTAGACTCCCTATAAAGGACTAGTTCAATTTTTTGCCTCAGGGTATCAGTCTGGCTGCCAGTATTCTGGGAACCAAGTCATTCCAAGAATGACCTGCCATTACAACAAGACCTTGAGCAAGTATCATTTACAGATATATTGAAAGAAAAACAAATTCACAGAAAAGTATTTTAAAAGGACTTAGAAAAAGAAATTATTATTTGAGCATAAATAGATTTTTAAGATAATTCTAAGATACATGACCTAGAAACCTGGTACACTATTTTTTATATAGCTATGCTACTGACATCGAAATAATGGCCCTATAATATTAATTTATATTGGGGTGGACATTAAACACATTATTTATTCAATCATATTTTACATTTCTCATCACAAAAAAATACCTACACTGTTTAACTTGCATCCGTTCCTTTGTAAACCAATATAGTACCAAGAACAGAGAAAGCCATGGGATAAAGTGTTCTAGGCCTGGACAAATCAGTCACAATAAAGTTTTATTTAACTAGATAGTTACTTCATATTCCAAGTAGCTTAATAATATTTTCCCCATTCTATAAAAAATTAGGAGACTAAATGACCTGCTACAAGTAAACACAAACACGCCACACAGCTGTGGACAAATCAGTAAACTAATTCTGTGTTTAAGATTTGGTAGTTGGTACATTTTATATGATAATTTAAGTAATTATACGTAACAAAATCAGTACTATAATGTAGAATTATAGTATAACTATAAATTGTTACCATACTGCAAGTAGAATGGATAATGTTGGAAGGGCAAGTCATTTTTTTCTCATAATTTGTACTGCAGAAAAGCATTAATGATGATGCTCTGCAAAATTTGGCATTTACTGCATGGCACTAGCCAAAAATAATACATTCTGCAACATCTGGATAAAGCCCTTAGACCAGAAAAAAAAATATAATCATACCAAACATGCTGACATTCTGGCATTGCGACCACAACACCATCTCTCTTCCTTTAAATAGTGGCACATTGGAAATCCCCACTTTTCTTGAGTACATTCTGCAGACAGGGAAAATATGGATTATTTAAATAAAATTCTTCCTGTTTCAGTTAAAGTAAATAATCTATTGAGAAAGCAAATCAGTCACTGAGAGAGTCAAACAGTAGTTCAACATGGAAGTGGTAATGTTTAACAGTTCATTCCAGTCTGTTAATTGAAAGCATATTAATGTTATGAGAAGCGTATTTTCTCAACAACAGCTGTTTTGTGTTTAAGCTCCAACAATTTGAAACCAACCAATTTGCCAAAATTATTTCTCTAAGATTTAGCAAAAGCAATTTAAAATGGTAATACTTTTCATGTTCAGTGTAACTATAGCAGATAAGTAGAGATACTGGACATTTATTGCTGACCTGACTTTCTACAAAAATGATTTATCAAATATGACATTTGGCAGTTTATCACAGAATAATATTAATTCATTTCTAACAATGTTGAAGCATCAATTTTTGTCCTAGCTACTATGTTCACTTTTCAAAAAAAGAACAGCTGTATAGGCTCTTCTTTTTTTTTCATCACATTAAGAGGCTGCAATATTTTCAACGGTGATTCAATTAGGCTCAGTTGCACTTATGGTTCAAGTAACAATAACAAAAATCAACACTCACTGCTTAATCACACATATCTGTTACCCAACTGACGTATGGAGTGAACATGTGCAACTTGCTGATATTTAAACCCTTATATAAAACAATTAATTGCAGAGTTTTTTGAAAAGATTAACAAACCAATTTCTATTTTAAATTAAAGCCTGGAAAAGAAGAGCTTAAATTTTATCAAAACAGTGACAATTAAAAGAAAATTGTGATAAATCAAAATTTTCTATTTAGTTAAAAGTAAAATAGAACTAGAAACTTGAAAACAAGAAAACTCGAAAAGAAAATATTGAGGTAAATTCTACTAAATAAACTTTTGTGCTATGCATGATCAGATGACTTTTCATTAAAATAGAGAAAGTTTAAGTTTCATGCAGATCTTAACCATGTGAAAATGGTTTCTTTCAGGTATTAAGATTTATAATAGTCCCTACTGATAATCAGATGGATAATATGGACCTTCTGGAAATAATAATAATAATACTTATTATACTGCAGTTAATACTGTTAGCACTTTTGTAAGTGCTTTATATATATATATATCAACTAGTCTCCACAGCAATTCTATGAAGTAGTCATACTATTATTCTGTTTCAGATAGATAAACTTAAGTAATTTGCCTAAGCTGCAAATGTAGCACATGGCACAGCTGGAATTTAACCCCGGCAGTCTGACTTCAGAGACCATGCTCTGAACTATCAAGCCAGATAAACAATTTCACTTATAGTTGCACAGGACTCATGGAGCCCTCAAAGCCTAGCCAGGGCCTCGGCACCCTGGACTACTTCCTCTGTTTCCAAGATGACTTGAAACAATGGCTTCAGTTTTACTGAAGGCTTTGCGATTTAACTGAGACATGATTATTGTTAAACGAAAGGGCTACTGTAAGTAGTTTAGTTTTTTTTTCTTACAACTAAAAAAAGGCATACCTAGATCTTATTGGTAACGGGTAAGGGGCTAGAGAGAGATGGGTTGTGCTATTTCACTCAGAGTATTTAGGAAATGTGCTGATCAATAAAACAGCTAGTTCTTTTTTCTCGCCATCCAGTCTCTCCTTGTTCCTTGTAGTAACATAGCACTCAATTTTTGGCTGGGTATTCACCTGTTCAGATTAAAGACCACAATTCTCAGACTCCTGTGCAGCTGCTAGGATAGCTGCAAGACTAAGTTTTGGTGAACTGGATGTGGGCAGAAACGATGTGTGCAAATTCTAGGACATATGCTCAAAGGGAGGGGGGGATGCTCTTCCCCCGACACTTTCCATGCCCCTTCATCTTTCCTCTGTCTGGAATGTAGCCACGGTGACAAGCCAACTAGGACCACAGAAACAAGAGCAGCAGAGGGTGGAGCAACAAAATAGAAGGATGCGGGTTCTTGGAAGACTTCCTGGTACAGAGGTCCCATACCACCTCTAAGCGTTACCTCTGGATTGAAAGAGAAATATCCCTCTGCCACTGTTACTTTGAGTCTGGACCTACTTTGCACCTGAATCTTTATCTTAATTTAATGCTTCCCAAACTTTTTGTAGCTCAGCACTCTTAGAATATGGCAAAATGTGTACATCAAACTGGAATAAAAAGATGAAGATTCTGTTGAAGCACAATAAATATTCCTGAAATCCATACATATTCTCTACTTCCACCATCCCCAGGGGATACAGGAAGCAGTATCTCAAGAACATCTATGATGTAGCCTTGGTTTACTAGTGAATAGTTCTGTCCTAATTAATACAGAAGTCTTCTTGGAGGGTGTGATATTTGCACAGAGACTTAAACTAAACGAAGAAGCCAGCCATGAGAATATTATAAGATTTAATGAAAAACAAAACAAACTGAGCTTCCAACAGGATACAGTTGGAATACCAGGACATCTTACAATTTAAAATTATAAAAATGAACTAGCAATTTCCCAACTTCTAATATTCCCAACCAAATACCTGCAAAACAAACTTGTAACACTAGAAAAGGAGATGAAAGGTAACTTACTGCAGAAATGTGAAAAGAATCCAGCTTAAAAAACAAACAATGAATTTGTAATGAAAGGTATAATTAATGCACCCTCACTACTCTGCAATTTACCTTATGCTGCCAGAAAAACAACAACTACAAAAAAAGCATGTCTCCTTGCCTGAAAAAAGGTAGAAAGATCCCCTCCCAGTAAAATCTAAACAAAACTTTGAAAAAACTACTACTTAACATTACATTGAAAGTGCAACAGTAGTTCTGCAAAATGCATTACATTGAAAAGGGTATATTAATTCCAGGAAAAATATCTAATATAAGAAACCCACACTCAAGTTACTCCCAAATTCTTGACCCACAGAAACTGTGAGAAATAATAAAAAATTATTGTGGCTCTAAGCTATTCAGTTTCGGGGTGACTTCTCAAACAGCATTAAATGATACAGTCTAGAAGCAGCAAAGAGGAAGCTGATTATACACGGGATGTGAGATAGACAAACCCGCTGTCTGAGGTGTATGGTAAATGTGCTTCTTTAGGAAAGAGCTAGGCTTTGATTAGACAAGAAAATAAAGGAACGTTCAGAGAAGAGGTTGCAGATATAGGTAATTTTGGTAATGCCCGACTGCATTCCAGGAGTTTGGAATTGAGGCGAGTTGGAAGACCAGCGAGAACAAAGGACATAGAGAAATACACTTGATTAGTCACAGAAATCAGGAATGAGCTGTGAGGCCTGGGGTTCTGGTGGGGCTCAAAGGGATGATGAGAGCAGTCCTTTCGGTCCCTAGAGAGACAGTAGTGAAACTGTGAGTGTGGTGGCAGGAGGACGAGAGGAGAGGAAAATTCCCAGGGGAACACAGAATTCTGGGCTTCCCAACTAATTTCTGGTGACAAAGGGAAGATGCAGGCAGAGATGCATAGGACTTCCGGGATCCCTCTTGATATTCAGAAGCTTGTGATACTCCCTCCTTCAAACATCCTCCTTCATCTGGCTGCCATACACCATTTTATCTTTTTTCTGTTGCCTAATGCTTTCCATATACCCTTGATGGTTTGTTCTTGTCTGTCTAGTAAATGTTCCCAAGGCTTAATCCTCCCACTCTCCATCCTCTTATATTTTCTTTGAACAAAGACTCGAACTCGAATGACTTCAGTTGGTAAACAAGTGTATGAAGAGGCTAGGTAGAATATAATAGAATATACCAAACAATTTTGTGGTAACCAAATATCACTTTTGTCTGGTCTTAATGCCTTGTAAAGCAAAATCTGGGCATATTAAGACTGTCTAAATTGCCCCCAATTAGTCTGTGGGAACTCACTGTGAGAGCCAGATTGCGACCCCTGTTCTAGCCATACTCTTTCACTAGGCAGTCTTATTTATACCTCACCACATACTGAGGATTCCTGTATTAGTTTCCTAGGACTGCTGTAACAAATTACCACACACAGGGTGGCTTAAAACAATACATATGTATTCTCTCACAATTCTGGAGGCTAGAAGTTTGACATCAAGTTATCAGTTGGGCCATTGTCCCTCTGAAGGCTCTAGAGAAGCATCCTTACTTGCCTCTTCCTAGCTTTTGGTGGTTGTTGGTATCCTTGGCGTGTAGCTGCATCACTGCAGTTTCTGCCTCTGTCTTCACACGGCTGCATTCCCTCTATGTCCTGTTGTATCCTCTCTTCATAAGGACACTGGTCATTGGATGTAGGGTCCACCCCAATCCAGTATGACCTCAACTTAACTAATTATATCTGCAAAGATTGCTTCCAAGTAAGTTCATATTCTGAGGTTCTGAGTGGATGTGACATTTGGGAGCTAGTATTCAACCTACTGTAATTCCTAAATTATACCTACAACATGTTCTCTAAGATCTGTATCAATAATAGCTTAATTACCATCTCCAAATGGATATTTCATTGGCACCTTAAAATCAACATGTTCAATGCCTAAATTACTGAATGACACAACACCAGATATCCTAAACTTTCCTATTTCAGTGACTGGCACCAGCATTTATTAATTTCATATGAGTCAAAAAATTCAGGAACATTCTTTGACACTTCTTCATCCATAGCTTGTTCTAGAAATTCCTGTTTACCTCCCTCCTAAATATTCCTCAGATACATATATATGCTCTGCTTCCACCATCCCAAACCACCTGGATGCTGTGCAGGCCTCTTGATTGGTCTTCCGACATCTACTCTTGCTCCTTTTTACTTCAGTCTCCATACTGCAGTGATCTTTTAACATTTAAACCTCATTAGTTCACTTCCCTGCTTAATAGATCCTCCTCCTTTTAAGATCACTGACAAAATCCTACATAATCTGCTTGTACCTACCTCTCTAGTTTCATTTCATACCTTGTTCTGTTTCAGCCTTGTCCACTCTCCATTCTCTAAACTGGCAAAATACTTGCCAATCTCAGAGCTTTGGAATTTTCTGCGCCTGCCTACCACCCCCTCCATTAGCTTACTTACCTTCTTTTTACTCATCAGTCACTTGACTAATCTTTCTCTTCCATGCTACATCCAATCTGCCAAGAAACCCTTAAAACAGATCTTACATGCAACCACTTCTTACTTGTTTCACTGCCACCATTCCAGTTGGAGCCATCATCACCAGGATCACTGCACTATCCTCCCTAATGGTCTCTCTGCCTCCTACCCTTGCCCCCCTGGATCCTGACTTCCTGGCTGCCTTCCTGAGAGGCAGCCTCCTACTGACCAAAGGTCACCTCTAAAGCCAGCCAACCCTTAAGTCATTCTCCTTTAAGGTTCCAACTTCTTCCTCCCCTTATGCCTTTGAACATAGGGGTGGTAAGCCCCTAATACTTACACTACCTCTCATGATTCCCCTTTACCCAAATCTTTGTAAATAAACTCACTTCAAATTATCCTAATTGATGTGTACCATCTGCTGACTGCTAACTTCCTGATTCCCCTTTCACTTATAGTAAAAGTAATATCCTACACAGCTTTACATGATTGGTACCCCCCACCCAAAGATATTACTTCTCTGATCTCCTCTATTTTCCCTTGCCTCTACTCTGGCTTCTTGCTATTCATCAAATAAAGCAGATTGTTCCTCTTGTGTGGAATGACTTTCCCCCAGCTATCCACTTGGTAACTCAATTACCTTTTCCAAGTCTCCCCATTTTGGTTTCCTCCCTGTGTTTGTTTCTAGGTGTTAGGTAGAGCTGCTATATCTCCTGGTCTTAGCAGAGTGGCTTTAGGTAGTATGTGTCCTGTGAAGCCCGGTGGTGCAGTCTCATTGGTCACCTGGACAGGTGCTACAAGTATGTCTATTGTGTGGGTTGTGTGTGCCCTCCTGTTGTAGCTGAGCCTTGGTTGCCATTTGCACGTCAACAGGAGGAACTGACTCTCAGGCCGACTGGCTGTGAGGCCTGGCTATGACTTCAGTGGAGGCCCTGTGCTGTGCAAGGGCTGACCCTATGGAGCAGGATTTACTGTAGCAGGGCTCTGGTGCCTGTCCCGTCTGCCCTTTGGGTGTGTCATCTGTGCAGCTGACCTGGTGGTGCTCTGGCGTGGTCTGAAGCTGGCCACAGGGCATGTGGAGCCTGGGGCCTCCTGGACAAGGCCCTGCAGCAAGCCAAGTTCAGCCTCCACCTGTGCCCTACTTGGGGCACATGGTATGAACAACAAAGCAATCCCCAGATGTGTTCAAGCCACACTGGGCTTAGAGGTGCCTGGGACAAGCTAAGCTGCAAACCCAGGCCAGCTGCTGCTAGTGCTGGGCTTGGGGCTTCTTACCAAGAGGTACAGGGTACACTGAGGCTAGATACTACTTGTTTGGGGTTTGTGAACCTTTGAGATTTTAGGAAAGTCTGCAGCATGAACCAAGACAGGCCATTTATATAAAAAAGCCACCAGAAGTGGCTTGCATGCACCCGCCAGTTGGGTGGAGCGAGGTATCAGGGAATCAACAACATAGAGCAAAAGGTGTTAGCCAGGTTGGTAGAAAGTCAGATATGGTGGCTGCCTGTGCATGCACATTGGGAGTGGGAAGGGCTCAACAAAGGAACACTGACTTCTGTCAGCACTTCTGTCTGGGAGAAAACCACTCCAGACAATTCAGTTCCTCCCTGTATGTCACTGGAGCCTTTTGAGCTGCTGCCCCAGCACTGGAGCTCAGAGCCAGTGAGTCTGTCAGCAAGTAAGTCCATGCGTAGTCCCTTTAAGAGGCATGCCTGAAACTCCATCCGCCCTCCGTCTCACTCAGCCACAATCTCTGATGGTTTTCACAGCCAGAAGTTGTGGGGACTTCTCTTCCTGGCACTGGAATTCTGGGCTGAGAAGCCTGGTGTGGGGCTAGGACCCTTGCTCCTCCATGGGAGCTCTGCAGCCGAGATAACCCTCCTGATTTTTAACTGGTACACGTGGGTGTGGGGACCAGCAAGTTCCACATCTCTGCCCCTCCTACCAGTATCAATGTGGCTTCTTCTGTAATCCTTAGTTATAGGACTTCTGTTCAGCTAGGTTTCAGGCAATTCTCAGTGATGGTTGTTCTGTAGTTTAGTTGTAATGTTGATGTGGTCGTGAGAGGATGCAAGCACAGTGGTTACCTACTCCACCACCTTGACCGGAATTCTTGGGTATAAATGTTTGTAAAACAAGTAGCTTAACCTCAAGAATTACTTGTCACACAGCCAACTAGCAAAACTTTTATCCACTATTCTCATGGCAATTTCACATTTAATTTTAACTCTCTTTCCCCCCACCTTTTTCCTTCATTAGCATTACTATGTTGTTAGTCTATTCATTAGCTTTGCTTATAGGAGCTTTGAGTAATGTATGCTTTCATTATTTTACTTTGCTACCCTATTTACCAGCTTTGTGTCATCTTAGAAAAGTTACTTTCTCTATACTCCCATTTCCTTATCTACAGAGAGGAAAACTTCCACAAGTTTTGAGTATTAAAGAAAATAATCCAGGTAAGGGCTTTAAAATAATGCTTAGTACATAGTAAACTCTTGGAAAACGTTATAATGACTATGATTCTAAAACACTAATTAACACTTACTTCTACTTCTGCACTAGCCAGTTATTTCTCTACATGTTTTACATTACCTGCTACTTGGGAGGATATATGCAAATGTTTACTCAGTGAATACAGAATTATTGAACGAACACAATCTGATTCTGGCCTCTCACTCTTTACCATTCCAACTCTGAAGGCAACAAAAATAATCATCTTATATGACCAGTCCATAAATTTCATACCAATGAAATTGTTAAAACTTTCTTTTCTTTTGGTTTGATAACAGGTTCTTCTTTTCAAAGGCCTTTTCCACCACCCACTTTTCAAATGTTAGTGTATTCAGTGTTACATTATGGCAAGTTCTCTGGTTCCACTCTACAAGTTTTTTGGGCAATTACATCTACTCCTTTAAATTTAATTCTCATATATCTCCAGTCTCAACTTCTTTCTGGATTTCTAGGTAAGAATTTTAAATTGTTTACTGAACATTTCTAAAATTAAAAATATGCAAACTAAACTAATTTCCTAAGCCCACAAATCTGATCTCTCACTAATGATGATATCATTGTGTAATCAACCAAGCTAAAACCTTGCCATTATCTTTATCCTTCATTGCCCCACCCCCACCCATTTCCCCACTATTGGTCACCATGTAAGTTGTGGTTTTTGTTTGTTTGTTTTTTTAAATATCAGTTCCCTTTATTTTCAACAAAATACACTTTTTTTAAATTAAAATTTATTGGGGTGATAATGGTTAGTAAAATTACATAGCTTTCAAGTGTGCAATTCTGTATTACATCATCTATATATCACATTGTGTGTTTACCACTGAGTCAGTTCTCCTTCCATCACCACATATTTGACCCTGTTTACCCTCATCTACCACCCCCTCCCCCCTTACCCTCTGGTAACCACTAAACTATTGTCTGTGTCTATGAGTTTTTGTTTCTTTATTTGTCTTATTCCTTTGTTATTTTCAGTTTTCTACCCCACATATCAGTGTTTTATCTCTGAAAAGTCCTGGTAAATTGTTGTCTCCTCCTGCATTTCATATCAAATATATCCTTGCTTTGGACTTTGATAGCTGCCTCCTAAGGAGCCTATCTATGTCTGATCTAGCTCCATGCTCAATTTATCCACTATAATGACAATAAATATACTACTTTTCAGAAATGTAGATGAATGTGTGCAACTCTTTTGCATTAAAAAAAACACGCAAAATATTTTTATTGTAAAAAGTATATTTTGTCTCCCACTGAATAACATTCTGATACCTCAGCATACCATCCATGGCTCTCAATCTAGCCTTAATTTGTTGTTGTTGTTGTTTTCCAGCTGTATTTTATTTTTAAAACAACTTATTATTTATTCTTATTTTTCATATTTTCCTATCTTCACCCTCACTCCCACCTTACTCTCTGTCATATATATCCATGTGGACTTGACTTACAACACACCACGCAGTTTCTGCCTCTTCTCCACAAAGTTCTCAAAATGTCCTTCCCTATCTCATTCAGCTTTCTAAATGAAAGCCAAATGTCCCCTTTTTAAGAAAGCTTATCTTCACCCCTTTGTTATAAAAAATTACTCCCTCTCCTAGTCTTAATACCTTTTGGTTTATCTATCAATCATTACTCCTTTCATTCATTTTTTTCAATAATTCATATTCTTAGTTGATTAAGACCTATGGGCTATGAATATATCATGCTCAGATACGCATGCAAGTTCTATGTAATTCCTTCTGAATTCTTCACCAGATCACAAGCTCCCTAAGGGGTAGAGAGTGTTTCACTTGTCTTGTATCCTTTAGTGCCTACTACAGAACTTTCTCGAATCAACAGAATTACAAGATAAACCAAGATTATCTATATGTCCTCATTCTACTTTGGAAAGCATGTGCTTCTTTAGACCTAAATGAAACCTGACATATAATTTTTTGTCTAGGACAAATGAACACATTATGCCTTTAGACACGTAAATTTTGGTCATCTATATCAATAACTCAACTTACATTATACCTTCATATCTAGATGGTTTTATAATATCTTATTTAAAACCACAATAACCTTTATTGAAAGACAGGAAAAAACAGAAAAAATATAAAGTAAGTGATTTTGGAAAGAGTTTGCTTTGATCTTCACATACCCTACCCTGCTCTTCTGTTTAGTTTTTCTCCTGTTCATAAGCAGAAATTATGTATCTACTTGTTTTCCTATTGCCTGATGACTTATTAGAATACAAGCTTACTGAAGACAGGGGCTTTAGTTTTTTCAATCTTGTATCCCTAGTACCTAGAATAGTGACTAATAAGTGGCAGTTATTAAATAAGTATTTCTTACATGAATGAAAAAAGAATACTCAGGAATAAACCAAACTAAAACTGGGCAAGATTAAAATAAATATCTGAAACAACAACTAAATAAATGAAGAGATAACATATGTTACTGGGAGGAAAAGTTTACATCATAAAGACATCATTTCTCTCCACAGCGATCTTTAAGTTCAATGCATGCTACTTAAAATCCCAACAGGGTTTTTTGTTGTTGTTTTTTCATGGATCTTAACAATCTGATTCTAAAACCCATTTGACACACACATCACTTAAATCATCTTTTACTTTGAATCTGCTCAGCAATGTTTATAATGATCTAAACATTATAAACATTATAAAGAAAATGAGCTAATTTAAAAATTGTCCTTTTTAAGCACATTTTGCAACTTTTCATATGAAACTGTATTATAAAACCACATATATTTTAATCACAAATGAAAGACTCAAGCAAACTTTTCTACCTAAGCTTTATTAAATGGTTAACGTGATTAGCATTTCAATTCTTAGCAAGTTCTCTGGATAAAAAAAAAATATTTCATCTCCGAATTTTAAAATGGTTCCAAATTGCTAATATTAAATATAGTATTTCTAGTGTGGATGTAAAAAGCATACACCATCTTTTAGGAAACGAGATAGTTAATATTAGAAATGCTTATTTAAATATAAAATTAGAGCCATTTCTCAAATCATAAAAAAAAATAAATCCAAATACATTACAGAACTGGATAAAACAAAAACTGTAAAAGTTACAGGAGGAAATTACAAAAGAAATGTTAATCAATACAGGAAACGCTAAATAGAATATTTTTAAATAAGGTTAAGTGTATATGGTATTCAAAATATTCAAAAGGATAAAAGGCATATTAAAATTATATTGAACTGTCCAGATTTCTGAAGCGTTTATAGCTTACTGGTTTCTCGAATATATTAATACTAAAAGGATAAGTAGAATTAATTAAACAACTATATAAATCAATCTATACTCCTCAGTATTAATAACACATATAATAAATTGAAAAATAAAAACAGTACAAACAGAAGAGGAATGACTAGATAATTTAAAAGCAGATAAATTCAAAAAATTGCTCTCTCTTAAAATGATTAAAATAAATATAGGTATAAAATTTTGGTAGCTTAAAAAGATAAAATTTATGTGTATCAACATTTATGTGACTCAACAATGATTCAAGCTGTAAAGGAGCTACTAGAGAAAGATTCTTGAATTCAAGACATTTAAAGGAAGTCACAGCACAATGATCATATGTTCATGCTAATTAATTCCATAAATATGGATTGAGCCCTTACTGATCCTCTCCTGTTTTCACCAGAATGTACCTTCTATTTAAGTCACTGATATCTATTCTACGTACCGACTTTTGCTTCGCAGAATATTCTAAAGGAGCTTAGCTGGCTAGTAAACGCTAAAAGAATAATTTATTATTTCTCAATTGTTTCTCTCTAGACCAGGGGTGTCCAAACTTTTTTCAACGTTTTTTACCAAGGGCCATATGTGGTAAAATACACAAACAGCCAGGCCACTCACTCGAGGTGAAGTACGTATTGCCTCACCTGGTTTATTTAAGTAAACTAAATATATTTTTGGAATTTGCTGTGGGCCAATTAACAATGGATTGCGGACCGCAGTTGGCCCGCGGGCCACAGTTTTGACACCCCTGCTCTAGACCACACCAGGTAAAGCCCTATCTACAACATCCTTTTTTCTGCTTCTCATCTCCACTTCTAGCTCCATTATATAATCAATGTATGAGTATTTCACTTATACTTTGGTTAAAACTTCAGCTGGATATGCAATCTCAAGGGAATATGTAAAGTATCTTACATGTACAAAAGAAACTAAACACCCAGTTAAAAAATGTCTATATATTACTTTAATAGTCATGCCTATATTAAAACACTGTTTCTTAGTGCACTCAGTCTAGATACCACTGTCTTGGTATGTTTAAGCACAGCTATAAGAATGGTCAAGTCCAGGAGCTGAGATAAAACACTGTGATAGCAGCTCCCTAATGATGCTTCTTACTCTGCATGACAAGTTCCCTCTGCTTGCTCTTACATACTCTTTACAGTTGTGTATCGAGATTACATTGCGACACATCGAACATCTGAAACATTAAGTCAATGAGACAGTTTTTACACTAATATTATGAATTATGTTGCTTCCTATAAAATTTTACTCACTATGCCAGAGCGATGATGAAAAAAATTTAGACAACTTGATTACAATTTATTTACCCTGGGAGGAAAAATGTGAGAATGTTATATAGCAAAAGTATTTTTCAAGATCATTTGCTCCAGGGGGCCGGCCCGGTGGCTCAGGCAGTTAGAGCTCCATGCTCCTAACTCCGAAGGCTGCAGGTTCAATTCCCAAATGGGCCAGTGGGCTCTCAACCACAAGGTTGCTGGTTCAACTCCTCGAGTCCCACAAGGGATGGTGGGCTCTGCCCTCTGCAACTAAGATTGAACACGGCACCTTGAGCTGAGCTGCCTCCCGGATGGCTCAGTTGGATAGAGTGCATCCTCTCAACCACAAGATTGCCAGTTCGGCTCCCGCAAGGGATGGTGGGCTGTGCCCCCTGCAACTAGAAAAACGGCAACTGGACCTGGAGCTGAGCTGTGCCCTCCACAACTAAGACTGAAAGGACAAGAACTGGAGGCTGAATAGCACCCTCCACAACTAAGATGGAAAGGACAACAATTTGTCTTGGGGAAAAAAAAAAGTCCTAGAAGTACACACTGTTCCCCAATAAAGTCCTGTTCCCCTTTCCCAATAAAATCTTAAAAAAAAAAAAAAGATCATTTGCTCCAAAGTATACAAATCCAAATTTGTATATGAAACTAGTAAAATGTAAATCAAAAATTTTAAGCCTGTTTTCAAGCAACAGGCAGAAGACACGAAGAGACATTTCTCCAAAGAACACATACAGATGGCCCAAGACATACGAAAAGACGGTCAACATCACAAATCATAAGGGAAATGCAAATCAAAACCACATGAGATATTCCTCACACCAGTCAGAATAGCTGTTATCGAAAAGTCAACAAATAACATGCGTTGGTGAACATGTGGAGAAAAGGGAACCCTGTACACTGTTGGTGGGACTGCAAACTGGTATAGCCGCTATGGAAAACACTATGAAGATTTCTCAAGAAACTAAAAATAAATCTACCATATGACCCAGCAACTGTACTTCTGGGTATTTATCCAAAGAAAATGAAAACAATAATTCAAAAAAATTTATGCACCCTATGTTCACTGCGGCACTATTACAATAGCCAAGAGATGGAAGCAACCTAGGTGTCCACTGATAGATGAATGGATAAAGAAGATGTGGTACATACATACATGAATATTCCTCAGCAATAAAAAAGAACAAAATATTGCCATTTGCAACCACATGAATGGACCTAGAGAGTATAACAACAAGTCAGACAAAGACAAATACTGTATGGTTTTACTTACACGTGGAATCTAAAAACAAAACAAAACAATTGAACAAACAAAACAAAACCAGATGTATAGAAACGGAAATCAAACTGATGGTTGCCAGAAGGGAGAGGTGTTGGGGGATGGGTGAAAAAGATGAAGGGCAATATAGTCAATAATATTGTGGTAAGTTTGCACGGTGATAGATAATTATTAGACTTAATGTGCTGATCACACTGTATAGTGTATAAATGTCAAATCACTATATTGTACACCTGAAACTAATATAATATAGTATACTAACTATACTTAAATAAAAAAAAGAAAAATTTTTAAAAAGCCTGTTTTTTTATTAGTTTGATAGTCAACTTCCTGGTCAGAATTTCTATCAGCTTTGATTTTATATTACTTTATATTTGAAGCATAAACTATTTCTATTTACTACCTCTTTTAAGTGGACATATTAATTTTCTATTTTAGATTTAATTATATTTTTGACTTCTTTTATTTACTGTAAGCACAGGGAGAACTTTTTAAATGCTGAATAAATGCAATCTGCATGAGCTTCAAACACTACTTTATATTAGTCGTGGAAAATAATGAGCTGAAAATTAAAGAAAGGAAGGGGAAAAATGTATTAAAACTTTATTTCTAACTACTTCTAGGCAGCAAGAAGATACCCGATGGTATAAGTAAAATCAGCCAATACTCTAGGAAACATAAAACTGACTGAAGATCAGATACAGTTGTCTATGTGAGGTAATTGCGTGATAACTGACAAGTACATCTACAAATCTCTGTATTCATCCCAAATTAACTGGCAAGAATTTTTCTGAGACATAAGCCCAGCTGAATGGTGATATTGAAGTAGTGATACGGTAACAAAAGCTCATAAACAGCTGAATCCACAAGGCTGATAGGAGGGTCTACCTACCTGCTCTAAGATTACAAGAGCAATACTTTAGTCAAGCTGAGACAGCTCCTGATAGTTTCTAAGTGAATTACTGAAAGAGCGAATAAACTGTTAATATGGACAGTTAAGTAAATGAAAACTTAAATATGCATTTACTAAAAATTATTATTAGGTAATTTGACGTCTTAAAAACCAAACATATAAAACTATGGGGAAAACAACATTTATGGCCATTATTATACTGGCAAAGATTTAAAAGTCTGATTTCCAAAAACTCCACATTATCATTCAAATGCAGAATCAATTGCAGGAAAGCAAAGTATTTGTTTCTGCAAACCCAATATAATTAATAAAAAGAGACACCAAAACTACACCTAAGTGTCATGATAAATATAGGTGAGTTGAAATAAAAAGGCATGTTTCAAAAAGCTACACTCAAGTCACAGAATCGTATTAGTCGTAAGAGACCTCTAAGATCATCTATTAATAATTGAACTGCTGTTCACTCATTTACAGATGACCCACAAAAGCTAACTGATTTATCCAAGGCTACAGCGCTGCAGGGACAGAAGTAAAACCCTGGTCAATCACAGCCCCCTCTCTTCTATGTGGTGCTGGACCCCCTTGGGCATTTAGGTGTCACTATCTCTAGGCCTCCACTGTAACTTATGCATAACTCTAATACTTGTATCGCACCTATCACACCGTATGACAACTGTCTTTTGTTATCTGTCTTCCCCTTGGGTTGTACATTTCTTTAAATCGTTTTATCTAGAAATCCCTGGTATCTAGCAAAGCGGACAGTAGGTAGGTACAGCTTCTTGAGGGTCTCCCAAATTTCAGCACCATTTTTATGTTGAACAAATGTCTGCTGACATTCTCGATGAGCAAAGTTGTTAGTAAATTAGCTTGTAAGTTCTGATAACTTCAGAGTGTTCATTTTAATTTCAGATTGGTTTTAAATTGGTAGGAGCTGCTAAAAAGTTTCTAGGTCCCAATATCCAGATTCTGGATTAAAAATGAATGATTTATAGACGGGCTAAAAGAAAGTTCAGTGAAAATAATTTAAAATATAACCAATCATTTATAATTTGTTTTTAAAGCTTTCTTCAAAGAATTATTTTGAAATGTAATTACTTATAATTTGTTGTTAATTTCTTTTTATTTTCTCAAATTTTATGCTAAAATTCTTAGAAAAAAATTCATGTAACAAACTGGTAGGCATATAAATGAAGTAAAATATTTCCTCTTCCAACTCTGAAGTTTATGAATCTGGTAATAACAAACACAGATTTATATTTATTTTAAACTGTGGGTTACAGCTAGGGGTGTGAAGCTGGCTTGTAGAGGCTCCAGAGGAAGCTGACTGGGTCATCTCTTCCCAACTCAGCATTCAGTGATATGAGTTCACTAGCTTAAAATTGACCAAGCTGTGTGTATTTATACCACGGAAACCAGGAAACGTTGATTTTAGGGCCTTTATTCATGGACAGAGCCAACCATTAAACATTTATAATCATACCACTGGCTACAGCCCATTAATGGGTAACGAAATCAATTTAGTGAAAGTATTTTAGAAAATTTAATACAAAGGAATAGAATAAAAACATCAGCATGTATTTTGTGTTGGAAGAAAGAGCCAGTACCTTTCATAGAACAAATATTAACCAAAAAAAAAAAAAAAAAGTACTTTTTTGTAAAATTTCAGTACTAGTTTCATTTATCTGTCTATATACACACTAGGTAGTGATGTAAAATGCATGTCTTAACGTGGATCTGAGGTTAAAAAAAAAAAAAGTGAAACCACTGCTGTAATCAAGAGAACAAAATAATTTCCTTTCACAAACATGTTTTACCAACTTTTTGGTCATTATATGCTTTGCAGTTAAAGATAACATGCTTGGAAGAGAAATAAAAAATTCCTAGTTAATAGGTAAATATTTGGTAACTTTTGTTTCTTCTTAAGTAATACCAAAGAGGAATTACAATTAATAATCACAAAGGAATCTGAGTTTATGTAGATTTAAAATTAAATTAGACCTCTATTTCACCAGGATAGTGTGCTTTCATCATTTTGCTCCAGTGAGTGGTCTCTGGAATGCATACCTTCTCTAACCTTCTGTTTCTTATCTTTGCTAAGAAGAGCAACGCCAGCCCAGTACCTTGAGAATTCCCAAACCCTATGTCAATATAATTATTTCTTCTTAAGATGTCTCACCAAAGATCTATGTTATGTTTCTTTTTTAGTTTTAACCAGCGCTGAAGATTTTTCTTAATTTATACTTTTATCTTGTGATATTCTGTTATTGATCACTTGCTATGTATCACATATTATGGTAAATACAGAGCATTCAAAGGAAAATTGGGCAAAGAAAAAAATTAAAGACAAGCTTTTTGTCTTAAAGTTGCTCAGTCTATTGTGTGAGATACATACTAAACCAGCCATGATTAAATAATGAGGTGGGTGCCAAAGCAACAGAACATCTGAAGAAATCATTGCCCCTCTCCTTTTTGAGAGTGCTCTCATGCTACTCGTCTCAATCCCCAAAATCAGGACATAAAAAAGAGAAGACACAGAGAACAAAGGAGGAATAAAGGAGGAGAAGGAACAGGTGAGAAGAAGAAAAAGGTTGCTTTGCAGATGCTGTTACTAAGCTATTCAACGGTCATTTTTAATGCCTGTCTACTTTGACTACCTCCCCAAAGAGGCTGAACAAGTCAAATATTCACTTTCCCAGACTCCCTTGCAGCTAAAGTTACATCATGAACCATGTCTAGACAATGAGATGAAGCAATTCTGCTAAGAAATTTCCAGATTCCCGTGCCCTCCCCTCCCCACCTCCTTGACTAAAGAAGAGAATGGCTGAGGAGAAAATCTCTAACTCATGCCCACTTCTCAGGAAGACATGATGCTTACAACTGCAACAGTCATCTTGCAGCCCTGTGAGAGGGATGTGAACCCAGTGTGCTGATGTCACCAAGTCAGTGAACCAATCCTAGAACTGCTACCTCCTCCTCACTTTTTGTTATGTGAGGAAATTAATGGCTTTATTTCTTATGCCACTGTTAGATGAACTTCCTATTATTTATAACCAAAAATATTTAAAAATCAGGTTCTGGTTTAGATTCTAGGTATGGTTAACTACTTTCTTTCCAAGATGTGGCTTTTCAGAAGTCACGTGCTTCCTACATTATAGTCAGAATTTTCCTGAAGCTTTCTCAATCTCCTTTCCCTTGAGGCCTGTGTGGCCCACACAAATAGAAAATGGACAGAAAAGAATAAGAAGTTAATGATGCGGTACACGATGTGAAAGAAAAAAAAGGTGAAATTAAAGCAGGATATAGCTATTAAAAATCATGCCGCTTTAATAAAATCTTAATCCTAGTAAACAAAAGCACTGATATCTATCTAAAAAGACAGTTTATAGAATGTGAGAGATGCCATATTTATCTTATAATGAGTACCTATATTTCTTGAACCTTAACACAAAATAGAAGCCCTTAAGGAGAGTGCTGCTCCTAAAGACAAGATGAGTACTTCCAAATGCACTGGGACACTCAGAGACACCTCACCCGTACCATATTCTAGAGAAAGAAAATAGCACCAGTTCACTTTATTAGACTGTAAACAAGTTATATACGGTACAAACCTGAAGAGAGGGACACAGACATTAGGAAACTGTCTTAATCCAGTATTAGTGAGGATAGATTTGTCAGTCCCAAAAGTGTCTCAGTTTCTGCTAAAGTAATATTCCTATCCAGTTCCTAAACTCAAATTAACCAAGCTTTTCTGTATTGAAGGAGCACTGTTCTTAAAAGCAGATGAGGGCTAGAATTAGTTTTTAATTCCATGCTTGGCCTCTACTCTTGATCTAGGAAGAACTGGCATTTGTGTGTCCCCGGAGGTGTAGCTTCCCCTAAACACGTCATCTTATTCACACAGAGTCTGCCTATGCATTTATTTCAGGTTCTGGTTTAGATTCTAGTCCTCTAATAAGACTGGAACCCATCCCAGAATGCTAACACATTGGGTTGTAGCCCTGATATTTAAAAATTCAACAGAATCTCCACAGGAGGCTGAATCCTAACTCTTTATCCCAGTTTCTGACTGATGTTTAAGCGTGACTCTAGAGCCAGGCTGACTGGGCAAAAATACTAACTCCTTCACTTATTAACTGTGATCTTAAGCAGGTTACTTAACCTCTCTGTGATTCATTTTTCTTAACTGAAACTGGACATGATAATGACAGTATTACTTTATAGGGGTATTATGAGGAGTATAGGAGTTAATAATAAGTATTGGGGATAGTACCTCACTCATGGCAAATGCTCATTAAAAGATTAGTATTTAGGAACCGACATGGGTAGTTTTGCACCTGATCAGAAATTCTTTTCTGCATGTGTACAAAATTCCTAATAAGACATTTTGACAATAGATGGCCATCACATATCTGACTGGAGTTTTCCTTTTGAATACCAATGTAAGCAGCTGGGTGCCTTTTTAGGGGTGAACAGTGCTGTGGGGTTTGTTCCCCTAGCCTTGGTCCCGTGATTTCTGGTGGTTTCCTTCCCCCACTGTTCTGCTGGTAGGGTCCCAGTGAATATCATGGTTGAGAATCGCAGTTCCTGACAACTGTTTTTTGGTCATGTTACTGTCTTGCTCAGAAGTTCGCTTTTCCATGGACTTTTCATATGAGGCCCTGTTGGGCTGACTCCTGCCTTTCTTTCCCACCTTGTGTCGCACTGCCCTCCATCATATGAATTAGGTTACCATCTAACTAGAGTATTCACCTATTTCCAATGAGTGACCTCCTACTCTTTAACTAAACCCACCTTGTTCCTTATAGTTGGAATGCTCCTGTCCACATTTTTGCCTAAGTCCTACTGTACAAAGAGCAATTCGCAAGTTACTACCTTCATAAAGCCTTTCTTGATCTCCTACAGAAAATAATCTTCACATGCTAGCTGGAATGGCTCTTTTAACCCTTATCATGTTCTCTTTTTTCCTTATCTCTAAGAAATCACTTATAAATCATTTGTGTTCATATATAATTTATAAATCATAAATAATTTGTTATTGTTTGTTGTGGTGGTTATTGTCAGCTTGTTGCACACTCACTGTACATGAATCCAGTCACAGTCTCTAGGTCAGTTTCCCACAAAGGAGATACATTCAGAACCGGACCTGCGATTCACCTGTACTGGACAGGATTGCCCACTGGATCTCAGAACACAGGTCCATGAACTAGACAGAAGCCTATTTATCTCTTGTGCAGAGGAAGGCAGGCGGTATAGTGTGTTATCCAAACGCAGACGAGTAGGGCTGCTCTGCCAACCTCACCAGCTGGCTGCCAGCTTTGGCATCAAGGTCACTGGTATTCCTCAGCCAGAAGGGAAGATGAAAAAACTGAGGGATAAGTAGCTTCTCTTTAAATAAGTTGCATACATTGTTTTGAATCATACGGGAGACAGGTACTCTAGCTGTGCGACTAAGTGATGTTTGCTCTATTAAAACCAAGAGGGACTGTATTATTAAAAGGAAGATGACGACAATGGAGATGATTGTATTCTGTTATATATCGTTACATTCCTCATTCTCCTTTTCACTCTTCTTCCAGTGCCGTATTCATGCATTAATATTGCCCGCGCGCGAGCACACACACACACACACACACACACACACACACACAGAATGCTAATTGCCTACCAATATTGAGTTTCTCCTCCTTTGTCACTCACAGAATCTTGATTTCATTTGGAGAAGCAATGTGCTCTTTAAAGGATACTGTCTCAGATGGGCGAAGTTCTTCCATCTTCATATTTCTTTCCATCTGGACTATAATGGCTTGAGAAGTAGCAGCTATTATGTAATCGTAAGTGAAAGGCCAAAAAAACCGCAGAGACCTTGGCTCTCACACCCTTGAGCCATATGAGCCAGTGAGCTACCTTACAGATTTTCTGGAAAATAAGAGAAGATAAATCCTATGTGATTATGCTATAATACTTCCACTTCCACGTATTTAGATGTCTGTATTTATAAAACTTATCCAAAATATGATTGCTTATATATAAAGCAATCTAAAAATACTGAACATGTTCACATTTTTGCCCCAAAACTTGGTGCTTCCTCAATATTTCCTATCATGCAAGTTGCACCATTTCCTACCCAGTGGCTGAAAACAGATAATTCTTCAAAATTCCTTCTCCTTTATCTCACATTCCTCTAAAGAATCTTAACTATGTCTTGAATTCTAATTTATTCCTACTACTGCTGCCCTAACTTCAGTCCTTAACTTTGTGGTCTCAATTTAAGAGAATATGTCCTATGAAACCTTCTGTGTGTGCCTAAGTATAGATTTTACTGTTGTACCCTACCCTTTGTAGGGCTATGAAAACAAAGCTCAAGGGTACATAAATACCCTTGGTAGCTTCAGTATCTCCATCATGTGTGGGCTTCTGCATGCTTCTGTATATTATCCTGATAAATACTATGTGTCTTTCCAGTATTTCAATACTTTTCAGAATGAAAATTTAACTATATTCAGTATTTTTAGTTGGGGTGGGGGGAAACAGGATACCTAGCCAGACCTTCCCCGTTTTCAGCTTATATTTAGTAGACTTTAAGCTGAAGAAATTCCAAGGGCCTAAATTTGGGAGCACAAGGATTTGAATGTGCTTCTTGCATGGAGCTGACTGAAGACTGCTTTGTCTCATTGAAGGTCATGGCTTAGTATGGACTTGTCACGTTCACCTGTGCCACCATGCAGGAGGCCCAATATTAGTCTCTGGATTCCAGGGTAACAAGCATTTGCCTCATGACACTGTCTGCTACTTTATGGCTCACTGTTCTCTACTCTGTTTTCAACTCTTTTTCCTCCCTCTTCCCCTTCTCTCCTTTTAATTTTTTGGTGTTGATTTTTCTTGATCCACAGAGAATTCCCTTATTTTTTTTGTAGACTCAGCAATCCTTAAAAATTACATGTCCTAATTTCGCTGGGATCTAGCTGAACTATAGGAGGAGGGTTCCTCAGAAAATCACATCTCCCACAGGGCTGGAAATAGAAGTCAAATACATGCTGTTTTGAAAAGCAATCTTACTTTATTCCACTTCTCCTCCAAACTTCAAGCATTAAATGCCCATAGTAGATATAAAGATTTGTTTAATAAAGTACATATTATATCATATAGAAAATACTGTCAAATCTTTACTGAAAAGACAGACAGCAATCATGTGCATTGTTGCAATGATGGGATAATACACTCCTATTGACATGACTAAGAAATTAGTCGTATCTTCCTGTATGACACAATACATGATTTAATGCTACATTAACTAGCTAACACTGTCTTAGGAATTTTTAATACCATATGCTGGGTATCTGAAAGATATCAAAATGCAACATAAGCTTATTTTTAAACAGCGTGTCACATTTCAAAATAATATGCTCAACATATTTTCCTTCAGCCTCCAGACAGGTTTCCAGGTGAAGTGCCTCTAAGTGTGAAGCAATGAAACCAACCGTTAATCTCAAAGACAGGGAAGCTGATTATATGAGTATCTAGCATCCTTCCTTAAAATTACTACTGGTGACATAAATTAAGATGCCATCTATAGTAGATACCATTTACCCGTGACACATTTCTGTTCGATACATAAATGGCAGGACCAGATCGAAATGGCCACTAAGAGATGATCTGAAGCCCTTCCCTGGTTTAAAAAAAAAAAAAAAAAAAAAAAAAGTAAATGGAGGAATTTATGACAGAATCACCTTAATGCCCCATAACACATGAAGGCTGGAGATAAACATGAAGGTAGGCTAAATGCTGTCAAGAGTTACACCATTTACACTTGACTCTGAAAATGTGCAGTCTTTGGAGGGCACTAATAATACCAGAAGAGTCCCGAGCATGGGGCTGGGAAGAGGTGGGGCAGACAGAGCACAGATCTCCGCCCTGACAGGGGCTGCTCCTAGAGGGGCTCCTGTTAAGTAGGCCAGGGAAAAAACTCCATGAAATCCCCTCATGGGACTCACTAGGGTCCCAGCTCTTCCTCTACTCCTCACGCGTACGCCTCTGAAATGAGCAGATAAACTGACAGGCAAAGTAAAATTACCTTTCACCCTCAGACTGGGCGTGCAGGACTCAGAGCACTAACACCAATTTCTGACAGAATACACAGTAGGCAGATATAGAGATACCTCTATTAGGTTGAACAAGCACATACAGATGACCAAGTCCAGAGGCAGGAAAAAGTCATGTTCCTGTCTTCGTTCAGTTTTAAGAACAACAACAACAACAACAAAAACCCAAAATAAAACAAAACAAAAAATCTAGGAAACCCCGAGAGACATGCTCCTCATGCCTCATTGTTAAGAATTGTGTCTCATCTCCATTATTAAATAAGTGGAATTATCATAACTAATTTAGATTGAGATTCACCAATTTCTGAGGCTACAGAAGGGCTCAATCTTCCCAATAACTGAGGGCTGAATGAAATCACAGTTTAGTTAGTAAGGAAGAAGAGATGTATAGTTCTGGATAGGTAGGTAACCTGTAGCTTCCTACAGCATGTTTGTACCTTTATGGGAAAAAGAACCAAAAGAAATTCTGTCCCTAACTTCCAGAGGAGGAGATTATATAAGTATCACAAATTAATTATGATAATAATAAATATTAAGACAGAACACTGAAGCAAGTCAAGCTTGGGAAAAAAACATATATTCTATAAAGTACTGCAATAAAATTGTTCCTGGTATTTCTTGTTCTCCTAGGAACTACCGGCTCATAATATATAAATATTTAAAAGCAGTTTTTAAAACATGATGTAACTTCAGTATTCATAATAGCTCAGAGAGCTTTGAGGTACTTTTGAAAATTGACATTCACGACAGACCACCTCTATGGTCTGCTACAGTGAATTGGGTAAACACCGTCATGGAAAGCACATATTGTTTACACAGTACACATCATCATAAAAAGTTGCAGTGCACACACCAGACTTTTCTAGTACACTATGTCGGACTATTAATAACTCAAATTTACATCCCAAAGGGTCACATGCCCCAATTCAAACTTAGAAACAGTTGTGCAAACAAAGTGAGGGTGAGGGGCAGGTGTGTAAGATGTGAATGCAGAGTCACAAGACATACTTGACCATTCAGAGATGCAACTTCACGGAACCTAGTGCTAGATACAGAACAAGAAACATGTGAACTGTGTGCATGCAAACCTCTGGCCCTGTAAGTTAAACATAAAGATCAAACACACTGTATACTGGAGGATTTTTCTATTTTAGTCAGGGATACTAGGACTATATAGTATATGTTGTATATACAAAGTAAGACTATAGCCGGACATCCAAGACTATATCCAAAAAGTCACTGCTAGCTAACTAGTCCGTAACAAACTCTGCCACTGTCTGCCTACACACACACACACACACACACACACACGCACTGCTCATCAATAAAGCTAAGCTATCAAAATTCTGCAGCTACTCATAACAATTATCTTGGACGTTGCTTGCTCGTGCTAGATTTTTCCCCTTGATTTTGTGTAGTTTCTAACCCTTAACTTCACTGTGTATTTATGACCTGGTTTCCAGCCTTCTCATGTTTGGTTTCCCCAGTTTTTCACTCTGAGCGCTACGTTTCAAGGACTTTTTGGGGTCTATTTACTCTAACTCTCTCTGCACTCTGGACTTTGATATACTCTCATGGGCCCTTTTGGGTTTAGCCTTTGGTTTGGATTTGCAAATTAGCACATGAGTAGAGTCCACCTAAGTCTCTGCATGCGAGAAGTTGAAATAACTATAAATAATCTTGAATATATTTCTACAAGTCATCTTTTAGAATGATGTATGTTTTCCAATGGAATCATAATACCACGCTGTTCATCAGAATTACTTATAGAGCTCCTTAAAAATACTTGTAGTCAAGTTTCATTCCTAGAGATTATAATTCAGAAGGTCAGACGCAGATCCTATATACTGCAAGTGTCACATAGTCAATTCAGCTGGGCAGCCAGAGTTGCAAAACACTGTTATAAAAAGTGCAGGAGATCATTCGTATATTCTCTTTTTTACTATAGCCAGAAAAATAAAGCAAGAAAAATGAAGATAGGGGTGTGGGAAAGAGAGAAGGGAGTAAGTTACCTTTGCTATTTGGTTTTTGAGATGAGAAAATGTGGCTGTCCAAAGCAAGGCAAAACTCCAGCATAAAACGAAGGTTGATTTCATTATTCCTATGACTCATTTTCCTACATTTTTCTTCTATCTTTTGGCTTTCCAACTCTTTTCTTGACCTTCAAAATATTTTGAAGGTACTCATGTTGCCTATATCTCCACCTATTTCATCATATCACTTAGTCCTGTGTCTTCTTGCTTATTCTTTGCTTTCCTGACAAGCAAAACTCCCAACTCTATTTATTTCAGGTATGTACGAGGAAAGCAAGTACCACTAAGATATTACTATTAGCTTTTGCCCCTTAAGCCTGATAATCTCAATGATTGTCACTGGTTAAGATATTTTTGACAGGAAGGACTTTCCACGAATTGAATCTGCCTACAAGGAAGAAAAATGAGAATTTGTAGCTGGCAGTCATTGTTGTAACAAACCTTTTCAACACTTTATTATCTAAAACCTGGGGCCAAAAATGTCCTATCAATTCAGTGAACAAAGGCAACCTTCATTCTAGAGAAGAGATAGTGAAACTGCCTTCACCCAGGCAGGATCCAAGACCAATACTTGAGACTCTGTTAACTGAGAAGCTTTCATTTTGAAAGTGCAAATTATTTTGTTCAACTCTTTTCCCCTGAAGACTCAACGAGAATCAGTGACTATGGCAGGCAAAGCGAAGGAAATGTGATTTTGAACACTTATCACCCCATGCCTTTTATTCTGCCTGCAATACTTTTCCTTCTAGTTTGTCTGATTAACTTCTACTGATCTTTTGAGACACGGTATTAAGAATGAATACATGTATGTATGTGCATACATTTTATTTTCTGGAAAGATTCGCAAGAAACCAAAAATATGGGTCTGGGAACTTTTCATTTTCATTTAAAAAACATTTCTATATTATTTCTATATTATTTGAACTTTCAATTCTAAATGATTTTGTTTACAAATAAAAATGTTAAATTACCAATAAGGACTACCTGGTTTCTGGAATTAAGGCCTATTTTTATATCCCTTGAGAGAATGAAGATGAGGTATCAGACATTTTTATATCACCCTGCTTAGCACAGTGGGGGCCGTAGTTGGCATTCAATGAATGTTGAACTGAACTGAACTCTGCTTTTCATCTACTTGAGTTTCTTACTTCTTTCCCAAAGTATTGACTTTTTATGAGCTCCTCCCATCTCTTATATTATAAATAAAGTGCCAAGTACAGTGCCTTGAAAATAGTAGGTAAATAAAGGTTCGTTCAATTCAATCATATTATCTTCTACCAGTATGATGTGCAGCTGTCAATGCAGCAACGATTTTAAATTTTTTCTATTCCTACTCACTTATTCAAAAGACAGAATCCCACCCACGATAGGAAATACTGAAATTAGGTGTGAGACCTGATGATACAGTGCAATGGCTGCAAGGGAGCAGCAGGACCAGCGATGGGAATCTTAAGAAGGACTGCCTAAAGAGACGAGGCCTTTTGGAAGGAGAGGGAATCTCTGCGAGCATGATGATAAAGTGAAAGAAGGAAGCAGGCAGCTGAAATGAAAGCTCTTACATGGTAGGACAGTACCTCTGAATTGAAACAAACACTAAGAGCCTAAACCTACCCCTAATTGAGCCAATTACTTAAAAAAAAAACCCATTTCATTGAACCTACAGCAAAGGAAGCTCTTGAACTAAGTACAAAACCACCCTTACATAGAATCTCATGCTATTGTTGGTCTGGGAAAACTCTACACATTTAATACTTTCAAAGCTGTAAAACTGTGACTGTATTTAAGGGTTTTTTTTCCCATTTCTTTTAGAAAAGATGCACAAAAAGATTAAAATATAGTGTAAATATTTGGGTATTTACCTTAGTATACATTTAAAATTATATATTTTTATGTTCGCTATTTTCCCCCAATTTGTATGTTAAAAATTTTTGTACTCAGAGAAAAGGTTGAAATAATGGCAAGAAAAACATATATTCTCCATCTAAATTAAACTATTGTTAACTTTTTGCCAATTTACTTTCTTTCTCTCACTCTGTATATCTCTATACATTCACAATTTTACTTTTGTGCATCTTTCCTAAAATATACTTTTAAAAGTCATAAAAGAAATCAGATTCAATTAATTCTTTTTCATAAAAATTTTTTCCAGTTCTAATGATGACCTCTGTTTCACCCAGCCAAATTTCAGTAGAATTATGCAATCATAAATTTTACTGCTTATGCATGACTAAATAAAAGATAATAAAAATTTCATATTCATCTAGATTTTAAAACTGAGAAAAACAAACAAACAATACCATCCATATGTGCACAGCATCCTGACCTAAAAATTCTTAGCAAGGGACACTGGATGTTGATAAAGACGTTATTAAACTAATAGAAAAGAGAATTGCTAATATTAATAGACTAAATAACCACCTGAACCGGTGGTTTTGAAAGCATATCTTATGGAGAGATACAACATATAAAATGGATCAAGCAGGAATTCCAAGAGGTGCTCTGGATGAAGGGTTGTGGGGTGTCTGCAGTCCTGTCAGGGTACGCTGTACTTGGCTCCACAGGTACTGCCTGTCTCAGCTCAGGGAGCACAGGCTGAGAACCATTACTGAAATGCAATCGCACAATTTTGCAGCTTTTTAAAATCATAGTATGTCGACTCTTCAAAATACAGTAAGGAATTTCTTTTTGAGAAGTATCAATATTCCTTACAAAATGGAAAAGGCCTTGGAAATGAAAGCAAACCTCGCAACTCTATATTCATGACAAAATAACTTAGTTTTACTACCTTAGTAAATGTATGTCTTACCAGTATTTTTAGAGGCGTTCTCTAAAACATACCACCTAAAAATTTCAAATATTTGCAGTTTTCATTTTTCAGCATTCATAAAGACCATTTATGACCAAAAGAAACTATAATAAAATACCTAAGGTGACAGTGCCTCAAATTTCATTTGTTATAACATTAAAATTGCAAGAATATCAGATATTATTTCAAATGTTAACTCAAAATAACACTAATGTCAGCAATTAAACAAGAGAAATAGGAAGCAGCCATTATGCTGAAATAAATAGAATTATGAGATATGGAGAGCTTTGTACCTTTATGTGGGTCTTCAAACTCTTCAGATAAGAGGTGGTAGCAACAACCCACACTGCAAACTCCCTTGATTTCAGACTTGGAAGTAAATATTCGCAGAGTATTTGGAGCAAGATCACCGCAAGTATGTAGACCTACCATCAAACAATCCTTTAAAAATAAGAAAAATAAATTTTGGTAATTAAAAAAAGGGCTAAAAACACATTTCAGGTGAAGATTTTAAATGTTGGTTAGAATATGTTGAGCTTTTTAAATGATCAAACTCTACCTAGAAGGTATTGCTTTTTATTTTCATGACAAATAATTTTTTCCTTCATAGGCAAAATGACTGTGACCATTTATCACAACTGACATACTTTTGAGTTGATCTTTTTCTGTTTTTAGTTACTTATCCATTTGAATTTCCTCTTTTCTCTTTTACAACTAACATTTGCTTAACAACTAGCCAAAGTAAAGGTTGAACAAATCAAATGTTGCATGCATTACTAGGACAAAGTTGTGATTTGAGAGACATTTATACCTTACTAGTCATTTCTGTTTATTCATTTCTGCACAAATTGCCAATTAAAACTTATAAAACATTGCCATAAAAAACAAGTATGTGGTGCTAAATTAACATTTCTACTCTAAGACCAAAAAAGTTTACTTGGTTCATTCACCGTATCAAATATTGCAATATTAAATTCAATATAAATATTTTTATTCTAAACTTTATAATATGAATTTTATTTAAAAATTCCCCTATGAAATGTTTCCTCTAATTACCCAAAGCCTAATTTCAATGTATACACATACGGAATGGGTACAGCTGCATATACTCATGGAATCTTGATCAATATACCAAGTTTGTTTTAACTCTTCAGTGCCTTAATTTCCTCATCTGTAAAATAAGGGTAATAATAGAACCTCACCTCAATGAGTTATTGCAAGACTTAAAGAAGTTAATACTGATAAATACTGGTAAAAGACTTAATACAATCTCTGGCACACAATAAAATTCAATATATGTTTTCTATTCTTATCATGTTTTAAATTCAAAATACAGGTATTAAGTTGTGAGTCCAGCATATTTTTATAACTATCATCAGAAAAAATACAGTTGTTGCATTTCATTTAATTTTCCTAAAAATGTTATTTTAGTTCATGTAATCTAGACAAAAAGCAGGACTGAAGTCTAAGGAAAATAACTGTACCTGTAAGTACTTTGACCTGATAGGACATTCAGTTGCTTCAATCACCATTATCTGCCATGCATAGCTTTTGGAGTGTGGTGTGCAATTATTTTGCTTGTCTCAATGATTAGATAGTTTAGATAGGTTTTATTTAGATGTTATAAAGTTATTAACACGTTGCGTACTGATCACAAAAGTCTTCGTTTTTTCTGAGCGGATTTTTATGAGGGATTTAAACCCCGCCGTACGCAACGTGTTAAAAAAATGAATTCAGAGAGGAAGGGTTTATTACTAATTAAGGATAAAACAAAACAGGCATAAATCTCTCTCTTTAAGCTTAGCTTAGCTCTCCCTAAGGTTGATATAAGAACATTTAATCGCATTCTTTACTGCAGTCATCATATAAGATTAGTTGATATTAGTATGTGGCAGACAAATATTTGCAATCACCATATTATCCCAACAGTAAAACATTTAAGTATTGTATGTGTGTGTTCTGGGGTGGGGTGGGAATGGGATGCATTGGCTAGTTCTGTTTATTAAATTGCTAATTCACTACAGAACCCAAGAAATATTCTTCCAACATATCTTATATTAGACAAATTCTTATAAGAGTTTGCATATACTTTTGATCATACTTTTAACAAGATTTTGAAAAACATGAATATATGATAATAAACACCAAAATTTCTATTTTTTGAAGTTAGGTTAAAGTAATTGGGGTTGTTTAACCCTAAAAAAAGTTAAAATATAATCTAATTATTGATTTCATATGTAGGAAAAAACAATTAATGAGGATTAACCAGTTTCCCTTAACTCGTGAAATCCAATATATAGAGGGAAACAATTCCCCATTATAAAATGACAAGATGATAAAACAGTGGTCAGCTACCAAACAAGAATTTAAAATTATAAAGAACTCTGGTAACTTTTGTTTATTTATTATTTTTAGGGAAGAATTTCTGAAAAATTTAACAAGAGTAGAATATTACAATGTCAAAGGCTACCTTGTTTTTTTAAGGCAATGAGGTACCCCAGTGATTTCTAGAAGCTCCACTACAATATTGTTTTAAGATACAATGTTGCCTTTGTTTAAGATATACTGTCTTTCAATTTACACAACTTGACACACTTGTAATTTAGAAAGTTTAAATTACGTAAGAATACTCAGAAGCTACTCTTGCTCAAAAACACTGCATATTACCAGCGCTAACATTAAACATAATACTGCCCTAGATACCTCTTTACTTCAAACATAAATTAAAATGTAAGTGTTTCTTTGGATTGGAATTTTAACAATCCTTAAATTGCACAGTAAGAATTTAGCTTACTAGTTTTGCGCTACTGCTTCTGTCTGATTTAGGAGGCTTGAAATGAGTGGAAGGCACTCTAGTCTGGAAAATTGTAATTGTTAGACTGTCAGATTTTTGTACTTTTGTCAAATATTGATAACTGTAAAAATTATGAAAGCCAAAATATAATTTGATTTTCTTGGTCTTTTAGGTTAATGTAATCAAATAAGATACGTAGGTTAAGTAAGCTAACTGCTAAAATTTAATTCTATGTCTTAGCACATTTTTATAAATCAAATTAAGGAATTCAAAAGTGAAATCACCTCCAGATCTTTAATAATATCATGTAGTTCTGAATCAGCAGTGATGAACGATGTTAAAGGTGAATATATATTCGATTCAGTTGACTTTGATGTTGTTTTTCTTCTCTCTTTATTTGCTTCTGACATTTTTCTCTTGGGCATTTGAGAGGAAGAAGTAGGTTCTATGGCATTAATAGGCAAAAGGTCTATAAGAGAAAAGGCATTTGCAAAACACAAATTTTCTTCTCGATGTGAACAGACATGTAGGTTTTCCATTTGTTTTCTGATGTTAGAAATTACAGAGGCTGAAAAATCAGGCAAAAACTCTGAGGTAGACATCATTTCTTGACTTGCAGGACTATTGTTACATACTTCCTCAGTATTTGCTTTATACTGAATTTCACCTTGCATTTTCTTTCCTTTCGCCATTTTGAATGCCAATCCATTGACATCTGTTTTTGACTGAGTATGACATATTTTCCAATGTTTCTTCAATTTCCTGTTTCTCTCCTGAGCTCCATGAGTATTGGTATTAGAGGAATCGATTCCATAAACTTTTAAGCCATACTTCAAGGACAAAAAGGAGCTTAGGTAGCCTTTTCCAGAACCCAGGTCAATTACCTGAAGTAAGAAAAACAGAATGAATTAAAGAATTTTAGTCAGATGGTAATTAAAAGCATTGTTGATATTTTTTTAAAGCAAGTAAACAAATGGTTGTATAATGTTTGTTTTTTATTTTAATTTTTTGATTCCTATTAAAAACCAACCACTCTCATCATTTTTACTGAGCCTTTTAAAAGAGGTTCTTGACAGTGTAATAAGTCAAGAAAAAGATGTGAAAGACATAAATATTGGAAATAAAACTCTCTTCACAGATGACATGATTGTGTCTGCAGAAAGTTCTGAGGAATATACAAGAAAACCTAACAGAACAAGTAAGTGAATTTAGCAATGTGTTAGGATACAGTATCATTAGAAATTAATAATGAACAGTCAGACTATATACAATATAGTAGCAAAGAACAACTAGAAAATAAAATTTAAAACCAACTGAGTTAAGATAGTATAAGACTAGAATATCTAGGAATAAATATAACAAAGGTTGTGCAAGAACCCTACAAACTGAAAAGTATAAAACATTGCATAGAAAAAGTTTAAAAGATCTCAATAAAGACATACCACGTTCATGAATTAGCAGACTCAATAATAAGATGGCAACTCTCCCAAACTGACATACACATTCAACGCAATCCTAATCCAAATCCCAGCATGGTTGTTGTGGTTTTTTTTTTACAGAAATGGACAAGCAGATATTACAATTCATACAGAAAGGCAAAGTACCTAGAATAACCAAAACGATTTTGTAAAAGAATAAGGTTGGAAGATTTACATGGATTTGGACTCAATATAAAACTACACTAATCAAAACCGTATAGTGCTGGTATAAAAACAGACATATAAATCAATGATGAAAATAGAGTTCAGAAATAGACTGACACTTGTATAGTTAACTGAGTTTTGACAGAATGGCTAAGGTAATTCAATGGAGAAGATAGTCTTTTCAAAAAATAGAGCTGATATAATTGGATGTCTGTAGGGGGCAAAAAAAAGAAAAAGAAAAGAAAACTTTGCCCGTCACATGCCAAATACAAAATTAATTTACAGTGTATCACAGATCAATGTAATAGTAAAAACCACTAACTTCAGGACGAAAATATGGGAAAATCTTTGTGACATTGGAAGAGGCAAAGATTTCTTACGTAGGACAGAAAAAAACATAAATTATAAAATAAATAATTGAAAAAGCGGACTTCATTAAAATTAAAACTTTTGCTATTCAAAATACATAGTTAAAAAGGAAAAGAAATACTATATTTGCAGATCATTCATCTGACAAAATAGTTTGTATCTAGAATATATAAAGAACTGTTACAAATCAATAATAACACAAGCAACCAATTAAAAAGGGGGCAAAATATTTGAACACACACTTCACAAAATAAGATACAAATGGCCAATAAAAAAAGATGCCCAACATCACTAGTCAGGGAAATGCAAACTGAAATCATAATGAGATACATACAAATGTAAAATGGCACAGATACTTTGGAACACATTGCAGTTTACCATAAAGCAGGGGTGTCCAAACTTTTTTCAACGTTTTTCACCAAGGGCCATATGCGGTAAAATACACAAACAGGCGGGCCACTCACTCGAGGTGAAGTACATATTGCCTCACTTGGTTTATTTAAGTAAACTAAATATGTTTTTGGAATTTGCTGCGGGCCAATTAAAAATGGATTGCAGGCCACAGTTGGCCCGCGGGCAGCAGTTTGGACACCCCTGCCATAAAGGTAGAACATACACTTACTATATGACCTGCAAATCCCACTCTGGGCTAGTTACCCATGAGAAATGAAAATATGTCCAAAATCCTGTATGTGAATATTCACAGCAGCCTAAAAACAACTCAAATGTCCATCAATTGGTAAATGGAAAAACAAATTGTGGTATAACCATACTATGGATACTACCCAGCAAGAAAGAGGAACAAGGAGTAAATACACACCACAGCCTTGATGACTCTCAAAAGCTATGTGCTAAAGGAAGGAAGACAACTACAAAAGTATATACTATTTTATTCCATTTATATGATATTCTAGAACAGTCAAAACTATAAGCAACTCAGTAGTTCCTTGAGAATGGAAGAGAAAATATCTTGTAAAATTGCATGAGGAAACTTATTTATGGTGATAGAAATATTTTCTACCATGGTGGTGGTTACACAGCTACATACAATTACCAAACTCATCAAACTGTATACCTAGAATTGATGAACATGTAAATCATACTTTAATAAAGACAAAAATGATGAGAAAAAAATTGCCAGGATTATTATTGCATTGTCATGTTTTTTCGAAAGAAATAAATGGACAATTACAGAAATACCCTCATAAGAAATCATTATCTAATCTTATTATATCTATCTTTAATTCCTAAAATCAATTAAACACTGAAATAAGTATGAGCCACATGAGGAAACTTTCTTATATTTGAAGTAATGAATATCATTAAATCCTCAGAAATTTCAGTGTCTTGCAATTGGAGTAGTTCACAGGTAAGACTTGATTAAATAATGTCCTCTAAATAAGTGACTAGCTTTGCAAATAATTCCCTATACCCTTTGTTTTTAATGTTAATCTCTGGGCTAGCTATTGTGACAACACAGAAGCATTATATACTTGATTTTAAGGAACTACAATCTAACTGAAAACACCACATATACTCATGAACACAAGGGCCACACAGTAGAAGCTTTGTTAATCAATCCCCCCATATCTGAATTTCCAGAGAAAGCTAAGCTTTTCTTTCCTGCTACACATAAAACAGTCACCAATGCTGATGACAAGCTTAATGCTAGCAACCACTGGGCTGCTTGTAAACACCAGCATATTTGTTCCCACCAATTCAGAAGTTTCTTCACCAAGAGGTAATTGAGTTTGTTCCCAGATTTGTTAATGAGAATTACAGTCGTGAATCAGGAAAATTCTGGCGGCAAGTTACAGAGCATCAAGTTTTGATCAATGAAGAAAATTCACCTCACTTTAGGAATTTGTCAGTAGAGTGGCTGGACGGTTCAGAGGCTTGACAACATAACAACCTTTTGGCCATCTCATTTGTAACTTCTCTGGTTCTCAGATGGCTGCAGAAACTCTAAGAATCCTGTCTTCACAATATAATATCTAAACACCTTTTCAGTAATGAGTAACTTTTCCTAGAAAATCTGTCAGCTGACTTCCACTTACATCTTTAGTGACCCAACTTGACTTTTCTTCCCCTTCAAACTGTCCTTACAGGAATATATGTAGTGTTAGCAATGGATTGAAAAACTGTGCAATTAAAACTTATATAAACTGTACAACTTGTTGCCTTCAAACTATCTGGTCTGAATTGCAAAATTTTCACCATCCTGATCTCCTACCCTTTACTCACAATAGTGTTTTCCTGGATCCTGGATCATCTTACAGGTTTGAAAATAGAGGAGTCTCTAGGCCAGGGGTGTCCAAACTGCGGCCCGCGATCCATTGTTAATTGGCCCGCAGTAAATTCCAAAAATATATTTAGTTTACTTAAATAAACCAGGTGAGGCAATATGTACTTCACCTCGAGTGAGTGGCCCGGCTGTTTGTATATTTTACTGCATATGGCCCTTGGTGAAAACTGTTGAAAAAAGTTTGGACACCCCTGCTCTAGGCAAATGCCTGTTGGGAGGTATCTTCCTAGTTTCGTAAATCTGTTCAGGAGACTTTCTCACAGAAACATTGTTACACATAGTGGTTACATTTCTTAATAGTATTAGTATGGTACTATATTTTAGATAGAAGAGTTATAGTTTGTGGATTGACCTGGCGCTCTAATTACCATTCTAGACTGAGTTTCAAATTTATAACCCAGTATAGAGGTCTCCCAAGAACTTCATATCGTATATCCAACAATCTACCTACATTTCCACTTAAATGTCTAATAAGCATCTCAAATTTAACACGTTCAAAATTAAGTTTTTGATATGCTCTGTAAAACCTGTCCCTCCCCTAATCTTCTCCATCACAGTTAATGATATCTCCACACTTTCAGGTGGAGACCAGGACTCCTTTCTTCCTCTCATACTCTCCATGTAAGTGTGCGCAAATCCATAATCTTACCACGGGTACTTCACACCAACTGCACCCTAACCGAGGCTTACTCCAATAGCTTCCTCAATGGTCTCCGGCTCCCACCTTTCCTCGCTTGAGTCTATTCTCAAGAGGGCAAAACAAAGTCTGATCATACTACTCCTCTTAGCAAAATGTCTCATCACCTCTCTAATATTATCTCCTGCTACTAACTTTCTTTGTAACTTCCTAGTGGGTTATTGCCTCAATTCTAGAAGCGAATGCTCAGGTAGGAGCTAATTTCTGAAAAGAACCAGGCTGAATATCTACAAAGACTATGGCGAGGAGTGGAAATGTTTGTTTCACAACGTTGCTCAGCAAAGCAGCCAGAATGACCCAGGGGCTCTAATGGCTTCCCACCCCATTCAGGATAAACGCGCAAACCATCCCAATGGCCTCGAAGATATTGCAGCTTCATCACCTGCCTTCTACCACCCCAACCTCAGCTGCTACTACTCTGCCCTCACTCTCTCCACTGGAGTTAGTTAATTCTGGCTTCCCTGCTCTTTCAAGAACACCCCAGGCATATTCCCACTTTAGAGTCATTGAATGTATTCTTCTCTCTATCTAAAAAGGTTTTTCTTTTTTTGTCCACATATTGGAATGGGTAACTCTCTTACCTCCTGAAGGGGGTCTGAACTCAAATGCTACCTTTACAATGAAGTTTTACTTGCTCCTCCCTTCCTAGTCAAAAACTTTAATCTCCCATCCCTGAATTAGGACTCCCATTCCTTTCCTTTTATTTTCTTCTCTTTAAAGTGTATCAACATATACAATAAAATATACTTATAACCATGTTATCATCTATCTCTCCTCAGTAGAATATAAATGCCATAAGGGCAATGATATTTTTTGTTGATCACTACCCTATCTGCAGTATTTTTAACAGTGCCTGACGCATGGTAGGAGCTAAAGAAATATTTGTTAAATGAATGCATGCCAGTATGAATGAATGAAAATATTTTTGGATTGTAATATGAATGAGAGAGGCTAAGGTTTTTGATGTGCAGGGAGCAATATGGTCGAGGCAAAAAACCCCATATATATATATATATATATATATATATATATATATATATATATATATATATATATATATATATATGTTTTTTAACATATATATGACACATTCATATATATATATATTTTTTACCTTCTCTCTCTAGCTCCTTATGGTCTCTAGTAAAGTTAAGTATTTCAGGGTTTCCATCTATCCCCATGAAATCTATATTTATTAAGTCTGTATTTTAAAAGTAAAAGTACTTATGGACCTTGGGTTCAAAGAGCATTTCATGAATTTGACTCCAAAGGCAAGGGAAGTAAAAGCTAAAATAAACGAATGGGACTATATGAAACTTAAAAGCTTCTGCTCAGCAAAAGAAACCATCGACAAAATAAAGAGGCAACCAACTGAATGGGAGAAGATTTTTGCAAACAGCGCCTCCGATAAGGGACTAATATCCAAAATATACAAGGAACTCATGAAACTCAACAGCAAAAAAACAAACAGCCCAATTGAAAAATGGGCAGAGGACCTGAAGAGACATTTCTCCAAAGAGGACATACAGATGGCAAATAGACATATGAAAAAATACTCAACATCACTAATGATCAGAGAAATGCAAATAAAAACCACAATGAGATATCACCTCACCCCAGTCAGAATGGCTATCATCAACAAGACAAACAGTAACAAGTGTTGGAGAGGCTGTGGAGAAAAAGGAACCCTCATACACGGTTTGTGGGAATGCAGACTGGTGCAGCCACTATGGAAGGCAGTGTGGAGGTTTCTCAAAAAATTACGAATAGAATTGCCACATGACCCAGCAATCCCTCTCCTGGGTATCTACCCAAAAAATCTGAAAACATTTATCCATAAAGACACGTGTGCTCCAATGTTCATTGCAGCTTTGTTTATGGTGGCCAAGACATGGAAACAACCAAAATGTCCTTCGATAGATGAATGGATAAAGAAGTTGTGGTATATATACACAATGGTGGTATATATACACTATTAGGTGGTAAGAAAAGATGATATAGGAACATTTGTGACAACATGGATGGATCTTGAGAGTATGATGCTAAGCGAAATAAGTCAGACAGAAAAAGCAGAGAACCATATGATTTCACTGATATGTGGTATATAAATCAAAAACAACAAAAGAACAAGACAAACAAATGAGAAACAAAAACTCATGGACACAGACAATAGTTTAGTGGTTACCAGAGGGTAAGGGGGTTCGGGGGTGGGAGATGAGGGTAAAGGGGATCAAATATATGGTGATGGAAGGAGAACTGACTCTGGGTGGTGAACACACAATGGGATTTATAGATGATGTAATACAGAATTGTACACCTGAAATCTATGTAATTTTACTAACAATTGTCAACCCAATAAATTAAAAAAATAAAAAGTAAAAGTAGTACATATATAATACATTTTAAACTTAACTACTGAGAAGCAAATATTGCTCTTCAGTGATTTAAGAGAAAGACCCTGTTAAGTCTTGATTTTAGCTTATTTCATTCACTAGGAACAATCTCTATTGTTTTAAAAAAGTTTCCTTAAAGCAGGTCTAACATGATACATTAAGCTATTTCAAAAAAAAATTTTCTGCACTTTGGAAATAACATGAATCTCCTTTTTAAATTTAAAGTTATTAATATGTAATATTTCATATAAATAAAAGAATAAATATTTTTAAATAAATTTAGAAAAAGTCAAAATGTTTTGAAGCACAACAATAAATACCCCTTATCTTAGTCTGGGTCACCAGAGAGCAGATTCTACAACAAGCAAAAGATTTAAATGTAAGTGATTCATTTGGCAGGTGAAAGAAGGGTAGGGACATAGAGAAGAGAAAAAGACAAAGAAGGGCAGCCCAATAAATGGTGTGTTACTAATCAAGCTACCACTTTAGGGCAACTTGGGTTTAACTGCACTGGGAAGCTGAGAGCTAGTGCAGGACACATACAGCAGAATCACCCACCTGAAATGTCAGAGCTGATATAACTGTGTATCAACTGGTATGAATCATTGATTCAAGGCTACTCCTAGGGAGGAATTGATTCCCAGAACTTGTATGTAAGCAATGCCTTGTTTCAGCAGCCAGAGAAACTCCAGGGAAAGGAAAGAAATGAAGATATGGCCAGGTGGAGAGCAGGCTGGCACGCCATGAAATGGTCAGGCCCCAGAGTATCCCGTGAGGCGTCCAGCAACATCTGCTATACCCATGAACCCACCAGCCACCCTAGGAACTGGAATATTAGCATTTCCACAGCATATAACTAGGTTTTCCTTCCATAACGCATCTCTCTGCTTCCCATATTAGAGGTACATTCTCAAATTATTGTTTATGATTCCCTTGTTTCTTTAATAGTTTTTTTATGTATTTTTTGCATTAAGAATATACCATTATTTTACTTAAGAGCTTTTAAAAAATGGTACCATGAAGTATGTAGTCTTCTGTAAGTTGTTTATTTTTCCTATTCAATTATATGTTTCTAATACTCATCCATGTGATATGCATGGCAATAGTTGAGTTTCATTGGACACTTGCCTCTTCTGCTCCAGCTGAGTATCACGGCCATGGTGAGCCTGTTACTCATCCTGAGAGGTATTGCTTAGGTAATGCCACACGGGGGGTGGGTGGGGGGGGTGGAGGGGGGAAGTTGAAAACTGTTGCCTGAGCTCTTGCCTCTGGCCCCTATCCTAGAGATCTATGTTGTCACAAGCGGCCCTGCACTCCTAGCCCAAGCTGTGATAGCTTTCTAATCATCCTAAAACTCTCTGCTAGTCTGGAAGAATGCATGGAAAAGATTCTAACACCTAATAAAAATTGAAAGAGGGAAAATCCTCCATTACCCCCATAGATGTTCTCATAGGGATAAGAAAAATAACATTATTTTTATAAGCCAGAGAAAAGAAAAATAACTTACTATTTTTATAGGCCCAGGCAATCTTTGATTTTATTTTAACATCTGTTTTCAGACATCACTACCTTACACAAAAGCTATTTTTCGCAACAGGAATGCATTGCCATTCTGACTGTATGAAAGAATCCAAGTGCTAAAACCTAGTTTCTTTGTTACTGTAACGAGGCAGGTGTCCCAGACCACAGCTTGGTACCCAGGCCCTGAGAACACCTCGTGCCCAACAGTTGTGCAGAATGGCATCCCCACAAGGCAGCCTCACGTTGGAGTTACAGCACATCTAAGAAAATCACCCTTAACTTCTATCCACTTTGAAGAGTGCAATTTGTGGTAAAGCATTAACAGTCGTGTCTTATTTTTAGTATCAATTTGTTATAATTACAGTGTATTGGGGAATGAGCATTTTTAAAGGATCTGACATCTCACATCGGCTATTATTTAATGACATTTGAAAGGCAAAACAGTGACAGCAGAAAAGAAAATTTGAATGATACAAAAAAGTGGCAATATTATCAACGCCTGAAAATAAAGGGAAATACTCTTACCTGTTTTATTCCATAGTAATCAGCAATACTACTGATCAGCTCTGACATTGCCTGAACTTCATGAGATTTTTTCAAATTCATAAATTCATCTGGCTTCACATTTTCACCTGAACAAAAAAACAAAACAAAACAACAAAAAACAAAATTAAAATACTTCTGTTAAATAAAAGTTAGTAAGAACCACCACTTGATGTTCATATTTTCTGTAATTAAATATAAAAATAATATAAATAATATAAATATTCTATTGTGGTGTCTAATATGATAGATCTGTATTAGTTTAGCTGCTATGAATCAATTTGAATTAATAACATAAATACGAACACCCACAGAACGTTATTAAAAATGTTCCCTGACACATAAAACGTAACTATAGAGGAATATATTGATAACTGTACTACAATGTAGGAAAAAAAATGTGGAAATCTATATGAAGTTGTTCTATTTAACATGGTGCATAAGAAAACCCACTTAGCGCACGTCAATCTCGGCTCACCATACAAGGTCTAACACTAAGTTAAAAATATGCTGGAAAGATATACATACATGAACAATACATTGCTTCCAAGTGCCTAAAAACATGCATACACACAGACACACCCACCAGTTTTCTGGGTTTGATTTCCTCTCAGGGCTACAAGCAACTGTTCAAAAGGAGTACATACTCCCAAGTTCTGTAGTGAGTAATATTTCGCAGCTAGAGCAAAGGCTTCCACACTCAACAGCTTCTGGGAAGTTTCACAAAATATTTTGGGAAAATCAGTAAGACCTAAAATAAAAAGAATAAAAAAAATTTAAGAAGTCAGGAAATGTTAACAATAATTAAGTAATAGTTATAATGTGTGAGATTAAAAAATAAATGAAAAAGACTTGCTCTTTACAACAAATTACAATATTTTCATTTCGGTGTGTATTTTGGCAATATCTCTACTGGTTTTACTGTACTTGTTATTTAAACTATTAGCTATTTGTAGTACTCAGTTTTCTCTTAATCCAGTACACAGTTATATATTTAAATTCCAAATTAAAATTTGGCCTTTTTTGTGCCACAAGACAAAAAAAGAAAGAAAAAAGTTTAAAATCCTGCTAAACTGTAATGTGGTCATTAAATTTATGAATGGTCCTGGCTGACCTACAAATGTGGATTTAAAGGAGGTCAGACCCCTTAACACTGTTATTCCTTGTCCACACAGCATGTGGAACAATGCCAATACCCCCGGGGGTGTGGGGGTGTCAATGTTACTGTAAAATAGTTCCTGCATCATTTGAAACATGTAGAATTGTAAGTGGGGTGTGTGTATGCGTTCCATGCACTGATCTCAATATGAGTTCTAAAACTAATCAAGTTACGATCTGGTGAAAATATTTCATTTTCTTCCCATGGTCAGTTTTAAACCAGACATTCTATACGGTTAGTATGGCAACTACTGATAATTTCCCAATGCTCATTCATTTAGAAGATTCTGGTAAATTGTCGTACTATTTGCCACATCCAGTGCCCTCTCTGTTTGAGGATCATACACCTTATTGAACTCAGGAGTGGCTACATCTCACCAAGGGTGAACTATGTCATTCTCAGACAAAAGCCTTTAAGAGTATCGAAAGACCCACTACTTTTCTTTTCGCAGAACTGTTAACAGTTGAAGAATGTATCAAGATGGAACCTTCCTCAGCCTGAGTCCCCAAGTGACTGCAGCAAAGATATCAGTGCTGCCAAGCTACCATGGACAGGCAGCATGTATGAAAAGTAAACATTGTTTCTAGTCACGGAGCTTATTGCTGCAGCATAACCTTGTCTCTTCTAATGGATACACATAGATTCTCTGATAGATGCGCTTTTTATTTATTCAATCTCATTTTTCTATGGCTGCTTATAATGCATATTAATTTATTAACAAAGGTTAAAAAAGGGTATTCCAATTTGCCTGTAGTGGGACAACTTTGGTTCTACCAGAAAAACTATACTATAGCTATGAAGTCAATCCTACGACAGTGGATCGATCCTCCATACGAAATTATAAAAACTCACTTAAACACAAAGAATAATGATGCCCCTTAGCAAAAATTAAAAGCAAGGAAAATGATGAAGGCTTGCAGAATTCCAAATACAAACTGCTTGTTTAAGATAGTATCTTTGTAAAGCTAGTATCTATTAAGTTGTTGATGATACTGTTTACCAAATTAATTAATAAGAATGAAATTGGCAGAGAAGTGTAACTTCTACTTCTAAATCAACTAAGTGCAAATTTAAACTACAAAATTACTCTAGTGATTTAAGATATATATTGTATATGATATAAAGTTCTTTGGACATTTTACAAACTGAATTTACTAATGCAGCCAAAAGTAATAAAATGCACATCAAAATATTTAGGCACGATACAGAGGGGAAAACTCAGTCAACTATTAAGTGAGACTCTCATGTTTAAGGGCAGTCTCAACATCCCCAAGTTCCAGGGCAGCAATTTCTCCGCGTGTGATAGAATAAGAGTATTAAATCTCAAAGTGCAGAGGGACTGTTAGACTAGTCAGTTATTGGACAATGTTGCCAACAGAAAGAAATGTGAGGTTTCTGTTGGAAAAGTAAAGGTTCAAATCAACTTAACTATCCTACCGAAAATACTTGAGAAAATTCCAATTCAAGCCGAATTAAATGTTGTTAATTTGCTTTTCATAATAGGCCTCCCAGTAATTTCAGAAATTTGGAGATCTAAATTACAGATATTTTTTAAATAACGTTTACTTTTATAAAAAGGACAGTGTTCTATTATGTCCATTTGTCTATGTCATTTAGAGCTACACCAGTTTATTCAGATAGTCTAGAGTTCCGTGAAAACATCTTTTTGAATTATGGAAATACAGCTTCTGTATTTTCTTTGTTTTCAAGTAATCGAGGCTGTAACTTGTTATGAGACACACACACACACACACACACACACACACACACGGGTGTGTGACTGGTCCTATCTTTGCTTCCATCTCTGAAACAGCGCTGAGAGAAAAGCTGTGAGAAAAGCTGTGCGGCAACGCTGCACATAGTCCTCACGGTCCTTCCCTAGGTACTTGTATAAAGAGTTTGGGTTTGGCAACTAGCAAAACAGAAACCTCAGGGCTACTCAACTTCTATTTAGTTAATTCTTAATTAGTTAGATTTTTTTTTTTTTTTAACACAGTGATAGCTCTGTTTTTAAATTTGGTGACATTGCACCTGCATATTATGTGGCTTGATTATTTTGCCAATATCTCCCTCTACTGGAAGTACCTGTTGTGCTTTATTACATGCTTTGTTGTATTTACTCTTAGTTTTTCTACACCCTGTACCATTATACCACAGAGGTTTCTTATAACCTGGGTTAATTGGGCATCAGAAAGCGAGGGCAGCAAAGGGCAGGGCAGAAGTTATTTTCTGTAGATATGAGATCAGGAAATTTCTAAGTATCCTTTTTAACAGCAGAGACCAATGTTCAAGGAAAGACAGAAAAGTTATATATACACATAATGGATCATGAAAATCTCAAGGTGAAGAAATGAATAGTTTCCAAACTAAAAATAAAATAGAAACAATGAATGCATATATAATATTTATGTTTAATAAAAGTAAAATTTCAAAACTAAGTATCTTATTTTCCTTGAATGTCATGTAGCACTTTACAGAAGCCTGAGTACTGCTGAGACTCACAGTAAGTCACCAGTATTATCGCTAACATGTGTTGCACATATTCTATGCGCCTGGCACCGTGCTTAACTGCTCACACTTAATGGAAGAGTCCTATAAGCTAATTATGTACTGCTCTTATCCGCACTTAAAGAGAAAGAAATTGAGACAGTCTGCAGTTTAGCCAGGTTGACCCAGGCACTGAGAGGCAAGGTACGTGAACCAAGGCAGTGTTCGATCTTGCTCTTAATTCCCACATTCGATTCGCCGCAGCAGGAAGTTCAGTGGACCACAGACGAAATCTGGCAAGACAACAGTTAAGAAAAGTGCTAGGCAGATCTGACTGGCAGATCTCATAGGAGTTCCGCTCTAGCGAGAACTGCCTCTGGCAGAGATCAATACATGTAATATCTTAAGCTAGTTCATCTTCATTTTGTTTATCTTCTTAATTCTTTCATTTTCTTCACTCCCCTCAACATCTCCCTCTCTACCAGAAGTGATCTTAAGGTTTCACAATATTAAAAAAGTAATTTCTACATTTAAGACAACTGATAAATCTCTGAGAAGGAAATAAAAAGTTTTTGTGCTAAGACTTTGTTGTGGTATCTGTATCTAGAAACAAAACAACAGTACTCTTTCATGTCCGGTTGTACAGCAACAAATACCTTGCATACAGCAGGCACGCAGTAGGGAATGGAAGGAGGGAGGGATGGATGGATGGAGGGATCAATGAAAGCAATTCCTCAGTACACTTGTTATTACAACACCACCAGCTATACTGGGAGAAAGAAACAAGTTCTAAGATTCTGTGGAGGCAGAGATCACAGAGGGCTTCACTAGCAATGCCGAGCTCATTAGAACAGCACAAAACCTCATCTCAACCCTAATGTTTATAATCACAAGGTGAGAAGAGAGCGATGTAGAACATTTAGAATCCAACATAAGATAAAATGCAATTACGTGCTCAATTCTGAGGTTTAACTGTGTTTCAGGGGTTAGGGCAATGTCATTATAGCTATTACCACATGGCCTAGAACAGTCCCACACCCAGAATTTCAAGAAGAAATCAACAGTGCCCTCTTCATAACAATCTTCGCAAGAACACAGAAATGTTCTGCAGTCATAACATCCTACAGATGTCTCCAACTCAGAAGGTTCAAAACTGAACCGAACACTCTCATGCTCACCAAACCTTTCCTTTCTCCTGTTTCCGATCTTGTATAATAGTGTCATCCCACACCCAGTGCTGAAGTTACAAGTCTTTATTTTAAATGTTCCCCGTGCCCTCCACCTACATATCCAGCCCCTCATCAATCCTAATGTAAAAATGACTTCCATGTGGGACCACCCCAATCATTGCCATGGTTCAAACTCTAGTAACTCTCACTAGTACCACTGCAATAGCCTCCCGGGTGATTGCTTACCGGTAAAACCCCTACAGCACATATGCTCAACAAGTGTTGGCCGAGTTGAATTGAACATGTTTTCTAAAATGGAAATTTACTTATATTCAATGCAAATTTAATTACACATTTTAAGGCTTTGGCTTCCGTAACAGTTGACTTTGTTTCAATCCTTTGTACTTGCTTGGTAGACTTCAACAAAAAGTTTTATCTGTCTTGCTGAACTATGAAAATTATAGATGGGATATGTTCAATTTTATGGCTGTTTGAATATATCTACAGAGGGTGCCAAAAAATGTATTCACATTTTAAGAAAAGAAAAAAACTGTATTAAGATTGTAATACTCAATAGATACCGATAACAAAAGATGAATCCAAGTCATGTTTGCTTTTGCAATTACAAGAGGTGCTCAAAGTGGTTACCATCAGCGTCCAGACACTTCTGATTACAGCAAACTACTGCTTGAGCATAGATAAAATCTCTTAAAATGCGTATACGTAGTTTTTGGCACCCCTGGTATAATCCTATCATCTATGCAAAGAAGAAAATAGAATACATAGTGTTGCTTTTTAAAATAAATCAATTTGTATCACCCAATTATATGCTCAGAAACTTCTGCCTAAGCTACTTTAGGGTAATTTATAATTGCATATGAAATAAAAAAACATGTTATTTCAACATGTAAAGCAGGCTCTTGTAAAGAATCAATATAATTAATATAGAATGGACACACATGTTCTCATTGTGCTAATATTAACATCACATTGAATATATAAAGTGCATGTAACCATTTCAAAAGCATTTTCATGTGTGACTATTTATAAAAATAAAATTAAATATAAAAATAGGAAAACCTAGCCATAGTATTTTAACTCTAACAGAGCCCTTTCACAGTTTAATTTGAAGGAAAATAAAAATATCATACAAAGAAACAGCAATTTAGAAATTGATTTGGTAAATCAAAAACAGACTTGACTAAACAATTCAGAGGTGCCTACTATGTGCAAGGTAATAACTGAACCTGAATAAAGCTAATTTGCTACAATCTGTGATTCATCTGTGGGGCAGGATATCTTATCATTCACAAAGCACGTGGACAACAAACGTTCGGTGTGGATTCCAAGGGGCTCAGCAATTGCCAGTTACAGTTGTACTGAGATGCCACATGGACTGTGCTTACTCGGGACTTTGCACTTGTTTTTAACTGCCTGAGACCATCTTCTATCAGATATTTTCAGGCTCACTCTCTCACTTCCTTCAGGTCTTTGCTGAAATGTCACCATTTCCGTGGAAACTTCTCTGACAATCCTATTTAAAACTGCAATGCCACTCAAAGCTCATCCTCTCTGATCTTTCATTAATTTTTATAGCATTATCACCATCTGACATAGCAAGTAAAATCCAAGAAAACACAGATTTCTGTTCACTGCTGTATCCCCAGAACCTAGAATGATGTCTGATATTTAGTAAGGACTCAATGAATGAATAAGTAAATGAATGAGCAAGAATTAGGTTTGAATTCTGGTTCTCAGACTGTATATCCCTGTGTGGTCATAAGTAATTTATTTATCTGTTCTAAGACTTGCGTTATCCATAAAATGGGGGAAATACTTATTTTGTAATGTTGTTTTAAAGAATATACACATATACACACACATATATACACACATATGTATATATTCATATATATGTACATGTAAGTACTAATGACACACAGATGTGAGCGTGTGTAGACACACACACACACATACACACACACACACACACACACACAACATCCTAACACAGGCTAGAACATAGTGGGCAACCCCCAAACCATGAAGTCCAAATAAGTAGCTGAGTATCGACTTTGTTGGAATATGAGGTGGAAAATACTCAAATATTTAGGCCCAGAACACCATAGAGGCTTCTAGAGAAGTCTTTGAAACAAAGATCAGTATAGACACTCGGTTTCTAATCGTGGGACCTGCCGAGAGAAAGGTTTGGAAGACCTCAGTCACTAGCACCAAGGCGCCACTAAGGGACAGGTGAGCTGCAAGTTGAGACCCAACAGAGAAGTCCAATGGTCAATACTGCGTACGACATTCTGGGAGACTGAAAGCAAGAACTCCTCAGTGTGTGGGAGCCTGGTGGTTAGTCCTGGGCACTATCCTAGATTCAGCTTTTAAGCACTGGAGAGAATTTTAGTACTAATGATACTTCTTACTGAATTTGATGTGAAATTTGGTAGATAGGTTCTATCTTCACTATGCCTGAAAGACCTGACGAAGAGTTTCAAGTTTGCTTAACTATAATGTTTTAATTTCCCATTATTAAAAAAGTCTCTATTTTTAGAAAATAACTAAAACCAAGAGATAGCAGAATGCTAAAAACACAAGAACTTCAAACTCCATTTAAAATTAGATGCATTTAATAAGTAAATATTTGTAGCTATATTCTGAAAAACAAATTTAAATTTAATAAACCAATGTGATTGTTAGCAAAATACAAAATAAATTCTAGATCGTAAAACCTTAAAAATCAATGTTATCAGTGTAAAGCACATCTCAGAAATGAACCAATTTCAGCGCAGTAAGTGCTTAGGAATCAATCGCTTGTTCTCCTCCGGTTCCTATCACAAACATTTCATTTCCTCCTTTAAAGTCATTGCTGAACAGTAGGCTCCACTGGCCCACAGCACCCTGGCGATGCAGCAGCTTAGCAACTAACAGCCTCTTACCGAGAAAGCCAGTGTTTCTTCTCTATGCATTGACTTGGGCCTAGACTTCCAGGCTTTCAAGAAAAAGACTTTTATTATTATTATTGTTGTTTCTGTGGCAGGACACAAAAAGGACTTTTTATCTTAGGTAAACTGTAATTTTTAAGTACAATTAAATTACTAATAAGGGACACTGAGAGAATAAAATTAAGTCACACCTCTCCCTTAAAATTGTACTTTTTTTTCCATTGGGCATTTCATTATCTTGAGTTTAATTTCTTCTCTTGTTCTTATTCTAAACTCTATTGTTTACATTTCAACATTAATACAAAACAGGTATGTGTTTATTTTACTATCGCACAACTAAATTCAGTTATAATCATTTGCTAAAAAGGGAACATGCAAAAAAGGAATTTGCATTAAATATAAAGTTTTCTCTACTTAGTTCCTACTGCACCTCCAGCGGATCTTGTTCTTTACTTTTTGTAATGATGCACATAATCCATAAAAATCAGATCAATTTTACTCTTTAGGGGCCATTATTCAACATGGCTCCGAGAGAATAAACATAAAATGCCAACCTAAACTTTAAGTTTAAATTTGCCACTTTGATTTAAACTATCAAGTATGAGGGAAGAATTAAGATTTAGTAATTGACATTGGTGCTGATTCCCCTCACATAAGAACTATTCCAGCACTTGATAAAGATTAATTAAATAAATGTTTGAAAATACGTAAACATACCACAATAAGGAACAAAAAGTTACAAGAAAAAATGAAGAATGAGCACAAGTGTTGGTCTAAAGTTGAATTCAGAGCTCTGTAACACTAATAATGATGTCAACCTCTTATCCTGAGGTGCAAGAGCCAAAGAAGCCTATGAACCACCTAAAGCTAGATGTAGTTTTGTGTCTGTTTGTGAGCATATATGCTCTACTTGGGTGACCTCAAACACAATACATCTAAAACAGAATGCATCGCTTCCCCAAACAGCTCCCTCTGCTGCTTTTCCTACTTTGTGAATGGTATTATTCATTATTATTCTTCAAGACAATCCCAGTCAAAATCTTGGAATTATCTTTGATTCCTCCATTTCTTTGAACCCTATATAAGTATCAGTCACAAAGAACTACCGATTTTCTCTACACATTATTTTTAAAACTATTGCCTCCTTTACATTTCCATTACCACCTTGCCCCAGGAACATCCTTCATCTCTAGACCACAAAGGGATCCGAACCAGTGTCCCCATGGAAGGATGATTCTAAACAATTTAACAGATGAGTCTCCAGAAATTGGCTACAGTAGTTTTTCTAATCTTATGTTTAGCTATTTATAAACGTAAGAATACTTTGTTCTGTGTTTCTCATGGTCCCCAAATATCTTCACTCTTTGGCTCACACTGCTCCACCTCCCTGGAATGCATGTACGCTCTCTGCTTAGCCACATGAAATCCAACAAGCACTTAATGAGAGCCTACTATGCGGCACTCACTGTATATACCAGATACCAGAACTCAGACTAGGAGAGTCAAAGGCAACAAATCATTGTAACAACATGCTAATAAAGGCAGGCATAAAATAATATACAGATGACTAGTTTTGTTAAATTTAATGTAATTTGAAAGAAGATGAGAAATAAATGGATGTTTACTAAAGCGATGGGGTGGGAGCGTTTCAGGCAAAGAGGACCGTATGCACAAAATCAGGGGGAAAATGCATGGCTCACCAGGAAACGGGGCAGCTGAAGTATATAAGGTATACGATAGACAGAGAATGGCAAGAGAAGCACTGGTAATGCCACACAACTCCCTCACATTCCTTCCCTTCAACTTTGGTTGAAGACATACGTGTATCTTAAAAATTGAGAACTGACACCAAATTATTTTGGCCATCTTCATGACTAAAGTTGATCTTGAGTCAGATCATGTAGAAAGTTCAATCATTTATTACCTCGGCTGACCCAATAATGACTGGTCATAGGATTTTTCATCCAAAGATTCAGGTTGATCAATGACCTCAACATGACTGTGGCTTTAAAAGCAGAGATTGTTAAAACGTGTGGAGCTAAAAACTTTAAATAATTATATTTCCATTGGATCTGGAAGCAACACTACATATCTTTTAGCCAAATGATTCACAACTATTTTTGGTTCTCAGTCTCCTTTGAGAATGTGAAGCAAACTCCTGAATTCATTTTCAATGGCTCCAGGGAAATTGACTGTGCCCACAAAGCAAGAGCCATAATCTTTGGTACTTTTGGGGGCCAGGCAGATTGTTTCAGTTTGTGAAGCTAGGTAGGGGGAGACGATACACCTCCATGAAGGGAGCTCTTTTCTACACAAAGACATATAACTCAATGGCCAGATTTTCTGATTTTTTTTTTCAAGAGTATCTTCAATTTCAGATTTGTGTGTGTGTGTCAATTCTGAAATGTTCAACCAAAAATGTGAACACTTATTGGTCATGGACGACGTGTTTATAAGCCCCATGAGACAGGGGGGTGGCTATCTTTCCACCTTGGTTATTGATGAACACCCTAGGCAGTTACTTCTCAGATAACAAAACTGAGGCCTACAGCTAAATGTCCTATGCAAGATACATGCTAATCGTAGTTAGAGATGGAAAGAAGAAGGTCTTCCGACTTTGGGCTTCATCTGTCTCTACCTGAGGAGAGCACAATATAGAAAAGATAACTAATATTTATTATGCCTACTCACTTACATGAGTAGGTTTTAACATCTACCTAATTTACTTTGACACAACCCTTTCAGGCCAGAATTATGGTCCCCATTTTTCAAATGAAAAAAACTGAGGCTCAAAAGCTTAACTAACTTACACAAAAGAGTACATAGCACTAAAGCATCAGAGCCAGGATTTAAAACCCTGTATGACAACCACAAAACCCATATTCTTTCTCTGTTGCCTCCTACTTGTGCACATTAACAGTGGAGGCTCCAGCTGGAGAGGAGATAGTAGGTAAGCCCAGAAGGTGAAGAACTTTATTCTGTAGAACATATGATGGCTTTTGAGCAGAGGAATGGTAACACCAGAACTAAGATTTTGAAAGATAACTGGAGATCAGCCTGAACGAAGAAGCAACTGAAATATAGAGCCTGAAGGCAAGAATAACAGCTCAAAGTTATTGCTAAAATTCTGTTGCAAGATTCAAAATGGAGGGGCCCAAATTATTTGCTATGGGAGTGAGAAGCAGCCAATCCAAGAGAAACAGAGAAAGAATAGTTGGCAGATTATGGGCCTAAGTAACAGGAAGAATGTCAATGCCATTTATAAAGCTTGGTGGTTACACTGAGGTGATGAGATGAAAAAAAAGGAAAAGAAACATAAACCCCAGTAATCATAAAGCCACGTAGGTAAGTTTTGTTTTGTTTTTTTGCAAATCAGGAAAAGAATCTAAATCATGATAAACCATGAAGATAGGTTACTAAAACAGCAACCTTCCAGTGAAAGGTTGATGACTTGACATATTTAAACAAACAACAACATAAAATGGGTATCTAAACAAATAGAAGGAACTAAATTTTATTCCGATTGGCTAAACAAAAGTATAATTTAATGAGTAAAAAAATGCCACAGATGAGAGGAATTTCCATGAACTTTGTTTTACTGAACTTCTTAATAATTGAAATGTATGAGGTGGGGTTGGAGAACAGAAATGAGGGGTATACCATTAAAAACTACAATATAAATTCAAATTCTAAGTGGTCTCATTTAAAAAGAATCTGAAAACACTGACAAATTATCCTGGGTTCCCACAGATTTCTTTGCATTTTTGCTCATCCCGACTTATAATTACAGCAGCAACCGAGGAAATGGGCTGACAGTTCCCACTATCTTACTGTGGTTTGATATTATTTCCACACTGGAAGTCTCCTAAAAAGACCCGGGAAAACAGAGTCCAGTATAAAATACATAAGGAAAATAAATGAATAAAATTTAAATACAACAGAGCAAAACAGACGACACTAATTCTTTCTCCGTTGTTCTAATTTTCTATTTCCAACATGCTTTCTGGCTCCATGTGTTTCAAATTAAATGTGAGGACAATTTCAACGCACCATAGTCATCACCACCACCAAAAACTACTTAGGATGGCCAATAAGAAATTTAATCTGTTAAAATGCAACAAAAATAATTTAAGCGAAAGCTCAATAAAATAATAATATATCACAGGCATACACCTTCTGTGTTGTTCGGCTAAAATGATAGTAAATTAATTATACAGACGCTCACCAAAAGGAACCAATCGGAAACATTTATTCAGCACCCAATCCTGGTAAGGATCATTGGAGGGACAGTAACAAGCAACAGGAGAAGCAGCATATGACCTCAAGAAGCTGAAAGAGGAGAGTCAAGAGCGGCCTGGAGGCTCAGGCAGGCTGTCACCAAGGATGGCTTTGCAGGCACAGAAACTGGAGTTCCTGAGCGCTGAATAGGTTTTCCACAATGGATTCTAAACAAAGTTACAAAAATTTGACTTTAATATACAAATTTATTAATTTACACTGAGAAATATATTTATAATGATAACCCATATTGTTCCTAGGTCAAAGTCTCCTAATTGCAGAATTATAATTAGAATAAAGCCAGACATTCTTAAAGAAAATTTTAATCAAACAGTGTGTCGCTGGTTGCATTGCCTCTGTAGTCTAGATCTATTTCTGCTTCATAAAATATTGTAGCTATCCTAACTCAGAATATTATGTCCCTCTTGCTTTTTGGAAGAATTTTCTTGAATTTATGAAGCCCAATTAATTTCTGAAGAGCAAGAGATGCGTCACTTGAGAATGTTACATATTTATATATGTCATTATATATAGTCATTACTTTCTCAGGACACAGCCCGGTTACCTGGAAGGGGGTACGTATAACAAAACTTAATCTCTGAGATGAGATATAGGAGATATGTTTTTCTACCAGCTAAGCATTTAGAAGCTATTTCTAATGGTTTTTTTCTGCAAATGGTTAATCTCACTTATATATGTAACGACTTTTAGAAATTTTAACCTGAAGTGATGCCTGTCTGGATTTTATCTTCAAATTCTCAGGGTATCTTTTTGTAACCTGCAATATATTGAATGAAGTGCTACATCTTCATACAGGGAAAAAATAGTTACTGGTTTCTATCTCCTCAAATTAAATTACAAAACCTATTAGTTGGATGAGATCATACATAAACAAAGCTAATAAATACAACATAGAGACCACGCCAGGAATAACAGCTGTCTAGTTCAGTACCACATTTCAAGGGGTACCTTGAATAACAGTTTGTAGATCTATGCTTCACTTCCCTCATTCTTTAAGAATCATTTACTTTACTCATCTATATGCCAGAAACTGACCAAGGTGCTAATAATACAACAACGAAAAAGGAAAACATTGTACCTTTGTTTTTAGAGAGCGTATAATCCAGTTGCAGATAAAAACAAGCCAATGGACAGTGGCAACAGTTTGAAATTTGTTAATATGGCAGAGAATACATACACTAGGTTGTTACAGGGGCACGTATATTTTCAGAAGTTCCTCACGATTTATTTCTTCCAAGGAAAGACCTAATTAAACCATCACCACCACAATCATCACCACCACAACCATCATTATTTATTAGCCACAATTTATTCAACCCAAGCTATATTCCCTGTTCTATGTTAGGTGTTATATTACAACATCTTTAATCTTTACTACAACTCTGCACGATAATGTAAAATTATACTTTTGGAAAATAACAACGACCACAATTGGTTGCGATCTGCAATTGCCAGCTCATAGCTGGCCTGGCAGTAACATATAGGCCACAGTTTTCTGTACTGAATATGTAAAATTTCACAGGACACCAATATCATTCAAGGTCTGTGACCATGACAACTTCATAATTATGTCTGAGCACAGACAAAAACAAGAACACTGTGCAAACACAAAAGCTTCCACGCCAGCAGCCGCATGGAGAAGTTCATAGAGTGAGAAGAAACTAAGGCCTGATGCCAAGAGGCAGCACCAATGCGCCACCTCTGTGAGAGAGACATCGTGGAGACGACCCTCCAGCCTCAGCCAGGCCTTCAGCAACTGCGCGCCCAGCCAGCGTCTTGGCCGTGACTTCATGGGCCCCTCAAATCCAGCCAGTCTGCTCCTGAATTCCTGACCCACAGAAACTGTGTGAGATCACATAGTTTGAAGGCACTTGCTATGCAGAAATAGATAATACATAACAACATAATTATGTGTCAACAAGTATGTATTTTGCCAGTTAAAAGAATTATATGTTGTACAATTAAATATTCATTGCTACTGTATTTTCCTTTCATTCTCATAGTATATGTTCTTTTAGTTCTTTGAATATATTTATAATAGCCACTTAAACCCCTCATCTGAGCCCAACCAGAATTAGCTCCAATTAACCCAATTTTCCCCCCTGGGTCACACTTTCCTTTCATTCTTTGAACATACCTACTTCAATCACCATCAGGGCTCACTGGGAATCATATTCCTGAGTATGAGTCACATGTTCCTGTTTCCTTGCAATCTAGTGATTTTTGGTTAAAAAGTAGAATTGTAGATAATTCATTGCAGTCTATTTTTCCTAAGGATTTTGTTGTTATTCTACTAAGAAGCTAACTTGCCTGAACACAAACTGTGAAATCTCTCTCTCCTTCAGCGTGTAGCAGCTCATGTCTCTGCTGGGTCACTGATTTACCAGCCTGCTCCGAGTGTATCCCTGAACCCGTGTAGGTTAGTAGGCAGGGAAAAAAAAGGTTTGGGTAGATTCTATTAGGTTGGTGCAAAAGTAATTGTGGTTTACAAGGTTAAAAATAATTGCAAAAACTGCAATTACTTTTGCGCCAACCTAGTATCAGATTGTGTGGCTCACCTCTATTTCTAAGGTTCCCCAGCTTAAATTTCCAGTTGCTCTAATCACCCTAAATTCTGCCCTTTGATACACAAATTCATGAAGACTTCTGATTTTTGCCACCCAAGCTGTGTACACTTTGGGGAATACACTCTGTTTACGGTGAAGTAAATTTGCAAATCTCGCCAGGAGCTCTGACTTTCAGAGGCTCACCATCTCCTTAGCTTTGCCAGGGTTTTTCCTGGACTCTCTGGGTCTCCCTTGCATGTGCAGTTTAGAGGTTATCTGGCCATTTAGGCAGAGTTTATATTAATACTTACTTCTTAGATCACAGCCCTTTTGTGGCTCTCTTGCTTCCAGAATGTACCCCTTAAATTCCCATCATCTCTGATCTCTGAACTTTGTCATTACCACCTTGAGCTGGTAAGGGTATACTGTGTTTCCCTGAAAATAAGACCAGGTCTTATAATAAGGTTTGCTCCAAACAATACATTAGAGCTTATGTTCAGGGGATGTCATCCTGAAAAATCATGCGAGGTCTTATTTTCTGGTTAGGTCTTATTTTCGGGGAAACACGGTAATTTTCCACTGTCAGATCTAGAGGGGCTTGGAGCACCCCCAGCAAGAAAGCCATTAAATTTCCAGTTCTTATCCAATCAGCAGCAATCTTTCAATAGTAAACTTCTCATGTTTCTGCCTATGCTTGGTCATCTTCTAGAATCTTCCAGTAGTTGGTTTTAGTAATATGGCCACTGGTTATCATTGTTATCTGCTAGAGAAATTGCCTGACCTCTTTGAGCTGCCATTACCTGAAATCTCCCTGCACTATTTTAATAGCCTCCTACCTTGTCTTCCTGCTTCCTCCTTTACCTTCCAATAACCTGTACTCCACAAAGAAGCCAGTTATCCCTTTGAAACGTAAATCACGTATCATACCTCCACACAAATCCTACAGAGCTTTCCATTTTACCCAGAGTAAAAGCCAAGCCCTGAGTATAGCCTGCCAGTCCTACCTGAAGTTACCCTCCCAAACCTCATCTCTTACACTCACCTGGACCGCTCAGCTGTGCTTCCAACACACCCAGCACGCTCAAGCATGGGTGCCTGCTCTTCACTCGGCCTGAGACACTCTTCCCTCAGACGGCTGCACAACTGGCTCTCTCACTTCAAGTCTCTGTTCAAATTTTGTCTTGTTAGAGAAGACTTCCTGATCACCCTGTCTGAAATAGCATTTCCCTCCACCACACTGTCATTTTTCACTGTCCCTTCCTACCTTGCTTTCCTTCACTGTATTTACTGCCACCTGATAGAATATATATAGGGAGAGTGTACTATGTAGGCACCCTCACTAAAACATAAGCTCCACGTGGGCAGGCACTTTGCTCTGTTCCATGCCATTAACTGTAGGGCCGAGAACAGGGCCTCGTAGGTATAAGGTGCTCAATAAACATTAGTCAAATGAATGGATTAAGTGCTATTTGTTAGGCATTAGTCTTAACCCTTTCTACGTATTGCCTCTACTTTACCCATGAGGAACTGAGGCACAGAGTTGAAGCCTGAGTTAACAAAGCTAATACGTAAGTAGTGGAGCCAGGACTTGAATCCAGGTAGTCTGTCTGCAAGACCCACGTAATAGCCTGCTTAGGCTGCTATAACAAATGCTACACACTGGATGGCTTAAACAACTAATATATTTTCTCACAGTCCTGGCAGCTGGAAGTCCAAGGTCAAGGTGAGTTGATTTCTGGTGAAGCCTCTCCTTGGCTGCCTTCTCACTGTATTCTCACATAGTTTCCCTCAGTGTGTGACCTCCTATTTTCTTCCTCTTCCTACTGGAGTAGGGCCTGACCCTTATAACCTCATGAAACACTAATCATCTCCTTAAAGGCTTCATCTCCAGATACAGTCACAATGGGCATTAGAGCTTCAACATGAATTTTGGAGAGAGAGAATTCAATCCGTAACACCCACAATTTATGCCCTTGAAACATCGTTATTTTCAACATCTTTCCTTTTTATTTTGGATAATTAAGATTTTTTTTTTTTTTTTCTCTGTAGGTCTTTTTACTTGAACAGAAGAAAAGAAACTTTCAGGACTCGACCAGGCCAGAAGATCACCTGGCAAGAGCAATCCATTAAAATAGCTACACTGAAGATTTTCAGAAACAACTTGGTCTCGTAAAACACCACACGATTGTGCCAAACATCTGTTAGTGTACTCCGTACACTGTGCATTAACTCAGTGCGGCTCTGGGAACTGTCTTTATTTGTAACTCCTCATACAGAACCAGCAGATCACCATATTCCTTGTGAGTCCCTGCTGGAAACCTGTTCCAGTCTCCTTGCTGCTCCTGAAACACACGGTACAAGCAAACACCTCAGGGTCTCTGAACTCCCTGCTCTCACTACCTGGAATGCTCTCCCTCCAGATCACTTCAGGATCTGTTTTTCTCCTTATTTAGGGTTTTTTTTTGTGTGTGTGTTTTTTTTTCCAGTGTCATCTCCATGAGGTCTTGCTGGAACAACCTATTTAAAATTGCAAACATACTTTCCTCCTGTACTTCCCCTTATCTACTCCTTCCTTTTCTACTTAAGTTTTTCTCTGTGGCACTTTTTTGTTTTTGCGAACTCTCCCTCTAGAACGCAAGCAAAAGGAAGGTAGGAATTTTTGTTTGTTTTCTTTACTGCTATTTCCCGTGGTCCTAAAAAAGTGCTGGCACATAGTAGACACTTGGTAACTGCTGAATGAATGAACGTCCCCAAGGTGACACAGCTGGTAAGTGGTAGAACTGGAATTTGAACCCTACCTGACTCAAAAATCTAAAAATGTAACTACTAAATTATACTGTACATAGTAGCTGACAATTCTTTAATAAGATACAAAGCCAGTGGAAGGATTCTAACGCTCTTCTCTGGCACAAACAATGGACTGTACATAGTGATGGAGAAAATGGCCATTTTCAAATAATTCTTACATAATCAAAAATTAATATTCCTTACAAGCATAAATTATAAAAATCCATTCTTTCTAACACTATAGGCAGCTGGTCATTTATAAAATTAAATATTTTGTATAAAAAGATCTGCAGGGCCAAAGACATTTCAAAGGTAAACAATCGAACCTGGATTCCATTGTTGTTGAACACAAAATAAGTTGTAAGGTTTTCCCAAAAGCCATTAGTATTCTCTTCCCAGCCTAAATAAGTGGAGTCACTCATTCATTCACTTTGGTCAACTATTTATTAACCACCTATACTGATCAGATATTGTTCTTGGCACTAGGATGCAGCAGTGAACAAAACAATTCTTACATTCTTGAAGGGGAAACAATAAAAACAAAACAAAAAATTAAGAAGAAATGTATTAGTGTCATAAAAATGTTGGTTGTGATAATGATGGCCTTTGGAATTCATTCCTAAATAATTCAGAGTAGACATTTATCATGGTGATGAAGACCTCAGACTAGGGGGTCAGATGACCCAGGTTTGAGACTCCATTCAAAGCTGTGCCCCTGGCAAATATAACTCCTCAAGTTGCAATTCCATAATCTGAGAAAAGTAGAAGCCAACTTGCAAGGCTGACGGAATGATTAAAAGAGATAATAGCCAAAAAACAAACAAACAGCAGGCTGCAGAGTAAATAACAAATGTTCATTAATCCTATTAGAATATGTAAGACAATCTAATTCTTCCATTGCTTGAAGACAAAGCTCAACCCATATGAAAGTCTTGGGCTTTATATTTAAATGTAGTTTCTTTTCTTTTTTGGGAAGCTACCATGAGTCATTCATTCATTCAACAAATACTCTGAGCATTTAATGCATTACAGATATTTTACTAGGTGCTGGGAATATATCTGTTTACAGAAAAGACATGGTCTCTACCCTTTTGGAGTTTTAAGTTGGATATTATCATAAGTACTGGGTATTAGGAGAACAAACTAAAAAGGTGCCTAACTTTTCAACAATAAACAGACTTTAAGGAAACCAATATTTACAAAGTCCCATCATAGGAGGCCCCTCTAGGGGTGTTCTGCATTCAGAGAACGCTCCATGAATAAGGTTCACTAACAAAGGCAAGGTTGGGAACATCTGGAAGCCAAGCAGGAGAACACCCAGGAGACTGGTGTCCTCACATTTTACTTCCAAAATATACTAGCCTTGGTTGAATCTAAGTTTCTTGAGGGTAAGAAACCCCAGAGCCCACAAAAATTAACAGTACATGGCAGATACTGTAAAAACCGTTTTCAAATGAACTAGTCAATATTCCAGATCCTCACTGCTGCTATTCTAGTCCACGGTATAAAAGTGCTGCCTTGTACTAATGAAACGGTCTTTTAACTGGCCTCTCCGCTTTCGCCCAAATAGTCTTCAAAGAACTATGAGTTATCTTTTCAGAGGTCATGACTAAATAGCTCCAAAGTTGACCATGACATTTAAAACCCACTATTCTTTCAAAGTTAAAGACAGCTCTGTGTGATCCGGGCCCGCCTACCTCCCTGACCTCACCTGCCGCTGCTCCGCGCCCGGCTCCAGCCACTCAGGCCTCCGCCCCGCACCTCAGCCAGCTCCGCCCTTTCCTGCCTCAGGGGCTGCGGGGTGCGCGGGGCCCGAACACCCTTCCCGCGGCTCACGGCAGGCTGGCCCCACCTCGTGCTACGGACCACCTTACTGAAAACAGCCTCCTCGCACAATCGCTATCACACTGGCCTCGTTTTATTTTCTTCTTGGCCATTATCATCACCTGGAATTAACTTGACGTATTTCGCAAAGTGTTGGTTTCCCTTCTCCCGTGTTTCCACATGGCCTCTATAAGCACTGTGAGAACAGCGTTCCCCTTATTTCCTCCCTGTCAGAAATGGCTGCGGAATTACTAAATGAATGAACGCCCAGCCTTGTTTCTAGCTCTGTTTAAATTGTGGAAATACAAAAGCACCCAGGGACGACGGAGAGATGCGGAAAGAGCGTCCGCCGCGCCCCACTCCTCAGCCTCGGCTTCCCTCCGAAACTCGCTCGCGAGCCCCGCCCAGGCCCGCCCCGCCCCACCCAGGCCCGCCCCGCCCCACCCAGGCCCGCCCCGCCCCACCCAGGCCCGCCCCGCCCCACCCAGGCCCGCCCCGCCGCTCACCAGCTTCCGCTCCGGGTCCACTAGAAAGCGCGCTTCGCTGGGTGGGACCTTCTCTCCGCCTTCCTGTCCGCCCCTCCCACCGCCATTCACCTGATGCTCTCTCGGCTTCCACCAGGGGTCGCGCCTCCGAGGGCCGGGCCTCCGCCTCCTCCGTGGATTTCTTTAGCACTGCCAGTACTGTCTCCGGAGGCACGTCGATTAGTTGCTCCCACACGGACTCCGTGTAGAAGTCCACCGTATGTGCATTGGAAATGGACAGGGCTTCGCGCAGGAATCGCACCAGCCCCTGCAACTTGGCACGTATCGTGGACAGGTCCTGGGTCACTGGGAGCGGGCAAGAAGCCGCCATGACGCTCACCCTCCCGCGCTGTAGGTGGCGCAAACGTGGCCGTGAAGCGAGAAGGTTCCTTTAAAAGTTGCACAGGCCTGATAAGTAGAGCCCTGACTGACGCTCTGGCGATCGATTGCTTCTGCCTGATGACGTGTTTGACGGCGTCCGATGTGGTTTTCTGGCGACGCGGTTGGTGTGCCATGGCGCCGGTGAGACCAGCAGCGAGGTGGCGGACAGGCAGTTACGGAACGCCTGGTGAAGGAATTTTTCCGGTCGGATTGAAAAATAAGAATGCGAAACACAGGACGTGGCGACGTAACCATCCGCAGGCCTTCATGGGGAGCGTTCGCGAGGGTAGGAAGGCAGCGTTTTACCCGTCCTCAGGGCTGTGAAGTCTCAGAACACGCGACCCACCAAAGCAGGGACGTAGGACTTAGGAACCAGATCGGCCCTGGTTGGGGCAGAGGAAGTCATGGGTGTCTCTGAGCTCTGGATGGGAAGTGTTGCTAACTCTGTATGTAAACGTCTTCCCAGCTTATCCCCATTCTTTGTCAGAACTGTTCCTCTGCATTTCTCAATGAAACCGTAAGCAGAGAACATCGAAGGGTCCACTTCTGTGTGTATTATGTCTATGCATTTGTGCATGTATTAAGGAAAAGGATAGCGAGGACAGGGCCCGAAACCTGCTGCCCGGTACCCTTGCTGATTACAGATACTCCAGAACTCGCCAGTCTTCTCTTTCTGATTTTCTTTACTTCGCCTTAGTTTGTGTTTGTCATCTTGTCTTGATGTCTGTAAATTCCCTCAGATCTCATTTGGAATGTATAAATCTTAAATAAGGTCAATCTTCTGATAATCGCTTGCTTTTCAGGAAGTCATACACCATCTTCCCTCGTTCGTGTTGAGTTACTTTCAAAAATTAATCGTATAGTAGTTTCTCTAAGATAAAGTAGTAGTGAGATGTGTGTCTTTTTCCTTAAGTATTTATTGAAGACCTAGATTAAGTGTTTTAGATGAATTAAGGAATTTGTCTTGATTTCTAAGTACAATAAACTGGAGTTGTGTAACACCCTAGTCAGTTTTCCTAATTTGAAATTCTACTTGAAAATCTGCAGGACTAGTGTTTGGCCTTTTTGCATAGAACCAATGTACTATTCATTCCATTAGTTTAAATTTGTTTTATGAAACAACCTTTTAAAGCAAAACAAAGTACTTTTAGTATCTGAATGTGATGATAGAAAGTTTTCATTTAAAATTAACAGCTACGTTTTTCATGCAACTTATTTTCCGAGAAAGTAATAATGATTGATATTCTTCAATGTAGGGCAAGGATTTGCATTTCGAAGAAAATTGAAGATACAGCAAAATTACAAGAAATTGCTGTGGAGGGAAAAGAAGGCTCAAACGACACAGGAATCCCAATTCAGAGATCGATACCCTGATCATCTGAAACACCTCTATTTAGCTGAAGAAGAAAGACTCAGGAAGCAACTTAGAAAAGCTGACCAGCCTTTGTCAGAAGAACAAGTTAATCAGGATTTGCCAGAAGAATGTAACATTGACCAGGCTTTGTCTGAAGAACATTGTAGCATTGACCAGCCTCAGCCAGAGGAACAGTATAAAGAAGAAAGGGTAAAGTATGTATTGTCTTCTTTTGAAATCCTTTGTTTTAAATGTAAGTAGTTTTATGAGAGAGACTGTAGGATAATTTATGTAGAAATTGGAATTTTCTTATTTAAGGCATTTTAAAAGTCACAGTGAATTCAGTGAAAATATTTTCATGAAAGCTTTATTTTTTTATTAATGACTTAATTATGCTAGTTTAGCTTAATTGAAGAGGCAGTGGAATGGGAATTAAAAGATCTGGGTTTTAGATTTCAGCTTCTCAAGTATATTTAACTTACTTGGACCGTAGTTAATGTCTATTACTAATACATTTTTAAAAAAAAAAATAATTTTTGAGAGGTATGGTGTAGTGGTTAACAGCATGGATGGACTCTGGAGCTGGACTTAACATGTTGGTGCCCAATGTCCTTTTCTCTAAAATGCAAATGATAATAAGTATGTAATTCAGAGTTGCCATTTTATACATCTCAAGAATGGATTATTCACAGACTCTGTGGTGTCCCTGATCTATCGTGACATTGTGAAGACTAAATGAGTTCATTTATTATAATGTACTTTAAGTATATGGTACATGGGAAGTGCTATATGAGTGTTAAGTACTGCTGCCCCTACTACTAATCTAGATTCTTTTTTCAGAGGGCATGGATTTAGTATTAATAAATAAAAAAATGGCATAGCTCCGTAACACTGGTCTTATAAATGCTAACTTATAAAGCTTTCTCTGCTCATATCCCAAGTTAAAAAACCACACTAAAATCTAAACTTTCAGAGAAGCCAGGTGTTATGTGGGATCATAATGTTTTACTTCACTAAAATTCCATCTTTTAAAATTGTGAGTTATTTGGGCTAAACGTAATAGGAAGTAGGACCCCAGGAAAAAGTATAGATGGGGATAAAGACAGAGACACTGAAAATTCCATTTTTTCATTATTACTGAATAGTGGGTATAAAGCTCAGACAGAAGATTAGCACTAGAAATGTAGGTATGAATCATTTCCAGTGATGAATGAAGTGAAGAGGATTTAGTCATGACAAGATTCTTACCTTCTTAGGTAAAAAGCATATTTTAAAGATTGCTTATGTTTGAGGTGAAAGCAGGGACATGTTGAAGAAGTTAAACAGAACTGCCTTAGTTAGAGAAAGAGGAGAATACAATGACGGCTATGTCAGTAGAGGACAATTGTGCAAAGTAGGCATTGGTCAACTCTCAAATACTATAAAATACAAGAAATTCAGCACTGAACAGGTCTTTGAATTTGTGGTCTAGGCTATCCTTAGTGACCTTGGAGAGGAGATTTTCGATAGAGAAGCCTAATTAAGTGTTTAGCCTTACATGGAGCATCCAAAGCCACGGTGATGGGTATGACTGCCCAAGAAGAATATGGAGACCAAAGAGAGACACACTTGGAGAAAATCCTGGAGTAAGAAAGGGAAAGAGGCTCTAGCATGGCACACTGAGAAAGAGCAGTTAGAAACAATCAGGAGAGAAGCAGGTCATCAAAACGAAGGGGATGGAATTTTCAAAAGTAGCGAATGGTCAACTAGATAAGACTGAAAAGTTCCCGTTGACTTGATCATCATGTTTGGCTAGAAGGTCGTTACTGTCTTGATGGGTAGTTTGATTGGAATGTTGAGCAGCAATCAGATTGCAGAGTTACGGAGTAAATGTGAAGTGACTGTCTTTCTAGATACTTGACTATGAAAGGATGGTGAATGGGAGATTGGTGGTAAGAAGAGGATACAGAGTTTGGTGATGGGTAATTTATGCATTTGTTTACTTTAAGAAGGCAGCTACTGAAATGTTATAGTGTGGTTATGAATTGGTGCAGTGAAAAGTTGAGAGACAGGAAAAACGAAGATTATCAATGAATCAGATATCCTGAGGAAATAGATGGAATCTGGGCCTAAGTGGTTGAATTTGCCACAGTAGGCTGGGACAGCTTCATAGAGAGGAGAACTACTTCACGATAGAACCGTTCTAAGTGGAGGTGTGGGCATTTATAACCAAGTTGATGAAATGGAATAAAGAAGAAATCAACAAGAACTTTGGCATTAAAGTTCATGTATACCCATAACTTCCCTAATGTCCTTCAGTTGAATGCCTTTTTCAGTCTGTCATTTCTGCCATTCATATACTAGTTTCCTGTTTTTGTTTTTAAAAATTTATTTTAACATTATAGGATCTTTCAAATCTTTGTTTTTTCCCCTGGTTGAAATATTTCTCGAAGAGTCTCCGTTTACCACCTTTTAATCTATATCTTGAAAACTGTAATATATTTTTAATATGTTATTTGTATATTTTATAATAAATTAATGTCTTCTTTTTCTCCCTGCTCTCTTTCCCCCTCTACTAATTTGTATTAGTGAGATTTTACTTATACAAGTACTATATATTCTGTAACTGTCATAATTTTGGTTATAGTTTTTAATCCTTGTGACTTACTTGTTTTCATTTATCTTACAAAGTTCCATTACTATTCCAAAGAAAAATAAAAAGAAAACATCAAATCAAAAAGCACAAGAAGAATATGAACAGGTGCAAGCTAAACGTGCTGCTAAGAAACAAGTAAGATCTTTAAGAATATTTAGATTCGTTTTTCCTATTTATCCCAAATGTGTATGTAAGCTGTGCTTCTTAGTGTGGGGGACACAGTCTGCTCTCTGTTGAGGGCATATTTGTTGAATAAATAAGTGGTATGAGCAGAGTTGGAGAATTTCAACATACTCAAATTCCTTGATTGTTTATATTACGATGAGTAGGTGACAGTAGTAGGTCAAGAATAGAACTTTAAAGATACTGCTCATAGGTTAATATTACAAGCTTCTGGGATAATGGTTACCAAGAGTCTGGTCCAGGAACTTGTTCTTTTAACAAGTACCTCAAGAGATTCTTATGTAATGAAAATTGAGAACCAGTAACCTAAGAAAAATATATATGATTTTCATATTTCACATTGAAGTAAGCAAAAACCAGGGGCAGGGGTGTGAGTAAAATATTTCTTTACTATAAAGAGTTGGTCTTGCCAATTAAACAGCCTACTAGATTAACTTAGCAAAACGTTACCACTCTCGGTTATCATTCAGAAACCCAAAATTAAAACAGACTTTTCAAATGAGTAAAAAAAATTATCCACCACTTCAACAAAATTATCATTTTGTTTAATCTGTGGTTAACTTCTAGTTTTTGTATTGAAGCTTTTTTAATCTATGACTTTAAAAAGGATAGTGCATCAATCAAACATATCCCAAAATGGCACTGACATAATTTTTTTGTTTTAGCTTTAGAATTTGAGGTTTCTTAAACAAGATGCAAAAATATGAAACTTAAAATCATGATGTACACTTTAGATGTCTTTTACAATTTTATTTGTCAATTATACTTCAAGAAAGCTAAAATTAAAAAATCTGGAAATTTCTGGAAGTTTCACATCAAAGAATTTTATGATTATTCTTAAACTGGTGTCAAACTAGGTAGGATGAAGCAGAACCATTTCTCCATGGAAATAGTGGACCTTTGGTTCATAGCTTGTTACTTTCTGCTTTTTTCTAACCAACTCTCTGATATCTGCCACCGTTGGAAATAGTAAACCAGGTGAAGTATAGTAAGGACCATTATACTGTAAAGCATGTAATGTCTAAAATTTCCTTTATATGCATAAATGCTATGACTTTTTAATCATGAAAATAGGCAGTTTTTTAGATTTTAAATGTTAATAACCAGCGTCATTACCCATGAGAAATCAAAATTAAAAACATTAATTAAATAAAGACCCATAATTGATGGTAAGACTATTTACATTTTTTTTTTCACTTTGTTTAGTGAAGTTCCACAGGGATACATTAGACTCCATGGGGATACATTAGACTCCATATACCTAAATTTACAAATAAGTTCCAGATCTTTGTGTGCTTGTTAAAATAAATGAAGTACTCTACCTTATGTGAACATAAGTTTAAGTGATAGGGTGTATCATCATGGAGAATTGCGCAGACTTGAATTCACAGTATCTGGATATGAGACTCAGCTATAGCAGTTATTTGGGATCTTGAGCGAGTCACTTTTGATATCACTGAGCATCAGCTCTTCGTCTGTAATGAAGATAAAAACAGCATAAAAGTTTGAAAGAATGGAATGTATGCACTGTGTTGTATGTGAAAGTACTTTGTTAATTACATGTCACCATACAAATTTAAGGTTGTATCATTTGGAGGCTATATGTGTTACAGGGGGAATTGAAAAACAGTACACATATTACATTACTTAAGAACTTTTTATTTAACTTTTATGTTTGATTTAGTAAAAGTAGTGTAGTACATCTCAAGTAGTGCTTCTCGGTTCTATACACTACGTAACTTTGAATTGTGAACTTGTCTTTCTCTTAGCAAATCAGATGAGCATGATAATTCTTAAATGGTTAAAAATCGTAATACCTAGCACAGTGTTTTGCACATATATAATATGTAGTCAAAAATTCGTCTTGAATTAAATCTGTCAGGTGGCAAGTTAAAAAGAATACCAGATATTACGGAAGTAAAGATTTTAGTGTTACATGTACTAGATAAACTTTAAAATCCCTTCTAATTCTTCAATGGGTCTAGTTAAATGATGAAGTCATTTCGTAAATATGCCTTCTTTCTTCTTTGCTATAATTTTATTTGCATACAAGTAATTAAAATTGTTTAATAACTTTATGTTTTAACATGTATTTTAGTGCAAAGGCAATGAGAGTAGAATACTTTAGTAATGGATAACACTGAACGTTTTGAAAATATAAGAAATCAACCTAAGGTGTTTGCATGGTGATACCTATTTCAACACAATTTCTGAACTGTATCTACTGTTTGTTACTATGTAGTCAAAGTTACTATGTAGTCAAAGTGACAAATGTTAATAATTTCAGGAATTTGAGAGGAGAAAACAAGAGAGAGAAGAAGCTCAAAGACTCTACAAAAAGAAGAAGATGGAAGTGTTTAAAATATTGAGCAAAAAGACTAAAAAAGGCCAACCAAACTTGAATTTACAAATGGAGTATCTTCTTAAAAAAATACAAGAAAAAAATTAAATTAGACATTTTGTCCTTAATCAAGAGTTAAAATATCTCTGTCTATTGAGATCTTTTGTATATGTAATGTACTTCCTACCAATTAACTAAATTTGTCAACGTAAACTGGATTGCTGAGCTATACTAAATATAAAGTGTCCAGATATTTTTGTTCTCATAAAAGAAAATTTTCTATATATGTTCTGCATATTTGTTTCTTATTTATTTGCTTCTGAAAGGAAGGGTGGTCTGAGGAACTGAAAGAACCTTCCAGCTGGATGACAGGTTCAAGCATTTGATAGTTTTGTATCATATAAAATTCAAGCTTTCAATGAAGTGTTTCAATGCAGTTTTTCAATATAGTAATCAACTATTATGGTTTTAAAATTCATCTTGATGAAGGAGGCAAAGACTCTCGTTGGACTTTTAAATTTATTTATTTTCAATTAAGCACATGTTACAGTGGGGTGGGCTTTCATGAAACCTGAGAGGAGGATACATGGGTGCTGAAACTACCTTCTGCCCCCACTGTAACTACGTGGTCTTCACAAAGCAGAGTTTGTATAAAAACTCAGAAAGCCTGGTAATTATAAACATTCCAAAAGTGGAAGTACCTGGCTTGTTCCTGTAAGACTTTGTGGATGATGATGGGAACCCAGCAGTGGCACAGCAAGGATTAAGCTTTCCAGATCCTGTTGTTGTGTAATAACATTGTCACTGGAATATTACTGGTGGTGTTTCTGTTGGTACTCTTGTGAGCCAAGAGAAAGTACTGGAATACTGCTCCTTCTGCCTCCTTGCAATCTGCAAAATGAGAAAGGCTTGACTATCATTATAAACAAAAGGACTGTACAATGATATTTGTGAAATACTGCATAATAAAATTTAAAATGATAAAAGATACAGCCTGAAATTGCATTAAGGTTTAAGGGGGACCTTGCACTCTAATGACCACTCCATATTTAGAAGTGCGTTAGGAGATGCTGAGGAAGCAACTTACTAAAGAAAGGCAGTTTTTATTGCAATGAACAGTGCTTAGAAATTTACAATACGTTATATTGTATTTAAAGTAAGCAGTTCAGAAAAGCTACATTTTTCTATGTTGGTGAAGACAGTCCATGATAAAACAGTAAAATATTTCAATTCATTTATAATGATTTTGCCTATGCTTTCTTTTGCTTCTAGACACTCAGCGTAGGACAAAACGTGGGAAGCTATCTAATCCTTTTGAGAGTAAATATTAGTTAAGTTCATTTTAGCAACTTTTTCTTGAGTAGTTTCTGTATATGCAAGGTCCAGGTTAAGGATTTATTGTTTTTAAGATTTTGATTAAAATATAGCTAACATACAATATTATATTAGTTTCAGGTGTACACCATAGTTATTCAACAGTACCCACCTGGCACTATACACAGTTATTACCACATTACTGATTGTATTCCATATGCTATGAAGTGATCACCTAAGTCCAGCAACCATCTGACACCACACCAGCTATCACAATATTGACTGTTTCCTATATTGTGCATTACATCCCCAAAACGCACCTGTTTTATATCTGGAACTTTGAACCTCCTATTCTTTATCTTCCCTGCCTTCTTTGATCTAATTAGAGTTGACATCCAATATTATTTTCTATTAGCCTCAGGTGTACAGCACAATAGCTAGACATTCATACAATTTAGGAAGTTATTCCCCTGACTAGTCCCACCTGGCACTGTACATACTCATCACCACATCAGTGATCATATTCCTTATACTTTGCATCCCCATGACCATCCTGCAACTACCAATTTGCATTTCCCAATCCCCTCACCTTTTTCACCCTGCCCCCAACCCCTCCCATCTATCACTCCAGCAAATCTAATATCCCGTCTGACACCACATAGTTACAATATTATTGACCATATTCCCCATGCTAACCCCACATCCCCATGACAACCATGCAACAACCAATTTGTACCTCTTAATTCCTTCCTCTTTTCACCCAGACCCAACCCTCCACCATCTGGAAACCATCAAAATGTTCTCTGTATCTGAGTTCGTTTCTGTTTCGTGTTTATTTTGTACTTCAGATTCAACTTAGTGAAATCGTATGACATTTGTCTTTTGCTGTCTGACTTACTACAGTCAGCACAGTGCCCTCTAGCTCCATCCATGTTGTTGCAGGTGGCAAGATTTTGTTGTTTTTCACGGCTGAGTAATATTCCATTGTATATATGTACCACCTCTATCCGTTCATCCAATCAGGGAAACCCAGGTTGCCTTCATATTTTATTGTAAATAATGCTGCAGTGAATGTATGGATGAACACGTCTCCTCAAATTAACATTTTTGGTTTGTTCGGATGAATACCCAGAAGTGGGATTACTAGGTCCTTTTTGGTGTCTTGTTATATTCTTTGTTTTAAAGTCTGTTTTGTGTGGTATAAGTATTGCCATCCCAGCTTTGTTTGTTTCCATTTTCATGCAATATCTTTTTCCATCCCTTTACTTTCAGTCTGTGTGTGTCTTTCAATCTAAAGTGAGTCTCTTGTAGGCAGCATATGTACCCATTCAGCCCCGCATCTTTTGATTGGAGCATTTAATCCATTTATATTGAAAGCAATTGTTCATAGGTATGTAGTTATTGCCATTTTATTATTCATATTTATTTATTTTTTTTTTCATCTTGAGTTCCTCTAAGATTCCTTGTAATACTGGTTTGGTGGTGATGAACTCCTTTAGCTTTTTTTTGTCTGGGTAACTCTTTATTTGTCCTTTGATTCTAAATGATAGCTTTGCTGGGTAGAGTCATGTTGGTTGTAGGTCCTGCTTTTCATCATTTCAAATATTTCCTGCCAATCCCTTCTGTCCGGCAAAATTTCTGTTGAGAAATCAGTTGACAGTCTTTTTTTTTTCTTTTTTCTTTTTTTTTTTTAATTGGGGAATGTTGGGAAACTGTTTTTTCAGGACCCATGAGCTCCAGGTCAAGTCGTTGTTTTCAATCTAGTTGTGGAGGGTGCAGCTCACTGTCCCTTGTGGGAATTGAACCAGCAACCTTGGTGTTATGAGCACCATGCTCTAACCACTGAGCCAAATGGCTGCCCTCAGTTGACAGTGTTAAAGGAAACAGCCTTGTAGGTAACAAACTGCTTTTCTCTGCTGCTTTTAGGATTCCCTCTTTGTTTTTAACCTTTGGCATTTTAATTGTGATGTGTCTTGATGTTGGCCTCTTTGGGTTCATCTTGTTTGGGGCTCTCTGTGCTTCCTGGGCTTGTATATCTATTTCCTTCCCTAGGTTACAGATGTTTTCTGTTATTATTTCTTCAAATCAGTTTTCAATTCTTTGCTCTCTCTTCTCCATCTGGTACTTCTATAATGCGAATGTTGGTACACTTGAGGTTGTCCCTCAATCTCCTCAATTTTTTGGATTTTTCTTTCCTTCTTTCTGCTGTTCTGATTGGGTGTTCTCTATGACCTTGTCTCCTAAATTTCTGATTTGATCCTCTGCTTCATCTAATCTCCTGTTGTCCTGTTGATTCCCTATAGTGTATTCATTTCAGTCATTGTATTTTTTATTTCTGACTGGTTCTTTTTTATGTTTTCTATCTCTATTTTTACGTTTCCTATCTCTTTGTTGAAGTTCTCCCTGAAATCATTGAGTGTCCTTATAACCAGTATTTGGAACTCTGCATCTGGTAGGTTACTTGTCTCTATTTTGTTTAGTTCTTTTTCTGGAGCTTTGTTCTATTCTTTTATTTGGGACATGTTTCTTTGTCTCTCCATTTTGGCTGCCTCCCTGTGTTCGTTTCTATGTATTAGGTAGGGCTGCTATGTCTTCTGGTCATAGTCGAGTGGCCTTATGTAGTAGGTGTGCTGTGGGGCCCAGTGGCACAGTCTTTCTGGTCACTTGATCTGCACATACCAAGTGTGTCCCTTGTGTGGGTTGTGTGTGCCCTCCTGTTGTAGTTGAGCCTTGGTTGCTATTTGCACATCATTGGAAGGGACTAACCCTTGGGCTCACTGGTTGTAAGGACTGGCCTTGACTACTGTGGAACAGTTGTTATGCAGGGGCTGACCTTATGGAGCAGGAGCTGCCTCAGCAGGACTCTGGTGCCTGCCAAATCCACCCCTTGGGTTTGTCATACTTGGAGGCAGCTGGGTGATGCTCCAGCGCATTTCATAGTTGGTCACTGGGTGTGCCAGCCTGAGGGCCACCTGGGAGGGTATGTGCTACAAGTCAAGTTCAGCCACAGTCAATGCCCCACCCTGGGCCACCCAACAGGAGCCACAAAGAAATCTGAAGATGGTCACCGCCCACACTGCTTGGAGATGCCTGGAGAGACCAAGCCGCGAACCAAGGCTGGGTGCCACTAGTGCCGGTCTTAGGGCTGTTCAGCCAGTGGTATGGGACCTATGCAAGCCAGATGCTGCTTGTCTAGGTTCCCGAACCTTTGAGAGACTCTAGGAAAGTCTGCAGCTTGAGCCAAAGCAGGAAGTTTGTACAGAAAAAGCCACTGGAAGAGGCCTAGGTGTGCCTGAAAGTTGGGTGGAGCAGGGTCTCAAATTGCTAGGATGTGGCGAACGAAAGGCATTATTCAGCTTGATGGAGACTCATATATGGCAGCCGCCTGTGTCTGTATGCTGGGTAGAAGGAGGGCTCAACAAAGAAATAATGGCCTCTGCCAGCTCCCCTGTCCAGGAGAAAGCTGCCCCTTCTGTCCCAAGCCAGACAACTCAGTTCCCCATCATTTGTCCTGTTGTCTCTCCAGTTGCTGCCCCAGCACTGGAGCTCAGAGCCAGTGATTCTGTTGGTAAGTCCTTGTGTGGTCCCTTAAGAGGAGCACTTGGGAGTCCAGCTGTCCTCTGTCTCTCTCAGTCACAATCTCCACTGGTTTGCACAACTAGAAGTTATGGGGACTTCTCTCCCTGGCACTGGAACCTTGGGCTGGGGAGGGGCTGGACCCCTCCTTGGGGTAAGGGCAACCTCTGCAGCCAAGGTATCCCTCCCAATTTTTCATGGCACACATGGGTGTGGGACCAGCCCATTCCACATCTCTGCCCCTCTTACCAGTCTTGAGGTGGCAGCTTCTATATGTTCTTAGTCATAATGGCTTCAGTTCAGCAAGATTATAGGCAATTCTCAATGGTGTCATGTTTGTAGTTTAGTTGGAATTTTGATGTGTTCTTGAGAGATGGCAAGCACAGCATTTACCTACTGTGCCATCTTGACCAGAAAAATCTCAAGAGTTATTTTTAAAAACAGTTTCCAGAAAAATCTCAAGAGTTATTCTTTTTAAAAACAGTTTCCCTCAGGATTTTATAGGGTAGTAAATGCAAATGTCATAGGACAAAAAGTAATCGGTGATGATCAGGTACAAAACAAAAGGTTCAGACATTAGTGCACCGGAGAATCACCTACAGAGTTCACAGTGCTCATTTGAGGGCCTACCCCAGGATTTGGAGAGCATTGATGGACTCAGGAATAGATGGTTTAATAACGATTAACACATTCTGTGGTGGTTGGTCCTCAGACCACACTTTGCAAAGCATTGGACCAGGGCCTCAGAAGATAGAGGTTTCACTTGGTTGACGACATCAGGGAAAGTTACGTGGATGAGATGGCATGTGAGAAAAGCCATCAGGCATGAGAAGAGAATTAGAAGTGAAAGGAGCATGAAGAAAATTACAAAGGGAAGAAAACTTGGGGTGTATTTAAAAGTCTAAAAAGTAGTTATAAGTTACAGGTATATAATTACTGATGGGGACAACATTTCCTTTCAATTCCTGATGTTTCCTTCCATATGGAGGGGGTGCCCTCAGCCTCAAATAGTCTTCTTCCTTGTTCTGCCAAAGGACGTAGCGATGTAGATGGTGAGTTTCGGGGGAGGACCTGCCTGCCTGCACAGTGCAGCTACTCTTGATTACTATTCTTATACTGAACGTTGTAAAGAACAGGCTGTATTGAGGGGTGCGGATGGAGGCAGAGCAGGTCAGAGGCCTTGTATTTTGACAAATACAACAACTGAAACTCCCAGTTTGTGTTGTGTAGTCAGTACACTGGGAAAGAAAATAGGAATGAAATTGGAGGGAATCTTTGGGTGGCCAGAGCTCGTGGTTTCAGATTTAAGACTTTAATGTGTGCACAGGGAGTTTTGATCTTGGCAGTTTATAGAGGCTTATATTGGGCCACTGATTTGATTTTTATAACTGTGCAGTAGGCTTTTCACTGCTGCAGTTTGGGCAAGAGGCTTTAAGCCTTAAGGCACATGGAATTTTGATATGAAGTTTAGGATAGCTTTGTCCACAGAAAACTGGTTATTTCTAGCTGCAGGGTGCAATATTGGGCCTTAAGCAGAAGAGGGCAGGCCTCAGCAAAGAAGCAGGGTGGGGGCTTGGGAGTGGTGAAGACAGAAAGACTTCAGCAAAGTCTCACGGTACTGGCCTCCTGGATGGCCACAGCCGATGCCAGCCAAGGTGAGGCTTAGTGAGCTACCCTGCTTGTGCTGGCATTAACAAAGGCATTGGCTAACATCTCAGTGGGGATCATTTCAGTATTAAATAAAAACTGAAACGCTTTTGCACTAAAACATGCTGCATAAATACTAAAAACAAGCAAAAGCATCAGCATGTGCAGGCAGCCTCAGGATGTAGGCTTGACCTTGACCCACATTTAAATTCATGTATAAGCATTGCCTCTTCAGAGCCTGCAGAGACACTGGGAAGCAGCTTCATTTGAGGAAGGGATTTAATGTTAGAAAAAAAATACTGTAGATACGCTAAACATTGACTATTTCAGTATTTGCTGCTTTTAAACTTCAAGGCAAAAGACTTGTATGCGATACAGACTTCTAGAAAAGTTTAGGTTTGAATTGCTCATGCTGGCCATTAAAATGCAATGTAAAAACCAATTTTGCCTATGAAGAGATTCTGAATATAGTAGATGGGCAAGATCAGAACCTCAGATGAGACCTGGTGATTGGAACTGCACCACTGTAAATCTATGCTTTGCAAGATAGCATTCGTGTCTCAAATGCCACTGTCTAAGAGAGAAGATGCAGTGTGCCATGCTAAATGCATGGTGATAAATTTAACTTCTTGATAAGAAATTTAATCCAATGTGGTTTAGGTGTGCCAGTCATGGACCCCAGACAATTGACATAAACTGATTGGCATTCTGATGAGAAACCATCCCCAGCTATCCTCCTTCCTACAGATTCATAAGTTTCTACTAGAGAGTTTCTGCTACATATTGTCTTTGGCAATAACTGTTCCTGTTTCGGGGAACATAATTTTGTCCAGGTGTCATGCAGGGCGGCCTGTGGGGTCTCTGCTCCCGCTCCCCACACAAGAACGCAGGATATGGTGAGGCCAAAAAGGAACACCCACGGAGCCATAGGTAGGGGAGTCATACCACTATATTCTCTCTGGCGGCACTATACTCTCACTGGAGGCTGGATCCACACCGTCCGCAAACCACCATCCACGCTTGTCAGCCCAGCCGCCATCTTCTTGCTAGCCCCCATTCTTCTTTCTCTTCTCCTCCGTAGCCGCAGCAGTTATATTAGCGGCTAATTGGCTAACTGGCTACAGCTGACAGCCAATCAGCCACAGCTGATGGCCATCTACTACCCGAGCCAGCACTCCTCCACGTGAGGCCAAGAGCCTGTAAACTACTTTCTGGGGCCCCGCCCCCACACTCCACCCCTACAGGTTCTCAGCTCACAATCTACGCGACAAGCGTCTTCCGCGAGGGGTCCTGTGCGAGGAGCCTGGAGGTGAATGCAATATCCTGGACACAGCCAGGCTCTCTGGGCACAGCCAGGGTTTCTCAGGGCACCACCAGTGCTTCTGGGCACGGCCAGACTTCCTGGACTTCTTAGGGTACCACCTGTCTTCCCGGACACAGCCAGGGTTTCTCAGGGCACTGCCACTCTCTCTGGGAACAGCCCGACTTCCTGGGCACAGCCAGGGTATCTCAGGGCACAGCCAGACTTCCTGGACTCAGCCAGGGCTCTCAGGGCACTGCCACTCTCTCTGTGCCTCTCAGGGTACCCTGCTGGAACAACAGCGACTCACAATCAAGGTGCTTACATATTAGCAATGGCGGCCAGTCAAGAGACAAAAGCAAATATCCCCCAGTTCCACTAACAACAGTTCCCAAACAAATAGTCAAGCGGTCCATTAAATTAGGGATGGAAGGCAATTCCCCATAGTCCATAGTCATTCACCAGGGCTGTCCTGGGGGTGAGGGACGACCTGGACCTCACCCTCATCTCCCAAGGAGGACTCAGCAAGTGTTTCCTCCTGGGACAAGTCCCGCATCCGGGCAGCCTCAGCAAGCACTTCCCGGCACACAGGGCCGCAACAACCTTTGCTTTCTCCGGCCTGTGCTGGTTGGGGAACCGTCCACATCTTTCCACCTCTCCACGGGGCTCCATCTCTCCAGCAGCTGCATGGCTTTTCCTGTGCTGGTGGGAGAACCGTCCACATCCTCCCACCCCTCCACGGGGGTCCAGCTCTCCGGCAGCTGCTCCTCCTGGTCTTCCTGAGACTGAGTGTTCATACACACAAACTGCTCCACCGCCCTTCGGGGAGCTTTGGCCGGCACCATACCCTGCTCGCTGCGCCATTTGTCATGCAGGGCGGCCTGTGTGGTCTCTGCTCCTGCTCCCCATACAAGAACGCAGGATATGCTGAGGCCAAAAAGGAACACCCATGGAGCCATAGGTAGGGGAGTCATACCACTATATTCTCTCTGGCGGCACTATACTCTTACTGGAGGCTAGATCCACACCGTCCGCAAACCGCCATCCACGCTTGCCAGCCCAGCCGCCATCTTCTTGCTAGCCCCCATTCTTCCTCTCTCCTCCTTCGTAGCTGCAGCAGTTATATTAGCGGCTAATTGGCTAACTGGCTACAGCTGACGGCCAGTCAGCCACAGCTGATGGCCATCTACTACCCGAGCCAGCACTCCTCCACATGAGGCCGAGAGCCTGGAAACTACTTTCTGGGGCTCTGCCCCCACACCAGGATAACTGCTTTTTAAATTTTGTGGAGGTGAGGTGTGGGGACAGAGCCAGGAGAGCATTTCCAGGCTCTCGGCCTCACATGGAAAGGTGTTGGCTCGGTTATTAGACGGCCATCAGCTGTATCAGATGGCCATCCACTGTGGCTGGTTGGCCATCAGCTGTTACCAGTTAGCCATTAGCCACTAATATAACTGCCGTGGCTAGGCTGGCAAGGTGGTTGGCAGGGAAGCGGACTGCGGATTGCGGGTCATGTGTCTCCTGCTTCCTGTGTCTCCAACCCAGCCGCCAGCAAGAATATAGTGGTATGAACCCCCTCTCCATGGTTCTGTTGGTGTTCATTTTTGGCCTCACCATACTCATATCCACCCGCAGAGAGAGGGAGCGGAATCAGAGACCCTGCATGTCATGAGGCAAGTGTTATGATGATATTGGGTGTTCTAGTAATTTCTTTGGACCCTTTAAAAATTGAGACATACCATAGACTTGACATTGAATTAATTTAACTTTTGAGTAGCTGAATGAGCTGCATCCATTCCCAAGAAAGACACACAGGCTGCAGCTGCTGTAGGAATCCTTCTGGGCATTAAAAATGTGTCTGACTGTGAGTGAACAAAATAAACTGGGAAGGACTTTAATTTCATTGTCCTTTTACCTGATGAGAGCAAGAGAATACGATTCTGAGTTTTGAGTTTTTTGGCCTATGAACATTAATATGAAAGGTAATTTAATATATAAAATTTATTTTTCCCAAAGAGTTTAATAAGGGGATATAGTTATACTATAATTTGGGACATGAACATTTTGCTGGTATCTTAACACTGGGCTCTCATTCTGTGTGTGGATAATCCCCATCGAGAACACCTGAGGGAATTACCCATTGAGCTGATAGAGAGCCCTGCACCAGAAATGTACACCTCCTGGGGCTTGTCACCCCGGGTTTCACAAGTAGATTAACTGAGGTATAGTGGATTGGACATATTTAAAACGTATAATTTGATGAGTTTTGGCCCATGAATACACTGATTGAAACCATCACCACAGTCATAACTCCATCACCGTCACCTCCGAAAATGTCTTCATGGCCCTTTGTAGTCAATCCTCCTAGTTGCTCCCTGCCTCCATCTGGTCCCAGGCAGTCACTGACCTGCTTCCTGTTACTATAGTTCACACTTTCAAAAATATTATATAATTGGAATAATATACTCGTTTGTCTGGCTTCTTCAGCATAATTATTTTGAGAGTCATCCATGTTGTTGCATTTATCAATAGTGTGTTCCTTTTTGTTGCACAGTATTCTATTATACAGACATATCATAATTTGTTTAACCATTCACCTGTTGATGGCCATTTGTGGTGTTTGCAGTTTGGGATCTCTACAAATAAAGATACTATGAACATTTGTGTGTAGGTCTTTGTATGTGCATATGCTTTTGATTTTCTTGGGTAAATACCTAGGAATGGAATGGTTCAGTTATATGGTAGGTGTGTATTTAACTTTTTAGGAAATGTGATATCTGTAAAGAAATTGGTCACTGGAAAAAAGGGTACCTGCTAAAACTGAGAAAGGAGACTATGAAATCAAATTATATCTATTTGCAGGTCTTCCAATTTCTAGCGGGTGCAGATGCTACCTTTTCCACCTTAAATCTCACCACTTTATCTCAACCTGTTCCTGGAGTGTTAATAAAATAACTGAGGAGGTTGTCTCCAAAAAACATGGATCACTTCTGATCTTACTAGTCTTGCAACTTTTACCTGTTTCAGCTGTGTGCCTCTGCTCCAGCTAACTTAATTGAGACTTGCTCTGTAACAGCATTATGAAAATAAATGTTTGCCAGAAGACACCACATCAGAGCAACTCAAATTATAGCAGTTCCCTTGCATGTTTTGTCCTCTCCTGATGCAATGTAAGATCAGATTCCTTCTATTCTTTGGGCTAAAGATTCTCCTGACAATGAGTAATATTTGGAATTGACCTACTAAGATTCAAATGAACCCTTATAAATACCCCACTGAGGTCATCCCAGTAGCCACTCAAACCTGAAGTGATCTCAGGAATAAATCCCATGTTGAGTTTTTATTAGAATAAAGATGACTACACCTTATTACTTGCAGTAATTCTACATAGTCAGTTAAGAAGCTTATCAGAAAAGGCTACCCCTACTTGTTGAAGATCTCAAGGTGAGCAGTAAATTTATGTTCCCTAGATTCCTGATACTTTTTTTTAAACATTTATTTAAGTGTATTTGTCCAGGACCCATCAGCTCCAACTCAAGTAGTTGTTTCAATCTAGTTGTGGAGAGGGCAGCTCACATTGGCCCATGTGGGGCTGGAACCGGCAACCTTGTTAAGAGCACCGTGCTCTAACCAACTGAGCTAAGTGGCTGCCTCCTCCTGATACTTCTGAACACAAATATGTCCTGTCCTCCATCCCCTGAAAAAGTAAATATTTCACAGTGGTCAATTTATATGCAGTTTTCTTTAGTAGATAAATATAGTTAATATATACTATTTTATGGGAAAATGAACAGTATATCTGAATAGTTATACCTCAGGGATTTACAGAAGCTCATATTTCAATCTAAACAAGTCGATCTATAAAAAGGATGATTTCTCCTTGAAAGCCCATCCTCCCACAATACGTAGATGCTTTATTGCTTTACCCCCTTAACTACTATACTGTATTGTATAAGTAGTTCACAGGAAGTCTTCAATACAGTAGTCTCTCCTTATCTGCACTTTTGCTTTCCTTGGTTTTAGTTATCTGTGATCAACTCCACTCCAAAAACATATTAAATGGAAAATTACAGAAATAAACAATTCTTAAGTTTTACAGTGTGTGCTGTTCTGAGTATCGTGATAAAATCTCGCGAGTCCCGCCTCATCCCACCAGGGACATGGATCATCCTTTTGTCCAGGGTCTCCAGGCTGTGTATGCTCCCTGGCCATTTGTCACCTGGCCATCCATCTTGTTATCAGAATGACTGTCGTGGTACCATTGGGCTTGTGTTCAACTGAATTGTATTTTACTTAATAATGGCCACAAAGATCAAGAGTTGTGATGCTGGCTATTTGGATATGCCCAAGCGAAGCTGCAAACTGCTTCCTTTAAATGATAAGGTAAAAGTTCTCAATAAGGAAAGAAATAAATTTATATGCCGAGGTTGCTAAGATCTACAGTGAGGATGAATCTTCTTCTATCCGTTAAATTCTGAAGAAAGAAGAAGAAATTTGTGGTAATTTTGCTGTTGTACCTCACACTGCGAAAGTAGTGGCCACAGTGCATAAGTGCTTAGTTAAGATGGGAAAGACATTAAGTTTGTGGGTGGGAGACATGAACAGAAAACGTGTTTTGATTGATGGCAACATTTTCCACCACTAAGCATTGTGCTCATACAAAGATTTCAGCAAGGGATCTCATGAAATGAGTGACACCGAGACAGTTACTGCAAGTAGGGCTGGTTACACAGATTCAGGAATAAGTTTGGCATTTTATCGTCTCACATTATCACAAGAAGAAAGGTGAGTACAGTACAACAAGATATGTTGAGGGAAAGAGAGAGTGGGAGATCGTATTCACATAACTTGTAATACAATACGTTTTATTATTAGTTACTATTGTTAATCTCTTACTGTGCCTAATTTATAAATTAAACTTTATCATAGGTATGTATGAGGATGAATAGGAAAAAAATAGTACTGTGTTTCCCAAAAAATAAGACCTAGCTGGACCATCAGCTCTAATGTGTCTTTTAGAGCAAAAATTAATATAAGATGGAGTCTTATATAACACAACATAATATAGTAGTATAATATAATATAATATAATATAATATAATATAATATAATATAATACTGTGTCTTATATAAGACTGGTTCTTATATTAATTTTTGCTCCAAAAGATGCATTAGAGCTGATGATCTGGCTAGGTCTTATTTATGGGGAAACATGGTATGTATGAGGATGTATAGGAAAAAACATAGTATATATATAGGGTTCGGTACTATCCAGGGTTGCAGGCATCCACTGGAGGTCTTGGAACATATCTCCCATGGATAAGGAGAGACTACTGTATCTCTTTTCAAGATTAGCTGAAAAGAGTAACAAGCCATCTAGAGAGAAGTTATTATTTTCTTAAGAAACTGTACAAATAATTTGGGTCACGATTTGCCAGCACATGCATGTTTTCTGTTCTCTACCAGAACAGGGATGATGCCATTTTACCAAGGCCCTAAACTAAATGACAATGACAATATTTTCAGGGTTGATGGGTTATTGCAAGCAATAAATACCTAATTTAAAAATAAAAGCTCAGTACTCCCATGAATTTATTAAGGCAACAATTCATGAGCCTCTCCCATGGCTCATGCAGAAGTGAAAAAAACTTGCTCTTGGAATGCTTCTCTTCAACAATCTCCCACTTTGAGTACCCCTAAATATGTCATACCCTTCTCCCTTTTGTTCGAGAAAAACAAGATGATATATGAGGCATATTAACTCACTGGGGCCTGTTGATTGCCTCTATTAGCATATCCCTTGGTCTGGTAACTAAGGCACACTTTTTATGCTTGCAAGAAGTGGCAATAGCTGTCAGACCAGTTGAAGCTTCTGCCAACACGGTGTTTGCTTTTCACTAACTCTGGTTTTGCACCTGCCTGCAATTTTTGTGTTCTGTTAGGCAATACTCAAGATTTCTCTATCAGCAACTTTTCCATTTTTGAAATCCTTTTAATATCCCTTTTACATATCATTATTTAACATAGTTCAAACCTTACTCTTGCAACTTGATTCCTCTTCAAGATAAAAGGGAAACGTGTGACTATCACAATAACTCAGGAAAGCTTGCCCAGGCCTGATCCTATAGACACCGTTTTAGTCAATCTTGATTTGTATGGTTTATAGATGGATATTATTTTAAAAATTACAAGGGCATTCTCTTTCTGTCGTCTCTGCTGAAAATTCAGCCATTAAAGCAGCTCCATTATACAATATTCGATCTTCCCAGGTAGCAGAATTAATAGCTCTGATTAAAGCTCGTACAGCGGCAAAAAGACAAAAGATGAAAAGATGATAGAGATGCTTTCAAAATTGTTCATGAGTTTGAAATGTTATGAAGCCTAAAGGATTTGTGACTTCAGATATTTTGACGAATAGTGGGAACAACATCAATGACTTAGTGGAAGCTATTTAAAACTCACAAGGGAACCGTGGTTACTAAGATAGGAACACACAGGCAGACCGAAAGCCAACAGTGATGCCTTTGCTTGCTACATGGTAAGTGAGCAGCTTCAACCATCCCACTTATATGAGATGCTTCTACCATGTTTCCCCGAAAATAAGTCCTAATTGGACAATCAGCTCCAATGCGTCTTTTGGACCAAAAATTAATATAAGACCCAGTCTTATATATTAATCTTACATAAGACCTGGTCTTATAGTAAAATAAGACCGGGTCTTATAGTGAAGACTGGGTCTTATAATAAGTGAGACTGAGTCTTATATTAATTTTTGCTCTAAAAGACGCATTAGAGTTGATTATCCAGGTAGGTCTTATTTTCGAGGAAACAGTAAGTTGACGTCTTTCCCTATCAAACATTGAGATGGATAATTGTCTCAATTTAAGCTGGCGTTCATTGACTCACAGCAATGAGATCAACCAGAATTGGCCATCAGGGATGCAAGCCAGAAGTCTGAAACCAAGCTGTTGGACGGGCCATGCTTCCTGTGAAGACACTAGGGAAAGGTCTGTCTGTTCCAGGTTTCTCTTCCAGCACTGGTAGTTCTTGGCTTGTGGCGGCATAACTCTAATCTTCACATGGTATTCTCCCTGTGTGTCTGTGTCCAAATGTCCCTTTTTATAAAGATACCAGTTATATTGTATTAGGACTTACCCTAATTACCTTATTTTAACTTGATTACCTACCTCTATAAAGACCCAATCTCCAAATAAGGTCATTCTGAGATCCTGGAGGTTAACACTCCAATATATCTTTTTTAGCAGACACAATTTAACCCATAATACGTATTAATGTGTAAATATATTACTGGGACACCATTTCTATTCCTTCTATGGATTCATATGTCACTATGCAAACAAACTACCAACCCAAATTAGTGGGTTTCCTCTCACATGAGACATTCAACTGATGCTAAATCAAAAAAATCTCCAGAAGCAGATAATCTCAAGAAGCAATCACTCTGCCCAACAACTCTGAACCAAGGAGATGACAGTAGATACACAGCCTATGTCTAAGATTGACAAAATAAGACATAGAAGAATTAATTAATTTATTAAAAGAAGGATTTCTCTTTGTAATTATTGTTCTGGTATTCTTTGGTGATTTAACATAAATATTATGAGGTGATTGTTTTCTGTCAGCATAATTCGGTTTAACCATATTCAAGTCTTGGTTTACTCAAAAATACATGGTTACAGTTAGCCTGTGCATTTGCAATAGCACTAAATGCAAAAATGGTTGGGAATATGGAAACTTCTCTTTTTCTCCACAGAATAACTTCAGGCTGCCAGTCCACTGTAATTCCTGCTATTATATGCAGGCATCTCTGATTGCTCTGGTCCTCAGTGACCATAGTCCAGTGGGGTTTGTGAAACCCTTCCTGTGATTCCCTGTACAGGCCCAGTTTACCAGATCAACATCCACAGAGGTCGTGGGGTCTGAGTGGGGCCAGCATTTACTCCATTTCAGGGACTAAAACAACAATAGAGAATGGTCATTATAAACACATGTCACTTTCAGTTATGTTCTAGAGATGAAAAATAATATTAAAATGATAGGGGGAAATAGCACAAAGGGTTATCAAATACACGTTTCTTAAATGTTGATTTTTTAGGAAGTCTTTCCTCCCTATATTGGGTTTGTGGAACTAGAGCTTATTGGATGTTACCTAACTGATTAGGCTTAGTAATTTAGCCTACCTTACGTCAACCTTCCAGATTGTACAGGATCCATTACAGATGACAGAGTAATACTCCATCCATCAAAAAAAGTTCATCACTGGCTAGAAGGATTTGTTGCTTCAGTTTCTACTTGTGATTCTGTTTATAGTGATGCAGTGATGTTGTATAGGTTTCAGAAAATTGTTAGTGAGCCAGCTCCATCACTGAACTTGTGATATACAGTGACACTCAAATGATGATTCTATGCCAGCATTGACCAAATTCCTTATGTTCAACCTTCTGGGATACAGGGATAACCACAAGAAGGGGTTGATTGACCTCTTGGGCACACCACCTACAGCATAGAAGCAGCCAAATGCCATAATTGGGGAAATCACATACAAAGCAGAGGTGCTTAGATGGCTCCCCAAATGAGCACCATGCAAACACTTCAACTAGCCCAGTGCTAACCTAACCCAGATATAGTTATCTACGGAACATCACTGAGAGACCTTGTTTTCCTATTATATGAAGTCAGACAATTAAGTTCATGAACTTGTTGGGACGATGTTGCTACCATCTTTTTATATCAGAGAGATTATTCGTTATGAACTTGTACCAATTGGACAAACAATTAACCAAGTTTAATACTTGGAAGTTCTGAAAATGCTGCGTGAAAAAGTTAGACGATCTGAACTTTTCACTAGCAATTCATGGCTCTTGTGTCACTACAAAGCACCAGCTCACAGGGCACTGTCTGTGAGGGAGTTTTTAGTCAGTAAACAAATCACTGTATTGGAACACCCTCCCTACTCACCTGATGTGGCCCCCAGTGACTTCTTTCTTTACCCAAAGATAAAGGAAATATTGAAAGGAAGACATTTTGATGACATTCAGGACATTAAGAGTAATACGATGACAGCTCTGATGGCAATTCCAGAAAAAAGTTCCAAAATTGCTTTGAAGGGTGGACTAAGCACTGGTGTCAGTGCATAGCTTCCTAAGTGGAGTAATTCAAAGGTGACGGTAATGATATTCAGCAATAAACTAGCACTTTTTCTAGCATGAGTTCGTGAATTTAATTGTCAGACATCATAGGGCAGAGATGGTTTACGATCTTATGGTTATAGGAGGCCTACTTCATTTCTCCTCCCCCAGATCTCTTTTATGAGAGCCTCCTATATTTGGTTTGTTATTGTATATATGTATCATTTTATTATTATACCTTATTATACATAATATATATTACACATGTAATATTAATAAAGCAAAAATAGAGAAACTAATAGAAGGAGTTGGCTTGGATTGGAAAGGTTGAGTTTGTTGAATGTACACCTGAGAAGTCCTCAAATTATCTGTTCACAGCAGTGAAGAAAGTAAAGTGGATCTTTAGTATCTACTCTCTAGTACCATCCTTAGGAAAAAATCTTTTATAAATTCTGCTTGAGTTAATTACCATGGCAGTATGTTTTGAAGGTTACGTTCAGTGCTTTTAAATGTAGATTAAAATCCGAATTCATTTAAAACGTTATCATATTTCTATGACTTACATTTTATGCTTGCATATTGAGAAGAGTAGTTCTGATTTTTTTGTTCTAATCAACATGTAATTTGGTGTAGTGACAATATGTCTTAAATTGTAAACATTCACAATAATTGTTTCCTTTAGTAAATAGTGACCAACTATTGCTAAATTTGTCTATTACATTCTTACCCCCATTTCCAAGCAACTTTATAGTATACTTTAATTAACAAGTTAATTTAAAAAATCGGAGAAGGGGGCTTACAATTTACAGCAACCCATGCCTAGCCCTTTAAAAGTTTTTTGAGATGTATTCTGCAATATGAATTACCAAAATATATAACTGTAGACATTTATATATTCTTTACAGGGCATATACTCTGTCAACGCTATAGCCTTATCCTAATTCTTTGATTTGATAGAAATATTTTCACATTAGTGGCCTAATAAGTGAGCCATTAGCATGGGTCATGACAGCAACTCTTTGGTGTATATAGAGGTTTTAGCAATTATGGAGTATGTACTGTGCCAGAAAGCAGAAACCACTAATCTAGTGTGAAAGGAAAGAACTGTCCTTTGCTTTTAATTGAACTACTTTAAGAGTTTGCAGTATTCTGCTGTCCCAGTAATTGGGAAACATTAATAATTTATGTAGAGTGTAATAGAGACAAATATAGTTGAATTATTAACTTACACATTTACAATTTGACTAAGGATGATCCGTTTAGAGTAGTGATTACAAAATTAGTATTCCTTTGGCATTTAAAAGAAGCTAATTAAAGAATTTGAGAACTAGCTTAAATGTTCTATCTTGGGTCACAATGCAAATGACAAATTCAAGTTTGGCTTCTGATACTGTGAAAAATGGGACAAACTGCTTCAGGATTAGACATTGAAATACCGTGTTTCCCCGAAAATAAGACCTAGCTGAACAATCAGCTTTAACGCTTTTTTTGGAGCAAAAATTAATATAAGACCCGGTCTTATATTACTTATTATAGTAAAATAAGTATTTTGGGGGAAACAATAGTAATAAATACTACTTTTAGTTTTTCCTAAAAAAGACTCTATTAACTATACTCATGTACATTTATTTCATACAAATTTCATGGAAACAATTCTAAATATTATTTAGAAATGGGGATGTATGAGGTAAAATACTGCTTAATTATTTATTCAAGGTCACATAACAATTTGGTTTCTGAGCTAGAAACAGAAACTCAATTTCCTAACATTCACCCCAAGCTGCTATATGGATAACTCTAGAAATTCCATCTGTGAAATTTCAATCAAGACAGATGTACTTAAGCTCTTTGAAAACTTTGCTTGCTCTGTAATTCCACACTTCAGACTTGTTATTATATAGTCATTTACATTTTTTTGACAGTACATGCTGACACAGCATTTGGCACCCTTTTGGAGTAACCACGACACACACACACATTCAAATAATATCCCGGTCTCAAGTGACTCATCTGGGTCAACAAATATGATCTCTAGAATACAAAATGATTTTTAGCAACATTGGGAACAGTAAGCTTTTCTAGTTTTCTTTTTCTTTTTCAAATGAAACATATCTATAACTATCCATCTGACATTCCATACTTGAGATTTTGGAGTCAGTGGAAAAGGAAGAAGGAATGGGAATATCATTTAAAACCATATTAAATGTTTACATGAACATGAATCACATTTCTACTTGAAATGTGTGACTTTGCAAAATGACTTGCTGTCTCTGTGCCCCAGTTTGCCTATCTGTAAAATGTGCATGATAATATAGGTTTACAACTTATTTTTCAAAACCTTTAGGTCCAAGGGTATTTCAAATTCAGAATGTTTTGAATTTTAAATAGGTAATTCAATGCAAATATCATATACTTACATAACAGTCACAGGAGGGTCTAAAGAAGCATATGAAAATATTAAAATTGATGTGGCAAAATGAATAAATATTTAAATTAAGGTATAAATCAAGAGAATAAATTGCCTCATATCAATTCAGGTCAGATTTATGCCCCTGGGAGAAACAAACAAAACAAAAGTTTCAGAGACTTTTGCTTTCGAATTTTCGGTAAAAGATTGTAGACCTGAAATAATACATCATAGGATAATTTAAGTGGATAAGTAAGTTATTTCATGCAAAGCACTTAGAATGGTAAATGGCACAGAGTAAGTGCTTATGTGTTAGCTATTACTATTTTGTATATCTCATTTTTTCTTTGAGTTGTTATATATTTATTTTTTATCCTGTTTGCAATGAAATATAGTCAGTTAGGCAAAGTTCCACACTAACTTATTCTTGAACAGATTTGGTTGATTCATTGACAAAATTTGTGCTAAAAGAAAAAAATTAAAGGTCAAAAATAATAAAGGCATAAGAAAAAAGCATATATATTTTCAATAGGAAGCACTCGCAATTACCTGCAATTACAATTATTTGCCTATAATATTTTAGATATTAATTACATTGTGTTCTGTATTAGTAATATTTAACAACAATTTTTGCATTGCTAAATTGAAAATCATATGGGATTGTGTTTGTCACAGGCTATAAACTCATTCAATTAATAATGACAATTAAAAATGTTAAGGAACCATAAATAATTCTCAAATGAGAAGAGTACTTAAATGCCTTACAGATAAAATCTGCCAATATTTTAACTATCCACCCTTATTTCTTTTTTTAACCCTAAGCAAAATGTTTTTTAAATTAGTTTCAGGTGTACAAAACAAGATAATAATTAGACATTTATACATCTCACAAAGTGATAACCCTGAACGTTTGCTACTCATTTGATACCGTACATAGCTATTATTATATATTATCATTGACTATATTCCCTATGCTGCACTTTACATCCCGTGACTATATTATATGTTTAGTTGACATTCAATATTATTTTATATTAGCTTCAGGTGTACAGCAACTGGTTAGACATTTATATAACTTATGAGGTGATCCCCACATAAGTCGAGTACCCATCTGACACCATAGTTTTTAATTATTGACTTTATTGCCCATACTGTATTTCACATCCCTGTGAGTATTTTGTGACTATGCATTTATACTGCCTGCTCCCTTCACCTTTCTCACCCATCTCTCCCCACCCTCCTCCCATCCAGCAACCACAAGTTTGTTCTCTGTGTCTATGAGTCTATTTCTGTTTTGTTCATTTATTCTGTTCTTTGGATTACAAATAAAATAAGATCATATGGTATTTGCCTTTCTCAGTCTGACTTATTTCACTTAGCATTATATATTCTAGGTCCATCCATGTTGTTGCAAATGGGAAGATTTTATTCTTTTTTATAACAGAGTGATACTCCAGTGTATAAATATACCACTATTTCTTTATCCAATCATCTATTGATGGACATTTTTGTTGTTTCCATATCTTGACTATTGTGAAAAGCAGTGCAGTAAACATAGGGGTGCATATATTTTTTCAAATTAGTGCTTTGGATTTCTTTGGATAAATACCCAGGAGTGGAATTGCTGGGTCGAAAGGTAGTTCTTTTGAGGAAACTCCGTACTGTTTTCTGCAGTGGCTGCACCAATCTGCATTCCCACTGTCAACAGTGCACAAAGGTTCCTTTTTTCCACATCCTCACCAACACTTATGTTTGTTGATTTATTAATGATAGCCATGCTGACAGCAGTGAGCTGGTATCTCATGTGGTTTTCATTTACATTGAGCATCTTTTCATATGTCTATTGGCCATCTATATGTCCTCTTTGGAGAAATGTTTGTTCAGCTCCTCTTCCCATTTTTCAATTGGTCTTTTTTTTTTTTTTTTTTTTTTTTTTTTTTGGTGTTGAGTTGTATGCTTTTATTTTTAAATAAATTTTGGATATTCTTCTCTGATGTATCATTGGCAAATATCTTCTCCCATTCAATGGGATGTCTTTTTGTTTTGTTGATTGTTTCCTTTGTTGTGAAAAAGCTTTTTTTAGTTTCATGTAGTTTCATTTGTGGTTTTTTTTTTTCCTTTTGTTTCCCTTGCCCAAGGAAAAATATCAGTACAAATATTACTAAGGGTAATGTCTGAGAGTTTACTTCCTACATTTTCTTCCAGGAGTTTTCTGGTTTTTGGTCTTATATTCACGTCTTTAATTCATTTTGAGTTTATTCTTATATATGGCATAAGAAGGTGGTTCAGTTTCACTTTTTTGCATGTATCTGTCCAGTATTCTCAGCATCATTTATTGAATAGACTGTCTTTACTCCAGTGTAAAATTTTGCTTCCTTTGTTATAGATTAAATGAACATTAGGCATGGATTTATATTCTGTCCCATTGATCTTGTGTCTGTTTTTATGCCAATATCATATCGTTTTGATTACTATATGTAGCCTTGTAGTGCAGTTTGATATCAGGTAGCATGATACTTCCAGCTTTGTTTTTCTCTCAGGATTGCTGTGGCTATGAGGGGTCTTTTTAGTTCCATATCAATTTTAGGATTATTCTAATTTTGTGAAAAATGCCATTGGTATTTTGAAAGGGATTGCATTGAACCTATAAATTGCTTTGGGTGTTATGGACATTTAACTATATTAATTTTTCCTATCCATTAGCATGGTATATGTTTCCATTTATTTGTATTTTCTTTAATTTCTCTCTTCATTGTCTTGTAATTTTCTGAGTACAGGTCTTTTACTTTCTTAGTTGAATTTATTCCTAAGTATTTTATTTTATTTTTAAATGCAATTGTAAATAGGATTATTGTCTTAATTTCTCTTTCTGATAGTTCTTCAGTGGCGTATAAAAATGCAACTGATTTTGGAATATTAATTGTGTATCCTGCTAATTTACTAAATTCACTTATCAGTTCTAATACTTTTTTGGTGGAATCTATGGGGTTCACTCTATATAATATCATGTCATTTGCAAATAGTGACAGTTTTACTTCTTCCTTTCCCTCCTCTTGAATTTTTTGGAATAGTTTGAGAAGAATAGGTGTTAATTCTTTTTTGAATGTTCGGTAAATTTACCTGTGAAGCCATCTGGTCCAGAACTTTCGTTTGTTGGGAGCTTGTTGATAAATGATTCAATTTGGTTAGTTGTGATTGATCTGTACAGATTTTCTCTTTTTTCTTGATTCAGCCTTGGAAGATTGCATGTTTCTAGGGATTTAACCATTTCTTCCAGATAGTCCAATTTGTTGGCGCATAGTTGCTTGAGTATTTTCTTAAAAACGTTTTTGGATTTCTGTCAGGTCCATTGTCACTTCTCTGCTTTCATTTCTAATTTTATTTATTTGGGCCTCTCTCTTTTTTTCTTGATGAGTCTGGGTAAAGGTTTGCTAATTTTGTTTATCTTTTACCAGGTATCTCTACCTGAAAAACAAATTAGTATTTTGAGGTTAATTAATAACAAACTAGTAATTTGAGGTCATGAAAGAGATAAATGTTAGAGAAACTGGTAGATATTGAGATACTATTAATTTGATACCATATATGTCCAAAAATTAATATTATGTGTATTATTATAATATGGCACTGTGCTGAGATTTATGAATATTATCTTATTTAATCACCAGTTAACCCTTTGATTCCACCCAACCCTATAACTGATTGAATAATAATATGGTGATGATGATAAAAATAGTAATATTAACACTGCCCAGCATTGTACTAAGACCTTTATATACATTACCTCATTTAATTCCCTTAAGAATCCTTTGATCAATACTATTATTATTGCTAGTTTCACTTGAGGAAATCATCACTATTTGTGATATAGATAATTTATTTGATATGCATGCCAGGCTTCATACATATCATACATAGAATAGTATTCACCCAAATTAAATTTCTCAAAATTTGTTCTTTGTATAAAATTTTTTCAAAATTAGTACCTAGTTGATTCAAGCACCTTGTTTCCCAAATAGTAATGATATTCATTACTTATTTGATGAAAGTTTCATTTAAGTCACTGACTCATTTTACAGTTATGAAAATGAGTGATAAAAAGATATTCGAATGTTTCCAATATAACATACAATATATTTCCAAATATATTCTTACTACAGAATAGCTATACTTTTTTTTCTTATCTTAGTGTTTTAAATACATGAAAGTGTTCTCTCAGCTATCTGGTGATCAATAAATTTTTGTATAGTATTAATTCTGCTAAAGACTATGATGAGTAGCTGTACATTAAAAAATGTATGTATGTATGAATGTTTTATTTTTCCTAAATACTAGAATCAGATAAAAATACAGATTTTTAAGAAAAGAAAATTATGTAGAATTATGAACTATTAGTGCATTGGTATACATCTTCCCAGTACAATGTTTTATATTCCACTTACTAAATTACAAACATATTTTACATTATTAGTCTGATAAATAAGTCTTTTAATAATATATAGTTGAATGATATTTTATTATAATGCTGAACCATAATGTTTCAATTAATTGCAAATTATTGACTTTTAGATTATGACTGTCCTAAAAGAAAAAAACCATGTAATGAAATTTCTGTATATAAATCATTAAACACTCTTCAAATCAATTTTCCTTTACATATTTCTGCTTTATACAAAATACCTGTACAGAAATTTATATCACATTTCATGTTAAAGTATTTGGGAAGCTTTAGCATATTAACTATCACCATAAATATATATCAGGTGGATGCTGCAAAGTATGTCTTTTTGAGCCTTTAAAAACCTCTCTTAGATCACACAAATAATCAGTTTTAGTAGAAAGAAAGTGTAGAAAAGTAATATTGTATATATATCTTTTAGTTCTAAAAAAGAGTGAAACAAAATATATTATTTCCAACCCCTGCTTACATAGATTTATTGAAAGATGAAAGTTCCTAATTATATTATCATAAAATTATAATAATTCCCACCATTTTAAAAAGAAAACATATTTTATTTTACTAATTAATTTGAAATGGTAGTTCATACAAATGGGAGATAGAAAAAGGTATCACTTTATGGAAATGGCTTTAGTCTCAAAAAAACATGAAGCAAAATAATTACCACATTCTTTTTCAATAATATCCTGATACATTGTAGTATGCTAGAAACTTTCAGTTCTCTAGGTGGTTCCATTTTATCTTCCAGAAAGAAAATATGCTTTCAAAAAATAATTTTATTTATTTATTTAAGCAATTAATATTAGGTCTCAAAATAACATTTTTGGATTTTAAGTGCCTTAAGCCGTACAACAAACAAACAAAAAAGAATGGCAACCCAAACTGGAAAACCCAAGAATGTGTGTTTGATTGACAGAGGTTATAGGGAGAATGGAGACCTGGACCATTTATTTCTTTGATTTTTTTTTCCTCCTGTGCACAGGAAGAGCCATTAACAATACAATGATTAATTTCAGAATAACAGAAAAGTCCAGCTATTGTCCTGACATTTAATGAATCCTTTCCTTGGAATATATGCCATTTGTTCTTCCTTTCTAATAGGTATGTCCTCTTTGAATCAAAGCTAGACAATTGTTAAAGGCTGTCTGGCCTAAAGAATGCCTTATGGAGTTTAGGAAAGAAAGGGAAAGTGATCTTTCCACTTAGCCTAGTCTTGTTTCATGAATGTTTTATTCTATAATGCTTTATAAAAGCTCAAGATTCCAAAACCTGTTTTGTTTTTTTCCTTTCCTAAACGGAAGGCTGTTTAACAAGGCAAGATGTGTCACATATCATGAAAGAGTTGTGTTTGTTTTATCCTGTAGTACAGATTTTTCTTCAAAGAATATGTCTTCTATTTTTGGATTAAAGTAAATGAGCCAGAGAGATGCTATTGGATGAAATAAAACTGGATAAATAAATTCAGGTATAGAGAATCATGTGTATATTTTATTTGGATATTACTTTGTTTTCTCATAGAGGTCTCATAAAAGATACTTTTTAATCATATTTTATTTAAAAGAATTATTATAAAATAATAGCTTCCAATGAAAAACAAGACACTGAAATCCATGAATTTAGCTTATATTTAATTTATATAACACAACAATCCACACTTTATATTAACAGGTGTTACTACAACATTAGATAAGAGACCAATGGTTATGTTTTATCCTCACATTTTATAGTTTATCTAAATTTTTATATTATATTGTATTATATTTATTATATTTAATATACACTATATAGGCAATGCATCATAGATAGGGGTAATTATAGATATGTTTCATCCTGATACTTTCTAGCTAATAAATGGTACTATAGTTGAGATAGGGAGACATTTAGATGTCCATCTCATGTAATGTAGTTTAACATTCCCTTAGTAACACCGATCAAAATAAAGAACCAAGTCTATACATTCCCTGAATTATGTTAAAGTTTATAATCCCCAGGTCATAATATAGCTCGGTCTTTAATATAATGCATTTTGGTTTCTAAGATTAAATGAGAACATATAATTTGCCTTTTCTAAAGTCACAGCATGAGACTGCTTAAAACGTGCAGCTGGATGTTTATAGCTTCTTTTTTCCTAATTCTCTTTGTAGTGCTGTAATTGGATGTACTACATATTAACATTCTCATCTTTTGTGCTGATGTTGTATTAATGCATTTTCTCAAGTAGAGTGTTCAATTGCGACAACACAAATAATATGGAAATATAAAAGGCTCTACTATCCCAATTTCTTTCTTTTGCTATAAATTAAAGGAGAAAGAACTTCTCAATGACCTAATGCCTCCTTATATCGCCACCTTCCTCTCTTGCTGTTCCTGTATGTGCAATCTATGTTACACTGAAATTTTTCTGATTTAATAAGAACTGAACTACGGTGGCACACTGGATGGGGGCAATGTTGTAGGGGAGATGAGATATTTTAGATATATATTTAGGAGGACTTGGCATTTCATTAATTGAAAGTGGGATGTAACAGAAAAGGGATAATTCTGAATGATTCCCAAATTTGTATTTTGTGTGACATAGTGAAATGAAGTCCTATGGGAGAGTGGGTAAGAACTCGGATATGTTACCACATCCAGGATTTTCCCTGACCCCTGTGGTTTTCCTACACCTTGCCTGTACCTGTGTAAATAGTTTCTTTATGAAACTCTTCTCCTGTTCATGCCATCTGTTTCTTGCCAGGACCTTGATTTATAATAACTGGTACCCAAAGTGGCTCCAGGAAGCAGAACTTCAAATTTGGGAAATGAATTGCTGACATATCTGAGGCATGCTGGGAGTAATGGGCCATGGGTAATCCACTCCCATTATGGGCAGTGACATCATGATTACTCAGATAATCGCTGATGTTGGTGTGGAATGAAGTGCATAGGCATGCTATGACACTGGGATATCAAGTGATTGTAAAACACAGTTGCTATGGCAAAAACTGATTATAAAATCTGTGGTGTCACCTGGCTCCTGAGAATGGCCCTAGAGAGTGTAGATGTGGAAAAATGAGCAATTGAAAACTAAAACTATCTGTCATGGTTGATCAGAAAGCTTAAAGGGAAGTCTTAAAGAAGTCCCTCATTTCCTGTGGCCAGAGGGAAAATCCAGGTAACAACCAAGTCCAAGGTTTCAGAGTTCTAACAAATTCTCAAGCCCCCTAGATGGCTTATACTGATAGAAAAGTGTTGGTGGGGAAGAGGAAGAGTTTTAAATCACGAAAAAGGACCGTTTAAGCATCACGGTTAAAACTGAGGAGTTTGATGTTCTCCTCATTCCTGCCACCAATTCCCTCAAATATAAGCTATTTGGGGGGGGGGGGGGGGGGAGAACAAACCTGTTCCTCTGTATAAAAGTATTTCAGTGACTACTTGCTCCACAAACTGATTCTCTTCATAACTTCCTTATCATTGCTTCCAGACCTAGCATGGCTCAAAAGTACAAGGATTGCACTTTTGCTCTAAAAGGATATAGCCCACACCTGAAGGGTTTCAGGAACTTGCCCATCTGTCTTGCCAAGAAACTAGAGAATGTGTGTGAGAGTGGATTTTTAAGGGATTAGACCAAGGAAAATGAAGTATCAGGTGCAGTTGGTCTGAATTCATTCTCATGGATGCATTCTCCCAGAATGTGAAATTTAACGTGTTGATTTAAGTATGTGCAAAAGGCATTAATATCCTGATAAGTTGCCTGATTGAAGTCTGGATTCGTCAGTAACCCATATTTTATAAAGTAGAAATGCCTGAACTTTGCTGGCATATTGGAAAGAAGCCCAGCCTTCTGGGCTGTCTGAAAATTGCCTGAGCAATGTCTGCTTAAACGCCAAAGCTTGTAACCATGAGTCTATTTCTAGAAAGATTATCTGATAGAGTCCTTTCAATGAGTTTCTGAGTCTGACTCAAGTTTTCACTTGTAGTGTATAGTAGAGCCATCAAGAAAACATAAAAGGAAAGAAGAAATCATCAGTTGATGATAAGACTGATGAATGGAAGTAGTTAACTTATTACAGCCACCAAAAATATTAGAATGAGGAAAGATCAGCAAATGGTCAGACCGTGAAACTAGATTCCCACTCATTGATGCTGCAAACAGCTTAAGAACAAACATAAAGTTGAATGGAAACCATAGAGTTCAGAAATAACCCCCAAATGATCATTTCCTTTTTTTTTTTTGCATAGGTGACAAGATAATACAATGATCAAAACATCATCTTTTCAACAAATGGGGGTGGGCCAATAGAATAACCATAGCAAAAACAACAACAACAACAACAACAATAAAAAACAAAACAACAACAAAAAACCCCACAAAACTATGACTTATGTAAAACTTAAAATGGACCATGGACCTAACTAAATATAAAATCTGAAACTAGAAAACTTCCAGAGAAAAACATAAAAGAATCTTTGTGATCTTGACTTAGGCAAAGGTTAAGAAAAAGAAAACACAAGCCACAGACTGGGAGAAAGTGTTTGCAGATTATATATCTGGTAAAGGACTTGTGTCCAGAATATATAAAGATCTCTTATAACTCAATAATAACAAACAACCAATTAAAAATGGGGCAAGGATTTGGATAGACATGTCACCAAAGAAGATATATAAATCACAATAGGTACATAAAAAGATGTCCTGTATAATTGGTCTTTAGGGAAATTCAAGCATGTTCTTGGCTCTTTTAAGGCTGTTCACTATACAAACATACTTTGAAAACGATAGTCTGAAACAAAAGAGCAGTTAATTCCTCTGTTGGCAATATATGCAGAAACACGAAAGACACATGAAAATTGCCTCCTAGCACCCTTAAACATCACTGGTGAGAATATAAAATGGTACAGACAATTTGGAAGGATTTGACAGTTTTTTTAAAAAAAGTTAAACGTACACTTACCATATAATTTGGTGAGTCTAATCCAAGGTATCGTCTTTAAAACACACACACACACACACACACACACACACACACACACACACACAAAATCCATACAAAGATTTGCATGTAAGCATTTATAGAAGCATTATTTATAATAACCCCAAATTATACCTCAATAAAGCTTTTTTTTTTTTTTTTTAAAGCTCCAGGTTTTTAAATTCCTTCTACTTGGTAATAAGCCATCTTCTCTCCTTCAGGCTGTCTGGTTGAGGCATACTGTAGATTCTAGTTACCACTTCACCAGGTTTAAGGCACTCAGTGACTTAGGGTTCTCAGCGCTCACTGTGCTTCAGAATCATCTGAAGAACTTTCAAAAAGATACTAGCACAGGAGAAGTAAGCCCCAGTTCCAAGATTTTGATTCCATCAGCTTGAGCACAGCATTCTTTTGCTGGCTTGTGCCCCAGTTAATTCTAAAGTGCAGCCAAGGTTGAGGAAAAAAGACTGCACTACAGTACTTTTTTTTTTTTAATTAAAAAAAGATTTGTTCTTTAATTAAAATTTATTGGGGTGACAATCATTAGTAAAATTACATAGGTTTCAAGTGTACAATTCTGTAATACATTATCCCACTTCAAAAGTATTCTAGAAAAGCACTGCAGTCTGGGTGGTGACTACAGTACTTTTCTGGAATAATTTTGAAGCTATTGTGGAAGTCAGAATTGCTGATACCTGTGGTCACAGCAGCCTCCAGTGAAAGTCTTGGAAAGCAACTGAGGAGGGTTTCTCTACATAATTAGTAAAACTGTGGTTCTCAGCACAGGTTAGGGATTAGGGGTGGTTTTGAACATCCCCAAGGGAGTTTTCCCAAACATGTGTACTTGGGGTTTCATTATTCATACTAGAAATTCCCCTGCTACTTCTCACCTCTTTCCACCCAGATTTCATGGACACTCACTGCTGAGTGATAAGAATTTCTTTTACTTTTTGAGGCAAAAGCTCCCCCCAAAAGAGGAATTAAGATAGAGTCTTTGACTTGAATACACACAGAACGTACTTTATATCCTGAAAGGTAGACATGAATACTTCATATTAACTTTTGTTTCAGATTTTATTAATTAAAACATCAAATTATAGACACATTGATACTCATTTTTAACTAATAAAGTTTTCAAAGATGTAGAAATAAAAAGTTAAAATTTGCCTCATTCTCTTCATTCCTACCCCTTGGTAGGCCCTAGTTCCTTTCTTACCACATAAACATAAATCATATATAAATAGCCTATTGTTATTGTTTTTCTTAAATTCATCTAAATAATTCATTGTGATCAATGCATATTTATTTCTGATCAATATATATATTCTGATCTATATATGTATAATTATCTTCTTTAAATAATTGCATAATAGAATGACTGTAATCAAATTATATTCATATATTTTATCTTTGATTGCTAATTGAATGAGCCCCAGTTCTTGCCATAACCAATATATTACATTAAATGTCAATAGATAAATGGCCTTAGTTGTTGGTACATTGGTACTTTTATTTTTATTGGATAGACTTTCCCAAGTGAAATACTTCATTAAAAGTTGTTTGTGTATTTGATTTATAGATATTGAAAAATTTTTTTAAAAAGATTGTAGCAGCTTGCACTGAATGTTATTGTATTTTTTATTTTTGCCAGTTAGCACAATGCTTAAGATAATTATCCTATTAACTGTTTGTAACTCTCACTGTGCATTTTATATTCATTTTCATTTCCTTGACTACTTGGGAGGATGAGCAGATTTTTTTATGCTTATTGACTATTCGGATTTCTTCTATGAATTTCCTTAGCGTAAGACTTCTTATTTTTCTATTAGGTTTCTTTTGTTTTTCTTACCAATTAATAAACATTTTTGTATATTAGGAAATGTATGCCTTTACTTATAATACTAGCTGTTGTCATATTTGGATGCAGTCACTTCTTGTGACATTGTATTTTCCTCTTACGACAGTGTATATGTAATTAAATGGGACTACCTTTTCCCTATGACTTCTGTCTTGTTGAGGAAGACCTTTCCCATCTAGAGATATGAAGTTCTCCAAAATTTTATTCTACTGTTTACATGAGTTTAGAATTCATATTTAAAGTTTTAAAATTTTTATTTAAAGTTTAAACTTTTTTACTTCTGTCGAAGGTTTAAGGAGAGTTGTATCTTTGTTTTCTTCTAGAAATGTGAATAATTATGTCAGTATGCATTGTTATCAAACTCTTCGTTCCCCACTTGAGTAAATTGTCATACTTGTCATTTATTAAATTCTGAATACACTCTTTTGGATGTTCTACTCTCTACACTGATCTTTTTGTCTTTTCTTGTGCTTACCCCAAATTGTTTTGATTACTGTGATTTATGTTAATATTCTTAATATTTACTTCTTATGACATTGAACTGTAATTTTTTAATTCCAAAAGGATAAATATGCTTATTTTAATTGAATTATTATTATACTTGAAGTCATTACATAACATTTAAAGTGTTTATAAGTGCCTGTTTTTCTATACTAGATTATTATACAAATATGTGAATCTTTTTAAAGTTAAATTACTATTTAAAGCCAGCAGAGGGAGTACAAAACACTGTTTTACTAGCGAGAAATTAAAAATCATTTAAAATTTTGTTCTTTTACTGATTTATGGAATAAATTTAAGAATTCAGAATATTCCATAAAATACCATTACTGATCAAAGCTTATAGCTACATAATCAAAACTTGCCAAAATATTTATAGGCCTTCCATAAGTCACGTAATTTAGAGAAGAACCGTAAAGTTCCTTTTTAATGAGGAGAATTTTTGACACAGATTTATATATAGAACACAGATAACATAAAGTTGAAATACTGTATGGGGTATCGTAAATGTGATTCTGACTTATTTTTAAAAATCAAATTCAGGAAATATTTAGAGAAAATGACTGTAAAATACTTAATAAGCGTTTATAACTATGTCACTTATTTTTGAAAGCATCAGTATAGTTTTGTGTAATGGTAGAATGTACATGTAAATATTGAAAAATCTTTTATGAATAACATAAGTCTTTAATGAATAACAGTTTGAAACATTTTTGAAGTATTTATTTCTTAAAATTAGAAAACAATGGAAACATGAGACGCTAAAAGGTGGACAATTTAGTAGAAATTTATAATTGGACTAATTTACATTGGATATGTTTTATTCCAATGGAAGTTTTTCTCTGCGGCCTGCTGCTGTTTGGTATTTATAAATATCAGAATGATGGAGACTGCTATGAAGTAGAAAATGCTTCACTGAACCTCTCAGCAGCAGTAATTCTATCAGGCAAAGGTTACAAAAGCCCTGTGGGCCACTTGTTATGTGATAGCAGACATAGACCTGATTTTGTTGTATCAAATATTTTTTCAGCCAGGAAGCTTAGTGTTAAATTTAATGCTGTCTATCAGGGTAATTCTATTACTCTGAGTTTGATATATCCATTTCATTTTTGTTCCACATTTTGTTCTGTTTGTGGTCAGTATATAGTCTCTGTTGGAGATTTTATATATATATGTATATATATATAAATACACATATATATGTATATATGTGTATTTTTTTACACAAGACAATAAATTACATATAAAATTAAATATTTAAAAGTACAGTAACATGTTAGGATAATTTTTAAATTTATTTTAAAACTAATATTTCTCAATTATATGCACTTTGTAGTGTAGCCAGAATTAAATTTTGAAGCAAATATCCAGTGATATATTTTAACTATCATTGCTGAATTTTCCGTGCTTTCATTTTCAAACTATTTCACCTAAGATGAGTATTTGAGCTTTGAATTTTGCAAGAAACACAAATTTAACTACTTTTAAGTTTTAATCATCTTTCGTGGAAAGTTATAAGTATTCTTATAAATTATACTCAATTGAAAATAGGCTTACAAAACAACTAGAAAAAATATACTTGATTATCTTTTCCTGAAGATAAGAAATAATTGAGTGAATTATAAAGAAAAGGATGGATATATTTTACTACATGAACTTAAAAATATTTCTTCATGTCAAAGTAAACATACACTTAAAATGCAAGCTCCAAATGGGAAGACATTTGTACCATATATTAAAATTTACAGATTACAGCATAAACTTTCTCAATTCAATGGTTTTTTAAAAAAATGATGCTTTTTCAAAGTATAGGAATTTCTTAAAAGAAAAAAATACAAATGATTACTAGATACATGAAAAAATAATTTTCACCAGAAAATGCAAATTTGAACAATGAAGGATTTTTGTTTGTTTTTGCCTCTCAACTTGGCAATGAAAAACAATAATGTACAGTGTTGAAATTTTGAGAAGTCATTACTCATATGCTTTTCCACTCCTGTCAAATCTGATGCAATCTTTGAAGCAGATATTTATCAAGAGATTAAAATATGTCCATGCATTTTGACTTGGTAATTATTCCACTTCTAGGAATTTATCCTAAAGTCGTGTTCAGAAATTGGCACTTTACATTGACGTTTCCCTTTGCCTTGAAGCTCTTTCTGGGTTAACGATGTGACTAACTCCCTTACTGCCTTCTCATCCATCTTTACTCAAGCATTAGCTATTCAATAAGGACTTCCCTAATAAACCCATTTAATTTGCAAATCTCACTCTTTCATCCCCAAATCCCTTATTCTGCTCTTTTTCTTTATTCCATAGCATATGACATCTTTCAATGTTCTCTATAATTTATGTATTTATCATGTACACTATTCTTTGGAAACTCAATGAGGATTGAAATATTTTTCTTGTTCCCTGATGTGTTGTTTCTTCAATTATTTGGAAGAGTATCTGGCATATAATAGGTGTTTAATAAATATTTGTTGAATGAGTGAGTGAATATCAAGGATGTTCATTCTAGTATTACTTACGAAAGCAAAAGAAAAAAATGGGAAAAATTCTTCTGTGTTTGGGAATGGTTAAATAAATCATGGTCTTTCCACATGTGTATTAATTTCCTAGGGGGTGTTGAAACAAATTACCACTAAGTGGATGGTTTAAAACAACAGAAATCTATTCTCTCACAGAGGTCTGAAATCAAGGTGTTGGCACGATTGCTTCCTTCTGGAAATTGAGGTAGATTCCATTCCATGTTTCATAACATACAGTGGCTACTGGCTATCCTTGGTGCATGCTTACACCTCAATCTTCATATTACCTCTCTGTGCCTTCTCTCCTATTCTCTCATAAAGACACTTGTCCTTGGACGTCGGGTTCACACAGACACACAATGATCTCATCACAAAATCATTCACTGTATCTTCAAAGAACCCTTTCCCAAATAAGGCCATATTCACAAGTTCCAGGACATTTTTTTGAGAGGGGAGTCACCATTAAACCCACTATAATAGTCTACATTGTAACTGTGCTATTAAAAAATTTAGATTGGTTACTGTTTAAAAATCTTGAGAAATGTTTATGATGTAATGTTTAATTAAGAAAGGATGATGCAACACACACACAGAGTAAATAATCTTAATTTTACTTAAATTTGTAAATTAAAAGTGTCCAGAGGGAAATACACCAAAATATTTTTAAAATTTTAATGCTGGGATGCTCGCTGATAGGAATAGGTTTGCTTTATCATTCTCTTCAGAATTTCCAGAGTTTTCCAAAATTTCTACAAAGAAAATAGCTCTTAATTTTTATATTTAAAATTCTCTGATTATGAGGAAAATAAATAAAAATTAAATAGAAACAGTCCTTATAAATGAGTTATTGGAAAGTAAGAAAAATAAAGTTTCAAAATGACACAGTGATTAATCACATTTTTTATATCTAACACCATTAAGTTTATCTTCATGAAATTTTTATGCCAGTCTGCTCAGGAGAATGTGGAGTCATTTGTCCCTAGAGATTTTCTAGAAAAGATGAGAGAATCATTGCATTGGAAAGTTTAGAAATCTACCTTTTTAAGAACAACAGAGTATACCCTTAGACTCCTTTATATTGCTATGATTTTGTCAGTTTTACCATAAATTTTATGATTTATCAAAGGCACATTAGTTAAATGAGAAGTTCTCACCATCTTTTCTTGACTCTTCCTGTTTTGCTTGCTTTTGATGTTTAATTTTTTAAAATTTATTAATTTTTAATAACAGTTGTCATTCAATATTATTTTATATTAGTTTCAGGTGTACAGCATAGTGCTTAGACATTTATATAATTTACAAAGTGATCACTCCTATTAGGCTAGTATCCACTTGACACTATACATAGTTATTACAGTATTATTGACTATGTTCCCTGTGCTGTATTTTACATCCACTTGACTATTTCGTAACTACCAATTTGAACTTCTTAATCCATTCACCTTTTTCACCCATCTCCCCAACCCTTCTCCCATCTGGCAACAATCAGTTTGTTCTCTGTATCTATGAGTCTGTTTCTGGTTGTTCATTTATTTTGTTCTTTAGGTTTTATATATAAGTGAGATTGTATGGTATTTGTTTTTCTCTCTTTGACTTATTTCATTTAGCACAATATCTTCTAGGTCCACTCTTGTTGTTGCAAAATTTTATTCTTTTTTATGGCCAAGTAATATTCCAGTAATGGAGCACACTTAAAGAATAATTGTATTTTAATAATTCCATTGTATATATGATTGAGTAATATTTCTTCATCCAATTTTCTATTGACGGCACTTAGGTTGCTTCCATATCTTGTCTATGTAAATAATGCTGCAATGAACATAGGGGTGCATATATCTTTCAAATTAGTGTTTTGGATTTCTTTGAATAAATACCCAGAGGTGGAATTTCTGGGTTATATGGTAGATCTATTTTTACTTTTTTGAGAAAACTCCATACTGTTTTTCATAGTGGGTGCAACAATTTGCAATCCCATCAACAATGTGTGAGTGTTCCCTTTTCTTCACATCATCACCAACACTTGTTTTGTGTTGGTTTATTGATGATGGCCATTCTGACAGGTGTGAGGTGATATCTCATTGTTGTTTTAATTTGGATTTGTCTGATGATTAATGATGTTGAGCATCTTTTCACATGTCTATTGACTGTGTGTGTCCTCTTTAGAGAAATGCCTATTTAGGTTCTCTGACCATTTTTAATTGGATTGGGGTTTTTTGCTATTGAGTAGTGTGTGTTCTTTACAAATTTTGGATATTAACCCCTTACTGGATGTATCATTGACACATATCTTCTCCCATCCAGTAGGTTGGTTTTTCTTTGCTTTTGATGATTTCCTTTGCTGTGCAAAAACTTTTTAATTTGATATGGTCTCATTTGTTTATTTTTTCTTTTGTTTCCATTGCCAAAGAAGGTCTATCAGAAAAAAAATATTACTAAGAGTAATATCATCAAGTTTACTGTCTATGTTTTCTTCTAGGAGTTTTATTGTTTTGCATCTTATATTTAAGTCTTTATACCACTTGAGTTTATTTTTGTCTATGGTGTAAGAAGGTGGTCCAGTTTTACTTTTTTGCATGTATCTGTCCAGTTTTCCTAACACCATTTATTGAATAGACTGTCTTTACCCTATCGTATAATCTTGCCTCCTTTGTCATAGATTAAATACCTTATAGGTGAGGGCTTAATTCTGGGCTCTCTATTCTGTTCCATTGATTTATGTGTCTGTTTTTATGCCAGTACCATGCTGCTTTGATTACTCTAGCCTTGTAGTATAGTTTGATATCAGTTACTGTGAGGCCTTCAAGTTTGTTCTTCATTCTCAAGATTGCTGTGGCTATTTGGGGTCTTTTATGGCTCCATATAAATTGTAGAATTATTTGTTCTAGGTCTGTGAAAAATGCTCTTGGTATTTTGACAAGGATCGCATTCAATCTATAGATTGCTTTGGGTGTTATGGACATTTAAATGATGTTAATTCTTCCTATCCATGAGCCAAGTACTGGAATTGGTGAATTTGAATTTGGGAGAATATGAATCCTGAGTTTAGGAGCAGATACTTATACAGGGCGCTTGTATTTGGGCTGTCTGAAGAGCCAATGTCCCCTATGTACAGAATACCATCTTCGTTGTACATACATGGCCACTTTCTCTGAACATGACTCCACACCGGTTTCTGGACTATACCAGGTGTCGATGCGAGGCTTGCAGGGAATTGTTGTGAAATGAACTGTCACTGACATTCCTGAGGTCTTATCCTGATTTACTTGCATCCTGATGGACTGGTATTGGTTTGCAATCTCAGGAATTTTCCAAGTGAAAGCTGCAACTGGCCCCCATATATAGAGGGCAAGGAGAGACCAAAGAAGCAGGCTGCTTCATAGTGGTAGATGGCAGGTTTAATAAACAAGGGAACTTACAAACCATGCTTGTCTTGGGAGGCCATGAGATACGTAGATCTCCACACCTGATTGCTAGAATCTCAAAGTTCAGATAGAGGCTTTAACTGGGTTCAGTGACATATACTATCCAGATGCTATCAACAATACAACAACACATTGCTCTCTCAAATCTGTGTTCTTTAATATGGCTGTTACTGTGGAAACAGGGCAGAATGTGCATTCCAAAGACCGAGGAGGGGATAAGAAGCCTCCAATTGTCTGGATCCATCTTGAGCGTCACATCCTCTTGATGACCTCCTCCAACCACTGGTGACCTATGTGAAAAAAAACCCAAACGTTTTAGAAGATGATTTTCCAAAGTAATTGGCCATATCCATTAGATAAATCTGGGAGAAGGCAAAGGTAGAGAATTAAAATAACTAATTATTGAATTATTCCTTTTTAAATATTTTAATTCTAATGGTTAAATGCTATTTTATGCCATTTGTAATGTTTTGACGAGTGATATACATGTTCCCTGAGGTGTTAAGTACTTTTAAATAGATACTTTTGAATTTATTAATAAACATGAATTCATTGAAGCAAAGGAGAAGTTGATTTGCAAACCTTACCTATATTATTGGAGGCATTAATAAAGGCAATTTCCTAAATTTGCTAATTGTCCTGTCCTGCTGTGGACATTAGCCAGTATTAGGCATTTTAGCATCAACATGAACACTTCCATTTGAATCTCATTCAAAATATGGTACCTCCAAGAATTTAGTGACCCTTTTTGTCACTTTGAAAATAACATTGAATGTCAACTATAAATACATATATATATATATAGTTTTTGGTTATATATGTATATATATATAAATATAAATATATATGTATAGTTTTGGGCTATATATATATATATATATATATATATATATAAACATATATATGCTATATATAAACTATAAATATATATATATAGTTTTTGAATATATATATATATATA